>NC_073241.2:69055000-69678750 GCF_029281585.2 Gorilla gorilla gorilla
AAAGCAAATGCACAGGTCAGCCAGGGAGAGTGAGACCTGAGAAATTTCCCCCTGGCTCCCCTGGCTTCCTGGATATCTGGCATTGTTTGCCTGCTGATTAGTGAGGTGTCTCTAGGTACGTTAATGTGGAAGGCTGGATGTGTTTGACAATAAGTCAATGATTCTTTTTGACGCGACTTTAATAGTACTAAAGAAGTGATTGTAAGATGATGCTTTTTAGTGGGATATAGATATAAGCGACCTGCATTTTATGACAAAGGTCAATGGTATTGATGGGTAGTGTAGAGAAGATAATTTCCTTGGCATGGTGGAAGACAACTTGCATGATTCATGAAGGTGTTGCTCTCTCTTTCTTTTTTTTTTCATCTCTCCCACAAAGAGGAAAGAAAAGCACTCCTGCCAATTCCTTCTTGTTGCCATTTCATCTGAAATAAGGAAGAGGTGATGTCCTACAATGAGCTGCTCAACAATTGATGGTGACCTCTAGCTGGCCAAGGCCTTCAGAATTTGACAATCATATATGGAGTGAGTTTATTTTACTGTGAAGGAAATGGATAAGTACCATTCCAATGGGACATACAAGCAGTCAAGGAGCAAAGGCCAAGCGGTGGAGACAGGAGGAGGGCAGGCAGCACAGCTGCACTGGAGCGTACATCCCTGTGTCTACATGACACTTACAGGTTGGGCAAAAAATTACCAGTGTCAGGTCTGCAGAATTATACTTTGTTGAAAGGTCATGGGCAGGCAGAATTAAGGGAACACTGTGGGTAAAGGATACTTTTGGAAGCCTAGCCTGCTGACCTTGGGCTAAGCTGGAACTGCTGGTTAATCTTGAATCAGACAAAGAGCACCATGGACGCCTCGAGGAAGTGTCCACAGCCCAGCAACAAAAGTTTCTGCAGAGATTTCTTTGCCACAACAGGCTGTTCCTGAACTTTAATGAAGCTTATTTTTTATGATAGGGGGAGAGATAGGAAATAGAAAGAAAAGAGTATGGAGAAGGGAAGAGAGAGAGAGACAGAGAGAGGGTAGACAAAGAGAGAGAAGGGAGGGCAGGGTGAGAGAGAAAAACAGAAGAAGGGGTGAGAGGAAAACATGACATAAAAGTAAGGGAAACACAGAATTTATCCATGGTCAGTGTTTTGGGAGCTGAAATGTTTCAATTGTCCTTTCCTATCAGAATAGAATTCTCTCAGAAGCCACATCAAGGCAGTCTTTCTAGAGAGAACTTTTCTAGAGAGAACGGGGTCCCAATCTGCCTTCTGCGCTTGGCTCTCTATTCATCTATTGGGACCTTTCAGAGACTTCATTTTGGCTAATCAGTCATCTGTCCACTCCTGGAGTTTTGTTTCAAACTGGGATACATTTGTCCAGCTGAGTTGTACCCTTTCTAGTATCAATCTGCATGCCTGTTTCTGCCACCTTTCCTCTGCAAGTTGCAGATGCCCTACCCCACAGCAAGCAGTGAAAGGAAATGATGGCACAATGTTGGCTGACAGTGAGAGAGCAGTGGTGTGTGCTACAGTGAGCAGCTACAAGCCTTCACACTCTGGGGGTTTTGCCAGTCATCTAAGTTCATTGTTAGAACTTGGAGAAGGAGATGGTTCTGCCATTGTCCCAAATGACATCAAGGCCACTCATTCAACATACTCATTTTTTAGTTCCTTAACATTTTCGTCTCAGAAAATAATTGCTTACCATCCACTCCTATGACCAAAATTTAGGCTTTGTCAATAAAACCAAAATCAAGCCAAACCAAATCAGACCAAACAGCTGACCTGTTCTATTTATAAAATATTAAATTCTAATACACTCCAATCTGTTGCCCTTTAGCTCTCTTGCTTGGTTATTATCCCCAATATATCTAAACTTCAATCTCATTGATATTGTAGTATGATCACCTATCTAGGTTTTCTTTCTATCTATTATATAAATCCTCACTGCTGTCTCTTGTCATGTGATCAGGCTTCTGTTGTTCAACATAGCAACACTGTTATCTATTCAAGAGTCCTTCTTTTCCTATAGCTGATTTCTGAACACTATTGAAAAAAATACACAATATTATATTAACATTCAGGGTCTCCAGTCACAACTAGGCCCTTTGTGCTACTAGATAAATGTACCATTTCCAGTATTGTTTTAAAATATCTTTTCTCAAACATTTAATTCCTTCTACTCCAGCGCTGGTTCCATATGCAACATCACTGAGAAAACAGAAGCTATTAGATTAAAACACCATCAACTTGCAACACCTCCCTACAAGATAGCTTTTCAGTAAATCATTCTTTGTGTTTGAAAGAGCTCCCCTTTCCCATCTAATGTTCATCCCTAACTGTATGCATTTGACCCTACAGTATCAACCATCTTTGGGTCAAGTTGAATTTCTTTCTACTTGACTGTTGCTCCGGATTCCTTTCCATTGGTATTGAAAGTTACTCAGACTCTCATATAATTTAAAACAAAAAACACTAACAGGAACATTTCCTCTTTCCACCCTACTACATCTTTTCTTTTTATAACTATAAAAAGAGTTGTCACCTTTCTTCATCTCAAAGTTACTCTTCAACCTATTGTCCTTGGGCTCTATTCCCATCATTTTATGGAATAACCCTTGTCAATGATACTAAGGACATTGTCATTGCTGAATCAGTCATTTGCTTTCTGATCATTTTCTTGCTATTATCTCTATAGGCTTCAAATTTGACAATCATTCTGTTCCAGAAATTTCTCACATCCTAGTCTTCTGTAAACTCAAGCTATATGCATCTCCCATCACCCTTCTGGCTGCTTTTGCTCAGGCTTCTTTGCTCTTCCCTTCCTCCACACAGGCTGTAAACACTAATATTTATCAGGTCCAAACTCCTCTCTCTTTCTCTAACTTCCCCTTCTTCAATAGATCTCACCTTGGAAATCATTTCCATTGGGGATCTTCACAAATAGGGTTGTAGTCCTTCCAATGTAACTTTCCAAAGAACCTCAAGCCTATTTCCTATTTGCATTTATTTCAAATCTTGTCATTGCTACTTTACAGGGTGACATCCCCATGGAACTATGAATTCCTTGGAAACAAGTATTGGCTTACCTTTGCTCTTGTAACTTCAACACTGAACTCCATGTTGGCAAACTTTTGTCACATCACAAATATTTGTTGAATAAAATTTGATTGTAACTGAGGGAGACTGGTTTTCTGAATGTTTCCAGACTATCTGATATAATATGGGATATTTGAAAAACAGTAAATTAATGGGTTCAGTATGGCTGGTAAGTTTAATTAGATGGTTCTAAACCACCAAAATTTATTTCCATCTCCTTATAGTGATTGCTGTGTGATTCTCAATAGACAACTCAGGGCCCCTGTGTTTTTTTAAACTTTTTTTCCATTTAAGTATTCAAATAATTAAACTACTTTGCTCAATTCTTCTTAAAGGATTTAAGGAATGGGTTATGAGATAAAGTCTATTAATTACATATGTAGTCATGTTTGGGTTTTACGGTTATCACATATTTCTGGAAAAAAGTATATGTCTGGATATGTGTGTCTATATCTACCTATAATTATGTGTAAGTTGATTACAATTTTGGTTAATAAAAAGGTAGCAATTACTAATAAGGGTGAGGCTGAAAATATAGCACACATGAAGTTCTATTCCACAGTAAACAAAGTAAACAAATTCATAAGTTATATTTTTTCTTTTCTTATAAATACTCCCAAAGTTAAAAGTTATTGGCCTAGTTTCTACTCTGATAAAAATAATGATGACTAATATTTAGTTGAATTTTTACCACTATATTTTACCTAAAATATTTGCCCTTCATTTCAGGAAACTAGCTTCAATTAACACTTCAATTTACTAAGAAATTTTAAGCACAAGACAAGAGGGCTCATATTTTCTTTAAAAATTGAACTATTCTTAAAGAACATTCCTAAAGATTTGAACTATTCTTAAAAAGACAATGTGTTTGTAATTATTTTTTCCCTTATACCAATAGTAGACACCATTTCAATAATGTAATGATATGATTGCTTGTGAAACACGGTTAGCACAATAACAATTTTCCAAATATAAATCTCAAATAATGAAACTGTTGTCTCCTAGAAAAGAGAATGTTGATTTGTGTTTTCATGAATACTTTCATGTTTTCCTGCAAGGTACCAAAAATTCACAGAATCACAGAATCTTAAAGCTGGAAAGGGCCTTGGTGATTGTAGAGTCCAAATATCTCATTTTACACATGAGAAAACTGAAAACTGATTTCCCAGACCCACAAAGGGAACTAAGAACATTCTTTTTAGTTTCTCTGCCACATATAACTCTTTTCTTCTTCCCCAAGCACCAAAGCCAGCATCTTTCACCTTCTCTAATATCTCATTTTCTGCCTCATCTGCAAGCAAATGCAGAGTTCCAGGCAAGCCCAGTGAAGTGCAAATCCCTTGCATGGCCTCTCCTTTCTTCTCCAGGACTTTTAATACACTCCTCCTTCTGTTGGGAGAATCTCTTCCTTTTCACTGCCCATTTCCTATTTTAAGACTCAGCTCAAAGGTTACCTCTTTCAGGAAGATCTCTCTGACCTGAAAGGCTGAGATAAGTGTCTTTTCATTACACTTCTGGTAAGCGCTATTCTTATTGACACCACAGTATGTATATTATTGCATCGGAATTGTGGACTGACTTCTCTGCTCGCCTGTTCTCCAGGTCCCAGCACAGGGCTGGTTCATAGCTGGAGCTCGAGGAATATTCACTACATTTATGAACAATTTCATGAGTAGAATCCGATACTCATACATACTGAAACAAAAATATGAACATAGAGGGCAGTATGCAAGACAATAACAGAAAAAAATGGATTCAATCATTAATTCATCTGTGATAGTATTAGAAATTAATGTATTATTAAACTTTATTTCACTTTACCACACGCATAAATTTGTGCATGTGCGCACACATATTAAAATGATAGAGCTTGAAAGGAAAGAAACACTTTCAGCTAAAAATTGTACCCAAGTGACTAATCCATAGGCTCTGTGGAATAATTTCTATGCAGCTCTTTAAGGCAAATACAATAAACGAAGACCTGGACTAACCATGTATTCTTATGAGGATGCTGCGGCTGAGCTGACCAAATGCTGAAACCCCCTGTCAAAGCATGTGCAGGGAGAATGGGCTACCTGTTTGCCTCTCTGGACTACCTTTTCTGATGGAGATTCAGCTTGGAACAATCTTAAGCCCTGCCCTTGCCTGGGTCTTTGAAAAGTACTTACTGTTCCGTGCCAGTGATCAAACCAAAACCTCCATCAATTTCTCTGAGAAAAAAGCTACATGATCCAGCTGACAAAATGATGTATATTATGAATAATAAATTTCTCAAGGGCTTCAGTCTACGTTATTTACTAGACAACCATAATTTGTAATATTTACTTAAACACTGGCTCTCAACAAAACACTTAGAAACACTTAGCATCTTGTCCCTGAGCAGTTTGCATCTGAAATTTGGACTGCTTAATTTTATTGAGTGGAAAGAATTTTAGTATGCTGCTACCCCAACCACCACCAAGACTGCCAACATAAGCCATATCTGCACCAGAACTGGCCTGTGATGACTGGAAAAACACGTGAGTGAAAGCTGCAATGTCACTGTTTTTGGAGCAAAACAATGTCTGTCATGAATCACTGCCTAGTGAAAGACAAGTCTTCACCATGACTCCAGGAGAAAACACGACATACTTTATATATAAGCAAGAAAGTCCAGGCTGGAATACTTTCTGTAACCTCTAGAGTCCTTTTTCTTTTTTTTTTTTTTATCATCTGATACACTTTACTGGTTGCTTTAGCATTTAAAATGAATTAAGTGCTATTAAACCCCATTTTTAGGTAGTTTCATCAGTACAGCCTAAGGGGATATAAAGCAAGGAGCTTTCTCTGGCAGAAATCCAGATACTAATGGTGTTAAAATGCTTTCTTATTGCATTTAAGTCAGTAGTTAGGTCAAGTAGACAAACATATTTTAGAATATGTTTAAATAAGCACTCTATTAAGTGTTTCTGTTCGACTCACTCATGTTCTCTTACTTATTCTCTTTCCTGCTAATACAGAAAGTGACATAGTCACAGGCACTGTGGCTTTTGTGTCTAGAAATACTGAGTTTGTTAGTTAAAGTTGGAGTACCTGAGACTAATAGAAATGATGATGATTATGATGAAGAAACCGGGGGCCAACAGAACATTGCAGAGGACAAAAAGAATAAGAAGGGTAGCAAATTGCCACTGGGTAGACAGGCATCAAGGTGACACGTGCCCCTGAACACTTGATTGTATCTTGTTTGCAGAAGTAAGAAAACTGGCTACCAGTTGTGCACATAAATTTAGGTTTTGTTTGGTCTGTGAAAAAAAATGAGTCTCAAACCTCATTTACAGCTACCACAGTTTTGGCAGAGAGTGATATTACTAAAGAAACTTAACAAGGACTGTGGCATTTTAATTGTAAGCATCTAACTATAAATAAAATTTGGATATATATTTTTTGTAGCGAGTGAAGAGAGACTAAAAAAAGGGCAGGAAATGAAGGGCATAAGGAGAGATTTTCATTGCTGAAATGGTGTGTGAGAAGTGGTGCTCCTGGACAGAAAGGAAAGGCTAGGCAATCCTTAGTTATGATTTAGAGTAAGCAAGGTGGCAAGTGGATGAAATAAAAACAAAGGAACTCTTAGAGCAAGAAAATTATGTCCATAAAAAATAATCACACTCATGTGGTGAAAAATAGAATAAGAAATAATGAAAATGAGAATTTCAGGTAAGCTTTGCAAAATGTTGATAAATTATATGAGGCAAAGGGCCATTTCAAATTTTTTTTATGTTTATATGTACCTAGCACTGTATTTGACAAAGAGTTGCTGCTCAATAAATAATCCTTTCGTATAGATGATGGATGGATAAATGGATGGATGGATAAATGGATGGATGGACGGGTACATGGATGAATGGGAGGGACTCTTCCTTTGCAATAGTCAATATAAAATTAGGGATGAACCTTAGAATTTGGGAAGCAGTAGAAGTTAGTATCCTAATGTAGGAAGTTCTAGAGACACACAGAGAAATCCCATAAACGCTTGAATTAAGTTAACATGTTATGAACCTTCAAGGGGGAATTGCTATCTGGATGCTGCCCATTGACAGATCTTGATCAACATCTGCTAGGATGTCCTCTGAACACCCACTACTGATCCATCCCATCTAACGTGGAAATGGTTTGATGTTCAAATATAGGATGCAGTTCATAAGTAGTTGCTTAATTTAGAAACATATATGTTTGGGAGAATTACATATGCTGGATCACACAATTGTTTAAGATGCCAGGATATGAAAAGTATCTGGAATCTCTCTTCTCTCTCTTTTGAAAATATGGAAAATAACCATGTGATCCTACACACACTAATAAAATGTGATTTTATATTAGATATTTTTCTCTATCTTTGAAATGTATTCAACTTCTCTATATCTCTCAGATCTTTCCTTATATTTGCTTGTTATATTAGTCTTCTGAATGTATGTATTTGAGATACTTTCAGTGAGGTACATGGTCATTCAGCAATTTAATTCTCCTGAAGAAGTAGAAACTTAAATGTGCACAGAATATATTTTCCCCCCATTACTGTAATATTCAATTGGACTAAATTATCCTGTAACAGCATTGGATCATGCAGCTAGTGGATCTGGCTTCATTTACTTTAAGGTTAGTAAAGTCACAGCTTAAATTGCTTAAGAGTTAGCAGCATCAAAGTTTCCTCTTCTTCCTTTATTAACTTCTTTACTTGTAAAGAGTTGAAAACTGGCATAGGAAGTGGAAGGTCAGTGTGGAAGAAATACTACTGGTCATCATCTCTACTTTGGAAAGGTCAATGAGACAAGGATTTACAAAGGATGTACAAAGAAAAAAAAGATGCTCAAGACTTTTCTTGTTTCAAGCCATTTAATCCTCAAAGGGAAACCTAAATCATATTAAAAAGCATGAAAATAATAAGAATAATAAAAGAAACATTCAGATGGATAATTATTTTACTAAATGTAATAGAAAATATGGCATATTATTAATGTATATGCTTTAGGAAAATATTGTCATAGACCTTCTCATTTTCATTTGCAGTGAATTCAAGTGAGTGTCCTAAAGGAAGTGAAGAGAATTATTCTCCTCTCTATGGGACTTTGACTTTCTAGAGCCAGACATAAAAGCGTATTTACCATCCGAAGACAGGTGAATCATAAAATTGTGTTAAATGAGAAAATTTAAGGAGGAAATTGTGTTAAATGAGAAAATTTAATGAGATAATGAGGAACCCAAAGATGAAAGAGTAGATATCACAGAGGAAGGGGAATCACAGGGAATTTTAAGACCAGAGGAGCTGGGCTATGGTGAGAACATCCTCATCAGACCTGAGAGAAGTCTGCGAATAAAGGTAGCACAGATAAGATCATGATAGTATTAGAATCCAGACCCGGAAGCAGATCTGGAAGGCAGGTTACAGGAGCAGGAAAGTTCACACCCTTCACCTGGAGACAGGAGAATCCAGGAAGATGATTTTAATCATTACTTTTAGGGTCAGAATAAGGGGTTAGGTATAAACAATTGGAAAGGCAAAGTTAAGACAAGTGTGTTTGTGTGTCTCTGTGTGAGTGCATACATCGTGTGTGTATAAACAGTCCCAAAAAGGAGTGGCAGTGTGGGGTGGGGTGTTGAGGAGCATATTGAAGGACACAAATCTGACTTGAAATTAGAAATAGATTCAGCTAAGTTTTCTGCACTCTCTCTTGTGCAATCATGGAAGTATTATATTTTATGCAACACTTTTAGATGTTTAAAAATTAGCAACCAATGTTATTAACATCAGTCATAAACTACATCTGCAATTCAACCACTTGATATAGCCCTGCACATAAAATAGACATGCACCTTCATAAAAGAAATAGTTCCTTCTCCCAGCACAGGTTGATAAGCAATCGTGGATCATGATGTATATAGCCAGGAAGAAACTGAAAAGATATTGTTCAAGAGACGCAGGCCAAAAGCCTGCCTTCGAAAAGTTCTCCTGGACTTTTATTTCCCACATAGAACATTGAGGATGGTAATTTTGAAGGCACCATCAGACCCCTTACTGAGTCATATCACATTGGTCTATTTTAGGACAATAAAAGGTTGAACTCCCGTTTCTGGGATTTAAAAGTTGGGTTTCACGGAGTGCAGCTATTTCAAATCTGCAGCTGGCAGGCCATGGAATTGATACAGCATAATAACACTGAGCTTCGGAACTGGGACTTCCTTAGGATGGAAATGCCACCATGGTACTCTTCAATGAGCAGCTTAAAGAAGATTTCAGTAATACTGAGCTGCAATTGCTCAGTGACAAAGGTACTCCCTAGCTGTGCTTTTGACAGGGTTTAAACTCATGAGGGTATCGTTCATAGGGTACAGAATATAACACTTCCTTCTGAGTTTGGAGAGGTATAATATGCACAATCACTATCTATTATTAGGGAAGGCTGAATGACAGGTAATGTCCAAAGATAGAAATGCTATCAAGTACAAAGCAATCTTCAAGAAGACCTGCTTAAACCAATTGCATTATTCCTATATTTTCATATTTCTCTCATTAAACTACTTATAACTTTATATATAGCCTTTAGGGCATAGGGATTAGAGAAAATTTCAAAGAAAAAATAATAATTGCTTTGCTTTGGATTATTACCCTTTCATAGAAAACTACTAAAATTAAATCTACTAGTTAAATAGGAAGATATTTATTTAAGGAAAAATACTGCTTTCAAAATTTTCAAGTGCCCTAGGGCTCATTCCTGGGATCCTTTATCTCCTCTCCATAGGTAATCTCATCTACTCCCATGGCCTCAAATTCATCTATATGATAATGACTCCTAAACTGTATCTCTAGCCTTGACCTCTCCCCTATCTCCAGGCGAGTATCTCTAAGGGATGCCTAATATGCATCTCAAATTTATCATGTTCAAAACAGAACTCTTCACTACCTTCCCCATCTCTCACCCTCAATCTCCTTTTTCCTCAATTTGTCTCATTTCCCCAGCTACCTACTTCACCAGCCAACCAATCCTATTGCTCACGCCAAACAAAAAGGCACCTTTGATTCTTCTCTTTCCCTCTCTCTTGACATAAAATTCACAAGTAGGACCTGCTGAATCTGCCACCAAATTATATCCCATCTGTCGACTTCACTCCATCTCTGTCTCTACCAGTCTCATCTATAGACCCAGTATCCCCTGTCTCTTGACTGATCTTTTTGCTCCTTCCTGGTCTATCCTCTCATGCAACAGACCAGGAAGTCTGCAAATATTGTAACGTGGATCATGTCTCTCCTGCTTAAAATCTTAACAATTTTTCAATATATTTAGAATAAAATCTAAATTTCTGACCCTGGTCTATTAAGACCCATATAATCTGACCTGAGTCTACCTTTGCTCTCATCTAATAGCCCTCTCCCCTGAGCCAATGCTCTTAAAGCCATAGAGCATTTTTTTCTGATCTTTAAACATGCCAATCTTGTTCTCACCTTAAGGCTTATTATTCCTAATGCCTTATCTGTCAGGAATGCTTTCCTCCCTAATTTTTATGCTGCTGGTTCCTTCTTATAATTTAGGACTTCTCCATTTTAATTCTCTGCAAAGTATGTATCAGTAAATAATTTCTAGTTGAACGGTGTCATTGCCTTTACAATTCGCCACTATATATCCAGTGCCTAGAAAAGTGTTAGTTTCCAATAAATATTTGGTGAATAAATGATCTTCAGAATTATTGTGTTAATTCTATAACTACGAATGTCACCGTATTTGAAGCAATTAGCTTCTTTATTGCTAGGGTGGGACCACAATCTGATCATTTAGTTATAGAGATTCTAGATATAGAGCTGTAACAGTTTGTAGTCTATAATAATGTCATAAACAGCTTCTGATAAAAATAACTCAAAAAATGGGAGTGAGAAAAGTGAAAATAAATCCAAGATATCAATTTGCTCAATTTTTTTCTATTTGTACTTTAATTGGTAATTAGATAATTTTGCTACCAAACTATAGGCAATGCCTTAGTTACTATTTTATAGTCCCAGCTACTAATTTTAAAAAGTTTCCACTTAATTCAGAAATAAAGATTAGTTGCCTTCTTCAACTGAACTGTCTATTAAAATAATTAAGAATGGCTGTTAAATAGTTTGAAAACAATACTATATTTGAACAGTATGTCAAAGAGCAGGCATGAGCTGGTCTTTGCTTAAATTCTACCTTTGTTCCTCACTAGTGGTGTGACTTCAGGAAAAATTTTTGCCTTCGTGAACTTCAGTTTCCTCTGGTTAAAAATGATATGGTAACACTTAAATCATATAATTGTTATAAAGTCCCTAAATTCCTCACACAAAATAGAAATTCAATTATCATGAATTATATTCTCTTTTTTCTTTCTTCTTGTTCGTTGTGGACACTTCTCTTCAAATATCAAGGCTTTATTTCTGTTTTTAATTGCAGTCGATGACTTTGTGTTCTGACAGCGGTTCTGTAAGCAGGCTGGAGGGGAACTATCGCAGTGAGAAGAGTTGCACAATAAAACCTTTTGGCACTTTGTTAAAGCTCTTCGGAAATCTTCCGGTACCAGAACTTTCCCTCCTCCACACCACTGCATTGCCACCACAGACTGTATTTCCTAGCAAGAAAATTTAAAACTAGCTTAGAAGCAAAGGGAAGAGAGGACTCCTGTGCTTATATTTAGTTTCTACAAGGACAAGAGAATAGATAAAAATTACACGTAACCACAGAACTCCTTATCTGTAAGAAATCCTATTGTCTTTCACCCAATGAGGAAATGAGTTTTTGCAAAACTGATTGCTTCCCTTGTCTTATAATTTTTCTTCTTAAGGCACTGGACTCTCTACAATCTACTCTATGTATTGCATTTGCATAAATTTGTTCCCGTACCAATCCTCCAGTCCTAGGATTCATTTGCTGACTCTTTGGATTCCCATTTAAAACAACTATAAAGTTTAAAAATTTCAGCTTTATGCAGACTCACCTTTTAAGGAGAAAAGAGAATATTGAATCTAAAATAGATAATAGAAATAAAGTAGGCAAAAATAAATAACTTTCATTTCCCATGTGCACACACAACCTATGAGGTTAGGTGGCATAACAAGTTGATGTCAAATTGATGACTAGACCCAAGCCTACCAATTCCTATTTAATGTTTTTAATTCCTACACTGTGGGCCAATTTCTATATGTGAAATATATAATTCTTGCTTGTGTAAGTGTGAATAGCTATGGTGGGTTTATAGCCTTTTCTCACCATTGTTGCAAAGACCCAGGCACACTGCTCTTGCTGATGGGACAGTCTCTCTACAAAGTAAGCAATGACACTTGGAAAAAGAGAAAGCCAGAATGAATCTATCATGATCTAGGGGATATAATAATCATTCAATTAAGGTCATCTATTTATTTTATTATAAAACATTAATATCAACAACAATATTTAATGCATTCAATTCAACAAATAAATATTTATGGAACAAAATATGATTAGCACAGTGCCTAGCTCTAATAAGTGCTTGATAAATGTTAATTATTATTGTTTTATTTTTCTGTGTCACATACAATATATAATTTTATTAGGAATCTATAAAGTAGCTATTATTGTTTTAATTAGTGTTATTATAACTATCATCCTCACTCAAGTTTTACAAGTGAGAAAACAAAACAAGGCATAAACATAATCTCTGCCACTCTAAACCAATGAGAATTTGAAAAGAGGTTAGAGATTATCTATTTGTGTCCTGCACTCAGTTCAATGCTGCCCTCTATTAGTTTTAGGCAGAAAGTCACATAGTCCCCTTGTAAATCCTTCGAGACCCAGGGATTCCAGTATGTAATTATTTTTTATTTTACTCACTGTAGTCTGCAGAAGGATCTTCATATACTGAGCCCAGTTCTCTCTCCCAGTAACTTCTACCAAATGGCCTTCTGTTAAACTCTCTCCGGGACTTCAAGAAATAATGTGAATCTCTCTTCTTTATGGGTATCATGGTATCATGGTGAAAAACCATCATGACATGTCTCCTTCTCTTCTTCAAGTTCAACATCCAATTCCTTCAGCAATGCCCTGTCTGATATGTCCTGTACTTTACTGTTAGTTGCTTTTTTTTCTGTATACTCCCATTTATCCATGCCCATTTTTTAAAATGGGCAGTCAGAACTTTATAAAATATTTGAGTCATGGGCTAGTCCAAAATATAGTGGGACAAATAAATGTTCTCAATCTTTAGCCTATAAAAATCCTATGCAATCCAATAAAATATTTGAGTCATGGGCTAGTCCAAAGTATAGTGGGACAAATAAATGTCCTCAATCTTTAGCCTATAAAAATCCTATGCAATCCAGATTTCAAATTTCAGCCCAAATGTCACCAGTTTGATACAAGCATCATCTTCACTCAGTTGGCAAGTAGACATCACCATTTTAATATTCGTTTATATACAAATATGTTCCCTAATCTCTGGAAGACAGCTAGGATATATCTGAAGCATTTATGTGAGCATTTTGTGTGTTTTGGTGGGAATGGCAACAAAACATTAATTCTATACATCCAGCACCGCTACTCCTTGTCACATGTGGTAGGCAGTGGAGAAACTGAATGAGTAGAATGAGTATTTTGTGTAAAGAAAACATCAGCTCCAAACTCCCTGAGGCAAAAAAGTTCTACGGACATTTGAAGGAAGAAATGAAATCCAGCATTTTGGTGTGGTGTGGAAAGTATGGTATGACATCTTAGTATCTATAGTTTTAAAGTAATTCTTGGTACATTAACACTGATAAGAATATTGAACAGAGATGACCAAGTGTAAAGTTCTATGTCTCAACAAAATGATATCTTTCCACGTTGACAATAACAATTTTAAATACTTATATTGTTGTTCAACCATTTTCACTCAAGCTCCAATTAATCCATCTTCTATATTTGAAAACATTGTGAAGAACTTTTTATTTGTATTGTTGAACAAAACACTAAAAAATATTTTTTTCCTTTTGGTTTGTGACTATTAAAATTTTTTTACTATGGAAAAAAGAAAGGGTTAAAATTATGAATGTATAAGTCAAATGAAAGTAAGCTGATTTTTTAATAGACAGCTCGTCAAAATCTTTAAAAGAGCACACATCACCACCCTTTTCCCCCATAGAATACCTATAGTTTTCTGTGGAATTCCAGTGATCTCTGGAAAAAAACATGTGACAAACATTCCATTAGGTACATTTTCTAAGAACTTTACATTATCCTGAGATTGTAAGATTCCCTATACTTACTATCAAACAACAGGGTAGAGTGGCATATAAAAATGTGACATGATGAATATTGCAGCTGTTGGAACTCAGAAAACAATACCCCAAAATGAAAGCCTCAGAAGCAAAAGTTTTCCTCTCACCTTCTGCTGCCCTCCTGTCTCCCAGTCCTATCCTTCCCCAGGGCTAGCCATAGAAACTAGAACCCCTTTTCCTTAAGGTGGGTCATAGAAACTTGAACCCTATTTTCCAAAGCCAGCCAAAAACCCTAAAAATATGAATCTAACTTTCCCTCTGCCTTTCTTTGCAAAAACTGGCCATAAAAAATTATCTGACCTACGTTGTTTGGCTGTAGGACATGAGAACCTCGTTCAGGAGAGGGTCCTGCTCCATACCGAGAAGGGAAGAATGCATGCTCAGAGAGGCCAAGAAGAATCTAGATGGACAGGCCGGGATGGTTTCCCCATTCGGTCTAGTAGCATTAGATCATACCCTTTTTGTCCAATCATATTTCTACATGGCTGTCCATATGTTATTGAACCTAAGCACAGAAATAGACAATTTCCATTGTGTCTTTGTGTCTTCATTCTGAAGGCTCCCATGTACATGTGTGTGCCTTTTCTCCTATTAGTCAGCTTCTCGTCAGTGATTTTCAGCGAACTTTCAGAGGGTGAAAGGGGGGTTTCCCTTGGCCCTTATACTGCTAACAATTATTACAGAAATTCAGGGAGGAAAATAATCCAAAGATAATGAAATATTAAAACTGGGGTAATTTTCATGGAGGAAGAATATTTTAGAACCCATATGCTGCAGGACATAAAGGTTGCTGGTGGGTCCAACAGAGGTTTCTGAGTCAGACATGCCCAACACAATACATAGGTCAGGAACTGTGGCTGCTGAAACTAAAGACATTTTTTCTCAACCTTTATAAGCTTTAATTTTTCCAACCTATCAAACAAGTCTTTTTCAAAATGACCATAAAAATAAACACTGAGAGATATTTATGGAGCTGCTGGTGACGAGTATCATGGAACAAGGCAGTGCTTGATAAAGGCAGTAGGCTTTGGAAGCCAACAGTGGATTGGTCTCCTTTGTGTTGTGATTTTAGAACTCCTGCCTACAACTCCTTTTCCTACCACTAGAGACACATCCATATGGATACAAGGGATATTTAGGTCATCAAGAGGGGATCCCTATGATTTCAACCTATGATCAGTATGACTTGTTCCACAAATTCAGAACTGGTATATACTTCAATTTCTGATTGTGTTTAGTTAATCCAACCACCCACCCAATCCCGCTTAAGGACAAATATTTTTTGGCACCTACTTCCCTTCTGTAATTTCTTAAGGACACGGGAATTTATCCATTGAAGTGTTTCAATTCTCTTCCAAGTGGCCAAGGAGAAACAGATTAGTTCTGCTTATGTTTGTTTATTTTTGGCCTCAAGGCATCACTCTGTAAGACAGGGCCTTCTAACTCAGTGAAGTATTTCTTTGTTCACAGGATGCTCCTGCAGCCCAGATCTTGCCCAGTCTGCACAAGTATCTTGAATTAGACTCATTCTTTTCTCCCTCCCTCTCTCCTTTCTTCTTTCCATACTTTTCACCATACCATTTCATGCACAACCATGGAGTCCCTACAGAAAAATCAGACATTCCTGAGAATCTTAGAGGCTCGTAAACTGGGACTGGGATACCAGTCTAGATTCTCTTGTCTTCCAGAAATTTTATTTTAGGGAACAGTTTGACTTTCCCTGTCAGTGGGTGGAGAAAAAGATCAGCCTGGTCTTTATATCCAGAAACCAATGCCTCGTTATCCAAAGTAATCATTTTTTTCCCCTCAGCCAACAGAAAGGCAGGTTTACTAAGCTTCTCAACAAATAGAAGCTGTTACTCACTAGCCTTTTCTAAGAACAGTCAGTGACTACTGCCTCATATATGTGGTAATGAGAAAAGACATCGCAGAGGGTTTTTTCTGATCACTGCTGGTCTGTTTCAGGTTACTTGGTGAACCTCACCCCTACATATAGGAGAGAGGGTCACGGTTCTACTGTCTTCTCAAGGAGCCCTCTTTTAATTCAAGGCTTAAGAGGTACCCTGATGCAAAAATATTTCTAAGGAAATAATAGCTTTATTATAACTTTATTGTCTAAGAAAAAATCTGACAGATGACTTTGGGAGGTTGAAAGAGATCGGAAACTACAATTAAAGGAGTAACAGGAGAAGTCTAAAGGCAAATTTCCTCTTTGATGTGATGTTGAAGACCCACAGCAGACTGGGAGCTACAAGTTTATTTTCTGAGTTATTTTAGAAATTATTTTTCCTAAGGAAGATTTAAAAACATTATTTACATGTGAACAAAAATGATCATATATGAAGATAATTTATGAGCTCATAGTAACGTCATAGTTATTCCTCAATATTCAAAATGAAAGACAAAAGCACAATATGCTTTAGAGAAGATGTGGATTTTTTTTTCTTATTTTAGAGACAGGGTCTTGCTCTGTTGCCCAGGCTGGAGTACAGTGGTGTGATCACAGCTCACTGCAGCCTTGATCTCCTGGGCTCAAGCAATTCTCCTACCTCAGCTTCCCAAGTAGCTGTGACAACAGTCACATGCCACTACGCATGGCTAATTTTTTGATTTTTTGTAGAGACAAGGTCTCACTATGTTGACTAGGCTGATCTCAAACTCCTGAGCTGAAGCGATCCTCCTGCCTTGGCCTCCCCAAGTGCTGGGATTACAGGCATGAGCCACCACACCTGGCCAAGACATGTATTTTTATATCAGATAGAATAGGGTCATACCAGCAAAGAGCACAAAATATTACGCAACTGATGTCTCAGAGTTCTCCTTTATAAAATGATAGCTATATAACTGTGAAATATGATTACATTACTCCTTTTAAAAATTGCTACAATGATTAAATTAGATAATTCATGTGAATAAATGTATATTTATTGGCTTTCAACTTTTTGGCTGTGTAATTTAATCAATTTACTTAACTCCTGCACCTCAATTTTCTGATTTTTAATGTTTGCATTATTATAGTAACTACTCAAGGGATTATTGTGAAGATCTTATACATGTTAGTTCTTTGAGTAGTGACCATTAAGTACATGTGATGATGATGATGATGATGATATACTGCCTGGCTGTAGTAAACACCAATCAATTGTGATCATTAATTTTTATTCTCTATGCAGAACTCTTTAACTTAAAAAAGTCCACCTTCGGTAATTTATAATGTGTTAACTAATAACATAGTTGTTAAACTCACACTCTTCCTTTCTATTTCAATGGTCTATTTTTTATTTTCTTCCAAACTTTGTATCTGTCTTCCTTTCTTTCTTACGAGGTAAGGCCTGAATATTTTACACCTAACTTTAGAAATGCCCATTAAGTTATATAAAATAATGAACAAAACATGTAAGTTGAACTAGAAAGAGCACTGGTCTTAATAGAAAGAGAGCTGGGTTCTAGTCCCCATTCTGACACTTTCTATGAGAGCTTGAGGTGGATTATTACTTTGAATTTAAATATACATTTATTACTTCTGCTCTTGAAACTCAGCTCACTGAAGGACCATTATAACTCTTCTTGTCTCCTAGCTTCTAGTTGTCTCCTGACCTTGAAGTTGTTGTTTCTGCTGCCACCTTCCTCCTTTACAGCATCCATTTCAAATTTGAAAGACTCCTTGATTATACCATGATTGTTTCAGAAGAGCTTTCTCTTCCAGTCCATCTTATAGAAAACTGACAAGTTAGGTTGGCTGGCCTTTAAACTAGTACACTGCACAGTCCAAACAGCCAAAATGAGGAGAGGGGCCTGATGACCCAGAACAGAGTTTAGGAAACTCTATTCTGCTGGTGTAAGCAAACGTTTTTCTTACAAGGCGACAGGTATAGAAGGCAATATGACTGATTCATATAAAACAAAGTTTAAGACTATGTGCCTGGGCCGGCATTTGGCACCAAGAAAATAAAGCTGAATAAGACATAGTTTTTGCCCTTCAGGAGCTCATAGTCTAATGTGTTAAATAGAAATTACATTGAGATAAAATGAGTGCGTAACTGCTATCAAAAGGTATGTGCTCTCTGCAAGGGCAAAATAAAAGGATCTTAGCTTATGTTGGATGTTAAGAAATATTTACTCTTTAGATTATGATCCTTGAGCCTGAGTCTTAAAGGATGAGCAAGAATCTGGAAAAAAAAAGTATCAGAAAGTCATTCTACATCACAGAGACATGGATGAAGAACAAAGGTAAAGAAGTGTGGCAGAGGACTGGAGTGTGAGTGTGTGTGTGTGTGTGATCCTACAACTACCGCCATATGCTGGGTAACAACATTTTGGTCACCAATAGGCCATAGCTAGGGCAGTGGTTTTATAAGATTACAATACAGTATTTTTACTATGCCTTTTCTATGCTTATGTATGTTTAGATGTGCAAATACTTACCGATGTTTTATAATTGCTTACATTACTCAGTACAATATTATGCTTTATAGCTTTGCAGCCTAGGAGCAATGGGTCATACTCTCTAGCTTAGGTGAGTAGTAGGCTAAACCATCTAGGTTTGTGTAGGGAAATGATGATGTTTGCATAACAACAAAATTGCCCAGTGAAGCAATTTTCACAATGTGTCCCTGTAGTTAAGTGACACATGACTGTGGCTCAGCACTCCTGGTCATCTAGAGAGTATGACAGATGATTAATACATGAATGAGAAGGGAATGGGAATAGAAAGAAAAACACTGTGAGGGTCAGAGCGGGTGGTTAAAGACATAGAAGAGAGGGAGAATAACTGATGAATCTCTGTCCTAGCGGAAATGAGAAAAAATGAGATGGAAAGAATTGCTGGATGGAGTGCTACTATAAAGGGCTTCTCTCCCTTGAGACAGGAGGAAAGGAAGTAAAGAAAGGAGTACAGGTAGATAAACATTTTGATGGGGAGCAGAGTGATGAGGCCCATTTCCCCAGTGGCTTTCATTCTTCTGTGAGGTAGTTGAGGGGTTTGCCTGCTATGAGAGTGTATAGGGTGGTAAAAACCTTGAAGAGAAGGCCAATGTTTTGGCATATTCACTAAAGATCCCAGGAAAGAAAAATCACTATGTGTAAATAAACAAAATAACTAGTGAAAAATAAATAATCAAGAATAAGTAAAATATTAGGCAGCATAAAAGGTCCATCCAAGATTGTGTGCAGTGAATTTGTTGATAACAATAAGCAAGGCTGGATGATTTCCACCAACATTGTCTTGTTCCCTGGCTCTAGGAGAAAAGAATGCAGATTGCAGTTTTGATCTTTTTCTACGCTCTCTATAAGTTTCCAGTTAGGGTTATGCTTTTTCCAGAAGAGAAGGTGGGAGGGCTCTTAGTAAGAATGATTCAGGTGACCAAGCTTGGGGGTCAGGCTGGCAAGGCTTATGGCAAGAGCTAGGTGGGGAACAATGAGAAGCTGATTTTCAAGATAGTGTGAGGATCACTCAAGCAGAGGACTTTATGAGGTTGAAGAATTGGCGGAATGAGAGAGACTATTAGAAAGCTATAAGATGAGGTGATGTGGTGAGTCAACAGTATAGTACGAGACTGCTGGAATTACTGATGTGATAATAATTCTGGGGTTGATGCTACAGGAAGCTAGAGCTAATAATAGTTCAAATTAGGCCTAATATTCAAACCGAACAGGGGAAGTAGTCAAATGATAGAAAATTTCGACTCTGTTTTCTGCCCCATGATCTGGCATAATGTTTTTAAGGAAGGATAACTCAATGGCTAGACTTTTGTATAGTATCTTCTTCTTGTTTTCCCCCTTGTCCCACCTCCTTATCATTTTGAAACAGCTTTACTTTGAGTCCTATAAAACCCCCAGTAAGCAAAGTTGTAGACTGTGAAGCTCTACTTTATTTGGTGTAAATAATCAAAGTTACTTAAGGTTTTACACATATTACAAAATTCCTGGGGTCAGGGTCAGGAGGAAGTATTTCTGGACCTGGTACATTTGCTGAAAGTTTGAATCAGGTGAGAGTGAAGGAAACAAGACCCTAGACAAAATAAAGAGGTAAACATCTGTCACCTTTGTCCTCCTGCTCCTTGTGTGACGAAGGTTGCCATGGTGCTAGAACAGAACTCATAGAAAACAAGCAAAATGTACTGTACGTAATATGAGGAATTATTTTAAATCTTTGATTTTTTTTCCTCTGACTCAGACTTGGTGAGAAAATTTTCTGACTCACTCAGTGTGTTAGATACCATGTTAACAGTAACTTTTTCCAATATAGCATATACTCCAACCACAGTAGTTTCAGCTTTTCCTATTTCATCCTGGGTCCCTCGGGGATGCAGCTTTTGAGCTGCTGTGTGTAGTTTCTGGTGATAAAGATTTCTGATGTAAAGGATTTCCAAGGGATGACAAAGTCCATGATGAGGGACTGGGTGTGGACAAAATAAGTGGTTTGGAGACAAAAGCCCTCAGCTTTTAAGGTGCGAAACAACCTCTGCCCTTTGTTTTCAAATAAGTCATATCTGGCTGATCAAAATAAATACTGTAGCACCATTTGGAAGCTTCCTCTGAAGAAAAATGCCTGCTCTGGGCCAAAAGCTGCAGCAGTGAGCCTGTTCCTGCCAAAGTGATTTTTTCCCCCTTCTTTGTTCCTCTTGATAATCCTAACAGTCTTTTGTATGTACACAGAGCTGAAAGCTGTAATAACCCCAATTTTACAGATAAAATAACTAAGGCTCAGGAACAGAACGAATCTTCCCCCAAAGTGCACAGCAGGACGGTAGTGAAGCTGGAGCTAAAGTCTGAATCTTCACATCCTGCTCCCTTCCTGCATGGCCGGCCTGGTCCCTGGCAGAGAAGACCAGTGTTTCTCCATGAGTTCATGTGCATCTGTGCGTGTGTCCTCTGTGCACTCAGGCCTCCAGGACTTTTGTCACCGTCCAGAATCACTGGTCTTGACCATGACACATTCTCCAAGAAGCTGAACTCCCCTGTTTTTGTTCGTTTGTTTATTTTTACACAGTAGCACATCTGTGTGCAAAAAGAGAGAATGTGGTGTCCAAGCTGCAGGATCTGACCCCCGAAGCCTCGCCAGCGGCGTCTGTCCGGCTTGCTCTTCTGTCTGAGCTGCGCTCCGGGGAGGCGCCTGGCTGTTTAGCCGCCGTATCCCCTGGCAATCTGTTCAGGAAAATAGACCAGAAAGGGCTGCCCAGGGCTGCGCCAGCTTCAGAATCCTGCTGCCATCTAGGGATGAGATGAAGCGTCTTCCCGCGTACAGCCGCCCTGATGGATCGCTGGGGCCTCGGGCGGGGTGCACCGCTGTCCTTTCGCCGCCGTCCGGGCGGCACTGCACGTGCAGCGCGCGGTCCCCCACCCAGCGCAGCCCGCAACACCCCTGGTCTGCCGCGGGAGACCCTGCCGATGCCACTCAGGGTCAAGACTCTGGCGCGGTGGAAACCGCAGAGCAAAAGGAAACAGACAAAAACAGTGAGAAGGTAAAAAAAGAGCGAGAGAAAACAGCTAGGGAGCAAGGAGCAGAAACCCTGCAAGAACAGAGACAAAAAGCGGAAGGTCCATCAGCGGAAGCGGGCTGCCCTAATCACCTGCGATGCGTGTGTTTATGGAACCTTGTCACTGTCACCACGCTGGTGTCCACACGCAGCTTAATGAGGTCCAAAGCGCCAAGCTACTTTATTTTCCATATATGATTTTCAATGTTTCCTTTTGCAAAAAGGAGCGGGGGCTGGGTGGGGGGGAGTGCAGGGAATAGGGTGGTGGAGGAAGTTGAGGAGGGGAGGGGGGAGAGCGGAGAGGCTGGGTGGGCGGGGGAGATACTACTGCCTTTAGTAAAGATTGCATAGAAAATCCGGAAAGAGGAGACTTACGGAGTTAACTTTATTGTCTTATATTATGGTGTAAGCATCTCTTTCTTCTACAAACAGAACAATGGGCCTTTCAAAGAAGGGAAGGGGAGAGGGTTGACTGGTCGGGGGGTGGGCGGCGGGGGAAGGGGAGGGGTCAGGGATTGGGGAAAGGGTCCTGCTGTTGACTGGGAGGCCCTGCTGGGAAACTTCAAATCACATTCTTTCTGAAAGGAAGTGTTATTAAAAGTAACTTTAATCCTTCCAGCCAGACGGCTCATAAAAGCATACAATTAAGTCAAACAAATGACAAGAGCATTTTCTCTCCTACCTGTTTCCCCCTTCTGAGAGTAATTAGTACAGGCTAGTCTTGTCTCATTTTGTGCAAATAGAAGCAGAGCGCTTTGGTAGGTGCCAGATTGTCTCTTACTTTCCTCAACCTGCCTCTTCCTTCCTTATCGCCCCACCCAAAACCCGGTTCAGCTCTTGGTACCAACCAGCCTGTCTGCAGATCCAGCCAAGAACAAAGGGGCGAATTTCAATATTTCCTCTTTGTGCAAGGTTAATTGAAAATCAAAAAGTCACTTTTCAAATGTCATATTAAACCCGCCACTGCATCAATTTCCTTTTGGTTCCCATCTCCATAGGCAAGAGAAAAGTGTTTTGCGGGGGAGGGAGGCGGGGGAAGTAAGGACACAATGAGGGAAAAGAGAAAGAAAGAAGTGAAGGGATTAAAACAATCAGAGACACACACACACTTTGACTGCAGATAGGCTAACATGCAGCGGAAAATTGTTTCCCAGAGTGTCCTCAGTCAAAGGCAGCCTTTACATTCGATACTGCGTTACTTGATATTCCAGAGACAGAATTGCATCCTAAACCTAGAGAGATTAGGCCTCCATGTTTTTATGTTTTAGTAGATGGATCACAATATGATTGTCATAAATGCCATCAGATTTTAAAACCTTAAAGGGTAATGTAATAACCTGATCATCTTCATTCACCCTTCCCACTTTTTATACCCCTCTGAAACAGGTACAGAAACACACACACATCCCCACAGATAGAGATATAGCCCTATGGGGTTCTGACAGTCAGTTTTTGTCACAAGGTATTTTGGAAGTGTTGGGCTGGAGTTTAATGATCTAGCATCCTTAACTTTGCTCCTGGCCCAGTGACTGTTCTCTGTCTGGATTTCCTGACACTCAGTTTTCTCCTTTCTAAAATAAGCCATACTATCAGCCTCCTGAATTCACTACTCAGACTACATGAGGGGCCACATGAATAGAACAAACCCATACTGATGCTTTACCCTCTTCTCACGTTCCCTAGGTCTTGTCCTTGATTAGGTGATCTTAACAAGCTCAGTTTTCTGGAGTGGGAACCTGGCTTGTTGGTGCCAGTATTCCTGAGGTCTGCAGAATGGCCTGGGGATAGAACTCTCTGTTGCCAGGCTTCCTCATGCTCACTGTGTGTGTTTCCTGTGCTCCCTGCCGCTCTGCTACACTCACTTGCCAGTCGTTCCTGAAGCCAGTTGCTTTCCTGCCCAATTGCTTTGGTCTTTTTGTCTAATATCTGTCACCTTATTTTCCAGGTATGGGGCTAGGGGTGTACCCTCTGCTATGATGTACCAATGAATCTATTTCCTGTGGACCAGCCATGTTTGATAAGCCATGATAGGCTTATCTACCAGGAAATATTTGATTTACTACAGCTTTAACTTTTAAATATGCATACAAATAACTTTTTGGTTAGATAAGCAGAGTGAAGAAGCAGAATTGTAAATTGAATTCATTCTAAGATGACCCACCTGCATAAACCAGGCCCCTAAACCTTTTTTCATCTTCAATAATATTGTAATATTGTGGTGATATCAGATGTGTCTATCAACCCTAAATGAAGGGTAGGTGGAGAAGAACATTACAACTCTCTAAACTCATTAGAATGCAAAGATAGAGAGAGTTTCTGTAACAATAGCCACTAGCTGTGTCAAAGTTCTCCTAGTGGCATTATCTTCACTGGTAAGACTGAATAGACAAAATCAGTGTCTTACCCTTTTAGATTTCTATCAACCCATACCTGTATGCAATATGCTGTGCCCTAGTATACTCTTTCTTACAGATTTTCATTAAAATATTGCATCTGTTATACAAGTTTTCTTAGCATGCCCAGATAACAATTACTTCTTCATTGTGCAGCACTTCTTCCCATATAAACTTCTGTCTTGGTCCATTCAGGCTGCTATAGCAAAACACATTAGACTGAGTAATTTGTAAACAACAGAAATTTATTTTTCACAGCTATAAGGGCTGGGAAATCCAAGAATAAGGCACCAGCAGATGTGATGTCTGATGAGGGCTCCCTCTCTACTTCACAGATGGTGACTTCTTGCTATTTTTTCACATGGTGAAGTCAGTGAACAAGCTACTTTAGGCCTCTTTTATAAAGGCACTAATCCCATTCATATGGGCTCTGCTCTCAGGATGTAAACCCCTCTCGGAAGCCCCACATCTTAAAACTATTGCATTGGGGATTAGGTTTCAATATATACATTTTGCGGGGGAAAAAATCATTCAGATCATAGCAGCTTCTATTAGCTACTGGTAACAATTTGTTGTAAATAATTGGACATATGTGTGTCTCCTTCCCACTCTCCAAACTTACTGAAAATAAGGACCATATCTATCCACTTTATAGTTCAGGAACTTAAGGGTAGATGTTTAATAAATAATTGTTGGAGGTTGAAGAAATATAAAAAAGAAAATGCATCTGGGACTGTAATAGCATAATATCTAGATATTTTCCAAGCAATTTAGTAATAAAAACCAAATTTGTCATCGTGTTGGGCCAGCCAAAAAGCAATCAGATGGCTGGATTAATTAATACCTGCAAACAATCATGTTAGAATTTTTACATGTAGTCTAAGTTGACAGAATATGCATGTGCATCCCAAAACATTCTTTTAGCTGGTGAAGCTGTTTACTTAAGACATGCTTACAGTGAAAATTTGCCAGCATGACTTCTGTTTCCTTAGTCCACTTGAGTTTATTAATCTGATCTAGAATTTCCTGTCCTCAACACTACCACTAAAATGAAAGAAAGAGAAAGAGGGAGGGAAGAAAGGAGAAAGGGAGGAAGGAAAGAAGGAAGGAAGGAAAAGAACGAAACTTTGTATTTAACAGATACATCTACTCTGGAGTTGAAGTGGAATTCTGACAACTCAGTTGGGCAATTCTAAACGAAAACTTTTAAATTCCTACTTTTAAAACATTGGATGCTGAGAATAGTAGGTTATTGCTGCTTATCACTATTATGTTATATTTCTACAGAGAGATTCTCCAGAATCTTTAGAGGGCTCTCATTGAATGTGGAGTTTAAATATATGAGTAGAATTTATTTACAGTGATAGAACTGGGAATTGGAACTAATGTATGCGTAGTGCGAGGGAAAGTCTGAGAACTTGGTTTTAGTAAAACTGGCATTTTGCCCTGATACTTCCTTTAATCCTCTATATAACCTTGGGCAAGGAACTAAATCTCTCAGATACTATATCTTCTATATTTTTAAAAGAGAATGTGTTGGGGAAGGCAATGGGTGAGACAATGCTGATCTAACATATGAATTATGGTGAGAATCAAATGAGTCAGTATCTGTGAAATTGTGAAAAAAGTTACATGCATGTTAGAACTAGAAGACATTATTTATTACTTATATTTTAGTAACCTATCCAAATATATTGAATGCTTACTTTATGGTGACTTTGCTGCTCTGGTGCCAGAAGCTGGGCTCCAATTTGCCTGAATCTCTTAATGAAATCTGCTAGTGCAGAGTGTGTCATATTATCAATAATTTTTGCATTGTCTTTTGATGGTAAGTACACACATATTCGAATATCTCAAAAAGCCGCTCCTGTTGAAAAGATGGATGTAAGTGTTCTAAAGTCCGAAAGACAAGGGAGCTGTGGTAAAGGTTAGGATAGCTTTGCCAGACCAATGTCTCTTCTCATTTATGTCGCATGCTTTTTATACCCTTCATTCTCTTTTTAACAATCTCATTCTCTCCCTTAATGCTAGTATTTTATAAGATATTCAAAATGTGTATTTAATCCATCCAAGTTTGTAGTCTCCAGTGTCAAAGCTTCTGCTTAATGCTGAGTTAGTGCTCAGTCGTGCCAAAGCTTGAAGCTTTCAACGCAGCCCTGAAACCAGCTGCGACACATCACTAACGCTGAGGCTTTGGCTCCAGAGACTGCTGCCTGCATGGAGTAAATGCATCATTTTTTAAAGCTTTGTCAGTGCAATCTAAGAGCTGTGTAAAGTGTAATTGGGGATCTTTGAAAAAAAAATATATTTGAAACCATTTTACAAGAATCATCAGGGGAGGCTTGCTTGAAACTTTTTCTTCTTAACATCTCACTGCCCCAGAAACAGGTCTATCACTTTGGGTAGTTTTTGCTTTTGAGCAGATTGTTTCTTTTCTTCAACCATCTTTTCTTTTTCAGTAAGCTGAAGTAAATAAATTTGAGAAGGGAGACATTCTTCTCTGTAGTCTTAGAATGACAAATCTTGGAAGCAAGAACCTGGTATATCCTATCATAGGCCATTGCTTCTCCAGGTGTGGTCCATGGATCAACAGCATCAGTGTCTCCTGGGACCATACTAGAACGCAAATTATCTATGGGGAGCACCCAGGGATCTGTGTTTTAATAAGCCCTCAAGGTGATTCTGCTCAACATTAAAGTTTGAGAATCATAGCTCTAGGTATCTGAATTCAGAAATTCCTGATATTGCATCCTTGGGAGATGATTGTACAGCCTCACTCAGAACATTTTAAGGATGGGAGACTCACTATATTAAAAGCCACCTGTAAAAAAATCAACCTATTCTGTGAGTAAATGTTTTCATCAAGTCATTTTAAAATGTATTGAGAGATACCTGCTTCTATAGCATTCTTTTTGTTTTTATTCTTCTTATCTTCAATGCTTGGCATTGAGTAGGTAGGTGGTCAATATATTTGTATTAAAATGAAGAAAATATTGGCCTTAGTTTTGTTTTCTAGATAAACCTATCTAATCCAATAAATCCATCTTATCTTTATTTCATGAGGCAGCCTGTCAGATATTGAAAGCTACTAAGATGTGCAAGTCCTCTCTTCTTTAAGTTAATGATGGCTGGAGTTCTTGCATCCACGTCAGAGGACACTGCACACAAACTCAGGCATCCCCTGCTGACTGTCCTCTGGAAGTGGACTCTTTATCTTCTAGGAACAATGAAATACCTCAGAACCATTACATATCATCTGGAAATAGACCAGAGTTTCCTGTGTATAGAAATGCAAATAATTTTTAAAAGAACTTAGAACTTTAAAATTAAATCTATTAAAATTGACATTATTAGTTCTGACCTGTTGAACTTTTCCTCTGTTATTCCTTCTTTATTGACAGTATTTCCCCTGTGTTTTAGAAGGCTAAAAAAGTTGTGTAAATAATAAATGCTTCTCAAAAAAGTATATAAATTAGGAAGGCAAACAAGAGAAAAATAAACACTTATACAACCCAGAAGAAATAGTAATTAGTAATTGTCTTTCTCCTTCTCTCTGCATAAATATCTATATCTATACATACACATGCCCTGAATATATGACCATATTATAATTTGTATTATTTAGAACAAATGTTGATGCAAACACACACACATACACATCAGGTATCCCAGCTTAGTTCTAAGTAGGGATTTGACATATCTGATAAACCTTTGTGAGATGTCTGCAACCTCTTGGAACGATGACGGATCCAGGCACCTTAGTGTGAACTATTAGCTTGGTGCAAAAGTAATTGCAATTTCTGCCATTACTTTCAATGGCAAAAACTGCAATTACTTTTGCACCAACCTAATAGTTAGAAATCCTTCAGAACTTTCTGTCTTTAGAGTTGTCTCCCAACCTAATCTCCATTTGACTCATGTTTAAAAGCTGTAGGAAACAGAAAATCTGTAATTAGAAACAGCAAATGCTATTTCTTCTTTTTTTTTTATCTTGTATTTTGAGACAGAGTTTCATTCTTGTTGCCCAAGCTGGTGTGCAGTAGTGCAACCTTGGCTCACTGCAACCTCCACCTCAAGGTTTCAAGTGATTCTCCTGCCTCAGCCTCCCAAGTAGCTGGGATTACAGGTGCCCGCCAACATGCCCGGCTAATTTTTTTGTATTTTTTTAGAGACGGGGTTTAATCATGCCAGGTCTTGAACTCCTGACCTCAGGTGATCCACCCACCTCAGCCTCCCAAAGTGCTGGATTTACAGGCATGAGCCACTGCGCCCGGCCCAGCAAGTGCTATTTCACCTACAAACCTGCATCCTATTAGAACCCAAGCAACTTAACTGGCAACACAATGGGAACAGGACACCCTTTCTCACTTTACCACAGGATGGTACTCAGCCTTGGCCCTCCAAGAGCTGCCTGGTGTTGCAGGGTCTCAGGAGGGTACCAGGAAAACACTGGGGCCAAGCAGTGCCTGGGGGCTTGACATGATACCGAGACAAGAAGAAAGGCAGGGTGCACTGCAAGGCCTAGAGTAGAATGGCAGCATCACCATTGTGCCAAGAGCAGTGGTGGCTTCTGAAAGGAAGTAGTTCTGCCTGAAAGAACAGCAGGAGAGACTACATGGCCAGTAGGGCAGGCCTAGGCCCTGTTTGGCCAGGCATGGAGGACACCTTGAATGTTGACTTTTAACTGAGCATCTGTGGATCACTCTGAAGTGATCTGCAGAAAGTTTTGACAGTGAGATTTGTTTAAGGAATTAGGTTTTCATGAGCAGATAAGGCAACAAATTATTTTAATTTGATAAAACTGATTATATTCTCAACTTTTTAACAACTTTATGTGTGTGTGTGTGTGTGTATGTGTGTGTGTATATGTATGTATTTTCAAGATAGGGTCTCGCTATGTCATCCTGTCTGACGTGCAGTGGCTATTCACAGGCACAATCATAGCACACTGTGGCCTGGCCTCAAACTCCTGGCCACAAGTGATCCTCTCACTCCAGCCTCCTGAGTAGCTAAGACCACAGTCACACAACCACCATGCCTGACTTATAACACATTTTTAAAACTAACTCTTTACCATGAACATTGTCTTATGCCCATAGCTATTCACAAAACATCATAATTGTTAGTGGCTGCAGAGTATCAAGTACAATGTACCAAAATGAATTTAATGAGTCTCCTATTATGTGACTGTTACTTGTTGAATATGTCCCCTACCACAGTTTATATGTTGAAATCCTAACCTCAGTATATCAGAATGTGACTGTATTTGGAAATAGGTCTTTAAGGGGGAAATTACGTTAAAAAAGAGGACATTAGGGTGGGCTTTAATTTAATACGACTGGTGTCCTTATAAGAAGAGATTAGGACACAGAAGCAAATAGAGGAAAGATCATATAAAGACACAAAGAGAAGATGGCTAGATACAAGCCAATGAGAGCAGCCTCAGTAGAAACCAGTCTTGCTGACACCTTCATTTCGGACTTCTAGCCCTGTGAGAAAATAGATGCCTTCAGTTTAAGTTATCAGTCTGTGTTACTTTGTTATGGCAGTCCTAGCAAATTAATACAGCAACTACTACTCACAATGTTTATTTAATAAATAACATTTGTACATCCTGCTACACATCACTGATTATTTTCCTAGAATCAGTGCTGGAGGTGAAATTATTGGTTCCAAAAATTATTAATAATTTGTATTATTAATTCTACTATAGAGTATATTATTATTTTCAACTTTCTTTTTTTCACAAATGTAATACATTTGATTTTTTATCTCCATGTTGAACATAATAAGACCAAGTATAAGACCAAATTGTGTCCTAAAGTTCATAATTATAGGGTTCCCTTCCAATGAACAGTCATGCACCCACAGATTGCATGGTGCTTCATCACTGGGCAGCAGGATAACTGTCATTCAGACCACATTCCATCCATCTTAATAATGTATAGAAGATGCTTCCTAGAATTAGAGGATCCCTCTTGGGGAAATAAGGAGCAGATAATTGCCTCTAAAAATCACCCCTCTCAGCTGGAAAGGGAAATATTATACTTACAAGGGTCCTTCAGGCTTTAGCACCTTAGCATGTTTGTGCTATTGTTTGATGGTTTGATTTTTGAAAGCAATTAATCACATTGTCCATCAGCAAGGAACAAGACATTTCTCTATTTTACTCCAGGATAGCAGCACCACTAAGTTTTAGATAGCTTCACCTGTAGATCCCTTTAGAAACATTTCTAGAGCTAGGAGAGTTGGCTGCAGCCCACAGAAGTCCCCTGGAGGTGCTGGTTTTCTAGGAGAGTGTTGTGTGGTGTCCACTGAGAACATTGTCATGCTACATACCTGGCAGAGATAATCGACAATGAATATTTTGTGGATTACCTTGGGAAACCAATATAATTCATTCAGGAGCACATGTGAGAATATTCCTAAGACCATCAGGGGAGAAAAAATGAGATATTTTCTATGAAATGGACTGAGCGGGGAGCAAGCATTATAAGGATTGGAACCAGCTGAAACCCTAAGAGAGACCTGGGAAAACAGAGAATGCATATATGAATTTATCTTGAGAACCACTCTCTAAAACCCAAGAGAGAAATTAGAAGTATACTATTCTGCGTAGTTCCTGACATTTCCCGTCCTCAGAACAGGAGCTCTGAGAGAGACACGGGATTAGAATGAGTTTTTCAAAACCAACCAGACCTCAGGATTTAATGATGTGGCCTAGTCTCTATGGAGGGCAGCTATAGTAGAACGGTTAAGAATAAAGCCTCTGAACTTCACAAATTTGCAGACTAAGATATTTGAACTTCCATTAATTAAGACCATTATCTATTTCTACTTTGAGTTTTTCTCCCTTTCACACTTGCTCTTTCTCAAGATGGCATTAAAATGGCTGCAGGCAAATTTGCACTGAGCTAAGGGAAAGTTGAGTTGAGGATACATTTGGATTGATATAGTGGGATATGGTTAGTGATTTGCAATCCTTTTATGGATGATTAAGTTCTTACTAGATCAGAGGATGCATGGCTATCCAGGACTTTTCCTATTTCCGACTGTGCTGACTCGAGGGACTTGCGAACATGAAAGCATAGGGTCAGGGGCTGACTGTCCTGTGAATGTGCCGTTCAGTTCCTGGCACTCAAAGGATTGGGCAACTGAAGGAAAATCAACGAGTGAAATGTGTGTAGCGAGAGCTAATCAGCAGAAAATTCTTCCAAACTGTAGTGCTCAAGTATGAAGGAAAGTTGATGGAGATTTCCCCAACTTTGATAGCAATCTGAAAATGTTTTTCAAATTCACCAGAAACAACATGATAAAACTGAAAGATTTTTTTTTTTTTTTTTTTTTTTGACAGAGTTTTGCTCTTGTCGTCCAGGCTGGAGTGCAGTGGCGCAATCTCGGCTCACTGCAACCTCGGCCTCCTGGGTTCAAGCAATTCTCCTGCTTCAGCCTCCTGAGTAGCTGGGATTACAGACACACACCATGCCCAGCAAATTTTTGTATTCTTAGTGGAAATGGGGTTTCACCATGTTGGCCAGATTGGTCTCGGACTCCTGACCTTAGGTGATCCACCCGCCTCGACCTCCCAAAGTGCTGGGATTATAGGCGTGAACCACCACACCCACCCCTGAAATACATTTTTTAAAACTACAGCAGTAAAAATCAAAGTTCAATCTTGTTAGGAGAAAGTCTGATTTTCTATTATCTTAGAGAGAATATTATAAAATCTTATGAATAGTGTACAAGCACAAGTGTAGAAAAAATATGAAGAGATAAACTATGGGTACATCCATGCAATGGAATACTACTGAACAATAAAAACAACTGAACTGTAGATAGGCATGCAGCTTGAATGAATCAGAAAGATTTTTTTTAGTGGTAAAAGTCAATCTGAAAAATTCATAATAGTATATGATTTCCTTTGAATGACATTACGCAAAAGGTAAATTATATGGAAGGAGAACAAACCATTGTTTTTTTAGGGAATAGGGTTGAGAGATGGTTTTAACTACAAAGAAATAATATGAGGAAATTTTGGGGTATGATTAACTGTTCTGTATCTCAATTTTGTTAGTAGTTACATGTATCTACATGTAGATACATGTAGATAAGCTGTATATCAAAACAAAGTTAATTACATAGTACATTAATTTAAAGATTGCAAAAATATTTTCAAAATTAAAATATTATATAGGTGTTTTAGGAAATCAGTATTTTTATACCATTATATAGTAATATCTGGAATTTTTCACCTTTAAAAATTATAATTTATTTTGATTTATTTCATTATACTAAATAAATACTAATTTAAAAATATTGTTTGTGATTTTTTGTTCATAATATTGTATTGATTTCCTGAAAGAGATATTCAATTGCCTAGTTCTCAGGATCCCACAAAACCCAGTCCTGTCCCGACTATGCTGGGGGAGACAGCAAATTGAGAACCTGTGCAGTGAAAGAATCATAATTGGCCCAAATACTTCTGTTTGCTAGAGACTGCATACTAAAATCCTAGCATCAGTTATTGGTTATATACAAGTTCACTGTCAGCTACTGTGGGTGAAGAAGGTGAATGTGGGGGATATTCTTAGACACTATGACCCTATAGGCAGAACCTTGCATGAAAGAGGAAAATTAGAGCCATAGGCAAGAAGGCAGGATTTTGTGATGACAGAACAGCAGAGATGCCCCGGGGCTACTATACAGCCTGTTTTTCTAGGAGGAGCCTATCCTGGCCATGCCACAGATGGTACCTCTTAAGGACTTCAACCATAAGGCATGATCTGGAGGCTATTTAGGGTTTGAGTGACAGATATGTATAGTAGAAACTTCTAGGATGGAGCAGGTTTCAATTTGTGTATAGATTTGCTAAATAGGTTTCCATATTTGCTATACAGTGGTTTTTACTTTCAGTATAAATTAAATACTTTAGCAAAGTTCTGCTGTGGAGAGTAAGGCAATGCAGACATCAGTGAAGCATCGTAGTGTCTTAGAATTTTGTTTTAATTCCTGGCCTGGCCACCAGATTAAGGTTGGAATATAAAGAACAAAGATCCCAAGGAAGTAATCTGGGATTCAGATGACTTCTTTGGGCCTTGGGTTTTGACTAAGAGGAAACAGGAGGCTTTGGCAGCTGATGACTTCTCAAAAGCAGAAGCTAGTTGCACTGGATGGGGGATTTGTGCCATCTTTATGAGCATGTAAAGGACAGAGATGGTATGCAGACTCCTAAAGTGACAACTACTGTCACCATGCCCTAGAATGGCACAGAGCTAAGAACAGGACAGTAACGCTTTGCAAGCAAATATGAGAACAGGTGAGCCCAGCTATGGGATCGTACCTAAGAATCTCTACAATAATTTAGAAGTAGATGAATCCAGCAGCATCTGTGGCCCCACTCACAGAATAATGACACAATCACATCATGAAGTTGGAGCACATAATCACTAAACAGAGAAGAGGTATGTTACCTGTGTTGAAGCAAAGAGAGAGAGTACTGCGGTTGACAGCACGGTCTTTGCAGTAAGGCACTCTGGGTTTGAGTCTTCTTTACAACTAACTACCTATGTGACTGCAAATAATATAATCTCTTTAAACCTCAAGTTCCTCATGAGAAACGAGAACATTGTAATATGAACTGTCCCATTGGTATGTTGTGGAGATGAAATGCACTAATATATAAAGAGTGCTTTATACAACACCAGCCATATAATAATCAAACAGTTGCTAAGACTGTTATTCTCAAGCATTGGATTTGCAATCTAGAGTGTAATATATCTTATCAATATTATATATTAATTACACTTTATTACACATTATTATACATGTTAATTAAAAATATATAAATTACTATTAATATGCATTTAAATGCAATATTCAGCTTATGATAAGCATCTAATGAATGTTTGTCAAATTAAAATTTTCTGAAATTTAGGTAGCTTGGATGGAAAGCCTAGTGATTCCACTGGGAGGTCCTGCATGATGGCCCTGCTTTGAAACATGCATTATGCAAATCCTGGTATTAGTAGTGGGAGATTTTGGAAGTCAGAGTTTATGAGGTTCATCAGGAGGAGTGGTTCTACACATCAGCAACTAGTGGTGTGGTCAGTGAAAGTCGAGGGGGAGGATGTCAGAAAAGAAAATCACCATGGTTACTCAGCAGAATTTCTAGGGCTCAGATCACTCCAGCCACTGGGTAAGATGTGATACATACAGACCACAGTTTCCGCAGGAAAATATAGACAAAGGGAGAGGAAGACAGAGAGAGGAAAGGAAAGAGAGAAGAGAGGAGGGACGGAGAACAAAAAAAAGGAAGAGAGGATTGATGTCCTTCCAGATTTGGAACCCAACAGAGAACCTTGAGGCTCTAGCCTTTATTATGTCAGCACCCTTTGGATAAGTTCTAATGAAAGCCACTCTCACAAGCCTTTTCATAAGTGTTACTTTCCTGGGCATAACACTTTATATGCCAACAGTCTTTGTGTCCAGCTAATAGAAGATGAATTCCTTACTGTTGCTTCCCAATATATTCGCAAATAAGAGTGCAGACAACTCTGTCAGTCATAATCTTTTATCCTTTTCATTGATGCTAAATTTAAAAAAAAAGAAAGAGAAGAAACAACAAACTCCTGAGATTAAATAATGATTTTCTAATTTTTATATCCCCTAGTTCTTATTTTATAGTATCAATATGGGTACTAGATGAAATAACTCCCAAGCAGCTTTCTCCAGAGAAATACAATTTTCCTGACCATCTCAGGAATATAATTGCCATGAGCAGCACTGGTAATCAAGAATTACACAGAATATTGATTGTGTTCTTTCATCTCCCATCTTGGCCAAAATATGTAACCAATGGTGTATAAGTCACACTTTTCCTGACCTCTTTGTTTGACAGAAACCTCTGCAGTCAAGGATCTCACTGCAGTCCTGTCCACAGATGCCTGTGGGTTTCTTTGTTTTTATTGTTATTCTGTTTTGTTTAATTTTGTTTCGTTTCATCTTAACCCATTGAATACAAAGCAGGAAACCATGTAGGGCCCTGGCTCACTGCAGAGGCAAGACTGCCCCCGGAAATATGTATGGCATCCAGATGTAGTGGCTCTCTTATGAAGCTCAATGCCTCCCCTAATTATCCCTTCAAACAGAACTTGGAGGAAGAGCAATGCCCTCTTGTGAATGCAAATGGAAACTGAGGCCCAGTGAGATTTAAAATTAATCGGAGGGGGCAGAGTTCAGAGTGAAGTTAGAAACCAGTCATTCTTCACACCTGTGTGTAGTCCTAGATACTTGGGAAGCTGAGGCAGGAAGACCACAGAAGCCTAGGGGTTCAAGACCAGCCTGTACAACATGGCTAGACCCTTTCTCTAAAAAACAAAACAACCACAAAAAAAATGAGTCTTTCTTCACAGTAGCCCAAGTAATGTAAAAAGTATCAGATCACTAGTATGTCCACTCAGTTACACTTTGGAACCCCAGAGAGCACAGTTATTGGGGTCCTGTAACTGCGGGCTACAGGAGATTTTACCATTTTCATCATCACCATCTTCTTTCACCGAACTTGCTGAACTACAGCTATTTGTCCATTTATTTTATTTCCAGACTGTCCTGTGAACACTTCAACAGGAAAGATGGCATTCCTCACATCTATTCAACCAATAAGCACGAATCAAGGAACATAGTCCTTTCTCAATCATTGATTATTAAACAAATAAATTTGCCACATTTGTGCCAGAATATTTTATGCAATATGTTAAAAGTTTAGTAGAGATTTACAAATGATATATGTAAAAAAATGAAGTCAAAATTTTCCCCTAGCCATATGAGGCATTAATACTCACTTGGTGACATTGGAATTTGGGATGCCTGAGCAACTAAGAGTTCAATTCTAAATAGAAATAAGGAAGGATGTTTCTGGAAACCTGATACTACACACATGGGAAGGCAAATTTGAGGGTGTTGGTATCATCTGGCCAGAGATCCAATGGCAAGTAAAGCACACTAAGGGTTACAATCATGGTGTGAAACTTTCTCGAAGACCATATCTGACATCTACCTGACCTTGGGAAAATTACCAGGGTAACTCAGTGGAGAAAACCTAACTCAGACTCCATAGCAACCTTTGAAGGAAAAATGTACACAGAGTAATATCTGGTACTCAACAAGAGTGGTTCGGCTCCATGTGAACCATGAGGAAAATAACTGGAGATAGCAGAGTTAGAGGCCAGAGTCCTCTTGGTCTTGCAGAAGATTCTATGTGAGCACTTTGCTTTTTTGTCCTTGGTGTAAATCAAGCTTGTCCAGCCCGCAGTCTGTGCCCTATATGTGGCCCAGGATGGCTTTGAATGTGGCCCAAAACAGATTTGTAAAGTTTCTTAAAACATAAAATTTTTTGCAATTATTTTCTCTCATCAGCTATCATTAGTATTAGTGTATTTTACGTGTGGCCCAAGACAGTTCTTCCTCCAATGTGGCCTAGGGAAGCCAAAAGATTGGACACCCTGGGTATAGATAATGCTTGTCCCAACTGGTATTGTTTGGAAATTTCAGAGTTTATCAGCTTCATCCTCTGCTTTAAAGACATCTGATTTGTCTGCACCTTTTCTTCTCTCTACTACCCTGCACTGAATTCAGCATGGTTGGTTTCCTTAGGCAAACACATTCTTAAATATCTTTACCTAATTATTCTCCTTGTACTCTGAAAAAAGTCACCAGGTGTGGTTTATGAATTGCAGAAATATTTTCTTTACCATGAACCCCTCTCTTGATCTGAGTTTCTGGTCTGCTGTTTGCAAATATCAACCTACCACACAACTAGTTCCTATACAGACTTTGCAAATGTCTTTAATGTAAACACACACACACCACCAGGTTTTCCGTCTCCATCCAGCTTGTCTTCTGCCTGAGTTTCCTGGTAAGCACCTCAAATTGCCCTCCAATTTGGGAATCCTATCAATCAGCCTGGGGTGGAACACATCCCCTCACTATGGCCAGCACAGACTCCTCCTGGAAGGTCCATCTCATTTACCAGTCCACCATAGTGGGGAGTCACTCCAAACAGAGAGAGTTAGCAGAAGCACTGTGCTCGCCAGGGCCCTCCACTGTGCTTGACTTCATGTAGTGCTTCTCAGTTAAATTCCAGATTCTGTGCCTGCGTCCCATGATTTGACACCACTCTTCTCAGACAGTGTTAGCAACCATTCTCTGACTGCCCTGCCAGTCCCGTTTTCCAGGCATTAAATCCTGAAATAAAGTCCCTTCCTCACTGGTTTAAAGTACTGAAATCTCAGGACCCCTCAGGACTAAAGTCTCTCAAGTTGCAACTGTTTATTCCCCCTTAAATATTTGAGAATAAGAGAATTTACATTTCATTGTTAGTTTAATCCTTTAAAAATAAGCCCTACAATGTATTCTCTCTTGACAACAAAGATCTACGTCCTTTTTGTTTTGTAAAGTCTATCTTCCCTTTTTTCCCTTAGTTCTTTTATTCTTTTGTAATCTATAATTTACATCGCAAAATTTAGCAATTTCCTTCTGTGCTAGACATTAGTGCTATGCTCTAAATGATGCCTGTTTTCTTTCCTCCAGGCACATCATAAGATAACATTTTCCATCCCCTCTGAGGTTTGTCTTGACTTTTCTTTGGCCAAGGTGTGCATTTGCCTGGCTCCTCTCTCCCACTTTTGGAATCATAAGCACAGCATAGAAGCTTTGCTTAGACAATCTCCTGATTAAGTATGTTAAAAACAGAGCCACCCAACTCGTGGTTGACAAATAACATGAGTGAGGAATAAACGTTACTGGTTTTTTGTTTGTTTGTTTGTTTCTGAGATTTGGGAGTTATTTTTTACCTTTACATAAGCAAGTCCAACCTGGCTGTTATATTCTCAGAAACCTTGGTATCATAGGCCATGTTGTCAATAGGATTATAGCACTTAAAACCAAGTACTTCCCTCTATTTGTTTTATATCTAATATGTATTTAAAAGATGGCTAGAGATATGTAGACAATAATTCATTTGTTCAATATAAATTGATTGAACACATCCCTGTTTTATCTTTTATTGTGAAAGCGATTCTTTTTTTGAGAGAAGGAAAATAATTGGATGATAGGAGTACTTATTGAATATGGTCAAGGTCATTTAGCTTAGATTAATTGGCCAAAATGCCATTCTGAGGAGAAAACGAGGTGTTCCCAGGATGTCAAAACCACCTTTAAGTTTAATAAATGGCCAGTGGGATCAGTATGAGACAAAATCACTGAGATAACACTTATCTATCTGGTTTCTGTTTGTATATGTGCATATACGTGTGTGTGTGTGTGTTTGTATTTCTCCTACGTCATATATTATTTGTCTTAGAACCACCAAAAAAAAAAGATAGAAAAAAAGAAGTACCATGATATGCTTTGGCTCTGTGTCCCCACCGAAATCTCACCTTAAATTGTAATAATCCCCATGTGTCATGGGAGGGACTGGGTGGAAGGTAATTGAATTACGGGGGTGGGTTTTTCCTGTGCTGTTCTCATGATAGTGAATAAGTCTCATGAGATCTGATGTTTTGATAAAGGAGAGTTCCCCTGCACGTGCTCTCTCTTGCCTGCCACCATGTAAGATGTGACTTTGCTGTTCGTTCCTTCACCTTCCCCCATGATTGGGAGGCCTCCCCAGCCATGTGGAACTGTGAGTCCCTTAAATCTCTTTTCTTTATAAATTACCCAGTCTCAGGTATATCTTTATTAGAAACATGAGAATGGACTAATATATACTATGACAGACTAATGGGAGAAAAAAATGCATAGTGAGTACACACTTAAGTAACAGTGCAAAATATACAATGCAAACACCTTGAGAAGAGCGAAATCATTCTGGAGGGAAGAACCATATGAAACTCATGGAATTGTTGAGACTAAAGATGAATCTTAATAATTCTGAAGGCAGGAGACATGGGAAAGCCTATTATTGCCTTCATGGAACCATGAACGTGTTAGAGGGAGTATGCAGAGATCATAACACACCTGGATATTAGCTTGCCACTCATTCATTCGACATATTTGCTGAAAACCTACATATAACCATGTTGGGAATTATAGTGGCAAGCCAGATATCTGCCACCCCAATTCTCATTGAGCTTTGTAGTCTAGCACATGGAAAACAGTAAACAAATGATTATTTAACTGGCAATTGTGTTGAGTGCTGTGGAGAAATACAGTGTTATTTAAGGGTATAGACCAAAATGGTTTCACCTGGTCTGGGATGACAGGGTGAGGAAGGCTCTTCAAGAAGCAGTTTGGGAGGCATTTGCAACAGTAGAGCTAAAACACAGAGCAAAAAGCTAAGAGGGCTGTAAACAAGGTTGGGGAGGAAACAAGAACTCTGGAGGCCTCATTCTTCATAGTATACAAATGAGGTTCTTGAGGAACCTACTTGCATTATTTTGCTTCCTTTGTCAACATTTCCCAGCATAAATGTCTCTATATGAGTGATGTTTGTTCATTTAAGGAAGAACTCATGGAACTATTTAAAGAGCTGCCTTAAGAAACATGACATTAAGAGGTAAAATAACCACTTATTTCTAATTTCTCTAACCTTCCCATTAATGTGGTCTCATAATCTCTAAACTATAGTAGTATCTGAGTTAAGTCTTTTATTAGGCTGTATTGCCATCAAGTAGGGGTAACTTCCTTGAGGATTAATGTGTGAAAGCATTTTTTTCTTTCTAAGATGTTTACATTTCATGAGGTGTGTGTGTGTGTGTGTGTGCATATATCACATACATGTGTTTGTACATTTTCTATGTGCAGGAAATGCCAACTTTACTTTTTCTAAAACTTTTACACGAAACAAAAGAGAATTATTGGCATTCACTCATTTGGAAATAAATTTATAGGGAATATATTTTTGTTGTTTCTCTTCATAATTATTTTTAAAATGTCATTGGAGCTACTTTTTAAAACAAAAATCAGGCCCCAGGATGGCATTTGCCAGCTTTCCTTCTGGGGGATAGGCCAATCCTACCTTTTCTTTGGAGGCTGTCACTCAAGGTAAGTGGAGCAATGTGTGGCTGGGAGCTGGGGAACGGTTGCCAAAAGCCTTGCATCATTGCTTCACCTCAATGGAACTTCTGTAAGGGAAGAATAGGACATTATTGAAATCTTTCTGAAATAAAAAGATAGCCTCCCTAAAAAGCACTGAAGTGGTCCCCCAAAATGTTTCAAAAGCATCTTGAGCAATATTGGCATGAAGGAAGCCGTGTTTCTGCATACCAGTACTCTGGGGCCAGACTCGTAATGCCCTCAAATGACAGCAGAGGCAGCTCCCGCAGCAGCTGTTGAGAGAGGTGACAGAAAGTGGGAAGACTGCACAATGGAAAGGAAGGAGAAATTCTCTAAGGAGACACTGAAGCAAAGATTCAAACAGTATGACTCAGCCAGATGGTTGGGCAAACCCACTGGCAGATGGGCCAGTAGTATACACAAGAATTAGGAATCATGTAAGGGCCTTGGGAGCAATGGTTTAAAGCCAACTTTTCCTTGGTGAAGCCTGAGAAAAATGAAGAAGTTCTGGTTTTTGTTGACCTGTGGTGGATAGAATAAATATAAGTAGGGAAGTTCTAGTGTGGGTAGTCTGTGCTCCAGTTTCCCTGTGAACATAGGGACATGTTATATGGCTTGAGTAGATCATCAGGTCTAAGATAAACTGTGTGATGCATTCTTTTTTTATTTTTTTCCATTTAGACTAAAAATATTTGCTTAACTCACAATATATCAAATATTAGGCTAGGCACTGAGGTACTATTTGTAAACAAGATAGCCTATGGTTTCTGACTTAGAGAATTTTTGGTTTTTGGTGAAGACAAACACGATAATAAGTAGTCATAATACAATGTCATAAATGACACCAATAGGAAACTATAGGATGCATTGGAAGCACAGAGGAAACATATTTGGTGAGTGGGAAGGGATCAAGGCAATGTCTTCAGAAAATGTGGGCACTAAGCTGAATCCTGGCATCTGAGAGGAAATTACCTAAATGAAAAGTGCAATAGCAGCTGGTAAAAAAGAGGGCAAGCTTAAGGAAGTTTTCTTTCTAATCAGAAAGGAAAGAAACAGCATTTGAAAAAGTCTGATAGCAAGGGTTTGTTGCAATTCAGAGACAGGCAGGTTTATCATGGTTCTGGGTGTATAGTACTCAGTTAATGGTTTGTAGATATGAATTGTAATCTAGTCCTTGAAATGGTTTCTCTTGTTTGCTGCACTGCAAGCCACTTTGAGCTGGAACAGTAACAGGATTTGTGAATCTAAGAGGATGCTCTAAGTAGAATGTTCTCATGCTTTCATTATTTTCTTCTTCCTGTTTCCTCAGATTTTGGCTTCTGTTTTCATTCTTCCAAAACTTCCTATCTACACACACACACACACACACACACACACACACACACACAGAGTCATCTATTTTTGTTCTTCACAATTCATTCTTTGTCATTCTCCAATTTTACCATATGAAAAAATGAATCCAGCAAAATGAGATTTCCTTTTGGTCACAATTCAAATCATGTTGGGATTATCTAATTATCCATTTTATAGAGTGCTGTGATCCAATTAACAATATTTTAAAATGTAATTTCAAAGAAAAATGGAAAAACATAAAATGGACTGAAAAGCATAAGTGTGGGTTTAAAAAAAAGCATCCTAATCTACTCATGGGTTTCTACAGTTAGTCTTATGTATGATGCACAATTGAATAACGTGACAAGTTTCAAACAGCCACAAATTACCGAGGATTAATGAATGCTCACATAGGAATACATTTTTAATAGAACCCTATTGTCCCAGGGTTTTGGTTTATTTTGACAATGTTTTGCCTCTCTTTGTTCATGGTGAAAATTTTTTTCCCTTTCCCTTTGGCAGGAGAGAGAGCATGTGGGGCTTTGCCAGAGAGGAACTTGGATGGCAATCACCTAAGAACTCCAAACTCAGTGCCAGGGCAGACTGGTGTCTATTTTGGTGGGTTTCCAAGTTCTGAACATTGGAATTTAAATGCAGATGGAGGCCACTCTGGACGTGTGTCCACGGTAGTTGGGGTATTGTTGGTTGTGAGCTGGTCTACACACAGATCACACACAGATCTCTTTGTGGTGTTGGAGAAGTTGGAATCAGCTCATAGGGGAGTCCCAATGTGGAAGACCCAGGAGTGCAGCAGGCTTTGCTTTTTAAGAAGTAACTCATTAAAAATGAAATTGGAAAGAGGTCTTTGATCTTGCTTGGAGCCCTAGACAATCAAAACCAAAAATGGAACTGGAATTCCATAGTCTGAAGGTTTGTGACCAAAATCTTAATTCAAAGCTGCACTTTATTTTCCCTTTCATTCAGTTCAGCACTTTTAAGATCAGAAATCAGTTTCCTTTATGTCATGACAGGTTTACATTAAACTACTCGAATCTCCAAAATTACATTAAATCAGTTACATAAAAACAAAAACTAATTCATTGACATTAGCTCTCTTTGTAATTGATGAAAAGAGGAAAGAAGTGAAGTTTGAAAAAAAACCCTCAAATTTACACCTAAGTTAAAGACTGCTAAAGTGTCTTTTTCTTTTACTGATTTTCTATTTAAATTGAGAAATTAAATTTGACTGTGTAATATTTCCACATATGTAAACTCCAGAAACTACTCATAAAATAAAAAGAGTTTTTCATCATTCAGGAAGATATTTCCTTGATGGGTTTGCGTTCATCAATAAACTATGCCTTGCTTCAAAATGTACAGGCACGTAGGGCTGCTTCTAGCATCTCAGCAGGCTCTTAGAGTGGATTCCATAAGGGCTGATAGGAGAGTAGGGGTGAAAATACATACAGCAATATATCTATAAGCTACATGGCCTTGAGGGGATTGCCTAAACTCACCTGTCTTTCTCTAAATTGACTTCATTGAAAAATAGGGGTACAAACAGTGCACCCTTTAGTGTGTTTTTTTAATGACTAAATGAAACAATATTTGCCAAGCATTTTTAATACAGTCTGCTGTTTCATAAATGATCAACAAACATGTATTGCTGCAATTATTTATATTTATTATTGTTGATTTTACACAGCAATGTCTTCCAGTAGTTGATAACTTTCCACTTTTAAAATAATTGGAAGAATGTAAGCTCTCAACTAGTCCACTAGTCCCGAAACAGTAGATACCAGCTGGTAGAGATAATAGCTATCTGGAAGAGAGAGATACATACCACATCAAAAAACAACAAAAAAAGTAAGTTGGATACATGCATGAAAAAATGTCTAGCAAGATATAGAAAGGGAGCAAAAGGATGTTTGCTTTAATTTATAAAGATCAACATGAATAGAGATAGCATATCCTCCCTGAGATAGAATGTTGCATCCTTATGTAGAGAGAAAGTTGTATCCTTATGTAAAGAGAAAATTGTATTATCTGGCCTAAAATTCAAACTAATGGCCTCATTTTAAAAAATAAAACAAACAATAAAATCACACAAAAATTAAACCACATAGTCATAGTGATAAAATGGTACTTGTAATTCAACCCAAAATTACATATTAAATAACACATTTTTTTTTTCTGCAGGAATAACGCCATTTTTTTCTTCCTCTATCATCCCAGGGATGGCTCAAGTACTCAAAAGGCAGCACTAAAATAAGGCTATGTCTCTTCCTGAGAATACTCTGGACTTCATTCTCTGATTAAAGATCACAACTGCTTCTTCGTCGAGGAAATCATGTATTTCAAAGCCACCAATGAACAAGGTTTGCATTTGTGTTCATTTAAGAAAAGAAAAAAACCCTGAGCAAACCTTTCTCTGTGCATTAAGCCTTCTGACCTTTATTGAAATAACAAAAGAGTTATTCAAAGGACACGAGGATGAATTAAAGGTAACTTTCTATTTGCTAACATTCAAGGGGGGAATAGCTTGCCCGACTTTCTCAGAGAACTGCTCTGAGAGAATGCATTCAGTCCTTTAAGGAAAGTGTTCAATTATGTTTTTTTTTTTTAAGTTAAATGTCTGGATATCAAAAAGTTTGATATGTTAACAATGAAAAACTACATTAGCAAACTTAAGGCTGTCTTGAAGTAGCAGTACCAAAAAGTTTCTGGGGAAAACAATTTAGAATCTTGAGTTCTAGGCCTGTGTGCCTCTAAGTAGTAGTGTGGACTTACGTAAACAGCTTAAGGGAATCAATGGATTTTGTTATTGGTGGTGGTGATGGTGATGCCTCATTTTGTTTTCTCTTCAGAATGTTATGCAAAATGTATAAGATTCTGGGAGGAAGGAACTTGGTAAATCCTATGAAGTCCTTTAACTAGAAGTCCTATGTATTCTTCTATTTTCTGTTCCCATTGCTATTACCTAGATAACTGTAATAGTCTCTGAACTGACCTTCCCGCTGTAGTCAACCTCCTCATCAGTCTATCTAATAATGTATTCACTCCAGATTTATCTTTATCATTTCTCTGTTTATAAGCCATGGGTTACTTATTATTGCTACCAAATTAAGTACAAAATTTGGTCCAATACGCAAAGAGCATAAAACATGGTGCCATTTCCATTTCTTTTGTGACTTTTTCTTTTTCTTCTACATAAAACTTATTTTCTAAAAATGGTTGGCTCTTTGCCACTATTTAAATATGTCTTACATTATTTTGCTTTTACATCTTTGATGGCTTGGGTCCCTCTTCCCTGGAGCTCTTATATGCTACCCTACACAAAATATGAGCAATGTCCCCACACAAAACACAAGTAAATGCACATACATGTTTCAGATGAATCAACTTTGGCAAGGTGTCCAGGTTGAAAACGCACAGATTTTATTGTTTGGCAGGCATTTTTTTCTTCTTAGTGGTAAGCATTTAATTTTTAAGGGTAATTCCATTCCTACTGCTTTAATACTCTCTTAGGAATCTATTACATCTGTGATTTTGACATAAGACATTTAACCTTAAATCATTTTATTTTCCGTCCTTAGAATGACAATCCATGAATTACACAGTAAACAAATACTATATGTATGAGACCGATTCACTGTCACAAACCTAGAGAAGAAAACCCTTTTGAGGTTTAAAGCTGAGAGGGAGATAAAAACTTGGTTGTACTACTTCTGGGAAATGCTGAAGTTATACACATGATTTTCCAGTCACTGATTATTTTAGCAAAGTAACACAAACAGAGGAGGAGCTCTGGACTCTAGCTTCTCATTTCTAAAAGAACAGATGTAAGTTATCCCTTTGAAGCTTTTCCTAACTGGACAATTCTTTCATTCTAGAAACCCAAAGATCAAGTATTAGTTATCAACTATAAGAAATAGGATTTGTTTCTAAGACTACATATTAGTAGATCACAGACTTCATACTTACTCTTATTTTATTATTATTTAAAATTTTCTAAGACTTTAAAGAAGAATTAAATATGGCTTGGTGGAAATGATGAATTTTATCAATAAATCTAAATTCTAGTGATACATCTGCCACTTTGTTTATAAGCTTGGAGCACACTTTTATTCTATGTGTGTACATATTTCCATTTATAAAATGGGGTTATTGTAAAGCTAAATTGAGATTTTTATTAAATATAGATGAATAGATTGATAAATAATGTGCTCTAATTGAATAAGTCATTCTTAGACTTTCTCCCCTTTACTAAAAATTATATGCTGTAATAATTTAAAAACATTTTATTAGTAATTTTAAGACATATTATCTTACAGACCTATAGAAAACCAAAATAAACAAATACATGTTCCTCTGATACAAAAAAAAAAAATCATTGGCATTTTTATTGCTCTTTTTTGTGACTTTCTTGAATACGGTATAATTTTCTACTTTTCAGTAATGAAACACATATTGGAAGTTATCACTCAAATGTCAGTACGAAGATGATGCCAGGCTATGCATCTTCATTCTCAAAATTCCTAGAGAATTTTTGGTGTTGTCAGAATTGCTAAAATATATCATGTGTCTGTTATACAGAGGAGACTCCAAAATGGCCTGGGATATGTCACTTAACTGTAATAACACATGTCAGCCAAACAGTTTTCATAGATCATGATACTCCTAATAAGAATAAAGCACTAGAGCTAAAAAACAAAATCCCATTCATTTCTGTATTAAGGCTTTTGTGGCAAATTAAAGACTCTTGACTCAATCTAAATTCAAAAGAAAGGGGCATTTCATAAAGATATGGGAAGTCACATAGAACTCAAGGATAAGAATTTGACTTAGCATTAAGAATAGCTAAACAGGTCTGGGCGCGGTGGCTCACGCCTGTAATCCCAGCACTTTGGGAGGCCGAGGCGGGCAGATCACGAGGTCAGGAGATCGAGACCATCCTGGCTAACACGGTGAAACCCCGCCTCTACTAAAAATACAAAAAATTAGCCGGGCGTGGTGGCGGGCGCCTGTAGTCCCAGCTACTAGGGAGGCTGAGGCAGGAGAATGGCGTGAACCCGGGAGGCGGAGCTTGCAGTGAGCCAAGATTGTGCCACTGCACTCCAGCTCTGGGTGAAAGAGCAAGACTCTGTCTCCTAAAAAAAAAAAAAAAAAAAAGAATAGCTAAACAAAGGGACTCAAATTCCAAACAGATTCTCAATCTTCCCTCATTCTTTTCTGCAGAATGATAGCTTATATTTCTTTAATCTAAGGAAGAGAAAAGTATGAAGTGGAGCCTCTACCTCTTTTTACAAACTTCCAGAAACTTTCTTGAGCTAAAGTTCAAATATTTTTGGCAGGTAATGGGATGTATTGGTCCAGCACTGATAACAGGTTATCCTACAATCAAGTATACTCTTTCCAGAAAGCTGAGTTAGGTAAGCACATGGCAACTTCTGGTGAAGCTACATGGATGGATACAGCAAAGGGATAATTTTAGCAGGAAAGGTTATACCTGTTACTAAAAAGCCCCTGTGAGACGCATTTCTGATTTCTTTGTCTAAACATAGTTCTCTCTTTTGATATCTCATTGTTTTTATTTCTATAATCCAGACATATTGGTACCTAATTATACATTGCCTTATATTGCTCTTTATCACACAGATACATACTCTGTTTCTAAACCAAGTACAAATATTTTGGTGTAGAACCACATCCCGTTTCTGTTGCATGATTCAGAATGCCATGATGGTGCTAGTGTGGTCCTACCTATGTAGTAGCCACTTGAATAATTCTTTAAATTCAGTTGACTGTTTTGCATAAATAACAATAAGTATGTGTTTTATTTCAAATAAAAAATGGCTTAAATGAGTTTATTTTCTGCATCTAGTTTTTGAACTTACAGATAGGTCAGTTTAGTCAGATCAATAGAACCAATCATTCATGTTGAAGCAAGTTCTAACTCTTTCAGTTATATTTATCTTTTCACTGAGCCATCTATATGTCTATAAAAAGAGGGAGAGAGGACAGGGGTTTTACATGGCTGCAGGTGAGAGATTGACAGCAGGAAGAAACTGAGCGATGTGGTTAGCCAAATGATATGATACTCCAGAGCCTCAAAGGAGATTACTAGTAAAGGTAAGGTAGACTAACTCTCCTCATAAAATACCACCATCAGATTTTTAAAGTACTTATTTGCAATCCAGATAGGTTTTTGAAAAATTTTGACAAAGATATTTATTTAATGTAGAATTATTTGGACCAAAATTTTCTAAATAAAATATTATGTTATAATATTTTATAAAATAGTACCTCAATATATACATATTTGATTAATATAGTTGCTAAAATGTATGCACACTTTTAGTTAAAATGTTGTAGAAATTGATGCAAAACAATATTTCATTAAGACTTTTCTTCATCAGTCAGAATATTTTGTTTTCCTCAGAATCACTTATAGACATTTCTACTTATTACTTTTAGCAAATACATTTCTCTGGCAGAGAGAAATATGTAAGTTATTAATTTTGCTAATTAATTAGTATTAGAGTAGTGTTATTGTTGATTACAATCATTTTTGTGTCATTTTCCTAGGAAATCTTTGAATACTAAGCTGATACCAGCTACTTTATAAAATATTGTCTTCTATAAAGTATTCCATGTCTGTTTTTGTGAGTTACCTACAGCTATGTATTTAGTATTTAAAGAAAGATGCGCTTCTGATTTATTTACCTACTTCTAGCATGCTAATTTAAAAATTAAATTTTTCCTCTCTTCCCCAGGAATACTTTTTAATATGACTTCTACAGAGATGGTGATAAACATATTCTTTCCTAAGGGTCAGACACTGTTTTGGAAATTATTAAAATATTTATTATAACAATATAACTATTGGAGAAGGTCTTATATATTTCATCAAGTTTTATTTATTTTTATTTATTATTATTATTATTTTTCTTTTATCCTACTTCCTGTTTAATTGCAGAATTTCACCAAGTTTTATAAATGTTTTCCTGCAAATTATAGTCTTTACTTTTAAAAATAAATCATGGCTAATTTCTTTTTATGTGATGCTTTTTGTTAGGAAACAGATGAGTGGGAGTTGGGAACTCAAGTCTAACCTACTTAAATCAGAGAGAGCATTAGCGCAAATATTCTTAAGTAAGCATTCATTGTCTAATCAAACGAAACTGGCTTACTCAATGTTTGGTAGCATGTCTTTTCAAATCCTGGCTCAGGCTCTTGACTAATATGGGCTGCTCACTCTGATCCCATTGGGGCTGCAGAAATCTCCTATTTCCTTTCATTTTCAGGTATGCAACTGCCTTTCTAAGCCATGACTACATTGCTAAATGAATCATTGATTTGGAAAATCTGAAGTGACCTTCAGCTTGTTCTCCAGCTCTTCCTCAACAGAAAAGAGAGGCAAAATCAGCAAAATATTGGAAAGAGGTAGTTTTTCTAAAGGTATTTGTGGCAGGTAGAAGATTGGAGGCCACTCAGCTATGTGTGTAAGTGTGTGCAGGGAGAAATTAGGTTCTATATTCAGAAGTGACATTCTTTGTATTTTCAGTGTAGCTCCAAAAACAGAGCCTTTTTCTTATAGTTCAGAGTCAGACACTGCCCTTGGCTTCGCAGCCGTTCTAGTAAACTATTTGTTACTCAGAAAGCCTCAAATTCTTCATTGAATTTATTTGGACCAGTTTTTGTGCACTTATCTCGTTGGCACGGTAATAGTCTTTTGAATAACCAATACTGTGAACAATTATACAATTAAAAATTCTACTTCCATTATTATTCTTAACTTCTCCCTTTATATTTTGTTACAGTTATGAGGTATGTTTTATTAACTATTCTAGACATAGATCTAGCCCTGCATTTACTCAGCACTGCCTTGCTCCTTTTCATGAGGGGTGATCTAGTTAGACATATCAATATTCAATGAAATGTATAGATTACCCTGATAAAATGGCTCAATGAAGTTCATGTAAGGTCAATGGAAGATTGAGGCATCATATGCACTGAGCCACTAATTGGTCTCATACTAGTAGGATATAGCTATCCCCACCCCCCTATATCTCGAGTCTCCTTCCTCTTAGGTGCTGAGCATTTCCAAAGGCTTCTCTAGCTGAAGCAGGTATAAGAAAAAGAAGTGACATAAAGCATCAACCCTTAGGTATAAATGATTGGCAAGTCTCAACCTTGCTAAAACTGAAAGACTTTTCAATTGGCTATGCTTAAAAGTTTCTACTGAATTACTGAAGCCATAATTATGTATGTAATTCAAGTTTCCTTTGAGCTGACCTACAATGAAAGAAGTTACCTAGATGACCTCTTAGGTCCTTTTCTCTCTCCAGCAATTATGGATACTTTACGAATCTCATAAGGAGTACAGCTCATTTATTATTAACACCATTTTAGAATGAAGGAAGAAGAGGCTTAGAAAGGTTTAGTAGCAGAGAAGAGAGCAGCCTTCTGATTTGTGGGTTCCACATTCTGGACGCAGAAAACTTTCAGTCATTCTTATCTATTGTGAAGCTTGTACCAGTTTCTCCATAAACTTACAAAACCAAACCATTTTGACAAGCTTTGTTCCTGCCTCTGACTTCTTTCAGATAGTGGCTAACCATCTTCTCATGATGAGTCACTTTTGCTCTTCCTCATTCCCTTCTTGATGTTCAAGTAGGTGAACGTGATGACTATAAAAGGCAAGCAATTAATATCTGGAGTTAGGCAGAGCTCTGTAAGCCAATCTCCAAGCCTGAGCAAGCTCCTTTGTCCTTAACTGTAACCTTGGCACATGAAAAGTGACTTCCATTCCGTTTTACCAACATTTTGGTCAAAGATCAATTGCCATTGTAATTATATCATATATCACAGGATGGGGAATCAGTGAGAGGGCAGGCCCTTTAAACTAATACATATCATTAGCATTTAAAGAACATGAAAAACAAATTGAACATTAGTCCTCATGTAAGTCTTTTTTCTAGAGCAAATAATTTTCCAAATTAAAATGAATAAATTAATGAAATTGTCACATGTCTGAGAATAAACTAGGTTGGTAATGCCGTCAAGCTCTTAGCAAAGTTTAGCTCATTGTACTTCTCTGTCTGATCATTATAACATCTAATCAAGGGGAGCTTAAATACTTCAATGAGCTCTCAAAATAAATTTGATCTGAGCAGCTCAGGTCTCATGGATTCCTAGGGTTACTGACTAGGTGAAACATGTTTTTGTTTTAATCCCTGTCTCAGCTCAAAGAGGATTAATGCCCGTAATTCTCCTATCCCCATTTAATTGAGAAATGAAATTTAAAGAGGCACCTCCTGGAACACTCCACTTTGAAATATGACCCATCCACTGTCTATATAATAAATCTTCCTCTGCTCTCACACACTTATCCACATCCTTCCTATCCCAAAGAAGGAGGAAAGAAAGTTATTGTGTGTGTGTGTGTGTGTGTGTGTGTATGTGTGTTTCTGTGCATCTAATCCAAAACACACAATGTTGTTGTTTTATTTTTCAATTTTGGAATTATCCTAATAAAGGCATTCTCTGGGAAGCTCAGACTGCATCTCAAACCTTTCTCTGACACTAGCGTCCGCATTGGAACAAATAGCCCTTTCACTAAAAGCAATACAGTTATTGCATTCATGTTATGTGATTGTAATTTTCACTTTTGCTTTCAATACAACATTAAAAGAAAAATTGTCTATAGGAAAGAAAGAGGCAATATACTATATCCTGGAACTAATTCTTTGGCAAGTGTAAAAAAGGGGGCCATAATTCTGAATAGAGGCTCCTGTCCTAAAACAGACCCAATGCTAAGATCTAATAGAAAGGGCACAGAGAAGCATAAGGAAACTTAATGTCAATTTCACGTTTTTTGTACAAGTTGATGTGAGGATCTAAAGAGGCAATTTCTGTAAAATGCCTAGTAGAGGACCAGGCACACAGTAAGCCCTCAGCAAATGCTGGCTGTTATCATTATGTTTTATAAAGAATTTTTACATCTTCCTCCTAAGCCCTGAGGCTTCATAACGAAGCCTTATATATGACTCTCAATGGCTCAATGTCTTTCCTAACCTAATGTAGAAAGTGACATACCATTGCTTCCATCATAACCTATTGGTCACATGGACCAACATAAGACCAATGTGGGATGACCCTGTACATAAGGGTAAGAGGCAGGCATCACTTGGGGCCATCTCGAAGGATGGTGACAACAACTGCCTAATGGCAGTTGAATCCTTTATCAAGCTACCCTCAGTAACACTTCAGCTTTCAAGGACCAGGTTTTTGTGACTATTGTGAACAGGATTTCAGTGAATGAAGATATATCCCAAAATAACATTTCACTTAAAAGTTGAATATCTGTTATCAATTTACAAATGCTTTTATGTTATATCTCACTTGAGCTTCAAAATAACCTTTTAAGACAGACAAGAGTAGAAACTACTCCAGTGATTTCATAGATAAGGAAACTGCAGATCAGAGAGACTTACCGATTAACCTAAGATTTAAACTAGATATCCTCCTAGCATTCTCATGGCACTTATTCTGCTAGCGTAGGCTGCCTTGTATATTTTTTAAATGACTATCTGTTTATGTGCTGGTCATGCGGTTTGCAGCAAATCACAAGTGTGTAATTTTTTTTTCTTAAAGGCATTTAATCTACTTTCTAAAAATCACTAGAATTCAGAAACTGATACTACTTCTTTTGTTTCATTATTTGCCTCCCTGCCCCCAACACTCATACATATTTGGAGACACGCATGGACACTCATGAACACACATATTCTTCTTTCTAGTCCCTTATCAATGGCAAACTAAAGTTATTTTAGAATATACTAGCTGTCATTGTGCCACAGAGAAACCTCTCTTTCATACAAATTGATATATGTATATAATCATACATGTTTATATATAAACTTTGTAGCTTTCCTCCCTCTTTCTAAAATAAATTATGAAAGGTTGTATGTTCAGGCTTCACGCAGAATTTTTCATTTGAGGGAGACTTTTTCAACCCTTTCTATTTGAGTTGGTAGCCATTTATATGAAGAGAAAATGAATACTAATGGAAAATCCCAGAGTGGATTTGGAAAATCATTATAACAGTTCTGCTATAGGTTTGGGCCTTTGACAAAACACCTATTCAAGGATGAAAAATCCACTATTTCTCTTCTGCATTTCTTTTTCCGAATACAGCTAGATTGAATAACAGGCCAGATAAAGGATTCAGAACAATTGCTTTACTAAGTAATAGTGAGCCCATGTTCTAACCAATGGGACAGAAACTGACCCTCTGTATCTCTGACACAGTTGCCTTTCATTGACAGATTTACAGTGGAGGGGTTGGGAGAGCAGATGAATTAAAAAAAACAAAAGCAAATCAAGATCCCCCATAAATTTCACGCTCCCCACATCTTCCACCTCAGCACCTATTAGAACACCTTACTCTTAAATTCTGCACATGCGGAGATTTATTTGTATCCCAGAGGTTTGCTCAGATGTTTCCTCTGTGCTTTCAATGCAGGCCCACCCTTTTCTTTCTTCATATTAAAACCATACAGATTCTCCTTGAAGCCTCCTCAACTGGTAATAATCATTTACATCCTTGCTAGTCCTTATGATTTTCAAATTACTTTTAGATAATCTAACTCAGTGATCTCCACACAACCTTAGACACTTAGCCCAGCAAGTATTGTGCTTTTGCTTTCATGGATGAGAAAAAGGAGACTTGGAGTGCTTTGATTAGCAAACAAGGTTACAGAGCTAAAAAAGGAGTGACACTGGAGTAGATCCCAGCTTAAATGAAACCCACTGCTTTACCTGCCCCTATAGCCTGCATGATATTTCCCTATTCTGAGTGCTTGGAGCCCTTGGAGTCTCTTACATCTAATGTGATCATTAAGAGGTACTAACTGATTGCTTCTTGTGTGCAGCTAACTCACTGGTGACCCAGCACTTTGGGAGGATGAGGAGGGTGGATCACAAGGTCAGGAGTTCGAGACCAGCCTGGCCAACATGATGAAACCCCGTCTCTACTAAAAATACAAAAATTAGCCAGGCGTGGTGGCATGCACCTGTATTCCCAGCTACTTGGGACACTGAGGCAGGAGACTTGCTTGAACCCGGGAGGCAGAGGTTGGAGTGAGCCAAGATCGTGCCACTGCACTCCAGCCTGGGCGACAGAGTGAGACTCCATCTCAAAAATAAGTAAATGAATAAATAAAAATAAAATAGATTGAGCCTCCACATTTTGCATGCAGCTTTCTTGGTGCTTGTCCTTCTCCTGTGCTTACTCAAAGATGGGACCTTGTGCACAATGAGAAGATTGGGACCAGTAGGGAAGAATGAGCTAGATATTGTGGGCCCTCTTTTTTTTTTTTTTCTGCTCCCAGAAATCTTTGAGGTAAGTAACATAGTCAATTGAGGTCTGGAGTTATGTACTACATTTATTCATTTTTTTCTTAACATAGTCCCTCCTTACTATGTGATATTCTCTGTCCTAGACCTTGAAAATACAAGTTAAATATGGCATATTCTTTACCTCTATGAGCTTAAAATTGAGTGGGGAAAGTTTCATTTTTTTATTTGAAATGAAAACAAACTTAAGTACCAATATGCATGAGAAAAATAAATTGTTCATTTCTTTACCTACATCTCATCAGGAGTAAACACATTCTCTCTCTGGCTAAGCCAAATATACCATAAATCCCTCCTAAAAAAATACCCTGAAATTGAGAATCCAATTTTAATGGCTAAATTATATTTACCTTGAACTGAGCATTTTCTATTAGGATTTATGTATGCATCTTGGGGATTCTGAATGTTGGACTTTTTTTTCTTTTTTCTTTCAGATTTTAACCTGAATGGAAAAGACAATATGAGGGTGATGAAAGACTCTAGACGGTCCGTCTTAGGTAAGAAGAGAAAAAAAACATTCATTCCACTTATATCCAAGGTGTTTCACAGATGATATGAAATACTTTTGAATGGCTCAGCTCTTTAACTAGTTCCTTTGATAAATCCAGGAGTCAGAACTTAGAAATATACAATAGACTTTTTCCTAATCAGCAATGGCACAGGTGGAAATGTGTCCTCTGTGAGTGTATTCAATAGCCACTCAATGGCCTTTGACCAACATACTACCTTTTAAAATGCAAGATCCTGCAGTCAAAATTTCTGCTCACATTCTCAGAGCTGTATCTCTTCATCACTTATTGGACTTAAACTCTATTGTCTTCGGCTGATTTTTCATTAGGGTGAAGGGTCATTGACCAATCATTATGCATAAATAACTGGGAAATTTAGTGGTAAGCCTTCAATAGTGGAAGTAGCATAAAATAACAGCAATCATACCAAGCTCTATTGAGAGAGTCCTCAATGGAAGTAATATGAATGGGGATAGGGAACTAGGGGTGAGAGGGCAATTCCTCTGGGAGTTTCATCCCAGAGGAGACTTCACTTGAACTGAACTCCAAAGGATGAACAGAGTTTTGCACTACAAAAATTGCATAGATATAACAAGCTAACAGAACAATCCGAGCAGGTAAGAGCCTGGGCCATGGCTTTGTATCATTATGCATTGTTTGGAAGAATATTAATATTGATTCTCTGTACCATTTTTGAGTATATTCATCAGATCCATTGCTTGGTTTAATTGCATTTTGTCAAACAAGAGCCTTCCACACAATTTAGGAGACTTTTAAATACTAGTTGATATATTTCACAAAACTGTATTCTATACTCAAAATCCAGAGTTAAAATTGAGGCCCATTTCTTTTCCATGATGTAATACTATGTTACTTCAGTGGCAAATTCTCATATTCCTTGAAAAGCTCATCATCTTGAGGTGACATTTCAAAACTGCCTTCATAAAATTAGGAAGATCCCAGAAAGCTTGAAACAGAGAACAGTTATTCCCATGATATATGATCTTCCTGGGCCTCTACCTCATAAACTTCTAACTTCCTTTCAAATAGTATAGAAAGGCCGATTTTTCCTCCTTTGTACACAACATTCATTTTTTCCCCTCTCTCTGGGCTATTATTTATTATTTAACTTGGTTACTGTATTATTTAAAGAAAAAAGCAGTTTGCAATATTGCCTGTATGGGAGATTCTATAGAGGGTAAAGTAATATTGATTGCATTGTAGCTATTAACTACTGTTCTGGAAACAAGGAAGGAGTATAAGACACTGAATCAGGGCAAGAAGTACATTCACCCTCCTACAAGCTAAAAAAGAAAAAAAAGGTAGCAAACCACCTTCCAAATTATTCACAAACTTTAGAATTTCTTCTTCAAGGTCCAAAGAGCCAGCTTGAAATGTTAAGATAATTGGTGAACTTACAGGAATAGAAATGGCCCTTAAGGAACAAAAAAATTTCTCATACTTTTAGAGACTGTAAAAAGAATGACCAAGCTTCCATAATTTTGTTCTGGTCCACATTTTCAACATTAACTACTAAATCCTTTATACAAATGCACGTTTATTTAGACTGCTTTTCCTAGAACCCCCCATACATCTTTTTCTGGTTCTTTCTGATGATCATATCACCCCTTGAAAAATCCAGATTAAAAAAAAATGTATGAATTTACATACACTTATATTCCTTGGTCTTTCTCCATTAATATACCTGGATCTCTCTGTTTTGGTTGTAAGTGTAGAAGTTGGTGGAATCCTATTTCCAATAGGGGTTAACTAACCAAATGGGAATTCTATAGATTGGATCTCACATTGGAATATTTAGAAATAAATCTGTAAGAAGGCCTGGGAAGCATAAAGGACCCAGGGGGAGAAAACGCAGTCAATAAGGCTAGAAATGGAAGAACCCTTTTTAAAAATCAAACTGAGAAAAAAAGAAGCAGATGTCAAAATCTCGGTATGAAGTCAAGTCACAGGGACAATGAAATCCAGAGTAGGGAACAGAGGTCAAGAGATTAGGGGAGGGGTTATTTTTGGGAAAAAAAATCAAGAAGAGTGTAATTTGTCACTGACATTTAATTGGCCTCCATGGTGAGATGCATGGAATTACCACCAGTATTTAAAAGGCTATAGACAAGGAAGACAGAATCAATCAATCAGATTTCCAACTGAACTTATCCCTCTGTTAAGTGTTGTAGCAACAGAAAATACGTGCTTCCTTAAGGGAAGTTAGAAGACCAAGGTAGCACACGAATCAATTAGAAAATACTGTTTCACCGTACAGAATACTGGTTTCTATAGTCCCTCTAAAACACCCTTGCTCAAAGTGATTGATTAGTAAATACTTGTTAAATAAACCTAAGAGCTGTTTGTGTTTTCTAGATTCTATGTAGTATAAAATTAGAGGGGAGAAGAAATTTAACAAGGGTAAAGGGCAAGACAGATCTAAAAGGAGATGGAGCCTGAACTATGCATTTGATAGTAAAAGATAGGGGCAACAAGAAGGAAGAGAAGAACAAATGGGAGAAAAATGAAAAGGGATGAGTAAAATAATGCCTCAATAAATTAAATCATTGCTCAGGTGTTAAGCCAAAATTCCAGAGCCTAAAACCCAGTTGTCTAATCCTATTCATTAGTATTTCATCCAAAAACGTACACATTTATCTCTCTTCACATAATACCTCACTTACATGTTTCTGGTACTCATTGATGAGTATCACATAAATGTCCTTTCCTACTTGCCCATGTACATATGAATGAATCACAAAGCCTTACCCTCTTGAAGCCAGGCAGGTCAGAGCTCAAGAACGACCTTGAACAAGCTATTCTTTGAACTTCAGTCTCTGCATCCTGTAAAAGCAGAAGGTTGTAGTCCTCTGTGGTTTTTAAATCTAAAGCAAACCTTCACCACATAGTATTGTTTTTATTTAAATGATTTCAGTCTGAAGATATACACATATAATGGTCAAAATGAATATGTTGATTTCTGTACAAATTAATGTTTTTTGCTATTTGCACTGATAAAATTGAAACAATAAACACAATAATAACAAAGTAGCTATTTAACTTAATGATCATTTAATTTTTCTTTTGATAATGCATGTTTTTATTTGGACTAATACGATGTAAATTATAACCAACAAGTTTTAAATATTCTCTCATTTGAAGCATCTGCTCAATGAAGGAGAATCGCAGATATGTGAACTCCTCCTGCTTCTGCTGTTTGTAGGAAGAGGCAGGCTTGAAACCCTGCATTGTCTGTGGCCTAAACATTGCACAGATGATCAATTTGTGAAATAAGGGATTTTTTATTTGTATTTGCCTAAACAGAGAAACACTAATGGTGTGTTCCATCAATTAAAGAGAAAAGAAATAAATCTACCAATACTACTGCATTTGTTCATTCATAAATTCATTCATTCATTCCTCATTCATTCATATGCTAGATCTTTGTAATAAAAAATTGAAAAACAAATTAAACTCTTCATTATAAGTCTCATCCTAGGAAGACAGACAAGTACACATATGATAAGACAAGAAAATTAAACTTTCTCATGTGTTAAAGAGCAAGCACCATCATATGTGTTTTTTAATATTACATTGCGTTTAATCTAAATGCGCTAAGGAAACACAGGGCCAACCAGGGAGCTCGATGTAAGTTTTTTGATAAATCTTAATAGTGAAGAATGGGGTGTAGATTGTTAGAAAAAGACAAATCCATGGGGATTTCAATGTTATTCGTACTGTTTTGAGTGGACATAAGACAGTCCTATGTAACTAGAGAATAAAGCACGTTTAGCACCGTGATGGGAGAAGAGATGAGAAAGATAAGCTGGATCAAATGACTTAAAGGACTTGAAATCCATTTTAAAATAAAGGCTTCTACGATAAAAAAAAAAGGTAACTAAAACCAAAGTGCCAAAAGGAATAAGAAAAAGGTAAGTAAAATCAAAGTTTTCTATTATAGAAGGAAAATGAGTTGTTATTTATAATGAAAAATTGGAGAAGACAGAAACTGGTTAGGGAGTGGTTGACATACCCCATAACATGAGGATCTGAGGGCCAAGGTATTATGGAGAATGGAATTATGGAGGATAGGGCGAGACAAGAGACATTTCAGAGAAAAAAAGCTGTGCTCCACAACCAGCTGTACTAGAACTTGCTATTGTTCTCTGACGCCAAACCCTCCATTGGGGTAAGCTATGTTCAATTACCTTCATCTCTTAAGTGTTGAAGTGGGCTTTGCAGGAAAATTGGTATCTACTACTTCAGGAGGGAGACTCTTTAACCCAGAAGAAGGCAAAAAAAAGTTTGAGCTGCCAAGTCTTATTTGTGTTTAATGTATTTTATCGAATTATCTTGAAGACTCAGTTCTTAGTTCTGTGTCATAAATACGAACACTATATTTCCTCCATTTTGGAATTTTCAGTACTTTCCTTAAAAGGAGGCTAGCAAAATGTAGTTTTTCTACAAAGTCACTTACATGGGTTGAAAGAGGAGTTTATTTCCTAAGATGTACTATCTTGAATATTTATTTTAGATAATTATTTGTGCTTACAGTGTCCACAGAAGACCTCCAAACCCTGATACTTATGAAAGTCTTCATAGGAATATGCCAAGGAGAGTTGATTAGCCCATTATTTTATGTTATAGACATTCACTGACTGATCTCGAGGCTTATCATAAAGCTTCAGTAATCAAGACAACATGATATTGGTGAAAGAATGGACACATAGATCAATAGAACAGAATAGAGAGCTCAGAAATGGATCCATACAGATATAGTCAACAGATCTTTGACAAATGAGCAAAGGCAATTCAATGGGGAAAGGATATCTTTTCAGTAAATGGTGTTGAATTAATTGGATATCCATGTGCAAAAAATAAATAAAATAATTTAAACACAGATTTTACATCTTTCACAAACATTAACTCAAAATGGATTATGGATCAAAATGTAAAACACATGACAAAAAAATTTCTAGAATACAGGAGAAAATATAGGTGACTTTGGGTTTGTTTATGACTTTTTATATATAACATCACAAGTGTTATCCATGAAAGAAAATATTGATAAATTGGACTTTATTAAAATCAAAATCTTCCTTTCTATGAAAGACATTGTTAAAAGAATGACAAGGACATAGACTAGGACAAAATATTTGCCAAACACATATCTGGTAAAGGAATTGTGTCCAAAACATGCAAATAATTCTTTTTTTAAAAAAAGTATTATTTATTTAATTGACAAAAATTGTGCACATATATAGTGTACAACATGATGTTTTGAAATATGTATACATTGTGGAATGGCTAAATCAAGTTAATTAACATGTATTACCTCCTATACTTATTTGTGGTACTGACACTTAAAATCTACTCTCAGCAATTTTCAAGTGACATTGTTATTAACTATAGTCACCATGTTCTTCAAAGAACTCTGAAAACTAAACAATAAAAATACAAACAACCATTTAAGAGTGGGCAAAAGATAGGATCAGACAGTTTAATAATAAACATATGTAGATTGCAAATAAGCCTATAAAATGATGATTACTATCATATGTCATTAGGGAATTGAAAATTTAAAAACAATACATGAATACATGCATTTTACAATGTCATATCTAAAATACTGACAATGTCAAATGCTTAAATTAGGAGGAACAGGAACTTTCATTTATGGTTGGTGACAACACTAATAGTACAGCTACAATGGAAAAGAGTTTGGCAATTTCTTTGTTTTTGTTTGTTTTCTTTGTTCTGTTTTGTTTTGTTTGAGGCAGTCTCACTCTGTTGGGCAGGCTGGAGTGCAGTGGCTCCTTCTCGACTTAACTGCAGCCTCAGCCTCCTAGGCTCAATCTATCTTCCCACCTCAGCCTCTGGAGTAGGTGGGACTACAGGTGCATGACCACCATACCTGGCTAATTTTTTGTATTTTTTTTCTAGAGAGAAGGTTTTGCCGTCTTGCCCCAGTTGGTCTCGAACTCCCGGGCTCAAGCAATCCACCTGCCTTGGCCTCCCAAAGTGCTGGGATTACAGACGTGAGCCACCACACCCTGTCCAGTTTGGAAATTTCTTACAAAGCTAAACCTAGTCTTAGCATACATTCCTGCAATTGTTCTCTTAGGTATTTTCTCAACTTACTTGAAAACTCCCATCCATATAAAAATGGGCACTCTCTATGCAATCACCTCAAAGTGACTTTAATCCTTATTAATGTATGATTCTTCACACACCTCCGGAGTCCATTATTGAGTATTTTATAGTTCAGGGCCTTTTTAGCTCCTAAGCATTCTTCCCACTGGGCATCTGTTCCTGTAACGTGGATTCACACTGCATATTCAGTCCCGCTCAAACTGACCAGCGTTATGATGTGTTCTTCTCTGCAATGTGCCCTCAAACAAAAAGAATTGAATCCTTTCGTGTTTTTACATTTCTTTAGTTAATTATTAGGAGGTATTGGAGTTGGTGCTACCCTGTGAATAGAAAATGTAAGAGGATATCTCCGGATACTCCTGCCCCCTCTTTGAAATGTGACCATTTTGATGTGGAGGAAATTGTGCTGCTCTTGCTAAGTTAGCCAAAGGAATTGATCTGCTTGTAGAAAGTCCACACTGACTATGAGGCAGACCTGCAAAGGCTGATGGGGATACTGTCTTGCATTGGGTTAGGCAAAGCTGAGTCTTCCTTTATATTAAAATATTACGAACTGGCACCTAAAGAGCCAACACTCAGAACTGACTAAACCCAATCAAGATGTTCCCTTGTTGTTACTAAATTATACTAATTTGAATTTACTAATACTATTCCCAAAAAGGGAGCTATATTTACATTCTCCTATTACTGAAGTAACATCAATAGGTCAGAGGGAAATGGAAACGTTCTTATTTTTCTTTATATATAAGATAGCTGAGTGAATAGGTGTTCTCACATCTATCTCTAGTGTACCTTATCACTTTCGAGTAGATATGGAATAAATACTTAGAAATATTTGTGGAAATTACTTAAATCGTGATTGCACAAATAAAAAATAAGTTATGCAAGGAATGATTAAAGAGATTTGAAAGCTTTATAACTCCTGGTGATCTGGTGAAAAGATGGTTGTGTTTAAAAAATCTGAGTCCTATCAAATGAAATAGGAAATAGACATCTCTTGGAGGACATAGCTAGTTAGTCAAAAAAAATGGAGGTCACGAATAACTCAGTAATAGGAAAAAATTGCAATAGTTAAGAGCTGCCAAAAAATACATGAAGTATTTTTTCTCATCCTTAAACTCCTGGGCTCAAGCAATTCTCCAGCCTCAGCTTCCCAAGTAGCAGGGACCACAGGTGCAGGCCGCCTGGCTAATTTTTAAAATGTTTTGTAGAGATGAAATTTCCCTTTCTTGACCAGGCTGGTCTCGAACTGCTGGCCTTAAGTTACCCTCCTGTCTCAGCCTCCCAAAGTACTGGAATTACAGATGTGATTCACTGTGCCTGGCCAAAAATATGGTATTTTTTAAAACAAAAACTATTGGGATCATCCATTAACCCTTATAGTCTAAAAATCATTCATAGGGATCAGACATAGAGAATAAAACAATCAATTTTTTTTTTAGTAAAGCTGACTGGAACACTTGATGAGAATTGTTTTTGCATTGGTTTCCTAATTTGCTATTCTAGCACTTTAGTACTTTGCTGACACTGTCTATCCCAGACAAAGCTGATTTACCATAGAACTCTTCAACAGGAATCTGTCTCAAGAAGTTGACATCATGATGAAACACAGAGCAAAAAGTACCCTCTCTACACGTAGGGGAGCCAAAAGAACAATCTAGAGGTATTGGGCAAAACACTCTCAGGTTCTTCTACATTCTCAAAGCAGACAACCCTTTCACTTTCCATAGAGGAGAGTAAGCAATGGTCCTGGAGCATAACCACAAGTGTGTCAATCACATGGGTATCTTGTTAAAGTGAAGATACTGATACAATAGGTCTTGGCTGGGATCTTAGATTTTGCATTTCTAACAAGCTACCTGGAAATTTATAAGCCTCTGGTCCATGAAGTAGTTAGGAGATAGAGTCCAGGATGGTTACTGTGGCACGTCTTCCCATATTCAAGCAATGACTTTGACGCTAACTACAACATCTTGATTGAATTGGGTGCTCTGCTTCTCTGATTTTTTGCAGAGTGCAGGACCAGAAGCAGTTATTTTTTGCACATTATAACTGGCTAATGTCACAAAAATCAGTAATTGCTGAAATCTTGACAAATGTGCCCCAACATAACCATAAGATGATAATTGAATTAAATACTCATAAAACATCCAGATTTGGAACTGTTGATTCCAACTCTTTCACACTTTTCATATATTCTCCCTTCTGGCTCTAGAGGGTTTAAGTATTTTTAAATTAGCTCATTCTTCCCCTAGAGGTCTTCATTTCTTCATTTGTTTTATTTGATCACATTAGCTTATAAGCTGCCTCATATATTTTTGGAATGTGTTTGGGGACATAAATACAATAATGAAATTAGCATTTCCTCCTCCAAAAGTTGAGCTTCAGAGTGGGTTATGCTTATCTGTCATCCTTACTTGCTTCATCCCAGTGCTTTGCATATAATAAACCCTTAGTAAATATTTCTTGATTGATACATACACTTGAAAGTTTTTATTACTTGTATGTGTCTGAAATATCAGGGTTCTCAGATCGAATTCTTCTTTCCCCCTTTCAAACTTTATCAAATCTTTGTTATTTAAAGTGCTATTAAGTATCTCAAGTTTATCCTTTCAGTTTGGAGGTGATCATCTTCCATTCTGGGGGAGATGGGTCCTATGCCCCAACATTTGCGCACTTAATTAAAGCACAAGGGGTGCTTAATTAGTGTAATAAATGCAATTAGAAATGTCTGTAATGAAGAAACTGTTGCTTAATTTTTAGAGCCATAGACAGGGGCAGCCAGATGGGTTAATTAATGAGTGTTAACTCTCCTTTGATAAACACTTTGAGCTGTGATTCAATGAGACTATACAAATGTCATACATTGTTGTTATTATGTTTAGGTAGAATAGCACTGGGGCCCCACTTCCTTAGGCCTCTCTATTTAACAGCTTTATTCTCAAGCTGACCTTTGCTTTCTCCAGGTGTAACTCTTTTGCTTATTTTTCCCAGTAATAACTTAGGGTATACTCAACTGAAGAAAGTAAACGTCAATTTCCAAAATTTTAAGAGATGTATTTTCATTTTGACTAATACACTGTTTCTTCTGTGAAAGAAACCCTTTTGGCTTTCACTGTTGCTAAACTCTGTGAGTGCCAACACCGCTTTGTGAATGAAAAAGACTACCATTCTTCACAACATGCCACTGTATCTCACATTTCCATCAGTGATTTTTCAGCAACTATATATTCTTTGATAGAAGTTGTAGTTACTTTTAATGTCTTCAATTAAAAAATATAAAAATAGATGAGCCTCTTTTTTATATCTAGTGTAACATATTTCTAGTTGGATAAAATTTCTGGTTGGATCAAATTTCTGATTGGAAACAGAACCGACTCGTACGTGAGCTTTAAATGATTAGAAGAGTTAACTCTGGCCCTAAAGGCACGATCCATGACCTCCTCTCTTGTATTTGCACACTGAAAATATCCTAGTGGCACTGAGTGCCAGGAGAAAACAAAGGTCTGTGGCCCCTATTGCTCTTTGTCAGGCTTTACATAAAAGTACTGACTGCTATAATAGAGAATCAGCTTGCTAAAACATAACAAGAGTCTGCAGCTTCTAACTCATTGAAACTCTGCTTAAGTTATTATATGCTTGGATGGCTGCAAGAACAACAGATAGCTATGTAATTAATGCAAACCATGTCAGCCTCCTTCACTTCCTTCTTGTCTCCATGCAGACCAGTAATGAGGTGTCTCCTGGCACACAATCACAATGCACTGACAAACCATCTTGGTGTGTGAAAAAGACTCAGAAAAATCCAAGCAATGTGACACTACTAGCAAGCATAGTTCCTCTTCACCAGAGACTTCAGGTCATAGTTGGGCCTAAGGCAGAGTCTCTTGGCTGGAGAAGTCATTATTTATAGGACTATAGACCAAGTTTCATGTCTGAGAGGCTCTTACGTTATTACATAGAAATAAAATTTTGTTATCTATAAGAATGATTTGCGTCTTTCTCCTTACGTTAGTAATCCTAAGAAAATATTGAAAATGAATCATTCTTTAAAACAATTAAACAATTTACTGATTATTTTCACCACTATATGATGCACATGTGCCTACCAAGAAATTAGATATTTTCTTGTGTGTAGCTTCATTCAATAGAGTAAAATAGAAAACTTTTATTATTAATAAAAATGTGAAATTCCATGTCATATACTATGATGTATAATCTTCTATGCTTCATTGTGTCTATCCTTTAGCATCACCATTGACTGACTTCAAGAGTACACTTTCCCCTTACATAGCTGTGCTAGTTGCTACAGGTAATATTTAAAAGCATAAAATACAGTCTCTGACTCTGTGCTTTAACTTAATCCAGTTAGAGAAACAGAATATGTGTAAAAAGATGAAAAATTATGGAATTTAATAAAATCTAATTCCAAATGGAAAATATAGACAAGAAATATGATAAGACATCAATACCTGAGAACAAGATTACCATTGGAGAGGGGAGACCAGGTGCAGTTTTTCTATGACTAGTAGACTCCAAAAGAACGGAATTCTAAACAAGAAGCTATGTGGAAGAAGCAGTATATTTTAAACCCTCAACTCTTGTTAGAAAAAACAAACATCCTCTGAGGACTTCCTCATAGGTAGCAATATGATAAGTAATAATGCTCTGCATCAGGAATGAAATTAGGTATTAAAGGAGGGAAGATCTAACAAGTAGAAGTTATAATTACAGACCTTGAAACTCATGTTCTAGATCAGCGGTCTCCACCCTTTTTGGCACTAGGGACCAGTTTTGTGGAAGACAGTTTTTCCACGGACCAGGGTAGGAGATGCTTTTGGGATGATTCAGGCACATTACATTTATTGTGCACTTTATTTCTATTATTATTACATTATAATATATAATGAAATAATTATACAACTCACTATAAAATAGAATCACTGGGAGCCCTGAGCTTGTTTTCCTGCAACTAGATGGTCCCATATGGGGATGATGGGAGACAGTGACAGATCATCAAGCATTAGATGCTCATAAGAAGCAAGGAACTGAGATCCTTGCAACCTAGATCCATTGCATGTGTGGTTCACAATAGGTTTTGCACTCCTGTGGGAATCTAATGCCACTGCTGATCTGACAAGAGGCGGAGCTTAGGTGGTAATGTGTCTGGAAATACAGATGACGCTTTGCTCACTCACTTGCTGCTTACCTCCTGCTGCGTAGCCTGGTTACTAACAGGCCGTGAACTGGTACTGGTCTGTGGCCCAGGGGTTGGGGGCTCCTGTTCTAGATTTTTAGAGAAGACTACCATGTAAAATGATAGTGAATAATTATTAATATTAATAATATAATAGGTCTAATTGCTAAATCATATATCATAAAATCTAGCCTTTATGATAATTTACCTTTTAAACAGTCAATAAAAACTGGAACAATCTAGTAGGGTATCACAACGGTGATAGGTCTTAACTTGCATAATATTTGAATTTATAGAGAGAATAAATACCACATTGAAGTAAAGCACAAAATAAGCCATGAAGTCAGTACTTGGTATTGCATGTTCGTGAGACAGTGAAGAATTTAATTCAATTACAGACATGCCATAGGGAATAATGATTTACCAAACTTTATCGAGTTAAGTGATAAAAAGTGTTACGTTAGGTAGATTAATCAAGGGTAGTGGTTCCATTCTTTGGTTTTTAGATGCTAGGAAGGCTGTGGAAATAAAGTTGCATGTAGCTCCACATACACACTGAAACATGTATCTACTAAGCAATAAACATACTTTCAACATGTTTCCTTTAAATATGTATAAATAGGCCAGGCGTGGTGGCTCACACCTGTAATCCCAATAATTTGGGAGGCTGAGGCTGGTGAATCACTTGAATTGAGTTTAAGAGCAGTCTGGGCAACATGGTGAAATCCTGTTTCTACAAAAAAAAATACCCCCCAAAATGCTTATAAATATGACTACTACAATAAAAATAAATTTAATGAATATAATTTCTTGTAATAGGCCATTCTATATTTTTTCAGTCAACAGATGTGATTATTATCTTACACTGGGAGATGCCTACCTGTCTCGTCTCCTCTCCTTTCCTATCCTCTCCTCTCCTCTCCTTTCCCTTTTCCCTTCTTTTCTTCCCTCCTCTCCCCTCTCCCTCCCCTTCCCCTTCCCTTCCCTTTCCCTTCCCTTCCCCTTCCCTACCCCTTCCCTTCTTTGCCTAAGCTGGAGTGCAGTGGCATGATCTCGGCTCACTGCAACATCCACCTCCCTGGTCCAAGCAATTCTCCCACCTCAGCCTCCCTAGTAGCTGGGATTACAGGCGCACCACCACATCTGGCTAATTTTTGTATTTTTTAGTAGAGACGGGGTTTCACCATGTTGGCCAGGCTGGTCCCGAACTCCTGATCTCAGGTGATCTACCCTCTTTGGCCTCCCAAAGTGCTAGGATTACAGGCGTGAGCCACCACGCCCAACCTTAATTTTGTATTTTTAGTAGAGATGGGGTTTCACCATGTTGGCAAGGCTGATCTCTAACTCCTGACCTTGTGATCTGCCCATCTAGGCCTCCCATAGTGTTGAGATCACAGGCGCGAGCCACCGCGCCCAGCCTCCTCTCCTCTCCTCTCCTTTCTTTTTCACTTTTCCCTTTCCTTCTTCCTTCCCCTCTCCTCCCTCCCCTTCCCCTTTCCATCCTCCTCCTGTTCCCTTCTTTCCTTTGTCCTTGTGAAGTATCTATATATTATTTTCATTAAAGTGCTGTCAGGGCTGGGCGAGATGGATTATGCCTATAATCCCAGCACTTTGTTAGGCAGAATCAGGCAGCTCACCTGAGGTCAAAAGTTCGAGACCAGCCTGGCCAACATGGCAAAACCCCGTCTCTACTAAAGAATACACAAATTAGTGGAGTGTGGTGGCATGCGACTGTAATCTCAGCTACTCAGGAGGCTGAGGTAGGAGAATCGCTTGAACCCAGGAGGCGAAGTTTGCAGTGAGCCGAGAACTCGCCACTGTACTCCAGCCTGGGAGACAGAGTGAGACTCCATCTCAAAAACCAAACCAAACAAAACAAAACAAAAAAATTGCTGCTAGCCAGGCATAGTGACATGCACCTGTAGTTGTAGCTATTTGGAGGCTGAGGTCAGAGGAATGCTTAAGGCCAGAAGTTTGAGACCAATCTGGGCAACAAAGCAAGATCCCATCTCTAAAATACAAAAACAAACAAACAAACAACGATGCTGCCAACTTACATTGACATATGTTTTTTAATTATCAAATATAAAATGTACAGACTAAATGCTCAATATATTTTCATTTGTGTTGTTTGTTATTGGTTTACTGAGTTATGCTGACCTAAATATGACCATTAAAATTGCTGAATTTATTTTTTTCTTAAAGTCTTATTAATTCAGAATCTACTTCTTATTTGAAAAGTTATAAGATATGTACATATTAAATATGTAAAGCCCCTAATGGCACTAGGATCTTCTTATTTTATTTCTCCCTACAGAATTAGACTATTTTTCCTTTGTCAAATAGCATTTCTAGTATATTTTTGAAGATCAGAAAATAAAGACAAAGAGCTTAGGATTTAGCTGAGAGTGGCACATTTTGAAGCCAAAAGAGCTTGTTTCATATACCCCACACTTTGGATTTTCATCAGTTACAAGATGTCAACTTGCTAAACACAAATGTTCCATCCTCTAAAAAGAACAAAATATTAAAAACAAGATTTGATGAAATAGAGTAAATAAGATAGAAGTGATATAATGAAACAACTGAAATTCATGAAGTTTTATTACATTCAAATAAGATAAACACAACTGGTTCTCAACTTTCCTACCCACTCCAATCACAGATCCATCTAGTTCCATAACTTATTTCTGCAACATTAATACATATTTTTATTTCTCCAGAAATGGAGAATACCAGTGGATATGCTCTTGATAGTGGAATATGTAGTAACTGATATGTCAAACTAAATGTTTCAAGCTGAAATTGCACTTTGATCACTTTTTTACGAGCTTTCCTTGCCAAGCTACTTGGGCAGGAAAGTACTCATTTAGCAAGCCTGGGTTGCTCAAACCTTGGACTTTCCAAAGGGAGGGCAATCCTCAGTGACCACTGGCCAGCTCCTGGGAGATAATCTGTGAGCTTGTAAAATATTCTACCTGATGAGATTGATTTGGTATGCCTGAGGTCTCTGGCCAAGCAGACCAGTCTGGCCATGTAAGTTCATTCTGATAATGTAGTTTTTGGTAAATGCTTGTGTGTTTTTCTGGAGGGAAAAGTAGTCTGGAGTCTAAGCAAACTAAATGTCAGACATGTAGGAGCTACAAGGCCATGAGACTGAACCCCAATAAAATCCGTTGACACTAAGGCACGGGTAGCTTCCCTGGTTGGCAATGCTGCACAAATATGGTCACACATTGTCTCTGGGTAACTAAGCACACCCCCAGAGGACATGTGGAAACATGTACTTGGTGTTCCCTGGACTTTGCCCATGGGCCTTCCACTTAATTGATTTTCATCTGTAGCCTTTCACTGTAATAAACCATGGTAGACAAATATAAGAGTGTTTTTGAGTTCTAGGAGTCCTTTCAGAAAGTCATCAAACCTGTGGGTGGTCTTGGGAACCCCCAACACACTTCTTTTGTCTACTTCCTACTTCTCAGTAAAGATGTCCATAATTCTGTCCTCATTTCTTTTCTTCTAAACTCCAACACTTATCATCAATACAAATAATGTAAAGACTTCACATAATCACTATTTAGATTATTATTGTTTGATATATTATTTATTTCAAAGTTAAGTAAAATTCTTATTTTAGCACAAATGCTGTGATTACTTTTTTTCCCAGAAGCTTGCAATGCCTTAATCATCAGTACTGACTAGGCACTCAATTTATGCTTTTACATTAATGATTGGCCAACAAACTGATGAGATTAATAGTGAACTAGGAACATCTATTACTGACTGGTCTAATCATGTTTGACAGCCAATAGCATTGATTTAGAAATACTCTAGGTTGCTATTACTGAACTGCCTAAGCACTGATAAAGCCCATTATAGCCAACTTGTATCTATCTCTTGCAAACAATAAGCACCAATATTTATGGAATGAATTTGCAAAAAAAAAAGAAATCGTCTGTTGGATTTTGCAAGAACCTTTGTTGAATTTTCTGTGAAGACTCTAGGAAGGACAGACTTACAGTAATTCTGAGTTTGAATTAAATATTTTAGGCTGGAGGATTATTTCATGTATCTGAAATAATCTTAATGTTTAGCTCAATCAGTTACTTTTCGTGTATTGATGTAACACATGATTTAGTGGTTATTTAATATCGTATAGCAAAATTTCTCTGCTACATTGGAAGTAACTCTAGAGTGTTTGTGAGTATTAAGCAGAGGTTATCTAACATCATATTTAAAAAGAAAGCATATGTATTCGTGTACAAGCTTGCATAGATCATAAAATTCAACTCGACACAGCCATAGACAAAGGGTGGAGCATCAGGTATAATTAGCCTAATACAGCTAATAAAATGACAGAAATGGGGTTGAGAACAGACAACTTTTTAAAGTTTAGAATCGTATGCAGATTTTTGGTTCATTATCTGAGGTGAGATTACTCAGAAACCTGAGATAAGCATTTGTGGGCAGCGTGATCTATTAGGAAATGTGTTCCTGGGAGAAATAGATGAGCTTGAGGGATGCTAAGCAGAAAAGGGAAGGACGCCAAGCAAGAGTACAGTTTTAGGCAAAGAACTTCAGAAGGTGACTTCAGCCTGATTTATAGGGGGATTAGGGTGTATGAAGTACACCTCAGATTTGCCAGTTCTACAGGCAAGGGAGCTGAGCTTTCATACCATTGAATTATTTGCCAAGGGCTGCCCCAGGAATCCAAACTCCTAGGTACTTCCCATTATCTCTGAGGACAGGAAATCACCCCCTTTTTTCAAGGATATTCCTCTGAAAAGAGTCAGAGGTACAGGCTATTACAAGCAAAATAAAGCAAACATTAAAAAGGATCCAAAGAGATCCAAATAGAGCACTGACAATATCCACTACCAGGTAATAAAAATACATAGCTGTGCTATGTAAACATGATCAGTAGATTATCTGTGCTTTAAAGAATGAAATTCAAAAACACGCTGAAGGAGGACTTGAGAATTTATTGAAATAAATATATCAGGTTTTAAACAAGTTGTCTCGTTAATTATTAGGAGGTAGAGGTGGATGTGGGGTTTGGAGGGAACCCAATGGACGAGAGAAAATAATTCAGTGAAAGGGGAACATCCAGGCAGAACCAAGAAGAAAAGTGTTTAAATCAACTCGGAAGATCTTTGTTGGGAATATGTTTTCTTATAGAACAAATATACTATAGGTCCAGAGTTTGACTCTCGGACATGTGAATTCTTTGGTTGAGGAAGGGAACTTAAACCTACAACACTTTGGAGTATGGTTATTCAAATAAAAACAGGTCTTATAAGTGCTAAACTTGAATAGTCCAGAGGATATATGAAGAAATACTTTGAATATATTGTTTTTGTTTTGAACCCTTATTTGTTTCTGTTTCTCCTGTAGAGTTTTCTCTCCTATTGGGTTCTATGAGAACTTAGGAGGAATTTGTCTTGAAGATTATGGGAAGGACAAGGTGGTAGAGAATTAGAATTTCTGTTTGTAGTAAACTTTAAGTATGACTTTTAACATTTCTCCTTTTCCTGTACACATGGCCCTCTGCAATGTGGTTTTGACATGAGGTGTGTTTTCTCACTCCTTCTGGAATGGCTTTGTGACTTGCTTAGACAAATAAAATTAGGTGAATGTAATTGGGTACAATTTCTAAGCTTGGGCCTCAAAAACCTTCTGGCCTCTATTTCTTCCTCTTAAAACCTGGTGCTATAATGTGGAGAAGGTTGAAGAAGCTCTAGTCTTCTAGAGAATAAAGCCTTGTAAGAGTAAATTTTTTAAGTCTGTCATCTCCAAGTTAACTCATAGTAGAGTGCAGTCACATAAATGATCTCAGAATAGACCAACAGAAGAAACACCCTGCTGAACCCAGACCAAACTGCTGGCCCACAGAATTGTGATAAAATAAAATGACTGTTGTTTGAAGTTACTAAGTTTTGGGGTGATTTTTAAGGGAGCAAATGATTGTTGGTACATTGTAGCACAACAGCATGAGAGAACACACAAGCATGAGGCTTGCTGCCTGGGTTTGCATCATGTCTCCCATAGGCATCAGACAGAACACCTTCTTTTGAGCTTTCACACTAGCCTCTCTTGGGATATTGCTTAAAAGCCCCTCTTTGAAAAGCATGCAATCAAAATCAGGGTATATTTTAACCTACTTGTTCACCGCCTTAATTATACAGACAATCACATAATTACATATACCTTAAGCAATCAAACCCAGGAGACGCTCTGTAATATCCCACTGGGTAAATGCTTGGAAAAAGCTGTTGTGATAAGGAATTAAGAATAGATCAAGCCTATCATTATATGTGTTCATTACTTGTCTTTCTGTTAAAATATCTATCTATCTGTCAACCTATTATCTATCTATCTATCTATCTATCTATCTATCTATCTATCTATCTATCTCCAGTCAAAAAAAAAAAAAACTAGTTGAGTGATTGGCTGATGCCTTTATCACAGAGGAAACATCAACTCATTAAGTATGATGAACATATTTAATGTGTCTGGATCAGAACATAAGCAGTTAGCTGTTATCTATGGAGCTATGGAGCTAATTTAAAAGAAAATAGACACAGTTACCCCTGCACATTTTCAACATACCATCAATGTCTTGCTTAGCTGAATTCTGAAAGTGGTAGAAAAGCTTGTTGCCACCGGGCTTAAAGCCTTCCTCATCAGTCATGTTACAATGCTCTTGGGAGCAAACGCTCAAATTAAGATTATGAACACAATTCACTAACTTACCGATTGCCTTCTTATAAAAAAAATTGCTGTCCTCTTGGCTAACACGTTTTATACTTGTTCCTCTGTTATGGTTTCCGCACAGCAAGGAAGGACTTTTAAATAAAAGGGAGGACTTAGGGAGAAAGATAGAAAATGTAGATGATTAATGCCAGTCTGTTCCGAACTATTTGGTTGTTTTTATGTTCTAGTCTTTGAAAGATGCTGGAATATATGCCTGCTTGGCCAATTAGTCCCCAATAACTCTTCAGTGCCATAGTACTGTGTGTAGAGAAAACCTCAGTGAAAAGAAAATGGACAATCAAGCTGGATAAAATACATCCCTTAAATGAGAACTACGCTATGTGAAAAAAAATAGAAGAACAAGTCCTCAGCAAGCCAATGATCATAAGAAAAACAGTTATATTGACTAGTTATTTTGTGTGTTTGATGTACAATATGGAGAAATATTAGTAGCCAAATGAATGTGACACATTGACACAGATGCATTGTAAATATTATGCTATTGAGACCATAGATTCAGTTACATTCCTCTGATGAATGTGGATGCTTTCATTTCCTGTTTTAGAAGGCAACTAATCTGATTAATATCAAACTGCAAGCTCTGCCTTGTTTGCAGTAGGTGACTGCTCAAATTGTAGTTATTTTAGCCTCAGCCCTGAGATAATTTGTTTCTGTCCTCCTTTTCCCCCAACAAGTATGGTTCAAGGTTCACATACAGACTTGGCCAGAGTTCATATGCAGACTTTTAACTGCCTTCTTCCCAGGATTTCCTCTCCATTTTTGGGGTGGGTGGGCAGTGGGGTGCTGTGGTGGCACTGGGTCCTGTCATCTGGTTCTTACCAACACAAAATATGAAGGTTTTTAAAGGAGTTTCAGTTATTCTAATTATCCTGTACCTTAAGTTGTCTTTGTAATACCTAGTGCTGGTTTCTTCTAAATGTCAAATCTCTTACAAAAACTGTTCTGTCTCAGGAATTGTGTGTGTGTGATTGTGCATATTCAGACTTTATAGTTGTTACCTGCATGACTGTCAGTCTAGTAGGAATTCATTCCAGCCTACTAGAAGAAAAAGTTTATATATCAATTTTGCAGAAAAATAATCCAAATTGTATAGGATATTACTCAAAAAGAAAACTTCGGAAAAGTTGTTTAAATTTATAATCTTTTAGTTTTAAGCAAATATTTGTTAAACATGCTTACTTCTCAGTTAGTGGAACAGAAGAAAAAAAATGTAATGTCATCCCTGAACTCAGACACACAACACTTAAGAAATTACATTCAAAACATAGGTGCTTTAACTTGATAAGTACTTTAAATGCAATGCTATATCCATTGTTTTCAATGAACATAGCAACATTTTACATGCACAATGTAATAATGTGGTAATTGCCAGAAATAGTCCCTTTTTGCAAATATTTAATGTAATTTTACAGGAAAAAATTTTAAGGAAGTAAAATAAAATGTATTTCACGATCTGCAATGATGTGTACCTTACTTTAGCCTTTTACTGCAACTAACTTCAGCAAATAAAATTTGGTGAATAATCTGTATTTTCTTCTTTTCTTTCTTTTTTTTTCTTGTAAGCCTCTCTCCCTTCCTGTCTCCATTCTTTCCTACAAGGAATATTGGGTATTTATTATGTGCACGGCACATTCTAAAGCAGTGAAGATGAGACAGTAAATATTTCAGGGACAGTATCAATTACCTGAGCTTATGCTGTATTAGAGAGAAACAGAATAAATAAAATAAAATTAGACATTAATGAGTGAAATGCAGAAAATAAACAGTGTAATATGATAGAGCGTAATGAGATAACTTGCTTATATTGGTGATCATGAGAGCTCTTTTTGAGCAAGAGACTGAAAAACATTTAATGGTAAGATAGAACTTGCAGTGGCCCAAACTGAGAGGTAATCTCAAGCAGATGGCACAGCCAGTGCAGTGACTCTGGGAAAGAACATGTATTGGGTCATCTAAGAACTGACTGCAGGCCTGTATGGTTCCAACTGGAGAGAAGCCAGCAAGGAGTGAGGCATAGCTAAGATAGGTATCACCTGATTATCTGGACCTGTGTGTTCCAAGGTATGGGTTTATATTTTATGCTAATTGCAAAAAATACTATTGAAATAATTTAACTCGGGAAAGTCTACGATCTGATTTAAAATTCCAAAATAATCTTGAATTATCTTGTGCGTGGAGTAATTTATAGGAGGGAGCAAAAGTTGAGGAACATGGTCTGACAGTAAGGTTATTAAAATATTCTAAGAGATGATGATGGCTTGAACTAAGATGGTCATAGAGAAGACATAAAACTTGGAAGATACTGCATTGTGATTTGGAGGAGAAAGTCAACTGGGCTTGGTAATAAGTTCAATATGGGAAAAAAGGAAAGACTAGAATAAAGGATGACACATGGATTTTTTGCTTAAGCAACTTGTTCAATGGTGATGCCATTGCTTTAAAAAAAAGGAACAGTTGGTCAGTTGCGGTGGCTCACGCCGCAATTTGGGAGGCCGGGGATGGTGGATCATCTGGGGTCAGGAGTTTGAGACCAGCCTGGCCAACATAATGAAACCCCATCTCTACTAAAAATACAAAAATTAGCCCAGTGTGGTGATGGGTGCCTGCAATCCCAGCTACTTGGGAGGCTGAGGCAGGAGAATTTCTCAAACCTGGGAGGCAGAGGTTGCAGTGAGCCAAGATCATGCCATTGCACTCCAGCCTGGGTGACAAGAGCAAAACTCCGTCTCAAAAAAAAAAAAAAAAAAAAAGGAACAGTTGTATGGGGATATCAATAGTTCTATTTTAGTCATGTTAACTTTGTGGTGTTAATAGACATCTAAATGGAGATGCCATGCAGATGAAAGAACAAAGAGTTCTATAACTTACAGGTGAGGTCAGACCTGTAGAGCTTTGGGTGTTTAGAATATGTAGAAGGTATTTAAAGCCGGATGATTAGATGATATTTCCTAAAGAATGAATGTAGATATCAGGTAGAAAAGTGTCAAGAGTAATCCCTAAAATAAATAAAGAGAAAAAATTATTAATATAGACAATAGGTTAGTTGTTAGGGACTTTCATAGGAGCAGTTTTAATGTCATGGAGTGGTGTCAGTTCTTTAGAATAGGCTGAAGGGAGAAGGTAGTAAGAGAGAGGCGAAGAAAGAGGAGACAGATTTTAGATAACTGTTTCAAGAATGTTGCTATATAAGGAAGCAGACAAAGACAGAAATGCTGGAAGAAGTGTATGTATATTCAGAAGATTTTTAAAATTTATTTTTTCTCTCTTTTCCCCCACACCTTTTGCCTTGCTTCTTTCCTCTTTCTTCCCTAATTGATAGAAGATACCAGAGTATGTTTCCATGCTCACTGGACTCACACAGTCATTAGGGATAAAATAGAGACAGTGGTGATGCTGGGGTGGGAAGAATAATTACAAGAACAAAGTTCTTTTGACAAGAGGGTGTAGAATCTAGAACATAAAGTGAAGGGATAGAGTCTTATAGGAACTTGGAAATTTATTGCTTCTGTAATACTTGGTATACTTTTATGCCATAGAATACGATTCAATTATTTTATTGCTATCATATATGCTGTGTTGTGTTACCTAGATCTTCTCCTTAACAAAAGAAGCATTCACTCCCAAAGGTGGGATTGGCACAGTCAACGATTGGCAGTTTTCAGCTGAGACACTTTAGAGGTTGTCTTGGTCTGAAGAGACCATCCAACCTCAAGGTCTTTTCCCCTTTTTGTTGGCAGCCTACATCCAATGATTGGTCAAAAGGCTACTTCATTTGCCTCAAATCTGGATAACTACACACAGCAAATCCACCTCCAGAGTTCTCCAAAAGTCCATTGAATGCCTTTTAATAATTGCATTGCAGGCCAAATTGTGCCAAATCCTGCTTCTTTCACTCACTCATAAGTTTTGGCCTCGAGGGTGTTCTCCATCTCAGAGTCTGTTTTCTTAAAAGCCAATCTACGACAGTTGATACTAAGAATGACTTTAACAAAAGGTCATTGTAAAATTGAGATTTTGAAGCTCCGGGTCATCTGACAATAAGGCCACCTAAGGCCACCGCCCGTAGTAGTTGTAGACGAACTGGTGACTTCTGGCATGGTCATTAGGGCAATTGTTAAAACTTTTATAGGTGTTGAACTGAGATGAACTGAAACTGAGAGAAAGGAATGAACAAACAGTGCCCTAACAATATGGAGGAAATGTTCATTATAAGTGCTATGAAATTTGATGGTTGATGCTTAGGGCAGTTTATATCTTGAGAAAAACAATAAAAGCCTGAAAGTGACTCAACACCAATCAAAGGCTAAGTTTAATTTCCAGACAGCACTCTTGTCACAACAGCAGGAAAGGCTAAGGATCAGATGTCTTACTGAATTATAAGCATAGCAGAGTTACATTCTCAATTTTAGTAGAGATAAGTGGAAGTAGCGTGCCTGTAAGAAGAGGATGGAGACATCTGAGTTGATGTACTCAAATGTGAATGCTCTCATTCTTCTGAATCTTCTTGCTGCAGATTTAGTCCATTGTGTGCTAAATGCTAACACTTTCCATGCCTGAAGATAATGCAGGAGCTTCTGTCTTGAAAGACAACATGATCTCACTTCATTTTTTTTTTCTGACCAATAGGCAAAAATAATTAATTCACAACATTAAGGGAACTGTTGGGACTGTCCGGAAAGGAAAGGTACCTTACTTTGAAAGAGCTAAAAACCAGCCTTCATATAGGCAGGAGTCAGGAGAGTATGTACAGGACAGATGGTGATAGTGTTGATTCTGGGGGATAGAACATAAAGTTGGATAAGTGAGACTTTATTGAAATAGGAGCACTATTTGATAATACAAGATTTAACACTCCAGGCCGGGCACAGTGGCTCACACCTGTAATCCCAGCACTTTGGGAGCCAAGGGGGACAGATTACCTGAGGTCAGGAGTTCGAGACCAGCCTGGCCAACATGGAGAAACTCTGTCTCTACTGAAAATACAAAAATTAGCCGGGTATGGTGGCAGGTGCCTGTAGTCCCAGATACTTGGGAGGCTGAGGCAGGACAATTGCTTGAACCCAGGAGATGGAGGTTGCAGTGAACTGAGATCACACCACTGCACTCCAACCTGCAAACCTGATGACAGAGTGAGACTCCACCACCCCCACTCCAAAAAAAAAAAGAGGCCGGGTTTGGTGGCTCATGCCTGTAATCCCAGCACTTCGGGAGGCTGAGGCGGACAGATCACGAGGTCAGCAGATGGAGACCATCCTGGCTAGCATGGTGATACCCCATCTCTACTAAAAAATACAAAAAATTAGCCAGGCATGGTGGCATGTGCCTGTAGTCCCAGCTACTCGGGAGGCTGAGGAGAATGGTGTGATCCTGGGAGGCGGAGCTTTCAGTGAGCCGAGATCGTGCCACTGCACTCCAGCCTGGGAGACACAGCAAGACTCTTCTCCAAAAAATAAAATGAAATAAAATAAAATTTAACACTCTAGAAAGGACCCTGGGTTATAATGCTAACATATTGTTAGGATAAATTTCAGAAACATGGAAACAGAAATGCCCATTTCAAATGACCTAGGAATGGCAAAACTACTGTGGAAGATGGGTAAAAAGGGGATCAAGAGGCTCAGAAATTGGATATGCTACCTAAAGTTATAAAGACCAGAAAATGTTCATGCTTTGTTAGAGGATACAGAGAGGAACACTCTGCTTATCAAAACAATGAATTCATTTATGACAGTGACATAAGTGAATTCTTAGCATCAGTGACAGTGACTTCTTAGCATCACTAAGAAGCTGAGTGATGGTGGTCCTCTGAGAAACAGGGCTAACTGTAGGAGATACTGTTATATAACTGAACTCACTAAAAACAATGGAATTGATAGTAGCCCCATTCAGTAAATGTCAGGTGTCAGCGTTCAACATTTAGAAGAGTGGGTATAGTTATCATCATATGCAGCAAAGTCACAGTGACAGCCAGTGTGTTCATAATTGTTGAGAGCTATAGAGATGGTTCACAGTGCAAGTCTTCCTAAGGGCTAGACAGATAGGCTCCCGAGAATATTGCTTGAAGTGTACAGAAATAAAAATACAAGTACGGGAATCAGGAAGGCAACGCCTACTGTCTCTGTAAAAGTCATAATTCCTTTACCAAGATTCCAGACATCATTCATTTTTTTTTTCTACTGCAATCAATTAACTGAAGGAGATACTGGATCTCTGTGGGGAGTAGCCCTACAACAGCCTGGGCAATATATATGGTAATGATGCCTTCAGTCTTTCCCCAAAGACATAGGACCAAATGAACTAGAAGTGGCAAGTACGTTGAAGGCCTTTTGGGACACAATTCTCTATGGGTCTCCAGTGTTTCTACAGCCTTGGAAGCACAGGCACTGGCTGCATTTATTCTGGACTATCTTTTCAAAAATGTATAGCAGAGAGTATTTAAACATATAGTTAGTGTCTCTCTCTAGAGCAGATGGTAGGTTTTTTTTGTTATTTTTCTGTCCATGGTGATAATGCCCAGGTCTTCCCTTGGGATATAGATCAGGCAGATTTACTACTCATTTTTAAAGATTTGGGTTTCTTAAGCTCAGGGTTGCTTGGCTGTAATGCAATCCCATTATGTGTACAGCTTGTTCCTAGTCCTTCTCCATCACTCTAATCAGCCTTGGTGGTCAAGGAGAACTGATGCAAGCATGATGCTCATGCTGCAGGCTGTGTTGTGAGTAAAACAATTCTTCATCTCTGATAGAGCAGTTTTTTGTCTTTATTCATTCAGCATTCACAAAACTGTTACAGGCTAATAATTTTAGCTTGCAAATAGGATGAAATATCATATACCTTACAGCTTGTAAGAAGGCCTTCATAAGATTGAGAGAACTGCTACATCTGTAGTGTCCTTTAGGTTTAAAGGGCACCAGCTTTGGTGGAGTCTGGAAGTAAAACGGGCTCTGCAGCACTTCTCGACTATAGAATCAAAGGTATTCTTTTGGTGATATTCAGAGTACAGAGAAAGCACTAGTAGGATAATCACATTGTAGGCCATTAAGTTTCTACACCAAGTATATGCCATTTGCAACAGGGAATTATACTATTTTCAGGAAATATTAGGCAAGAAATAAATTATTTGACCATGTATCATAATGTGATTATAGGACAAGAAATGTCCATTGATTAGGGCTCTGTAGATTCACCAAGTAATAAGATTGGGCATTATCAACAATCTGTTTTAAAATACAAGTAGTGCCTCCAGAGTGAGGCATAAGCAAGACTGGGAGTCACAAGTAAGCTGCATTAGCAGGTGTCCCAGACTTCCACAGCATCCACCACAGTTGCACCTTGCACCAATGCCTCTTCCACAGACCACACCTGTGATGGGACTGCCTGACTTGATATGACCAATTCACAGGGGAGAAAAAAGGTGAAGTTTGTTTTATAGGTTAATGGGCTCAGTAGGTGGATACAAATAAAAAATGGACCGCAACAGCAATATATCCTTTCTCAGTGGTTGCCATAACAGACAGTGGTGAGTGGAATTCCTTCCAACAGGCAGAGGTTTGTGTGTTGCACCTGACCATTCACCATATATGGAGAGACAGGTGGCCTGAGGTAAGAATAGACTTTTGGATGTGGGCAGGTGACAAATGGCTAGTTGAAGGTCTCAATGTAAGAAGGTCTCAATGTGCAAATATCTTTCTAAAATATTTTAATGCCAATCAAAGAACTTTTATTCTAGAAAAGGCACTACACAACCAAACACACAGAGTAGTTACTTGATGTCAGCCATGTTTGGTTATTGGCCATCCTAATGCATCTGGAAGTTAAGGGAGAATCAGAACCAGATAAAACAAATTAGGATTTGTCACTCCTTTCAATCTATCTGTTATATATCATATCTTAATTTCATCACTTTCCTTAGTTCAACATTCCTTTGGATGAAACAAAATTGTCTGTGTACTTTGATTCCATCTCCTCAATAATTATTTTCCACTCTAGTCCTTACAACAATCATTATAAAAAAATAGGCAAGATCTACCCAAGATGGGAAGGCTGGAGAAGTTACAAATGATAAGGAATTTGATAAAGTTCTTATAATTACGTTTCCCCACTCTCCTACTGGGATCACTGTGTATGTTCTTGCAACCATTGCCATACTTTTGTTTGGGAGAATACAGTCTACCGAACATTCATTTTGTTCTCCAGAATGTAGGATTGAATAACTAATTATGGCACAGGCAATATATACAGAAATTAAGAACACAGGATTTAGGGTCAAAAAATATTTTTGAAATTAGTTACATCCTATATTAGCTGTGAACATGGACAAATTAGTTAGCCTTCTTGAATCTAAGTTTACTCATTTGTAAAATGGTTTAAATGAGGTAATTTAAAGGAAATGTTAATACAGACTCCTGCGCATTTACATTCAATCAATGCTACTTAATAATATTAACATTTTCTATGCTAAAATTAAAATAGTAGCAGTTAAAATAGAATGTGGTCAGGATTAAATGAGATAAATATACTATTTCACATTTAATGCACTAAAATATTGTTATCCTTAAAAACTATTCTCTGGTTAGATTATTGAAAGATGAGTCTCACATTATGGTTACACTTTGTGTTTTCTCAATATTTATGTACACACATTTCTTATGTCTCTGTACAAAAAAATAACATTTTTAACTATACAAAAAGTAAAGTATTGTGAAACATATTAATTCAATCTCAGACTGACTGGGATTTTGTGATAACCCTGACAATGCTATGTTGAAATATACTTCGTAATCATAGAACAAAAGTGTTTACTGGGAAAATGGATAATGTAAATACTACTGAAAAAAAGAAAGTTTAAGGTGCTTAAGAGAACAAATCTTTACAGTTCTTTAATTATTCCTACCAATAGAAATAATATTGAGAAATTACAATGTATAGGCACTGTATTTTTTAGTTTTTATTTTATCAAAGCTATGCATGCTTATAGTTTTTGTTTTTTAATTACGATAAACATGAAGAGTTGAATCAAATTCATTGTAAAAATCAGTTTCCTGACCTCACCTCTATCCCCACCTTGCTTGTTACCCAGAGAAAACTCCCTTTGGATCTTTTAATGGATTTATTTGCTACTTTTCTATACATCTCTAAATGGCATACTGAAATCCTTACTTTATAATTGTTTAGAAAGAGGAGAATTTAGCAGTCTTTCTTAGCCTACCACATCCTTAAATAGATACACTCTTTGTATCTCCCCATTGTTCAGAAATGGTAATATCATAATTTAGGTTAGATCTACACACATTAAAAACTTTTTTTGTTTTCTCTGGTTAGTAATTATCAAGTTTCTTTTCTGTTTGTTAGTTTTCTATTAGTTCTTACTAATTTATTTTACGCTTTTTTGTTGAAATTTATTTCAATGCATTAAAATACTTTAAGTATTTTCTCTGTGTCATCTTGAAGCAGTATTTCCAGGTGTCTTCTAGCTTGTTTTAATCTGGGTTGAGTGAACTCTAGAACTGCTGCCCGGCTGTCTTTTGAGATTTTTCTTTATTGTCATCCAGAAAATTCCCTTTGCTTCTCCTTGGGTCAGAATCTACATTTCTATAATGCCATATTTTCTTTCTTTGATTTATGTGATTGTTTTGGCAAGGCATATGTACTAGGCCATTCATGCTTTGCTATAAAGAAATACATGAGGCTGGGTAATTTATTTAAAAAAAGAGGCTTAATTGGCTTATGGTTCTGCAGTTCTGCAGGCTGTACAGAAAGCATAGCATAGGCTTTTGCGTATGGGGAGGCCTCAAAAAGCTTACAATCATGGCAGAAGGCAAATGGGGAGCAGGCATCTCACATGGTGGGAGCAGGAACAAAAGAGAGAGAGTTGGGATGGGGGCAGTGCCACACTTTACAACAACCAGTTCTCCCAAGAACACGCTCAATACTCAGCTACGCAGGAGGCTGAGGCAGCAGAATTGCTTGAACCTAGGGGGCAGAGGTTGCAGTGAGCCGAGATCTTGCCACTGCACCCCAGCCTAGGCAACAGAGCAAGACCCCTCTCAAAAAAAAAAAAAAAAAAAAAAAAAGAGTAGCATGGGCAAGAAGCAGTTTCAAGAATTAGAGTATGGATTCTCTCTTAAGGCACAAATAGCTAGAGGCTCCCTTTTATTTTGCCTCTTAAACCCTGCTAGCAGGTATAAGCAGGGATTCAGATCACCTCAAAAGTCAAGCCTGTTTTAGAAAATCTATTCACTTTGTTCTGTATGTGAGTTATCCTATGATGTTGTTATACCCTGCTCAGATTTCTTAATCTCTATTCCTCATCATTGGATGTCAGATTTTAAATATTGTTTTTAAGGGGGCCAAAAACTAGAAAATCTTGATGAAAGTAATAAACTATCTCCTAAAAAAATCCCCTCATATAAGAATTCCTGATTATATATTTTAGGGAATTCACGGACCCTTTGAGTCCAATCTAAGAGTCCCAGAAGATTATAAACTCTTCTACTTTAATAAGAGTAGAAAAATATTCTGTAAAGCTCCCCCTCCAAATTTTTACTTTTTTTGTGTATAAGAACTAGAAAGACTAACATTTTTTCCCAGGACTTTTAAAATATGCTTTTGAAAAAGATCCTTTGAAGCTACTGTAGGCAAAAGTTATTTTAAGTCACTGTTACCATGTTTTTTTCTTTCTGTTCTAACGAACAAGTGAACTTCTAAAAATTTCAGCTTATAATACAGACTGTGAGAAGAAACATAGATATATAGCTGTGTGAAGGCTTATCCTTTTTCTCTGGAATTTCCAGGGTGTTCTCCATTGATTAAGCAGAATGAGTTCAACATCCACCAATTTTCCTCCTGATGCCTTCATAAATGTATTGTGATGGTTAATTTTATGCATCAGCTTCACTGGGTGTCCAAGTATTTGATCCAACATTATTCTGGATGTTTCTGTGAAGATGCTTTTGGATAAGATTAATATTTAAATCAATAGACTGAGTAAAGCAGGTTTTCCTCCTTAATGGCAATAAGCTTCATCTAATCCATTGAAGACTCAAACGGAAAAAACGTTCTATACCCTCCCATAAGTATGAGAAAATTCTTCCTGTCTGGCTCCCTTGACCTGGGACATTGGCTTTTTTTGTGTGTCTTCAGACACAAACAGAAACATTGGTTTTCCTTGGTCTTGGGCCTGCTGGTCTTCACACTAGCTGCTTTCCTTCATTCTCAGGCCTTCAGACTCAGACTGAAACTACACCGTGAGCTCTCCTGGGTCTCCAGTTTGCCATCTCACCCTACAGATCTTGGAACTTGTCAGACTCCATAATCGTATGGGCCAATTACTTATAATACATTTCTATCTATTTGTCTATCTATCTCCCATTGATACTGTTTCTCTGGAGAACCCTAACAAATACATATGTGTTAGAGAAGAAGACTTTTAAAGAAAGAGATGAAAAATTGTTTAAAATATAAAGATGAAGTACATTTTCCTTTTTAAAATAAAGATGTCTAGTGCCATGATACAAGCTCTAGAGATAAGCCCAGAATGCTCCGTAAAGCAGAGTTCTGTAGATCCTCATGATACATTTGTTGTCTCCAGAATCAACCACTTCACTGGACTCTAACTAGCAAAATATTTAATGATACTACATGTCAAATCAGTGTCCTGGCTTTTCTTGCCATATGAAGTCTTTATTTTAAACTTGAATGAGAAGAAAGAATTTTTTTTCCTCCATAATATCAAAGTGATTTTGTAAGTTTATGGAAATAAAAGAGATGTACTTTAAATATATAATTGTTTAAATTTTCTGTTTTAGTTTTTGCAATATGATCAATCAGTAAACAAGGAATAGTAAATCGGAAGAGGCTAGGTCCAAATTCCAGTTCTTTCTCCTGTTAGTTGCATGCGAATAGCTAAATCACATATCCTAACTGGATTTCTATTTTTTTTTTTGTTAAATATAGAAAAAATATCTTACATGTTTTCCCTTATGAGGTCCTTATGAAGATTAAATGAAATAATATATGAAAATATAGGTACTACATTAGAAGAACTAGTATGAATAAATATTAATACTAAGAAAAGAAAAAGAAGAAATGAAATATAATATTAACGAACAGAGAAAAAAGTTTTGCCAGCACAAATGAAAATGAATATCATTCATCTCAAAGCCCTAATGCAGTATTTTATTTTGTATATGCATCTATGCATACCTGTAGCAGACTTAATACTTGTGACTATAAGCATGTAGGTAGCTCTGTTAAAGGTGTAAACAAGCTGATTGGAACTGCCCACTTCCTTTCTTTGAGCTTTGCTCAAATGCTTTCAGAATGAAGAGGATACTGATTAATTTCCCAAACCTCCTATAGGACTAAACAGCAATGGGATTATCTCAAAAAGCCTGAAAAGGACACAGTAAGATCATAAACTGTTAGAGCTAGAAGAGATTATCCAGTAACAATCCTTCCATACTCCCATTTTGCAAACTCCCCATACGCACAGATAAATTTTGAATAATCTGCCCAGATTCATTTGGGTAATCTGTGGGAGAGCAAGCATTCCAAGTCGGCCTCTCAGCCTCCTGTCTCATTTCCTATTCTTTTCCCTCACCATCACACTATACTACACTGATGTTGGTTTTCATGATTTTAGGGGGGCTTCAAGACTTCCTGTCTTTTGTATCCTTGAATTCCTTTCAGTACAACTGGCTTTGCACATGAAGGATTGATTTGATCTGGAGTTTACTTAACAACTATGCAGAGAGACGGCACCACCAAAAACTGTTTTTGCCCCTTAGACAGATGTGATGGCTAAACTGTTTCGGCACCTTGAGAGAAGTGATTGTTGCAAGTTGGCGGATGATATGTAGAGCTATAAATTACTTCTATTTTTGGAGAAGAGTCATATTCTTGGGAAAGTCACTTTCCAGGTTCATGTTAGGGTATTAAGGAAATGTTCTTTTATAAATAAGTATCTGGTCCCTCTCTTTTCACAAGGGGAGAATAACTGTCTTTCTCTAAGGGTCAAAGCATCTAATTGTAAACAAAGTTTTTATGGGTGGTGTGGAAAGTGAGTGTCCCCACGTGTCACTGAATCACACACTAACAACCTTAAGAAAAACAACTCAAGTACTTCCCTGACTCTAATTTAACTTTTAGACTCCCCTCTGAAGGCTTAGAAAATGACAGTCATAAAATGAACATACATGGGCCTTCTTCATCAAACATTTTTGAGAGGAAGACCATTGAAACGAGTTCTGGGTGAAAGTGGGGAGTTTATTTCCGGGTCCTATCATTTCCTCTTTCTATGCTATTTTGCCTAATTTAACTATTTCTCTGAAATCTTGGGGTTCCTATGCTTCCTTAGGCATTCTTTAAAGTGCAGGAAGAGGCTATTTCACTTCCCAAAGTGTTTAGGAATTCCCACTATTGCTCTTTTAGGACTGTTTTCATTTTAAGCAGGTTCCAGAAAGATAGCATTGTTTTCTTTAAAGGGATAACTCTTTACTGATGGTGTTTCCAATGGTTCTGTCTGCACCTGTGGGAGTTGTATTGTTGTAAGGGTTTAAATTATGATAAAGGAGCAAGAAAATATTTTACTAACCTGGAGTCCTGTATCACTCTTTTGCCATACTGTCACATTGAAAGGCGCATAGTGCAGAGGAAAGTAGTACATTCCCTGGATAGCTTACAATTTTCTAAAACTTTGACTATCAGTTGATTCTTACTAGACTTTTGTAATAATGCTACATTCAAACCTACGATACCTATGATTATCACCATTAATAACACACACGTATAAAGATTTTGGAACATTTGTAAAAGACAGCCTAAGAAATAGCCCATTCTTCTTTATCTTTGCAGTTATTGGGCTAATGCCCTAAACTGTAAGTTCAGGTACCCAAACTTCTTCTGGGTTTGCCCTAGGTGTTATTACTCTTCTTTTGGTTGGTTCCTGTGCCTGAGCTATTTTTTGGATTCTTTCTTCAATGAGAAATATCTGAGATCTGAGTTTTTCTTCCTCATTCTGTGATTCAACACCCTCTTCTATTTATTTTGAACTACTCAAAATCCCAGTTAGCATCAGCTGGCAAGCAGCTCACGATTGTCCTAGAAGTTCATTTACCCAGTCAAGTATTCTGGTGTCCTGAGATTAATTTGGCTTGCTTAGTGGAAGATATTAAATCCTGCTTATATACCATACTTGAAGATTTTGTTTCCTAAGTCTCCACAACTTCTTTTACCTACCTTTTACATGCCTGTCATCAAAAAGGCAATGTTTCTCCCTTGTTCATTGTACTCATTCCTACAACTTAAAAAACAATTTTGTTTCCTAAGTCTCCACAACTTCTTTTACCTACCTTTTACATGCCTGTCATCAAAATAGCAATGTTTCTCCCTTGTTCATTGTATAGCATTTCCTATACTAGAAGCCTCTCAATAGATATTAGACAGGAATTATGGATTCATTGCTGACTTTGTAGTCATCTTCAAACAATTACTCCTAAATTGTCATGCATTACAGTACTAAGATAAACGCTGTGGTGTAAGCTTAGAAGAAAAATTGAAAATAAGAACAACCTTGTTTCCCATTGCAGTATGAAAACCCTCCCCATAAAAAGAGACACTGAGCTATATTTTACTAGTGCCAAATGTATTTCCTGCTTACACCTTGAAGGGATATTAGATAACTAGAGCAATATATTTAATTGTTTTGTATTCTGAAAATCCTGGTATTTCTTCTTTCTTGATATTATCATATCTAACAGTTTCATTCCACTTCCTTTGAAGCTATCTTAGCTTACTGCCTCATGACCTCAGACTTCATAAAGCCCCTCAATACTTATTTTTCTGTGTTGAATCCCTCTAGTCTAAGCTACAGGCTTTCCTTCCAACGTGCTTACTATCCTAAAGCACAGATTGTTTATCTAAGTTTCCAGGACTCTGAAATGGCTTCCAATTGCCTGGGAAAGGATGTGTGCATTTTTGAGTTCAGTGCCACTCACAAGTGCTTTTGTCTCTTCCTTTTCTCAAGCTGCTCCTCCATGTGAATCCCCTGTACCAGGCAGGTTGAGCAGTTCACCTTTCCCTAAAAAAAAAAATAATAATCCTGGTGGATTTTAACCACTGTATGTAACTCATATCCACATCAATTCTGTCTGCCTAGAACATTCTACTTTTTTTTCTAGTTAGAGCTAATGCATCATCCATATCTTAACTTAAATTTTCAATGTTTAGTTTTTCTGTGAGTCCTTCCTTAGCAGTCTCAAAGAATGTCCTTCCTCTTATCTTCAGCCACATTTATTACTTGCGTTAATCATGTTGGCACAACTTAATCATTAGTGATTCTAGTTATTTTTTCATATGCATCTCTTGTTTACTCAACTGCATGGTAAGTCCCACAAAGCAGTCAGAGTAAGCTCCCTGTAAGACATATTCAATTATATTTTTCTCTTGTCTAAAACTCTCCAACAGCTCCTCGTTGTGGCTAGGAAAAAGCCCAAGTGCAGGCTTCTCACAATCTGACTACCTCTCTAGCTTAATCTATTCTCGTTTACTTTTTCTCCGTCTTCGAATTTTAAGCCAGGATAACTACTTTACTGCCTTTACATGCTTTTCTTCATTTCCACAAACAATCAGCCATCAAATCATGACATTTCTACCTGCCATTTCCATATTAAGAATCTCCCTATTTGTCCCCTTTCCTATTGCCAGTAATCTAGTATATAGCAAAAGTCACTATCTTCTGAAATAGTGAATTATTCTTCTTTCATGTTGATTAATTTTCTAAAAGGGAGTGCTGAGTTTGAAGTGGTTCTGAGTTATCCAAATAGATATTCAGAGTATTAATTTTGATATGCATATTCTGGATTAAAGAATATAAAATTGGAGTTATTATCAAATTGTTACTCATAGGAATAGATGAGAGGAACAAGGAAAAGAGCATAGAGGGAGTCAAGAAGAGGGTACAAGTCAGCACACCAAAGATACCTAACATTTAATAAATGGAATCTAAAAAGAAGCTGCTAGAGAAAGAAAAAAACAACCCAGTGTGGTAGCATGAGAATCAAGAGAAGAAAGTAATATAAAAGTAGGCTTTGCAATGCCAAACCATGAAAACAGATCCAGTGTAGATAAGGACTGAGATGCAATGTATTTCAACATTCATTGAGAGGAACAGGTCAACTTTACTGTGCATTTACTATGTGCCAAACACTTGACTTATAATAATTTATTTAAATATCCTAATCTAGTGAGATGATAGGTTTTTGCCTATGAAGAGTTATGGAGTAAAGTGAAAAGCTCTAGATTTGAGCAAGTTTTAATGCTAACTGGTAGGTGCTAAGGTTCGAACGTTTGTCTCCTCCTAAAAGTTATATGTTGAAACTTAATTACCAATGAGATAATATTAAAAGGTGAGGCCATTTGTAGGTGACTAGATCATCATGCAAAGCCCACATGAATGGGAACAATGCCTTATAAAAGAGGACCCAGAGAGTTGCCTTGCTCTTTCTATCATGTGAGGACACAGTAAGAAGATACCATCCTACAAATCAAAAGTTGGCCCTTAAAAGACCCCAAATCTTCCAGCACCTTGATCTTGGACTTCCTAGCTATGAGACCTGTGACAAATACATTTCTGTTGCTTATAGGCTCCCCAGTTTATGATATTTTGTTATGGCAGCTCAAACAGATTAAGAAAAAAATGATATCAAAAATTGGAGTGCTGCTATACAAATACCTAAAATGTAGAAGTGGTTTTGGAACTGCATAATAGATGTTGGAAGAGTTGCTAGAAAAATTCTACATTTTCATGAACTGACCATAAAAGATGAATACGTGAGGGCTCAGAAGAAGGAAAGAACTGTAGAGAATGCCTCTATTTTCTTAGAGATTATTTATTGGTCATAAACAATGTTTGCAGTGATAAGGATAGTGAAAGTCATTCTAATGAAGTCTCAGATGAAATGAGAAATGTTAATGAAACGTAGAGGAAAGCTGGTCAATGTTATAAAGTGGCAAGTAACTTGGCTGAATTCTGTTTATGTCCTAATATTCTGTGGAAGATAGAAATTATGAGCAATAAAATAGATATTTGTCTGAAGACATTTCTAAGCAAAGTGGTGAAGGTGCAGCATGCCTTCTTTTGAATGTTTGTAGTAAGATGCAAGAAGCTGGAAACAATTTTAAAATGGAATTTTTTTTTTTTTTTATCAGAAGGGAAGTAGACCTTAAAGATGTAGAAATATCTCAGCCTGTTCCTATTGTAAAAAGTGAGAATGCTTCTTTGGGAGAGTGCACCAAGGGTGTGGCCAAGAGACAATTGAATAAGGAAATTCATAGAGATTAGCCACATGTTATTCATCAAGACCAACAGAAGAATAACCTAGAAGGCATTTCTGAGGTCATCAGTGATGCTCTTGCCATCACAGGCCCAGACTGAAAAGGCCTTGGTGCAAAACAATTTTAAATGGAGGCACCTGCATGACATCAGTGCTCTTAACCCAGGGACACCTCAAGGCTCTGTTCCCTGAATTCCAGTGCAATGCTCCTTAGCTGCCCTAGGTTTTACTCCAGCAGGCCCAGGTGAAGCATAAGTTGTGATGGTGACCCTTCTACAGGACACAGGTAAGAATCCTGTGGTGCAGCATCCATGTGGTGCCATTTCTGCTGGCTTGCAGTATTCACAAGTCTTTGGGGCATGGCTGTCTCCACCAAGATAGAATTTGAAGGATGGAGCCATCCAGATCCTGTGTATGAGACCCAGACACAGAATTGTTACAAAGGCATGCCCAATGGAGGAAGCCCCTGTTAGAGCAATGCCTAATGGAGCCATGGTGTTGGGACCTTTTCCTCTTACTTTCCAATCTTAGATTGCTACAGCCACCACCAGCTTTCAATTTCAGTTTGTGCAAACTGAAAGCAACCGACTACAACCAATGTGGTGTGGGCTGTGTCCACCAAAACTGTAGGGCCAGGGTCATCTGGAGTCTAGGGTGGCCATTCCCTATCTAGAAAAGCTGCAGAAGAGGCTTGGCTTCTGCCTCAGTGGGCTTGGGGGGCAGAACCTCAAGTCAAGGATTATTCTCAAGCCATAAGGTTTTGAACTTACTCTAGACCTGTTACTCTTTTTATGTTTCCTCTTGCTCCCTTTTGGAATGGGAATGTATATTCTATGCCTGTCCCATCCTTGTACTTTTGAAGCTCATAACATGTTTAATTTTACTGGCTCGCAGTTGGAGAGTAATTTGCCTTCATATAAATTAATTCTTTCAATATCATCCGTATCTGATTTTGATTATACTTAGGGAAGACTCTGGACTTAAACTTTAAAGTTGATGCTGAAATTAGTTAAAACTTTGGGGCTATCAGGAGAGAATGAGTGCATTTTGCTTATGAGAATGACTACATTTTGGGAGGACAGCAGTGGACTATTATGGTCTGAAGGTGCTGTTCCCTCAAAATATGGCATATGTTGAAACTTATTCACCAATGTGATCCTATTAAGAGGTGGTAACCTTTGAAAGGTAATAAGATCATGAGGGCTGAGTTCTCATGAATGGGATTAATGCCCTTATAAAAGAGGTTCAAGAGAACTGTCTTGCTCCTTCCATCATGTGAGGACACAGTGAGAAGTCACCAACTGTGAACTAGAAAATGAGCCTATACCAGACACCAACATTGCTGATGCCTTGATTTTGGACCTCCCAAGCTCCAGAACTATGAGAAATAATAGCCACCTATGGATAGTATTTTCTTATAGCCATACAAATAAACTAAGACCGTAGGTCTTGTAGAGAATCAGGGGTTGCAGGCTAGACAGATGGCACAGAGAATGATTTTAGCTAAGAAGGCAAAAGACAATGGATGCACAGCCCAAGGGGACCAATGAGGCTAAAACAATAGAAAGAGGACCAAAATACCTTCCATTTTCACCTGAGCAGTGACTAGATGAATGCATGGGACTGAGTGGAAATTGAAAAATAGAGGGAAAAATGTCATTGCTTTCTAATGGCTTCGTTGAAATGTAGGGGGTAAGCTCATTTGTTAAGAGCCAAATAGAATCTGGCAAACTCAGATGTGAGAGGTGAAGAGATCACTGAATTTGGAATCTGAAGATCTGAATTCAGATTTTTTTAATCTCTGATGACTTTCTGACAGTATCTGAGCTGTCCTCCTTTATTGACTAAACCAGGTTCATATCTCCCAATTTTGGTGTTGTCATGGCAATGCCTAATGCAGAGCCTGCCACATTGTAGGCATTCCAAAAAATTATAGTTAAATCTGAATCTGCATTGCCCTGCACCTCACCCTTTTAGCTTATTGAATTAGAAGTCAGTAATGAGCTGTTTCAAAGCTTTCTGCCAACAGTCATTGTAAGGATAAAAAGAAAAAAAAAAAAGAAAAACCTTCAGTAAGTAGACAGTGCTATTCTCTGTAGAGAGGAAGGGCGCTCTGACTTAGCACCCACCATGCCCGGGGCCATTAATGAATCCTGGCTTCTTTTTCTCATCATTGCAGCAATTCAAAAGGAGAAAGTTCTTCTTGGCAAGGAAGTGCTATTTTCAGAGACAAGATTAGGCTCATTTTGGGCAGGAGCCGTACTTCTTCAGTACCGGCACCTCTGAAGATTAGGTTAAAAGGTAAGAAGGAATGACTCAGAATAATTGCATTGCTTTACTGTGAACTTTAAGATCTTTTAGTGGAGGAGTTTTACAAGCAGTGATAGATAGTCATGAAGAGAGGAAAAGCACAAACCCAGGGGAAAAGAGCTGTGATGCCTGACTGAATTTCTACAAAAAGAAGCTTGGCCAGCTTTGTTATTTTTTTCTATCTCCCCCAATTCCACAGGAATATTTTGAATATACCCTCATCTCCCAGCTTCTGACAACTGATTTTTCCCCATCCACCTTCACTTTGTGATTGCATATTTTCTATAAAGCAGATTTTAGAAATTTTATTTTGAGACCAGGTGCATGAAGGTAAAGCTATCTATACACATGTTATATTCAATTGTCATTTTATAATTGGGGAAAATACACTCCATAGTGATATCTCTGAGTCAAACCTAAATGTCCTACCTCTCAACACTAATCATTCAAACTATTGAAAAACATGTGTGAATCCATTGAGTTTTTAGCTCAATGCTTAGCTGTTAAAAGAATGCAGAAGAAATAAAATTAGGCAGTTCCTGGACTTATGAGATAGGGTTTAATTGTGCACTTGATGATAAGGAGTAATATGAAATTGTAGATATTTAAGCACTGTTTGTATTTATTATTCCCTTACTTGTATTCTCCTCCTGCATCCATTCTCCTAGGTCCCACAGTCAGAGAACTGACTTTTTCTGACCTCCCATGTCTGATCAACTGCCAGGTCATATGACTTCTACACCCAAGTATCTTTAGAATATGTCCATTTATCTCTGGTCCCTATTGCCATCATCCTATTGAGCCACTATCCAGTCTTACCTGGACTACAGCAACAGTTTCCTAACTGGTTCCCTGATTTCCACCCACACCCTTTGCTAATCTATTCTCCATAATGAGCCAGAGTGATCTTTCTAAATACCAAGAATGACAATATCTTTAACTTTATACATACATCCACACTTTTATACCTCTTTTCCCTATGCCTGTTTAAACCATCTTGTTTAAAATAATTCAATGGTTCATTCTTACTCTTAAGATAAGAGCCTGAGCTCTTCATCATGGTTTTAAGTCACTTGCTGCTCTATCCCTGGCTTGAATACCAGCATTTTTCTCCAGCCACTCTCTAAAAAAATGTGCAACCTGAGCCACTGACTTCCTTTCTGCTTCCCCCTTACCTCCCCAACACCCCCTGCTTTCACTATGGTTCATTTGTTTTCCCCGTCTTTGGAAAGCTTTGCATCAATTTTTTTTGTATTTTTACTATATTTCGTTTAAACACATAAAAAAATCACCAGTTTATGATAATTGGTTATTCTTTCTGTTCTTTATACTTCGATAGGGGCAGGGCTCAGTTTGACATTCTTTATTGTGTTATCTGAGCGTAGATCGGTACTCAGCATTAAGTAAATGGGTAACTAACAGTTAAGTGAATAAATGTGAAACTGGGCAAAACAAAAATAAAGTTTTGTAAGAGAAGGGTAACTCTGATCTATAAAACAGCAGGAAGAATTGAGATTGACTGGGATTTGAGATATCCACAGAGAGCCTTTCATTCTGGGAAATGATATGAGGAAAAAAAGTTATCAGTATAACAATGGAGAGACTATCTACTTGATAGTAGCAGTAGGTAGATGGTGGATACACTAGGAAACGGGGACACTTACCTACATGTGGGGAGTCACAGTTATAAGAAAGTAGAAGGCCTTGAAGACAGGGAAGAAATTTATATTTGAAGTGGCAATAAACATAGGATATATAAAATATTTGACCCAGTATCTGGAACCTGCCAGAGAAAGGTTTGTGTGAAAGAAGCTAAAATATTACTCTCTCCCTTATTGAGAAACTAAAGCAGCAAGAGACCCTTTTTGCACAATCCTTGAATTGGCACATGACTTTTTAAAACTGTGATCAGCAGGTAGGATGCCAGAAAACATAAGCTGGCAGGCTCTTTAGTCAGATGGCTAAGTCTAAAGCAATGTGCTTCTATGCCCCAGCTGTATAATACTAATAAAGGTATTTAACCTACTTAAACCTCAGTTTTCTTCTGTGAAAATGGGGATAAAATAACTTACTTCATAAGGCTGTCATGAGGAAGAAATAATGTCATTTAGGTAAAGTGCTTGCCTCCTAGTAAACATTCAATGAAAGTTTCTATTATTTTCATGACATATTGTGCTTATTTTATTACTTTGTGTTCACAGTTTCTATTCTAAGGTAGAAAGGTGCAGCATGAGTTGTGTATCCTTGTTAAATTAGTTTTCTGATTGTGGTTTTTGATTAAATGTCATGTAAGAGTCAAAGCAGAAATAAATAATCATACATGCAAGATGTTATACCACAAAAGAACCGTGGAACATAAAAGGTGAGGAGGATTTCACCCCTTGTGACACTGTTTAATTCACTTGAAAAACCATGAAACATTTAGAAGAACTTGATATTTTGTAAATTAGTGAGTTGACTCATTTGATCAAATATTCAAAAATGATAAATCAACAAATGTTATGTTTTCATTTATGACAACTGTGATTTGCACAGCGAACAATAGCATTGATAACGGCGTTCTTACAAGCAGACTCTGTTTAGACCTCAAAGTAGAGCCACATATGGGGCAGCATACAGATGAATTAATGCAACTATGCTCTGGGACAAGGCATTGTAAAACTGGAGGTTTGCTGGTGAGGAAGAGAAGGCTAGGACCTGAACGCTTGAGGGAAATGGAGTTGACAGAAGGTACTGGCTCTAACAAAGATGATTTTTTCCAAGTCAAAGGTTCCGAAAGATGTACCTAGCTTGGCCACAGGTCAGTGCACATCAGGATAGAAAGCCCAATGGTTGTACAGAGCAGAACCCTTGAAACCAATATTTATTGTAATTAGGCACAATGCCACCTTGTTGTGGAAGAGCAATTCATTCACAGCAGATTCCCAGCCAATGGCAAAAGCTAGAGAAGAGGACTTCAGCACTTTGGAAATTAATCTAGCAGGGTCTAGATAGGGAAATAGTATGCCATCCAGGTTGATTGAGCTCTATGGCCACAGCATAAGATGGAGCTTAGTTTTTACTAAACAAGATACAATAGAAGAGAAAAATGTAAAGATTAAATATGACTTGATGGAGGGCTATAATATAGTTCAGTAGAACGCCCTCACAGAATTTAAAGCACATTCTATGTCATTAGACATTCTGAATATTTGGCAGTACAATAACAAAGGACATGATATGTTAAGTAGGAATTGATAACCTCATAATTCCTAATTGATAAACTTCCTCCCATCTCTATCAAAGTTGACTCAAAAGGTAGGGCCATGGACCTATGGTTCTACCCATAAAAAAGCTCAACTTTGGGGAGCTGAAAAATGGCACAACTAAGAGAAACCAAACAGCAACTAGAAACCTCCATTGTCTAAGACAGTATTGTCAGACCTATGCTCCATAAGGCAACAACATGTTATTCACTAAGGAGAGAATGATGGAAGTGACCATATCTACCCTCTAGTGTCCTGAGTACCAGGGATATTTTTTGGTAAACTGGCTATTTGCTGCAGCAATATATGATTGTACGTTAGCTTGAAAATGCAATGAGAGCTTCAACCGCTTCTGGCTGAACTACTGTAACTTAGGCCAAGGTAGTTCATGGAAATATTATTTTAGTTATTTTGTAATTATATATAAAGTTTTAGAAAAGAAATAATGACCAGGAAAAAAAATAGTCCTCTGTTTTTTGTTTGTTTCATTTGCAAATCAATGAATATGTTCTTAGGATGGTAAATGTGTATTAAAAATATAAGTTATCTTTCCCTTATTTATTTACAAACTCCTTTCGAGTAGTAATACCGCTTTTGATTTCTTTTCCATTATTATTATGTTTCTTGCAGCAATTTTGTATATGTTGGTTATCCAAATATGTTCCTGAATAGTAGATGACTGCTCCATACTTTCTATCATTTATGGGAAGATGGGTAACTAGAATATTTCCTGAATTTAATGGTTTAACATATAACTGGAAATTAAAATAAAATGCTATTGAACTCTTGGGAGAAGCTAATAGATAAAGCTTCATGCTTCTATAACAATAAAAATAAATTTTAATACGATCATTAGAAACTATCTTTAAAGGTCATCTATTTTCTTTAAAGGTTAAGATAATGGACTAAAAGCCAAATTTAATATGTTCTGTTCTTATTATTTTAACTTATGTTAACTTTTCTTTTAAGATCGTTGCGAGCTAAGATTGCACTTTAGTTTATGCTAAATGCTTTAGCCATTTGAATATATAGCCTTGTAAAATACAAAAGCCAAAACACCTCTGAGAAATTTATCTGGATGCCATGTTCTTTGGGCCGAAGATGTCCTTGTTCACCTATGGGAAGATCTTTCCTCTACTAACAAGAGACTCTGTTCCAGAAAACAAAATGGGCAGCTGAAAATCTTTTCCGTTGTTTTAAAGAATAAACACAGTTTGAAACTCTATTTTTTTTAACCCGTTTTCAATAATCTCTACATTCAAAGTATTGAGACTGGCTTAAAGGAGGGAAAAAGGGATTATAAAAGCTCCACACAATTTGCCTTCTTCGGCACACCTACAGTTGAATGCTTTAGCTTCCTGCCAGGATGGTTAAGTTAACACTTAATTAGTATGTGTACCAAACAAAACGCGCTTCTGGGCAGCACTTTTTTTTTTTTAATTTTCTCCCCACTGCCCCACAAATAAATAGACTGGTTTTCTGCCCAAAATATTCAAGAAAAAGACTGTGGTTGCCTGGGGCAGAGGCCAGATGCCTTGACTTCCAGCTTTCTTCCATCAAAGCCGTGCAGTTTGGAAATTAAAATCTACAGCAATAATGAAACATATTAAAATGCATGCAAAGACTTGAGGGCTTATAATATGCTAAAAACTGGCAATGCATGTTTACATCCATATATCAACTTGGATGTGCTGAAAAGATTTAAAGTGTAAAATATGCAAATATGTGTCATATTGTCACACTTGGTCTCTCTAATGGAACTCCCTTTCATCTCAAGTCGTCTTAATTTCATGAATATTACATGGCCCTCACACCTTTTACTCTTGCTGTTGCTAGGCTGAGAAGATTATGAAAATATGTTAATAGTAACTTTCATCAAATAAAAGTTGCAATATTCCAAATAAAGCATTTTTCCTTCCTCTTAAAATACAAATAGTGAAGGGTTTCACGCTATTTTGTTTCCCTGTGGGAGACTAGATAACTATAGGCCAATTAAATTAATGAGCAAAGACCATGTGAATGGCAATATTTGCACATAATCCTGGCTGGCTGCACATATATACAGGTAAATAGTTGTATTTAAAACATCCTTGAAGGATGAAAATATTCCTATTTCTGGGGTGTTCAGGATGTAAAGAAATAATTTCTAAATTATACTGACCTACACAAAAGCCGATGAATTTATATTTAATAGTGAAAAACTATAGGAAGTAAAGGGAAGAGGGGAAGTTTGAGAAAGCCACCTTCATTTATGAAGGTGAAAAAACAATGATAACATTGGGATCTCAGATAACCACAAAAAAGATAGGGATATATTTTGTCCATCTTGGACACGTAGTCCTGGCCCTTTCAGAATGACAGCCTTGTTTCTGTATCCTGATAATGAACAAGGGCTCATTCTGTCTTGCCTTATTGGCTACTTTAATGAACAGTAAACGGCAAAAGCAACCAGAAGCGTTCTATTTTGTATCTAATGTGCACCAATGGGGAAAAACTGTTGTCTGTGTAGAAATAATAAGAATCTTATTATTATTATTATTATTATTATTATACTTTAAGTTCTAAGGTACATGTGTACAATGTTGCAGGTTTGTTACATATGTGTACATGTGCCATGTTGGTGTGCTGCACCCATTAACTCGTTGGTTACATTAGGTATTTCTCCTAATGCTATTTCTCCCCCACCCCGCCCCACCCCATGACAGGCCCTGGTGTGTGATGTTCCCCACCCTGTGTCCAAGTGTTCTCATTGTTCAATTCCCACCTATGAGTGAGAACATGCGGTGTTTGGTTATACAGAGTGCCACCATGGATTCAATAACAGGAAAAAAAAAGGAAGTCGGGGTTCATTCAGAACTTTATTTTAGGGAGACACCAAACTTAATAAGCTTGGAGTAAAGATTATTGATAATCCATGGACAGGTATCCTATAAATAGGAAAAGGATGGTAAACTAAAAAAGTCACTTTCTAACGAGATCTCTGCTAGCAATTAAAATAAAGAAATTAAATGACACTTGATAAGAGCCAGCTTTGTGGCCCAGGTAACTTTCTCTAGGCTCTGATTCCTAAAAGTATTTGCAAAGATGATGAGAGGAAGGACACTCAACCAAGATTAATAACAAGGAAGGACACTCAACCAAGATTAATAACAACAAGTTGCCTACACATGCAAAGGTCATGGTGGGGAAGCTGCAGCACAGTGTGATCGGCTCCCAAGATAGGCAGGATAGAAGGAGTATTTGAAACTAAGTTTAGAAAGAAGACTGAGGGGGAGAATAAGCTATGGCTAAAGGCAAATGACAGAAGGTTGATCAATGACAAAGAGAAGATAGAACTTCATAACTGTATTTTTTTTTGAATTGTTGCTGTTATTACTGCTTTTCTTTCTTTTTTGTATTATTGCCATTCCCCTAAAGCAATAATCTTCAGATTAGAATTATTAGACACAAAAGTAAAAAAGAAAATGCTGCCCTTGCTATGCAAAGCCACTGTAAGTAAGCATACAATTACTTTCATTTGCTTTTATTTTGTTTACCAGGTATTCCTTTTTGGTCTTAAGTAATATACAGTTTAAATATAAATTTTGAAAATTTCCCAATTTAAACAGAAAACAACATTCTCTCTCTTTTTTTCTCTGTTACTAAAGACAACTTCTATGTATTGTTATGCATTACTTAGATGATACTATTTAAATAATTTTATGTGCTTCATTATTATACCAAATTTTATATCATGAGTACCTCTGTATATCATTAAGAATGCTTTATAAATCTCAATTAAACTACTACATGTTTCATATTATGTTTTTTCATCAATATTAGATATTTGTTTTAAATTTTTGTCACAAATATAGGTGAAATACAAATTAGTGTTGATACGTTTTTGCCCATACTTATCTAAAGCTATCTATAGCTAGCTTTAGATAAATTCCTTTTAAGTAAATAGTGACACTGTTCAGTGTAGTTTTTATCATAACCAGTTTTATTAAGCTTAAGGAAACATAATAAAAGGAAATTAGAGAAATGATACTATAAAATATAATATTTCCTTTTGCATAAATTGTCTTTTCTTATTGGCTGAAGTGTATTGACTAAATTTTAAAAGAAGAGAACATGCATAGGAGTATCCTTACTGGTAATTAATTTATTTCAAATAAACCATTGAAAAATAGCAAAACAGACTGAAAACCAACATTGTGAATGACATCAAAACTCTTTGAAAAGGCTGTCCAGCATTTAGTTAAAAATAAATATCACCCCAAAAAGAAGAGCAACCTGAACAAGGAGTGAAAAATACAAATAACAGAAAAAGACCAACTCATACTTTAAATAATGAAAATGTCCGAAATGAATTACAAAATGACCGCACTTACTATGTCTGAAGAAATAAACAGCTGATGATACCTGCAGAACAAATGAAAGTATCTGAATACAGATTTGAAGAGAACAAAATAGAGCAATATATATATATATATATATATATATAAAATACAATAAAGCAAATTAAAACCTTGGTGAAATGTTTAACAGTAAAATTGACATAGCTGAAGTTAGAGTTAAAATACCTATAGAAGGTAGCTAAGAAGATATTATTCATAATAATCACATGGAAAAACCGAACATAACATATAAGAGAGAGAATATAGCTTTAGAGAGTAGAATGAATCCAAGTAAAATAGTGGAGAAAGGACTTGATAGAGGTAACATGCTTAAAGATCATGACTGCGAATTCTTCAGACTTGATAATAAACCATTCTACAGATTCGGCCCAAAGCAAGATAATTATATAGAAATTCATACTAAGACACCACAGATAATTTTTTGAAAATGAAAATCAGAGCAAAACCAAAGTCCACCAGCAAATGAAACACAGATTTCCGTTAAAGAGTGACAGGTAGATGAGCAACTGTCTTCAAAAATGCAACAATGAATGTGGAGAAAAAATTTTTTGAAAATGAAAACCAGAGCAAAACCGAAGTCTGTCAGCAAATGAAACACAGGTTTCCTTTAAAGAATGACAGGTAGATGAACAACTGTCTTCAAAAATGCAACAATGAATGTGGAGAAAAAAGTGGAAGGATATCTCAAAGAACCAAAGAGAATCAATTGTGCATTTATTCTCTACATATGAAAATATCTGTAAATCTGGAAAAAGTGAAGCAAACATCATGGCATTTTAAAACAAAAGTTGAGAGAATTAATCCATAGAAATCCTTTTTTAAGGACTATTAAAATATGAATTACAGACAGAGAGAATATGAATGTTAATAAAATTTCTCTGATATTTTATCTGTGATTCAAAAAGTATTGAAAGTAGTACACAGGTGGACAATTTAAATAGATACTGGCTACATAAAACAATAGTAATAAAGCATAGTTTAGTTTTAAAATAGAATTATAGTGCCAGACAATAAAGAGACATAGATCTCATGTAGTTATAAAGGGTTAACAGTAATCCAGGAAGAAAATTAAAAACTTTAAATAATTGTATACTTTTGCTAGTTAAGTATATGTGTTATTTTTTTCAGACTTAGCTATAAAAAAGGAGTGCATAAATACAGGTAAAATACATAAAGATTACGAAACAAGATAATAGCTGTAAGCCTACACTGCATTAAATATAAAAACTCAATTATTCAGGCAAAAGGCAATCACAATCATGTTCAGATCAGAATAAGAAAACAAATGCTACTTACAAGAGCTATAGATACAGCATAAAATAAAAAAGGTTATGTTTTAGATACTACATGTCACACAAAATAGATTTTATAGAGATAAACACACTGGTAATAGAGATAATTATTTTATAATGATAAAAGTTTCAAATTATCAAGAAAATATAAATTTTAATATGTATGCTATTAAAATATAACCTCAAATATATAGAAAAAAGTATCCATTGAACAAAATAGAAAATTTACAATCATTGTGAAATATATATCCTAGCAATTGATATAGCAAGTCAAAAATTGATAAGGAAATAGAATTATTCAATGGACATATATGGAATAACCCTAGCTGATGCAAAGCAGACTTCGTTTACAAAAATTGATAGGATATTTTGTTGTAAAACATGCCTTAACAAATTTCAAGGGATTTATATCATATAGAATACACTTCCTGACTACTATGTAAATAAGATAGATGATGATAGCTAGATAGATAATAGATAGATTGATAGATAGATGTCAGATATTCACATATGTTTGGAAGTTAAGAAATATTTCTCAACAAGTCCTGAGTTAGAGAAATCAAAATAAAAGTTAGAAAACTCTTTAAGCTAAATGATAATAGAAATAGAAAAAATTGTGAGTCACAGCCAATGTAGCACTAAGGTGGGCATTTTTATAGCCTTGAAAAGAATATATATCTCTATTTATCCGCCTTTCTGAGAAGGATATTTATGTATGTATATTTGAGAAAAAGAAAAACTAAAAATTAATGAGCTTTATAGGTTCTAAGAATCTTGAAAAACAGTACCAAAAATAAGCCTAGAGATTATGTGAAAGAGGTGAATTATAAAATAATGGTAGTCAATTTCAAAATTAAAAAATATATATTTTATATAATAAATATACATACAATACATGCACTTAATAATGCTAGAAGTAATTTTTTAAAAAAATCTGATACAGTTGATACATTTCAACCAGGATTATTGCAGGACAAAACAAAAAGGGAGAGGAGAGATTTGTGGCACAGATAAGCATGATGGAAATGTAAAAGGACATCACAATAGATTTTCCAGACATTAATAAGGGAATACATTAAATAATTATATTCCTATTTATATGAAAATAGATGAAATAGACAGCTGGAAAAATATAACTTACCAAAGCAAACTAAGAAATTAAAGAAATTAAGAAATTAAAGAAGTAGTATTCTATACTGCAATCAAACAAGAAAATATTTTTGGAAAACATTCTACAACTACTCATAATTAAAAATCAAATTTGTGACGGAGGAGCCAAGATGGTTGAATAGGAACAGCTCCGGTCTACAGCTCCCAGCGTGAGCGACGCAGAAGATGGGTGATTTCTGCATTTCCATCTGAGGTACCGGGTTCATCTCACTAGGGAGTGCCAGACAGTGGGCGCAGGTCAGTGGGAGCGTGCACCGTGTGCGAGCCGAAGCAGGGCGAGGCATTGCCTCACTTGGGAAGAGCAAGGGGTCAGGGAGCTCCCTTTCGGAGTCAAAGAAAGGGGTGACGGACGTACCTGGAAAATCGGGTCACTCCCACTCGAACATTGCGCTTTTCCGACGGGCTTAAAAAACGGTGCACCACGAGATCATATCCCACACCTGGCTCGGAGGGTCCTACGCCCAGGGAGTCTCGCTGATTGCTAGCACAGCAGTCTGAGATCAAACTGCAAGGCGGCAGCGAGGCTGGGGGAGGGGCGCCCGCCATTGCCCAGGCTTGCTTAGGTAAACAAAGCAGCCGGGAAGCTCGAACTGGGTGGAGCCCACCACAGCTCAAGGAGGCCTGCCTGCCTCTGTAGGCTCCACTTCTGGGGGCAGGACACAGACAAACAAAAAAGACAGCAGTAACCTCTGCAGACTTAAATGTCCCTGTCTGACAGCTTTGAAGAGAGCAGTGGTTCTCCCAGCACGCAGCTGGAGATCTGAGAACGGGCAGATTGCCTCCTCAAGTGGGTCCCTGACCCCTGACCCCTGAGCAGCCTAACTGGGAGGCACCCCCCAGCAGGGGCACACTGACACCTCACACGGCAGGGTATTCCAACAGACCTGCAGCTGAGGTTCCTGTCTGTTAGAAGGAAAACTAACAAACAGAAAGGACATCCACACCAAAAACCCATCTGTACAACACCATCATCAAACACCAAAAGTAGATAAAACCACAAAGATGGGGAAAAAACAGAACAGAAAAACTGGAAACACTAAAAAGCAGAGCGCCTCCCCTCCTCCAAAGGAACGCAGTTCCTCACCAGCAAAACGGAACAAAGCTGGATGGAGAATGACTTTGAAGAGCTGAGAGAAGAAGGTTTCAGACGATCAAATTACTCTGAGCTACGGGAGGATATTCAAACCAAAGGCAAAGAAGTTGAAAACTTTGAAAACCATTTAGAAGAATGTATAACTAGAATAACCAATACAGAGAAGTGCTTAAAGGAGCTGATGGAGCTGAAAACCAAGGCTCGAGAACTACGTGAAGAACGCAGAAGCCTCAGGAGCTGATGTGATCAACTGGAAGAAAGGGTATCAGCAATGGAAGATGAAATGAATGAAATGAAGCGAGAAGGGAAGTTTAGAGAAAAAAGAATAAAAAGAAATGAGCAAAGCCTCCAAGAAATATGGGACTATGTGAAAAGACCAAATATACGTCTGATTGGTGTACCTGAAAGTGATACGGAGAATGGAACCAAGTTGGAAAACACTCTGCAGGATATTATCCGGGAGAACTTCCCCAATCTAGCAAGGCAGGCCAACATTCAGATTCAGGAAATACAGAGAACGCCACAAAAATACTCCTCGAGAAGAGCAACTCCAAGACACATAATTGTCAGATTCACCAAAGTTGAAATGAAGGAAAAAATGTTAAGGGCAGCCAGAGAGAAAGGTCGGGTTACCCTTAAAGGGAAGCCCATCAGACTAACAGCGGATCTCTCGGCAGAAACCCTACAAGCCAGAAGAGAGTGGGGGCCAATATTCAACATTCTTAAAGAAAAGAATTTTCAACCCAGAATTTCATATCCAGCCAAACTAAGCTTCATAAGCAAAGGAGAAATAAAATACTTTACAGACAAGCAAATGCTGAGAGATTTTGTCACCACCAGGCCTGCCCTAAAAGAGCTCCTGAAGGAAGTGCTAAACATGGAAAGGAACAACCGGTACCAGCCGCTGCAAAATCATGCCAAAATGTAAAGGCCATCGAGACTAGGAAGAAACTGCGTCAACTAAAGAGCAAAATAACCAGCTAACATCATAATGACAGGATCAAATTCACACATAAAAATATTAACTTTAAATATAAATGGACTAAATGCTCCAATTAAGAGACACAGGCTGGCAAATTGGATAAAGAGTCAAGACCCGTCAGTGTGCTGTATTCAGGAAACCCATCTCATGTGCAGAGACACATATAGGCTCAAAATAAAAGGATGGAGGAAGATCTACCAAGCAAATGGAAAACAAAAAAAGGCAGGGGTTGCAATCCTAGTCTCTGAAAAAACAGACTTTAAACCAACAAAGATCAAAAGAGACAAAGAAGGCCATTACATAATAGTAAAGGGATCAATTCAACAAGAAGAGCTAACTATCCTAAATATATATGCACCCAATACAGGAGCACCCAGATTCATAAAGCAAGTCCTGAGTGACCTACAAAGAGACTTAGACTCCCACACATTAATAATGGGAGACTTTAACACCCCACTGTCAACATTAGACAGATCAATGAGACAGAAAATCAACAAGAATACCCAGGAATTGAACTCAGCTCTGCACCAAGAGGACCTAATAGACATCTACAGAACTCTCCACCCCAAATCAACTGAATATACATTGTTTTCAGCACCACACCACACCTATTCCAAAATTGACCACATACTTGGAAGTAAAGCTCTCCTCAGCAAATGTAAAAGAACAGAAATTATAACAAACTGTCTCTCAGACCACAGTGCAATCAAACTAGAACTCAGGATTAAGAATCTCACTCAAAACCGCTCAACTACATGGAAACTGAACAACCTGCTCCTGAATGACTACTGGGTACATAACGAAATGAAGGCAGAAATAAAGATGTTCTTTGAAACCAACGAGAACAAAGACACAACATACCAGAATCTCTGGGACGCATTCAAAGCAGTGTGTAGAGGGAAATTTATAGCACTAAATGCCCACAAGAGAAAGCAGGAAAGATCCAAAATTGACACCCTAACATCACAATTAAAAGAACTGGAAAAGCAAGAGCAAACACATTCAAAAGCTAGCAGAAGGAAAGAAATAACTAAAATTAGAGCAGAACTGAAGGAAATAGAGACACAAAAAACCCTTCAAAAAATTAATGAATCCAGGAGCTGGTATTTTGAAAGGATCAACAAAATTGATAGACTGCTAGCAAGACTAATAAAGAAAAAAAGAGAGAAGAATCAAATAGACGCAATAAAAGATGATAAAGGGAATATCACCACCGATCCCACAGAAATACAAACTACCATCAGAGAATACAACAAACACCTCTACACAAATAAACTAGAAAATCTAGAAGAAATGGATAAATTCCTCGACACATACACTCTCCCAAGACTAAACCAGGAAGAAGTTGAATCTCTGAATAGACCAATAACAGGCTCTGAAATTGTGGCAATGATCAATAGCTTACCAACCAAAAAGAGTCCAGGACCAGATGGATTCACAGCCAAATTCTACCAGAGGTATAAGGAGGAACTGGTACCATTCCTTCTGGAACTATTCCAATCAATAGAAAAAGAGGGAATCCTCCCTAACTCATTTTATGAGGCCAGCATCATTCTGATACCAAAGCCGGGCAGAGACACAACCAAAAAAGAGAATTTTAGACCAATATCCTTGATGAACATTGATGCAAAAATCCTCAATAAAATACTGGCAAAACGAATCCAGCAGCACATCAAAAAGCTTATCCACCATGATGAAGTGGGCTTCATCCCTGGGATGCAAGGCTGGTTTAATATACGCAATCAATAAATGTAATCCAGCATATAAACAGAGCCAAAGGTGAAAACCACATGATTATCTCAATGGATGCAGAAAAAGCCTTTGACAAAATTCAACAACCCTTCATGCTAAAAACTCTCAATAAATTAGGTATTGATGGGATGTATTTCAAAATAATAAGAGCTATCTATGACAAACCCACAGCCAATATCATACTGAATGGGCAAAAACTGGAAGCATTCCCTTTGAAAACTGGCACAAGACAGGTATGCCCTCTCTCACCACTCCTATTCAACATAGTGTTGGAAGTTCTGGCCAGGGCAATTAGGCAGGAGAAGAAAATAAAGGGTATTCAATTAGGAAAAGAGGAAGTCAAATTGTCCCTGTTTGCAGACGACATGATTGTATATCTAGAAAACCCCATTGTCTCAGCCCAAAATCTCCTTAAGCTGATAAGCAACTTCAGCAAAGTCTCAGGATACAAAATCAATGTACAAAAATCACAGGCATTCTTATACACCAATAACAGACAAACAGAGAGCCAAATCATGAGTGAACTCCCATTCACAATTGCTTCAAAGAGAATAAAATACCTAGGAATCCAACTTACAAGGGATGTGAAGGACCTCTTCAAGGAGAACTACAAACCACTGCTCAAGGAAATAAAAGAGGATACAAACAAATGGAAGAACATTCCCTGCTCATGGGCAGGAAGAATCAATATCATGAAAATGGCCATACTGCCCAAGGCAATTTATAGATTCAATGCCATCCCCATCAAGCTACCAATGCCTTTCTTCACAGAATTGGAAAAAACTACTTTAAAGTTCATATGGAACCAAAAAAGAGCCCACATCGCCAAGTCAATCCTAAGCCAAAAGAACAAAGCTGGAGGCTTCACACTACCTGACTTCAAGCTATACTACAAGGCTACAGTAACCAAAACAGCATGGTACTGGTACCAAAACAGAGATATAGATCAATGGAACAGAACAGAGCCCTCAGAAATAACGCTGCATATCTACAACTATCTGATCTTTGACAAACCTGACAAAAACAAGCAATGGGGAAAGGATTCCCTATTTAATAAATGGTGCTGGGAAAACTGGTTAGCCATATGTAGAAAGCTGAAACTGGATCCCTTCCTTACACCTTATACAAAAATCAATTCAAGATGGATTAAAGACTTAAATGTTAGACCTAAAACCATAAAAACCCTAGCAGAAAACCTAGGCATTACCATTCAGGACATAGGCATGGGCAAGGACTTCATGTCTAAAACACCAAAAGCAATGGCAACAAAAGCCAAAATTGACAAATGGGATCTAATTAAACTAAAGAGCTTCCACGCAGCAAAAGAAACTATCATCAGAGTGAACAGGCAACCTACAAAATGGGAGAAAATTTTCACAACCTACTCATCTGACCAAGGGCTAATATCCAGAATCTACAGTGAACTCAAACAAATTTACAAGAAAAAAATAAACAACCCCATCAAAAAGTGGGCGAAGAACATGAACAGACACTTCTCAAAAGAAGACATTTATGCAGCCAAAAAACACATGAAAAAATGCTCACCATCACTGGCCATCAGAGAAATGCAAATCAAAACCACAATGAGATAGCATCACACACTGGTTAGAATGGCGATCATTAAAAAGTCAGGAAACAACAGGTGCTGGAGAGGATGTGGAGAAATAGGAACACTTTTACACTGTTGGTGGGACTGTAAACTAGTTCAACCATTGTGGAAGTCAGTGTAGCGATTCCTCAGGGATCTAGAACTAGAAACACCATTTGACCCAGCCATCCCATTACTGGGTATATCCCCAAAGGACTATAAATCATGCTGCTATAAAGACACATGCACACGTATGTTTATTGCAGCATTATTCACAATAGCAAAGACTTGCAACCAACCCAAATGTCCAACAATGATAGAGTGGATTAAGAAAATGTGGCATATATACACCATGGAATACTATGCAGCCATAAAAAATGATGAGTTCATATCCTTTGTAGGGACATGGATGAAATTGGAAATCATCATTCTCAGTAAACTATCACAAGAACAAAAAACCAAACACCGCATATTCTCACTCATAGGTGGGAATTGAACAATGAGATCACATGGACACAGGAAGGGGAACATCACACTCTGGGGACTGTGGTGGGGTGGGGGGAGCGGGGAGGGATAGCATTGGGAGATATACCTAATGCTAGATGATGAGTTAGTGGGCGCAGCGCACCAGCATAGCACATGTATACATATGTAACTAACCTGCACAATGTGCACATGTACCGTAAAACTTAAAGTATAATAAAAAAAAGAAAAGAAAAAAATCAAATTTGTAAAAGTAAATTTTTTGTAGCTATAGATAATCATATCATCTAAAACAAGACTTTTATAGGCATATAATCAAAGAAATAAATTGAATCTATAATACGAATATTCCTACAAAAATAAGTAGGCCAAGATGGATTTTTAAGTAGATTTACAAACTCATAGTAGAAATAAGTCCATTTTTCAATTATTCTTCCGGAATTAGAAGAGAGTCCACCCAATTATTTGTTGTAGCTAGCAAAACTTTTATACCAAAATATGACTAGAACAGTGTGGAAAGAGGAGTACACAAATATAATTCCAGAATAGAGAAAAAAAATTATCAACAAAATTATGCTGAACAGAAATTCGGCAATATATAAAAATGATAATTTATCATGGTAATTTTGGATTGATTACAAGGATGCAAGATTGATTTACACCAAAAACAAAATGATTCAATGTAATTCACCACATTAAGAAATTAAAGAAGTAGTATTCTATACTGCAATCAAACAAGAAAATATTTTTGGAAAACATTCTACAACTACTCATAATTAAAAATCAAATTTGTAAAAGTAAATTTTTTTGTAGATATAGATAATCATATCATCTAAAACAAATCACACACTTAATGATGAAACTTGAATGTTTTTCCCTTTGACATTACAACTGATACAAAGATATCTACTATTACTACAGCTCTTAAAATTGTACTCGAGTTCTCAGGCAGTGTAATAAAGTGACACATAAAATAAAGCTATAACTATTGGGAACATGTTTGATCAGTCTCAAATAGTGTGATTATGAATTTGAATATAGAACACCGGAAAAAGTATTCAAAAAATATTTTAGAATCATAAACAAATTGAATTGGATTGCTGAACAATATACTGGTATATAAACATCAACTACTTTCATATTATAATAATAGAAAATTAAAATATAAAATATGCCATTCACAATATTATCAATAACGCTAGGTATATATGAATAAACCTAACCAAAAATGTGCAATTCCTCTACAGAAATTTTTCTGTAGGGGAAATTATGTAACTTTATTGACAGTATTAAAAATAACACCAAATAAATAGAGATTTATCATAGGCATGAACTGTAAGAGCCAATGCAAAATGTCAGAACTTCAATGTTATCCCATTCTACTTTTCATTTTTTTTGTGACTGATAAGTTGATTATAAAATTTATATGGAAAAGCAAAGAACCAATTATAACCAAGTCACTTTTAACAAAAAGGACAAAATGAAAGAACATTCACTATCAAATATGGAGATTTTATATATATATATATCTTTACTAATAAGCCACTGTGAATTGGAAAATAATAGACAAAGAAACCAATAAAACAAAGTAGTTTAGAAGCAGCCCCAGGAATATGGATATTTGATAAATTTGACTATTCAAAAATCTAGAATGTTTTCTTCAGCAAAAGAAATAACAGTAATAAGAAACACAGCAGACTCTGAAAAGGCTAACAAAGGCTTATAATCTATAATGTGTAGACTAATGCTAATCAATAAGAAAAAAGAGAGGCACCTAATACGAAAAATAATTCATATAGATATTTCCCTAAAGAGAAATCCAAATAGCCAATATCATATAAAAATGTGTTTAATCTGGAATAAGATAAGAATGCTCACTTTACTACTTTTATTCAACATAGTACCAAAAGTCCTAACCAGAGCAATTAGGCAAGAGAATGAAATAGAAGGCATCCAAACTGGAAAGGATAAAATCAAGTTATTCCTGTTTGCAGGCAAAATAATTTTATATATATAATACCCTAAGGATGCCACCAAAAAAAGTTAGAACTAAAAAATTTAGTAAAGTTGCAGGATTCAAAATAAGCATACAAAAACTGTACCGTTATATACCAATAGCAAACTCTGAAAAAGAAATCAAGAAAGCAATCCCATTTACAATAGCTACAAAAAATGTTGCTAGAAATAAATTTAAGGTGGTAAAAGATCCCTACAATGAAAACTATAGGGCTGGGCATGGTGGCGCATGCCTCTAATCCCAGCACTTTGGGAGGCCGAGGTGGGCAGATCACCTGAGGTCAGGGGTTCAGGACCAGCCTGGCCAACATGGTGAAACCCCGTCTCTACTAAAAATACAAAAATTAGCTGGGCATGGTGGCACATGCCTGTAGTCCCAGCTATTTGAGAGGCTGAGGCAGGAGAATTGCTTGAACCCAGGAGGCAGATGTTGCAGTGAGCTGAGATCGCACCACTGCACTCCAGCCTGGGTGACACAGCAACAGAGTGAGACTCCGTCTCAAAACAAACACACAAACAAATAAAAAACAATAAAACTATAAAACACTGATTTTTTTAAAAATCGAAGACACAGTTAAGTGCGGAGATATCTCATGCTTATGCCTTGGAAGAATTAATATTGTTAAAATTTCCATACTACCCAAAGTGATCTATAGACTCAATGTAATCTCTATCAAAATGCCAATAGCATTGTTCACAGAAATAGAAAAAAAAATCCTACAATGTGTGTGGAATCAGAAAGGACTCCGAATAGCCAAAGCAATCTTTTTTTTTTTTTTTTTTTTGAGACGGAGTCTGGCTCTGTCGCCCAGGCTGGAGTGCAGTGGCGCAATCTCAGCTCACTGCAAGCTCCGCCTCCCGGGTTCACGCCATTCTCCTGCCTCAGCCTCCCGAGTAGCTGGGACTACAGGCGCCCGCCACTACGCCCGGTTAATTTTTTGTATTTTTAGTAGAGACGGGGTTTCACCATGTTAGCCAGGATGGTCTCGATCTCCTGACCTCGTGATCCGCCCGCCTCGGCCTCCCAAAGTGCTGGGATTACAGGCGTGAGCCACCGCGCCCGGCCAGCCAAAGCAATCTTGAGCAAAAAAGAAGAACACTGAAGGCATCACACTACTTAATGGCAAAATATACTACAAAGCCATAGGTAACCAGAACAGCAAGGTATTGATATAAAAATAGACACATAGACCAATGGGACAGAATAGAGTACACAGAAATAAGTCCGCACACTTACAGGCAACTGATTTTTAACAAAGGTGCCAAGAACACTTATTGGGAAAAGAACAGCCTCTTCAATAAATAGTTTTGGGTAAATTAGATATACACATGCAGAAAAGAAATACTAGACCCATATCTCTCACCATACAAAAAATTAAATCAAAAGGATTAAAAACTTAAATGTAAGATCTGAAACTTTAAAATACTAGAAGCAAGCAAGATGAATGTTTTATGACAATGGTCTGAGCAAGGTTTTCTGAATAAAAACTCAAAACACAGGCAATAAAGGCAAAAATAGACAAATGGGATCACATCAAACTAAGAAACTTCTGCACAACAATAAACAGAGTGAAAAGACAACCTACAGAATGGGACAAAATGTTTGCAAACTATGCATCTGACAAAGGATTAATATCCATAATATATAAGGAACTCAACCCAATAGCAAAAGAAAAGAAAAACCCTAATATTCCAGTTAAAAAATGGGCAAAAGACCTGACTAGACATTCCTCAAAAAAAAAAAAATACATTCAGATGGTCAATAAGTATATGAGAAAATGTTCAACATCACTAATCATCAGGGAAATGCAAATAAAAAATACAGTGAGATAACACCTCACCCTGATTAGAATAGCTGTTATCAAATGCTGCTGCGGCTGTGGAGAAAGAGTAACTCTAATACACAGTTGGAGGGAATGTAAATTAGTATAGCCATTATGGAAAACAGAATGGAGATTTTTCAAAAAATTAAAAATAGAGCTACCATATGGTACAACAATTCTACTACTTGGGTGTATCTCCAAAGGAAATAAAATCGGTGTGTTGAAGAGATATCTACGATCTCATTTTATTGCAGCACTATTCACAATAACCAAGATATGGAATCAACTTAAGTGTTCATCAATGGATGATGGATAAAGAAAATATTGTGCATATATACAACGGAATATTACTTAGCTATAAAAAATAGAATGCTGTAATTTGTGGCAACATGGATGAACCTGGAGGGCATTATGTTATGTAAAGTAAGCCAGGTGGAGAAAGACAACACATGATCTCACTCATATTTTGAATCTTAAAAAGTTAATTTCATAGAAATAAAAAGGAGAATAGTGATTACCAGAGGCTAGAGAGATAAGCAGAAGTGATGAAGAGAGAATGTTCAACAGGTACAAAGTCAGATAAGAATAAGATCTGGTATTCTATTGTACAGTAGAGTGACTGTGGTTAATGATGTTGTATTGTATATATCAAAATAGCTAGAAGAAAGAATTTTAGACGTTCCTACCACAAATAAATGAGGAATTAATGAGGTGATAAATATGCTAAATACCTGTACTTGATCATTACATAATGATCATTACATAATGTAGTGTATTAAAACATTACATTGTATCTCCAAATATAAAAATTGTTGTGTGCCAATTAAAATCAACATTAAAATTAGAAACCAATTTGTTGTTTCATTTAGCATTTACCAAATGGTCTGAAAAGCAGCTAGTTTTGAGTGGGGCTCAAAATGGGTGAAGGCTCTGCAGCAGGTTCAGTTGCTCTGCCACATAGGCCATATGATTCAGCAGATCCAGTGGTACTTATAGTGTCAGTGGCAGGTAAGGATGCTGTTGTCAAAGCAATTCCTATAGGTAAATTGCTCTTACAGTTTTAGAGCAAAGCCCTATCAGCTTTCAAAGACAACTGCTCTTCTTTTGAGAAATAGTTCTTAGACTGCTATAGAGTTTTAGTAGATACTGAATATTTCACCATGAACCACCAAGTTACCATGTACCTTGAGGTGTCCATTGAAAACTAATGCTTTCTGTAATTGCTTTATGTTCTTATGACTTTATGCTCTGCTGATATAAAAATCTTAGTTCCAGAGATAAAAGGTTTCTACCAAGAGAAACGGAATTTATTCCATTGAACTGGAAGTTCAATGTAAGTAGGGTGACTTTAGACTTCTCATGCATCTGGATCAATAGGCAAAGAAGGGAGTTACTGTGTTGACTGGGGTGATTGATTCTGACTACCAAGAGAATATCAAACCACTATTGTATGATAGAAGTTAAAAAAAAGAGTATGTTTGGATTAAAGGAGATCCTTTAGGGTGTCTCTAAGTATTTCTGTACCCTGTGATTAAGGTCAATGGAAAACTACAATAACGCAATCCAGGCAGGACTACTTATGGCCCAGACCTTTCAGGAATAAAGATTTGGATCACTTTGCCAGATAAAGAACTACAACCAATTGAGGTGCTTTCTGAAACCAAAAGTAACTAGACAGGGTAGGAGAAGAAGGTAATTATAAATACCAACTATGACCAAGTGAGTAGTTACAAAAAAAAGTACTGTAATTGTCTTGAGTATTTTCTCCTTAATTTGTTATGAATATGTTTGTGTGTGTATACATATCTTTGTTTTCTTTCTTCTTTTATTTCCTTATCATATAATGTAATATGTATTGACTTAATTTTATAGTATTTAATTATTATTAATTTTGCATCATAGTATTTGTATTAGTCTGTTATTGTGTTGCTATAAAAAACTACCGGAGACTGAGGCAATTTATAAAGAAAAGAAGTTTAATTGGCTCACAGTTTCACAGGCTGTACAGGAAGCATGGCTGTGGGTGCCACAGGAAATGTACAATCATTCTGGAAGGCCAAGAGGAAGGAGGTACATCTTACAAGGCTGGAGAAGGAGGAAGAGATTGAAAAGGGAGATGCTACACACTTTTAAACAACCAGATCTCGTGATAACTCATTCACTATCATGAGAATGACAAGGGAGATATCCGTTCCCACGGTCCAGTCACTTCCCACCAGGCTCTGGGGATTACAATTTGACATGAGATTTGGGCGGGGACACAAATCCAAACCTTATAAGTATTTAAGTTATAAGATATCAAAGAGAAGAGTAAACATCACTCACAGACAGTGCATTTTAGGTGATGTGCAGAATAGCTGTATCATGTTAGGCGAATTATGACCTTGTTGCTATGTTTATTTGGAGATTAAATATGGTTTAAGGAGATATTTATGAGTATCAAGTTGACAAAGGGTAGATTTGTGTTGACAAATTTTACGTGTCAACTAAACTGAGCCAGGGGATGCCTAGATAGCTGTAAGTTAAATGTTATTTCTGGATGTTGCTGAGAGGATATATCTGGGAGAGATTAGTATTTGAATCTGTGGACTGAGTGAAGCAAATGACCCACCTCAATGTTGATGGGCACCATCTAATCTACTGAGGGCAGAAATAGTACAAAAAGTTGGGGAAAGGTTGACTAAACTCTGCCTATCTACTTGAGCTGAACTTGGATCTTCTCCTGCCCTTGGAACTCCTGGTTCTTAGGCTTTCAGACCTAGACTGAAATCTACACCCTTGATTCTCCGGCTTGTAGGCCTTTGAAACACCACCAGCTTTCCTGGGTCTCTAGCTAGCAAACAGCAGATTGTGGGACTTCTCAGCCTCCATAATTCTGTGAGAAAATTGTTTATAATGAATCTCTTAGTAAATATATCTACATATATATATGTAGATATATTATGTTTCTCTGGAGAACCTTGACTAATACATGCGTGTGTGTGTGTGTATATATGTTTAAGTCCTTAAATGCTAATAATGACTATTTAAAATAAATATGAATAAATTTCCATAATTTTTAATGTGAGAAGATTTTGCTTATGTTGTTTTCATATGTTTGAGGAATTTTGATCTTGTTTTCTACTCCAAGGAATAAAACATACCTGCTCAGCAACAGTTGTTCCCCATGGCAGACACTCTTATCTCCTTTGAGTTAGGGAACATGGGATTTCTTTCCTTCTTAACATCCCTGCATCCAGGTAGATATGGATTAGGGCCCAAGGTCGTTCTGATTTCTTGTTTATCCTCTTAGAAAATCACTGATAGAATAAAAGTATTACTAAATCAAAAAGCCTCAGCCAAATTCCCAGCTCTAATACGTACTAAATATTTCTTCAGCCACTTATCAGCTTGATAATTTTTTTCTTTCATTTTAAAAATAGTCTACTACCTGTTTATCTCATCTCAAGGAGTCCATACAACAATCCAATAAGAAAATTTATGCAAATTAATTATAATATTGTACGGTAAATACAAACTTTAGTGTGATGACATTGATGATATGGTGATGCTGATAAACTTTACCCCAAGCATCACGGTTCCATTTTGCCCCATATAAGAGCATTTCCTTATAAATGCTCAGATCATACTTGTTGATGTCAGCAGAAAGACTCTAATCCTCAACACACCGAACTGGGTCAGCCTTCAGGACATGATTTTAGCAGGCTCCACCCTCCATATGTGACTTTTTCTTGCGTAACACTGATGTTCCCATAGGCAAAAGCACTGTAACACTCAAACAAACAGTTAAAACTCAAATCCCATATTCCGCCAAGTTTCTGCAACTACATGTGGTTGAGTTATTATTGTCTTGTCAGCTCTTACTGCAGATTTCTTCTGCCTTCCCTTTTATTTTGCTTTCTGCATTATGTCTACCATTGCTTCATGGCTGTCATAGTTTCATCCTAATTTATCCCAAGGATCAATACGAACTCTGACATGTGAGATAGATATTTACAGAGCTTTTGTGGATAGTGGGTATAATTATATCTTTGAGTAAAAAATAATTTCACATTCTGTATCTGGCATCACTGCCTCAGAAATGTGTCATTCATTATTCACCATGGGAACTTTATCATCGGTTCAGGTCTTCAGGTCCTCCTTAGTTCTTGGTCAGCAACTTGTACTGGCCTCTTATTATTTTCTATCAATGTCTTCTGTATTCTTTTCTCTGAATTTGGGATTCCTCATCCTCTGACCTCCTCTATCTTAGCCTTCACCTGAAAAGTCAAAAATTTGTTTCTTTTTACTGGTATTACTTTTATCTTCTACCTCAAACTAGCCAGGCCTACTTTTGGAGCTACTAAATACCCTTAATTCGTTTTCCATGCATATTTTCTATCAACCTCTTAATCTGCCCATGAATACGCAATGAACAGGCAGAGTGCACCCTTTCTCAGGATAAACTACATATTGACACACAACAAAAACCCCAACTCCGAGTTCTTGTACAACAAAAATTTATTTCTTTTTCATGCTACATACCTAGCTCAGATAAATCTTGATTATAGAATCCAGGTTAAAGGAGCAGCCCGTAGCTGCAACATGGCTGGCCTTCTGGTGAAGAGAAACAGAAGATGGTAAAAGAACATGGAGCTCTTTAAACATTTTTCTCAAAGTGGCATAATCACTTCTCTCACATTCAACTTGCTGAAACAAGTTACATGCCATTCTTCACATTGATGGGGCAGGGAAATATAATAGACATATGAGAAGATGTACCACGTGTTTATTAACTATATAGAATAATCTATAATAAAATTACATTTTTCCTTAATTGGTACAAACCAACTTTACTCCTCTCTAATACACACAAGGTCTCTCCTTTCTCTCCTGCCAAACTTTGTTTAAAGAGAAGGAGGCAACTAGACCATGTATTGTCTCTGTTTCCCAAGCAAGAACTTAGAGAAACTGTTTCTTTTCCTCTCACATATAAATGTTGATATAATTTCTTAAAATGCATAGCTTTAGATGACCTGATAATTTCCCTATTCATAATGGTGGAAGACATTTATATTTATGATCTAAATCTAGATGTGTTGCTTCATACTGGTAGATGGACTCAGTTCCATTTATAATAGTGACGGTTGGCCAGGAGCCAAAGGCTGCTAAGTTGGGCCTCTCTGCATCCCCAGCATTTAGAGCCAGCATTAAAAAAATGAAAATGTAGACAATTCTACTCCTTAATATGGCCAAAGCACCTGCTGAACCAATAAGCCCACAGGCCAAATTATTAAGCAGGGTTGTCCAATGAAGGTAGGGCAGACCTTTCATTATAATCATGTACTTTTTCAAAGTGTTCCATTTATTATCTGTCTTAAAGCTCATCTATTTTTAACTGCCTAGATTTATTATAAATGGAGTAGCAAAGCTTATAAGGTCATGCAACCTTTGATTACAACTGTAGTAAATCAACCTAGATTCATTTTAATGAGACTCATAATTTCTTGTTGGATTTATTTTTTTTTCTTTTAGTATCTCTATGTCTCTCTCTCTCTCTCTCTCATTTTGGTGAGGGTTCATATCAGGCCAAGCTTTACAAAACCCAGGGTTTTGTCTTTGGTTGGACTATTCTCTCTCTCTCTCTCCTTTTTTTTTGGTCTCCTGACTCAGCTCTTTATAGTTTCTGCATGCAACCAAGTGAGAGCCATTCTAAGAAACTTGAACAGTCAGATTCATAGTAAACACCTAGAATTGAAAGTACAAAAAGTGTCAGTAGAAAAAGCAGGTCATAGGTTCTCACATTTATTTTCCTCCTGAATGACCCATCGACACAATGTGAAGAAAGAGTGTGGCTCCCAGTCATGAGATTTGCCACTGATAATAGAGGGGAGCAATAACTTCTGATTAGGTAAGGGAGATGGCACCACTGGCAGCAAAAAAGTGGAAATTTTGTTAATTATTTGTTCGTGTTTTATCAAACAATCTGTGGGGAAGTGTTCTTTTCTATTATATTGATTATGCTGAACAATTCATTTGACTGTTTTTTGGCACAGGCAATGCGAAAGACAAGGGAAAACATATTTACTTATTTATTGCTTGTAATTTTCACGTCCTCCAAATGCCAGGTAGATGTCTGGGTGAATGCACATATAATCCTCAAAGCAAATTATATGAATTGATGTCTGAAACTCTTTTCACCACAACTGTATTTGCATATGATTCCACAGAAAATTTGAACAAATAAATATGTTAATATATACAAATTAGCTCCTTGATAAAGAATTCGATTGTCCATATCTTTCTGACCACCATATCTCATGAAAAATATGTCAAGACAAACCGGGGTTTACCTTTTCATGGGGCCTTCCCAAGCATAGCTTTGCTGAGGAGCCCTCATTTTAACACTATGCTATTTGTCACAAAGCCCATATCTAAAGAACTATTTGTCTTACAGGAAACTAAAGCTATTTAAAATAAAAAATAAACACCTAGACTTTCTTTTAAATGCTGTTCAATATATGTCATTAAAGCAAAGTAAAGTTCAAATTTGTCTTTTATAATCTAAATAAATACTATCTTTTATAATATGTTTATTATAAACAGGAAAATCCTATGTTCAATTTTACATTGATTACCACATTTTCTAAAATCATTTAACATATTATCCATATATTTGTAATAGAAAACTATAGAATTTGAAATAATTTTAGAAATTAACAAGTGGAAACATTTTAACCTATAGGTAAAGAATCTAAGTCCCCAAGCAGTGACACTGATAACGAGTCAAAAACTGAGACCCAAAATTGGAGTCTGACTGTGGGACACACCTACTAAAGGATAATTTGTTTAAGATACACTAAAATTGTGTACATGAAGGCAAAAGCTAACAGGTCAGATTAAAAATGGAAAATATATAAGTAGAACGGAAAGGAAATTTTATTTTTCTACTTCTTTATAAAATGATGTGCATGAAAGTACTTTTAAAATATGAAATTACTTAATTGGAGGCAACCATTACTTTACCTAGAGACTACTACACCTACCATTTTAATGAGTAGTAAAGGACATTCATGTATAAGAATCCATCAATCAGCCATAGAGGTTTGATAATACAATGCACTTAGCACTATCATTACTTGTGTAATTAATACATGCTCACAGACTTAAAATAGAATGGTGAGGCTAAACTAAAAATAAAATAAGATAAAATAACCTGAAGCAAAATTAAACAAAAATTTTAAACGTGAAAAAGTTCTAAATGATTGTCAATTCCCATGAGATAATTTTTTCAGAGCTACTCTAATTTTGAAAAGCTTATTCATACAGCTAACATCAGCCTCACCAAAAGATGGAACCAGAGCAGTTTTGATTGACAATTGGGTAAAAAGATGGATGAAAGGATATCCCAAGGTGGGAAAGAAAATGGGCAAAATTGAGGATGTAGAAACACCTTGAGTAGCAGGAAATCTCAATGAAGGGACAGCCAAGTTCACAGCACAAAATACATGCTGAAGACATTCAGAGTGAGCAATAGAAAGACAGCTGGGCAGGCCATGGAATCTAGCTGGAGGTATTTGTATTTAATTCATAAGATACCTAATATATTATTAATAGGGAGGGGTAGAATTTTTATAGAACATTAGTAAATTAGTGAGCTCAAACCATTCCTTGGTGACTCTGTCAGAATCCTGAGCTACATGGATTTTGACATTAAGTTCAATCTCAAAGAATATGTGAGCACCTTTTATACCATGCTACCAATTTACAGAATCTAATTAACTATCTATCAAAGTTTTTCAATTATTAGACTATTTAAGTATCTCAGAGGTACTCAGTTTAAGTTGGTTAATATTATTGGCCTATATGTCAATAATTAAATGCATATATTTAATCTATGCCAGAAGAAATCATGTTAATATCAGTGCAGACATTAAAATAAAGTGAGATATTGACTTTCCCAAACTCAGAAAACTCAGATATACTTTCTCATAGACTGTTTTCTAGGATACATGAGATTTGTCAGTTAAATTAATATCTATAATTTATTTCTCAGTAATTTTATTTAGATATTCATTTAATAGAAATTAAAACATAAGGTTATAATGATCTTTGTATAACAGTGTTCATAGCAGTTTCATTAAAAAAACAAAAATAGAAAACAAATGTCTGTCGATAGAAGAATGGATGAAAAATTCCTGGTATATTGATATAATGGCATACTACTCAATAGCAAAAAAGGAAAGACTACTGATATATTCAACAATAGGCACACAAACGTGTTATGTTGAGAAACTGGACACAAAAGAGTCAATATTGTACAATTCCATTTGAGTGAGATTGTAGAATAACAAAACTAATCTAGGTGATAGAAATCAGGTCAGTGGCTGTTTCTAGGGTGAGGAGGTTGACTTAGAAGGATTCTGGGGTTCAAAAAATGTGATATGCCCTTACACGTATTTGTTAGACATTATGCTTGAAATCTGACATTCACTGTGTGTAAATTACATCTTAACAAAAATTAATATCCGTAGTTGTTTTTCTACCTGCAATTGGCTTACATTGGAACCTATATTGGAAGAATTATTAGAGCTTCTGCCATCTACATTTTTTCTTCACTCTTTGGTTAATTGATGGTTTGAAAGATGTCTCCGTTTTTTCTCTGCATGTGTAATGCTTTTTGTTTTCAACGTTTTAGGGGGTGATACTGCTGTGGGCTTTTCTATTGAAGAGAATATAAACTTTTATCAGGTATATTTCACAAAAGTTTTGAATTAAAAAATTAGTTGGGTTTACTCCGAAACACAAGAGTAATATTAATGTTTTAATCATGAAGTGGAACAGAAACCATGAAACTCACCTAGCAAAAGAGGCTTGCTGCCCAATGCACTGGAAGCCAATACTATGACACTAGATTTTGAGGCGAAAAAAAAAACAAAACAGCTCTTTATTGCAAGTTGACTCACAAAGAGATAGGAATCAAGCTCAAATCTGTCTGCCTGTGCTGGCTTCAAGGCAATATTTTTTATTAGAAAATTTTCTGAGGTGGATTCTGAGATTAGCAGGTGATTTGTGGAAGGAAAGGAGAGGGCTGGAGAGTCCTTGAGCATGCGCAGTTATCTCTTTATGCTCCCTCATGGATTGCATGTGCAAATTCAGGGTGAGTTAGCATAAAGCATGCTGTGGCAATTCAGATTGTGATGTTAGTAAGCTCACTTTGCACAGGCTCCAGTCAGTCATATTGGTTTCAACCTATTTCAGCCAGTTTTATCTTGATCTCACAAGTGGAGGGAGTTTCAGTGTTGTCTCCTTTATCGATTATCCTGCAAGCTCAAAAATATGTTAGTCATTAGTTTCTTACTCTTTGAGGAACAGTTTCAGTTTCAATTTTACAGCAAATTGTTTCATTTCTTCTTTGCTGTCCTTTAAGCCCAAGAATTTGGTATTTGATTGCTTAAACTCTTTAGGACACAGATTCAAAACCACCTAACCATCCTTAAACTATTCGGATGTATCCAGATGTATCCAAGGTTCTCGTAAATATTAAATGTAGCTTGCATGCCTTTTTTTTTTTTTTCTTTTTGAGACTGAGTCTCGCTCTGTCACCAGGCTGGAGTGCAGTGGCATGATCTCAGCTCACTGCAACCTCTGCCTCCCAGGTTCAAGTGATTCTCCTGCCTCAGCCTCCCGAGTAGCTGGGATTACAGGCACCTGTCACAACGCCCAGCTAATTTTTGTATTTTTGGTAAAGATGGGGTTTCACCATGTTGGCCAGGATAGTCTCGATCTGACTTCATGATCTGCCTGCCTCGGCCTCCCAAAATGCTGGGAATACAGGCATGAGCCACCGCGCCCAGCCGCGTGCTTTTTTTTTTTTTTTTATATATATCTCCTCCCATCTCACCATAAGAGTCTCTCTCGTAATATTATCCGTAAATACGTTTTCTCTTCTTAATATTTTGATCAACTGCTTTGGTGTTTTAGTCTATTCTTCCCTCAATTTTCTGTGAGTTTAGCCCAGAAGGCATAACACTACCACCTTTTACTCAAGTAGCTATATTTGGGATATAAGTCCTTATACATATTTTAACCTTCAGACATTCTAGATGTTAATGATATACTGTATAGGAGATTTCTTCTTCATTCAAAAAGTTCTGGTTATTAGGGAGAATGGAATGAAATGGTCTTTATCCTTTAAGCCCAATTTTAACACTAAAATTATCTTTTTTCAAGAATCTTACAACTTGAAATGCCATAGATCAGGTATATTAGAAACATAAAACTACTAGAATTTTTTAACATTAACAAATCTGTAGGTATTCAATTAGCACTGAGCAACAGTAAGAATAAAAATGAATTGTTATTCATGGTAATATACAAACAGTTCCCTGGTTTGTGTTCTCAAGGATCTGATCCTGTAAGAAGGACTTAAGTGAAAGTAGTTAATTTTTTGAGGTGATTTCGGGAAGGAACAGGGAGGAAAGAAAGAATAGAAGCCAATAGACATGCACAATCAAACCAGTTATAACCGTGCCAAGTGGAGCTCCATCCCACTGGGGGACTCGGGGAGCCAGCGTAGAATGTGACTCTGAAATATCCCAACCCAGGTGTACTCTCTAGAAACTCAGTGAGAAAAATGTCCTAGAAGTTAGGACATCACACTTTTTGTATTCATGTCACAAATTCGCTAGTAACGTCACAAATTCCAGTTACATTACAAATTATCTTCCTAGTTACATCACAAATTCCCTGTCCAGAAGCTCATTCAATCCATAGAATATGGTTTCCTCATATATCGAGAGATGACTGTTTTAAAAATGAATCTAGAGTCCATTCCAGCTATAATTATAAATGTATGCTTACTATGGTTGGAGTTTAAATGTGAGATAAAGCAATCCAAACTTAAACCACCAAAAGTGTGCATTGTATATAAACACTTTATGATTAAAACATGTATTAACTAATAATTTTTAATAAATTAGCTTTTTCTTAGTGATTCTATCACTGTCTGATATAAAGCTTGTTGATCATTAAATATGAAGCCCAAAAAGGAGACACTAAAATTACCTTTTTTCAAGAATCTTACAACTTGAAATGCCATAGATCGGGTAGATTAGAAACACAAAACTACTAGAATTTTTTAACATCAACAAATCTGTATGTATTAAATTAACACTGAGCAAGAGTAAGAATAAAAATGAATTGTTATTCATGGTAATATACAAACAAACAATTCCCTGGTTTGTGTTCTCAAGCATCTGATCCTATAAGAAGGACTTAAGTGAAAGTAGTTAATTTTTTGAGGTGATTTCAGGAAGGAGCAGGGAGGAAAGAAAGAATAGAAGCCAATATACATGCACAATCAAGCCAGTTATACTGTGCCAAGTGGAGCTCCATCCTACTGGGGGACTCGGGGGGCCAGCTTAGAATGTGAGTCTGAAATATCCCAACCCAGGTGCAAGGCAGCAATGTAGTTATCCTTTTACTTGCCTTAGTCATTGTTTGAGATCAGATTTCCAAGGCACTTACTCTTCATCATTTCCAGCTTGCCCTGTGCTTGGTGTGAACATGCTCTTGTGGCCAGAAAGCAGCCCCACAGACGGAGATTGTCAGGGCTCCCTAGTGCTCAGCCTTCTGTGGGTAGAGGTGACTGCTAAGATATGGGTGTGCACCAACAGCTACATCAGTGTAGGTTGAGCCCATGGCAAAAATCTTGGATCAGCAGGGATTTCAACTACATAAATTGATTTTTAAAAAAGAGGTAAGAGTTGATTTTTAGCAAAGAATTTAAATCTAGTCATGGGTGAAGTTTGAAGTATCTTAATACCCTCGTTACTGCAAAATGCCAACTCCAGTATATTAGACTGGACTCAATTTAAATTTCTCCCCTCTCAGTTGAAAAAATACTGATCAGAAAAATCCAGTTCATTTTTTTAAAGTCACATGGCAAGATATTATCTGAGCTAAACCTAGAATCCATTTTTTTTAACTCCTGGGTTAGAATTTTATATTTTATATCACAAACACAAGTAGTGTTCAAAGTGTGATATTCAAAGGAGTAGCATCAGCGTCACCAGGAAACTTGTTAGAAATGAAAATTCTGGTCCCACTCCGGAACTACCAAATCAGAAACTCCTCGAATTGGTCCAACTTATGTGTTTTAACAAGTTTTCAAGGTAATTCTGATGAATGGTGAAGATTTAGAACCACAGGCACCTGATATTAAGATTGTATCTACACCTAAATAGGAAATGGCATTTACCCCACTTTTTATTACAATGTCAAAAAAATATGCTAGGTACATTAAAAAATATTATATACTGTGTTTTTCCTTTCTGGCTGCATTTTAGTTGATTTATCTGTTTTTAAAGTATTAAATAAGTTACTTAAGTTAAACAACTGGCTTGACTACTTTTTGAAGGAATGGACATGTGCATAATACATGTTTTAGCAATATATATTTTATCCAAGTGTTTTCATTTGTAGGTCAAAATGTTAAAGAAGTTCTCATGTAAAATAATCCAATTTGGAAGCAACTCAACAAACTGTATTAAAATATAAAGAAACTATATTTAAAGTTCGTGTGACTTTCTAAAACCATTTTTTCTCTCCAGGCCTGAGTTTCCTCACCTAAAAACAAAAAGAATTGAACTAGATTTTTTGGAATTCTGATCAGTTCCATATTTCTGTGCTGTAATGACAAGCTGTGGCTGAATGATGAACTAGTTCTATGTAGACACGGCCCTCCATATCATATTTCTGGCTGTATTTTCAGATTTTTTTTAAAGAAAAAACCCAGCAATTTATATAATCTAGGGTTTGAATGATAGAAAAATTTATCCTTTATACAGAAACTGTTGTCCAAAAGTCTTTAATTGAAGCTGATCTATTTTTTTTTTTTAATTTTGCTGTCCTCTGGTTCTGAGAAGGTAAAATATGTGACACTGGCACTCCCCAAGATTTTTTAGGGCTGAGTCATCCTCTCAGAACCAGGGCTTCCTGGCAGGGCAGGTGTAAGCATCAGAAAGCTGAAAGGTTAGAGGATTCTCTCAACCTATTTTTGGCTCTCTTCATTGCTGGCCTTGGCAACTCCTTTTCTGACCTATCAGAGCTTATCTTTGCATAGATTTTTCTAATATTTGCCATGATGCATCTTCAGTACATTACACAATGTTCTCTTCCTAATAATGTGAGTCACCCATATTGGCTTTAGGAGGTCCATTGCTTGTAAATAAGCCATAATCAGCATAGTTTCCAACTGATGCACTACAGCTCATTTCTCCCCCACAGTGAAGGAAGTAGCTTTGAAAAGGACAGAATCACTCTTCTTCCCCTAATGTGCCATCACTGCACAACTGCAGGGTAAGCCAGTAGTCAGTTCTGAGGCTTTGTGTCAGCAATCAAACTCATTTGGTGACACATTAAGTATTATCAGGACACTCAGAGATGAGAATGCACAGGCAAACCAAAAGAGAGTATGCATAGTGGCAACCTATAAATGTGTCTAATTCCATATTTTAAGTACTCACTAAGTGTTTTGTAGACAAAAAGTGCTACCAAATTGTAAGAATGTAATTTCAATAAGTGATCACCATGATCAAAGCCTGAATCTTTAGTTTTGCTGAATGTCTGAGACACTTTCAAGAGTACCATCAGGATTTCATTGACAGAAGAGCCTGTGAGGCCAGAGACACTCTATCTTAGGTGGCAGGGCCATTTCAAGCCCACTCAGATCTTCTCTGACATATATTAAGAGGCAGCATAGAGTTGACAGGTAAAATATTTATTTTATTTTTCTTTGCTAAATGTGGTAACACTGATACAAGTCATTGTCTCCTTACTGGAACTGAGAGAAGAGAGCTGAAGAAAGAAAGCAACCACATCTTAACCTGAAAAAGTCATTTGTGTGGAAATAGACATTTTATTAAAAAAAAATTTCAGATTATGTATTTTCTCACCGTATGAGGTAAACATTACCTTCATTTGACAGATAAAGAGAAAGAAGCACTGACTGATTTCACATAGGCTCATGTGCAGTCATAGCAGAAATGGTGCTCCTGGCTCCTCATGCCAAGAAAGTGAGGATTGCACTCAGCATGGCTCTCCAAAATCAATTTAGAAGATGGTAGATGGGGCTCTTATCTGTCCAGAATCCAGTGTTTCTCCACCAAGAAAACAGGACTCCATACTTGTTATGGAAAGTCATCTTTATCTTATCATTCTGCTCCAAGTTTAGATGGCACTTATACTTCACTACCAACTCCAGAGTTGGTTGTTACTGGATTAATGTATCAACATATCCCAACACAATGGTCACAATAAGTGATGCAGAGGATGCTCATGATCAAACTGCTCCATACAGAGTAAACTTCACAACTTTTCCTGAACTAGATACAAGAAAGCACCTATGCCTGGGAGCTATTGACAGCCATATTGAAACTACAAAGAGAAAGCCCACAGAAGATGGAAGAAGAGGAATTGGAAATGAGTAATGTGAAGAGGGAAACTAAGTACCATTCTCACTGTTGGAGGGCTCAGTTGGTCTTGGATATGTTTGCCTTCATTTTTGCTGGTCTACCTTCTCACTTTCATCACAGTTTCCATTTATTGCATTCTTTTACTGTAAGCCTTTTAAAAATGTAATTTGCAATTCGGTCTCAGTTTACTTCCTTGTTTCCATTTTTTTGTGATGATAACCCCAGAATATCTGAATACAAAAATCTATAAGAAGCACAGAAAACAGTCTTGTTTAGAGAACACAGAGATGCAGGTTTTGTTTTTAGAGAAAGACAGCCACTGAGAGGCCAGCTCATTGACAATTCAAGTTTACCTTAACATCTAGCACAATCTCCATTTCAAAGTCTTTCTCTAGATTACTGTCTGTTCTTCTTCAAGGATTGTTTCCTGGTTGATGCCAGTTTCAATGACCTCTTAGTCAAACAGCCCCTATTACTGCATGACCTGATATAGGAGGAGTTGACTTAAGGTCAAACTGAAGATGTTCAACTGAAGGTGTTTCAGTCTGACACAGGAGGCAACTGCTGTTTTCTGAAATAACTGAATATGCAGCCATGACTGCCCCCACATTTCTGGCTAGTTGCAGTCAAATGTCCTTTTCTTTGACTGGATAAATGCCTGGGCCAAAAACAAAAATGTTTTTGCATTGATAGCCTGTCAATGTTGATAGCAGAGTAAGATGGTATGCATATGAAAAAATTGTGTTGGTTTTTATTTCTGTTATGAAAGCAAATTTATTAAATAAATTGAAGACTTTTTATCCTGAACTCTCATGCTTAGATAAAAGGTGCATTTGGATTTTAAGTGATCATACCTCTCTTTGAGCTTTTAAACATTGTCACTAGATTCACATATTTTCTCTTGCAAGTTAGTATGATTTGCATTATATAAACTTGCAAAGTTCATCAGTCCAGAGTTTTACTTATTTTATATCCTCCACAGGGTATAGTACAGGTTTATGCCTGGTAAAAGTGGACAAAAACATCAATCATTGTGGTTGAACACCTGAATGTAAATTGTTACACTGAGCTCTTACCTTATTTACTTTGTTATCTATAAAATGGGGATAACAGTGACAGTCTTACACCACACTGAGTAGCTAAGTGAGTTTTATACAATGATACATATGAGCTGTGCTTCAGTGCCCATAGCACACATTCATAAACTCTCTAGTTGTAGCCCTGCTAACTATCTTTGGGCTATTTTGTACCTCTTGTAAATTGTAGGTAGCTGATAAATTGGCAAACTATCTTTTCCAACAGAGTTTTCATTGACTTCTTTCCTGCCCTAGAAAAAACAGTTTTGCATCCATGTGTAATTTAGTATAAATCTATGCTTTCTTTGACTTTTTCTTTGAACAAGTTATAGCATCTGACTGATTCTCTCATATGAGAAACATCAAGTATTTAACACATGTTCATTTTTCCATCTATAAGAGAGTCATTATCTCATCTTTTTGAAATTTATCTTTTAACAGTTTGGAGATCTTCCACCAATATGCCCAGTGGATTCTCCTACCAGGGCCAGGTAACCTTCCTCACCAGAGGTGAGCATCTTGGGAAAAAGTACATCCTTTCTTTGCCCCCAGAGGTGACTTCAAAGAGGTGAAAGAGCTTTAATGACTCTCTGTTTATTCAATTTTAATTTTACTTTCTACTAATTTTGTGTTTTGTCTTTGGTTTTGGTTTATTTTCAGCCAACAAATTATTCCCGATTGCTAGCAGCAATGTTTGGATATTTGGTTTTATTGACTGCTTATTTGATAATATCTATATGAGGATTAATTGTTTACAGAGATCTATTCCCTGTTGCATAAGAGACAACGGATACTCTGGTTTATTAATTTTATTGATTAAGAGTTGTATTTCATGGTCTCACCACTTGGTAATTTTTACTCTCTGTTAAATAACAGATGATAGAGAATCTAGTTTGTTAGTCTTTTTCAATTATCTATTTTTAGCTCTAGACAATGAAGAATTTTTCCAGTGAGAAGGAGGTCAGGTTTTTGATAGGCCAGTAAGGTTCTGTGGTTGTTCATTTGCTCTGAATCCTTGGCTCAACTCTAGAAGTGAAGTTCTCTATTTTTATTTTTATTATTATTATTATTTTTGAGATAGAGCCTTGCTCTGTCCCCAGGCTGGAGTGCAGTGGTGCCATCTTGGCTCGCTGCAACCTCTGTCTCCTGGGTTCAAGCAATTCTCCTGCCTCAGCCTCCCAAATAGCTGGGGCTACAGGCATGTACCACCACGCCCAGCTGATTTTTGTATTTTTAGTAGAGATGGGGTTTCATCATGTTGGCCAGGATGGTCTCGGTCTCTTGACCTTATGATCCACCCGCCTCGGCCTCCCAAAGTGCTGGGATTACAGGCGTGAGCCACCATGCCCAGCTGAAGCTCTCTGTTTTTAACTGTATGTATATCCTGTGTCTATCACTCAGAGAAGGCTTTACCACCTTCACCACAGACCGTATGAATGTGTAGTGTTTTCCAGTCTCCAGATGATACTGATAGATGAGCCTAAAAAGCCTCCTAAACAAACTCGTTCTAGGTGGCAGATAAACACATATCAATTGAATATTCCTAAAATTTCCAGAAAATTGAACTTTAGTACTTTAAATGTATTATAAAAAATGGTATCTTTATATAAGCCAGCTTAAAAATACTTTAAGAAATCAAGGGAACAGAATATAGATAAGTCTTTGGCAAATGAGACCAGCTTAATATTTTTGGTTTAATGAAAACAGCTATCAGTGTTAAATATAATACATGCATGCATTTATTATCCACCTCCTATTTTTCTCTATGAAATAGAAGTTACTTTAGTAAAAAGTTACAGTTACTTAAGTGAATGAACATGCACTAGGAACAACAGTGGCAGCGAACTATCACCTGGTAGGTGAAGTGATGTAATCTGCTTCTGTTCAGTAAGGGGAAAGATAATAATTTCAGTCTAAAGTGACTGGTTGTTTTAGAAAAAGAAAGAGGGTAGTGAAGGAAAAACCTGAATAGATATACAAAGCTATAGAAAGGCCATGGAAAGAAAATTGTATTTGCTTTCAATTACAAGCATACCTCAGAGATATTGCAGGTTCAGTTCCAAAACCACTGCCATAAAGTGAATTTTGCAATCAAGCAAGTCACGCAATTATTTTTTGGTTTCCTAGTCCATACAAAATTTATGTTTACACTATAGTCCATTAAGTGTGCAATAGCATTAGGCCTAAAAAACAATGTACATACCTTAATTAAAATACTTCACTGCTAAAAATTGCTACCAATCATCTGAGCCTTCAGTGAGTCATAATCATTTTGCTGCTGGAGTATCTTGATTTGATGTTGGTGGCTGCTGACTAATCAGGGGTGGTAGTTGCTGAAGGTTAAGGTGGCTGTGGCAATTTCTCAAAATAAGATAACAATGAAGTTTTCCACATCAATTGACTCTTCCTCTCACGAAAGATTTCTCTGTCGCATGTGAGGCTGTTTATAGCACTTTACCCACTTCTTTCGAAATTGAAGTCATCCCTCTCAAACCTTGCCAACTGCTTTATCCACTCTGTTTAAGTAACATTCTAAATCCTTTGTTGTCTTTTCAATAATGTTCGTAGCCATCTTCACAGAAGTAGATTCCATCTCAAGAAACCACTTTCTTTGCTCATCCATAAGAAGCAACTCTTCATCTGCTCAAGTTTTATCATGAGATTACAGCAATTCAGTCACATCTTTAGGCATCCCTTCTAATTCTAGTTTTCTACTTCCATCACATCAGCAGTTATTTCCTCCTTTTACATCTTGAACTCCTCAAAGTCACCTATGAGGGTTGGAATCAGCTTCTTCCAAACCCGTGTTAATGTTGATATTTTCACCTCGTCCCGTGATTTATGAATGTTGTTAATGGCATCTGGAATTGTGAATCCTTTCCAGAAGGTGTTCAATTTACTTTGCCCAGATCCATCAGAGGAATAACTAGCCATGGCACCTATCGCATTATGAAATGTATTTCTTAAATGATAAGACTTGAAAGTTGAAATGACTTCTTGATCCATGGTGGGCAGAATGGGTGTTGTGTTAGCAGGTGTGAAAACAGCATTAATCTCCTCGTACATCTCCATCAGAGCCCTTAGGTGTCTAGGTACATAATCAACTAGCAGCAATATTTTGAAAATAATCTTTTTTTTCCTGAGCAGTAGATATAAACAGTGGGCTTAAAATATCTAGTAAACCATTATTTAAACAGGTGTGCTGTTATCCAGGCTTTGTTATTCCATTTATGGAAAACAAGCAGAGTAGATTAAGCTTCATTCTTAAGGGCCCTAGGACTTGGGGAATGAAAAAATGAACTTTGGCTTCAACTTAAAGTCATTAGCTGCATTAGTTACTAACAAGAGAGTCAGCCTGTCTTTGACGTTTTGAAACCAGGCATTGACTTCTCCGCCCAAGCTATGAGAGTCCTAGATGGCATTTTCTTCCAACAGAAGGCTGTTTTGTTAACACTGAAAATCTGTTGTTTAGTGTGGCCACCTTCTTCAATTTCCTTTGCTAGATCTTCTAGATAATTTGCTGCAGCTTCTATAATCAGCACCTGCTGCTTCACTTTGCACTTCTATGTTACAGGGATGGCTTCTTTCTTTAAACTCATGAATCAATCTCTGTTAGGTTCAAATGTTTTTTTTTCTGCAATTTCCTCTTCTCTCTCAGTTTTCATAGAACTGAATAGAGTTAGGACCTGTCTTGCTCTGAATTAGACTTTGGCTTAATTAGACCAGCTGTCGTGGCCAGTTTGATCTTCTATCCAGACCACTAAAACTTTCTCCACATCAGCAATGAGACTGTTTTGCCTTCAAATCATTTGCATGCTCACTGGAGTAGCACTTTCAATTTCCTGCAAGAACTTGTCCTTTGCATTCGCAACTTGGCTGTTTGGTGCAAGAATCTGAACTTCTGGCCTATCTCAGCTTTCAGGAGACCTTCCTCACTAAGTTTAACCATTTCTAGCTTTTTATTTATTTATATTTAATTTTTTGAGAGACAAAAATCTCACTCTGTTACCCAGTCTGGAGTGCAGTGGTACAACCATTGCTCACTATAGCCTTGAACTCTTGTGCTGAAGCTATATGCTCATCTCAGCCTTGTAAGTAGCTGGGAATACAGGTGGGCCCAACTATGCCCAGCTGATTTTTTTTTTGTTTGTTTGTTTTTAGTTGTGTAAAGATGAGGGCCTATCCCTACTGCCCAGGCTGGACTTGAACGCCTGGCCTCAAGCAATCTTCTCACCTTGGCCTCCCAAGGTGTAGCTTTTGATTTAAAATGAAACACGCACGACTTTTTCACTTGAACACCTAGAGGCAATTGTAGGGCTATTTATTGGTCTAATCTCAATTCTGTTGTGTTTCAAAAAATAGGGAGTTCTGAAGAGAGGGAAAGAAGCAAGGAAACAACAGGTCGGTGAAGTAGTCAGGGCACACACAGCATTTGTCGAGTCGATTAAGTTAGCTGTCTTATATAGGTATGGTTCATGATGTCCCCGAACAATTAAAATAGTAACATCAAAGATCACTGATTACAGATCACCGTAACAGATATAATTATAATGAAAATGTTTGAAATAGTGCAAGAATTACAGTGTGACACAGAGACACAAAGTGATCCCATGCTATTGGAAAAATGGTGCCAGTAGACTTGCTTGACACATGGTTACCACAGCCTTCAATTTTGGAAAAAACTATTTTCTGTGAAGCATAATAAAGTAAAACACAGTAAAACGAGACATGCCTATAAAGTGTGTGCAAATGTTTAGTGAAAAAAACTATGAAATATGCTAAAATCTTAACAAAGTCTGTTCAGTTTTAATGGGCTTGCTTTTTTTCTTTGTTTATTGCCTTAAGCCATGATATGTAATTCTGTGTAATATGCACAGATTTTGTGTTTTGGCAAGATAATTTTCTGGGCTTTATGCTTATTTTATTATGTCCTTGATTATTTAAGAAAACAAAAACTCTTCACTTACGAAAGAACCACGGTTCTTTATAATCATGTTACTTTCTATGTTTATTTTTAAATATTTTATTGTCACTTTTAAATAGGTAGACCAGTATTATTTCTACCTTGAGAGGTCAAATCTCCTGACAACTGCTTTTTTTCCTTCTTCCTAGAAATGAATTTTGAATGTAAAATAAAATAAAATTAAGATAAACTCACATGATATTTTTTGCACCTAACGTATCTTTGAGATTTTTTTCAAAAGTCTCCTTTAAAAATCACAAAGATTTGTTCTACCTTATAAAAAACAGGGACCAGAAATAAGTAAGTTTATTTGACAAGTTAATATTGATTAATTTTATAGAAAGAGTTTTTCAAATCTGAAGAGATGCTGTTTCCCCACATTAAATTTCCAGGGATATACCGTTATTTAAATAAGAAAAATTATATGCTCCATAGACTGTTTCTGGAGATGGGTCAGTGCCTGAGTTCTCCCAAATATGTTTCTATTTATCAGAGTTCTGGTGTTGCTTTGCCTTATAATATTAGGCAACAATGGCATCTTATTCTTTGTTTCCATGCCTGATTCTTACAGACTTCAAACTCTATTATTGAGTATTCTTGTTTTCATGGCAGTTTAGTTATTTGCCTAGGTTCATTAAGAATTTGCCATCTTTTTCCAAGACATAATTGAAAACATTGGCTGATAGCCAAGTTTATCTGGAATGTCATGTTTGAGAACGATGATTATTTAATCATGTATTACCAGCCACTGTTGAGTAACCACATTTGACTTTATGGAATCAATGCTTAGGAAGCACTCTTGGTAAAACTGGCCTTACTGGCTTTTAGGATTCTCAGCCTTAAAAGTGGGTAGGAGAAATCATTTTCAGACAGGCCCAAGAACCTCAGAATATTTCAGAGACCTTAAAAAGAAAAGAAATCACTCGATGTATAGGTATTATAGGTGAAATCTGGTAGAGAGAGTTTCTTGGCTTGGCTTCCTAGTGTAAAGAGGCTATGAAAAATCCAATCTGATTCCTAATGAAAATTTTCAGCAAAGTAAACATGAAAAGATCTATGTAGTAAATTAACACTGTTGCCGTTTCTATGTCAATGATAAAGCTAAGACTAATGAGACCAGACTTACGTTGTGATTAAGAAAAATATTTGAGATTATTTTTGATCAAAAGAGAAGAAACTGTGGGAAAAAAAGCACTTCAATGGAAAACTAAGCATTGTCTTTAGAACAACCTTATGAACTGTCTGATTCGAATGCTATTCATTATATTCAATTATATGCATTCCTCGAAGACATTGTGGGTTTGTTTCTAGACCATTGCAATAAAATTAATATGCAAAAAAGTGAGTCACATAATTTTTTTTGTTTCCCAGTGCCTATAAACATTATATTTACACAATACTGTAGTCTATTAAGTGGGCATTATGTCTAAAACAATAATGTATATAGCTTAATTAAAATTAATTTATTGTTAAAAAGTGCTGACATAGAGACACAAAGTAGGCAGTAGTAAGCACGCGGTGTTGGAAAAATTATGCTGGTAGACTTGTTGGATGCAGGGGTGCCCAAAACCTTCAATTTGTAAAAAACACAATAACTGTGAAGTGCAATAAAGTAAAGCACAATAAAATGAGGTATGCCTGCATTTCACACGTATTTATTAATTGTAAGGAACACATAGATAGGCAAACTCTATCTTTTTCAAAGAGTGTCCATTGATTTTCTCTGCTTCTATATTTAAAAAAAAACAGTTTTGTACTCATTTGTAATTCTTTTCCTTTGTGTGTGTGTGTGTGTGTGTGTGTGTGTATGTATGTATATATAATTACTTTTCCTGAACTGGTGATAACATCTTCCTTGTTCCCTCATATAAGAAAAGCCATAAAGTTTAATGTGTTTAGATTTTACATTTGTATGACCGTTCTGACTTTATCTTCTTCTGAATATTATGTTTAACAGTACTATACAAACACTTCAAGATTGCTCATGGAAAAGTAAGCATCCCTAAAATATAGAGGGGGATCCTGTCATTATTTCAACTCTCTCTCTCTCTATATATATATATACACACACACATATGTGTATATATGTGTATGTGTATGTGTGTGTTTATAGTGTTACTATTTAATACGCATTAGGTTTTGGAAACAAGATTAAAGATCTATCTATTGATAGATAGATAGATAGATAGCTCATCTGTCAGTTGTTGTCAAATACCATGTGAAAGATGGATGGAAATAGTTTATAGTTTTGGTAGAGATAGATTATAATAGTCAGGGCAAGGAATAAACAACCTCAGAGAGTTAAGTAGATATAGACGATGATATGGTTTGGCTCTGTGTCCCCACCCAAATCTCATCTTGAATTGCACTCCCATAACTCCCACATGTTGTGGGAGGGAACTGGTGGGAGATAATTTGAATCATGGGGGTGGTTCCCCCATACACTTCTCATGGTAGTGAATAAGTCTCATGAGATCTGATGGTTTTATCAGGGATTTCCACTTTTGCATCTTTCTTATTTTTCTCTTGTTGCCACCATGTAAGAAGTGCATTTTACCTCCTGCCGTGATTCTGAGGCCTCCCCAGCCATATGGAACTGTAAGCCCAATTAAACCTCTTTTTCCTCCCAGTCTTGGGAATGTCTTTATCAGCAGCATGAAAATGGACTAATAGAGTAAATTGTTAGTAGTAGAGCGGAGCATTGCTGAAAAGACACCCAAAATGTGGAAGCGACTTTGGAACTGGGTAACAGGCAGAGGTTGGAACAGTTTGGAGGGCTCAGTAGGAGACGGGAAAATTTGGGAAAGTTTGGAACCTCCTAGAGACTTGTGGAATGGCTTTGGCCAAAATGCTCATAGCAGTATAGACAATAAGGTCCAGGCTGAGGTGGTCTCAGATAGAGATGAGGAATTTGTTGGGAACTGAAGTAAAGGTGATTCTTGTTATGTTTTGGCAAAGAGACTGACTGCATTTTTTCCCCACCTAGAGATTTGTGGAACTTTGAACTTGAGAAAGAGGATTTAGGGTATCTGGTGGAAGAAATTTCTAAACAGCAAAGCATTCAAGAAGTGACTTGGGTGTTGTTAAAGGTATTCAGTTTTATAAAGGAAGCAGAGCATAAAAGTTTGAAAAATCTGAAGCCTGAAAATGTTATAGAAAAGAAAAATCTATTTTCTGAGAGAAATTCAAACCTGCTGTAGAAATTTGCACAAGTAATGAAGAACCAAACGTTCATCTCCAAGACAATGGGGAAAATGTCTCCAGGGCACGTCAGAGGTCTTCATGGCAGCCTCTCGCATCACAGGCCTGGAGGCCTAAGAAAAAATGGTTACGCCGGCCGACCCAGGGTCCCCATGCTGTGTGAAGTCTAGGGACTTGGTGCCCTGCATCCCAGCCATTCCAGCCATGACTAAAAGAGGCCAAAATACAGCTCGGACTGTTGCTTCAGAGGGTGGAGGCGCCAAGCCTTGGCAGCTTTTCTATGTTGTTGAGCTTGTGAGTGCACAGAAGTCAAGAATTGAGGTTTGGGAACCTCTGCCCAGATTTCAGAAGATGTATGGAAATGCCTGGATACCCAGGCAAAAGTTTGCTTCAGGGGCGACGCCCTCATGGAGAACCTCTGCTAGGGCAGTGCAGAAGGGAGATGTGGGGTCAGAGCCCCCACACAGAGTCCACACTGGGGCACTGTCTAGTGGAGCTGTGAGAAGAGGGCCACTGTCCTCCAGACTCCAGAATGGTGGATCCCCTGACAGCTTGCACCATGCACCTGGGAAAGCCGCACACATTCAATGCCAGCCCATGAAAACAGCCAGGAGCGGGGCTATACCCTGCAAAGCCTCAGGGGTGGAGCTGCCCAAGACCATGGGAATCCACCTCTTGCATCAGCGTGACCTGGATGTGAGACCTAAAGTCAAAGGAGAACATTTTGGAACTTTAAAATTTGACTGCTCTGCTGGATTTCGGACTTGCGTGGGCCCTGTAGCCCCTTTGTTCTGGCCAATTTCTCCCCTTCTAAATGGCTGTATTTATCGAATACCTGTACTCCTATTGTATCTAGGAAGTAACTAGGCTTGCTTTTGATTTTTCGGGCTCATAGTCAGAAAGGGCTTGCCTTGTCTCAGATGAGACTTTAGAACGTGGACTTTTGGGTTAATGCCGAAATGAGATAAGACTTTGGGGAACTATTGGGAAGGCATGAATTGTTTTGAAATGTGAGGACATGAGATTTGGAGGAGCCAGGGGTGGAATGATATGGTTTGGCTCTCTGTCCCCACCCAAATCTCATCTTGACTAGTACTCCCATAATTCCCATGTGTTGTGGGAGGGACCTACCTGGTGGGAGATAATTTGAGACGTGGGAGCAGTTTACCCCACACTGTTCTCATGGTAGTAAATAAGTCTCATGAGATCTGACGGTTTTATCAGGGATTTCTGCTTTTGCATCCTTCTCATTTTTCTCTTGCTGCCACCATATAAGAAGTGCCTTTTGCCTCCTTCTATGATTCTGAGGCCTCCACAGCCATGTGGAACTGTAAGTCCAATTAAACCTTTTTTTTTCTTTCCAGTCTCGTGTATGTCTTTATCAACAGTGTGAAAATTGACTAATACAGATGATACAGACAGATATAGAGATACAGATATGGATGTAAATATATATGTGTGTGTGTGCATATATATAGTATAGAGCTTTTGTGAAGTAGTCTAGGATAGTTTGATGGTCCCTGGGGCATTTGAATAGGTTTTAGTTAGAATAATTGAAGCATTAACTAAATTTAGCCATTTATTTTTTAAACTATCATGTGGGTGGATCTGTAAATCACATACAATGGAAGTAAAAGGATGATTCAGTGTGAAGGTGCCAAGTGGAATGCAGATCTATGTGCTGCATGGAACAGGAGCTGCCTAAGCTGCACCAAGCTCAGCCATGTGCCAGAATCACGGCCTGAGCAGGCTCTCTGAGCTTTATTGTCAACTTTAAATGATAAGATAACAGCAGCTTCCTAGAAGATTGCTTTAAGAATTGCAGTTTAATCATGTAAGTATCTCATACCTAATTAGAACTGATAAAGTAGTTGCAATTATTATTGTTGGAAACAACTCTCTCTCTGCTTTAGTCATTTTTGAAGGTGTGTGCTTATGTCTGTATCTGTGTGTGTCTAGAAGGAGTCCTTTTCTACAAAATAGAGCATTTTATTCTTACTATCTTGTATAGTGAAGTTTATGTTATCCTCATTTCTATTGTTTCATTCCTCTTATCTATGCTTTTCAGCTTTTGACCATCATTGGGCCTCTCTGGCCACTTTAAGAGAAGCCACTTTTAAATTTTGGGGCCATCAGAGGAACTTCATGAACTTTCATTTGGACTGTGGACTTTCAAAAAAGTTGCTGTCGTGTTTTCTGTTCTTCTCAGAAAAAAACAAATGTTTTAAGAGCATAAGAAATGCTGACATATTGTAGTGTTTCTGTGGGTTCACTGGCAAAAATGTGAGTAAAAGAGATTATGCTCATGCTGGTATATTTATTAGGAAGAGAATATGTAGAAACCAAGAAGTACTTGTTTTAACATATACATTTGTGACAAGAGTTAAATTTGAGTTATTTTTGTCTTCTCTCCCAAATGGGGCACAACTAGAATGAGCTGGGGAAGACAGTTGTCACAAACGCACAGAATATAACTTTCAAGGGAGAAACTCAGATGTAGGTGTACTCAGTTCTGGCCTAATGTAGTCTGCATATCTGGCAGTTAGCCTGTCCCTGAGCTACATTTCCAAAACCTATTCCACTATGTAATCACCTGTAATTTATTTCCTGTCTTAAAGAAACCAGAAACCACTGCTAAGTATCAGTTGACTAATGCTGACTTAGCGTCTGATCTGTTCACTGTACTCTGCTGGGGCACTGGGAGCGAGACCCACAAGTATGAATATTTAAACTGATTTCAAGGGGTTTATAGCCAAGTTATGTAAAAGGACATACACCTTGGAATATTGTGAGGTATAAAATAAGGTTAGCTAACATCATTGGATATTTAATGTTTACTCTGTGCCAAGTTCTACTTTATGGGAGATTCTCACCACAACTCTTTGATAAGTCATATTATCATCCTCATTTTACAGATGGAGAATCTGAGAAACAAGCAGTTACTGAAAAATGTCCTAGGCCACATAAGTAGTGAATAGGCTTTCTAGGGTGTAAGGGCAAGAGATTTGGCTGAAGAGCATATGCTCTAGCCAGTTTACACCAGGAAGAGACAATGCCTGCTTTAGGAGCCCAGAGTATTAGGTCCCTGTGAACTGGGTCCTCCACAAATGGCTTTGAGAAGGAAAAATTTATACTGGACTTTTAAGGATGAATAAGGCATGTTGAGATTTGAACTGGCACAGTAGGAGGGAGACAAGACCACCAATCAATTTGAGGGATAAAATGAGAAGAATATCTGGGTTCATTGTTTTGAAATCTGTCCATCCATTCCGTTATCTCTATTTCATATCTCCATCTCACTTTGATTCTGACTCTTAAGTCTAGTCACAGCAGCAGAATGAAAGTCTGACTCATGAGAATGATCTATACTGCTATATGCTAAGAATGTGAGGTGGGTAGGAGAGTGTGTGCCCTATCTCTCATCATCCTGAGTGAAGAAACGCATTCCAGAGGAATCGGAATATGAAAAACTGAGACACTACAACTTTTACTTCTACCACACACAACTTCAATAATGTATGACTTATTTAATAAAACTTTTAATTGCATATCTTCCAAATACAAAATGAGAAAATGTTCTTATACAAAAAGAGTATTTTCAGGTACTTTATCAACTCTATAATGTGGGAGAGGAGTAGCGACTCCATTTAGAGTGGGTTTTTTACACTAAAAGTCATTTTCACCTATTTCAACATCTTTATTAAGAGTGTGGTCATGTTACCAAGTAAAAATTATAGAGTCTTCCCCATGCCCAAGATATCTGGTATAAAAAAATCTGTATAAAATAATAATACAAGTTTTTAAACCAGGAGGAAACCGCAGAGATAATGTTACTTACTATATTAACCAGGAAAAAGACTTCCCCAAATCATAGCTTTCATTGGTGGCAGGGACGTAATTGGAACAATCGTTTCTAAAAATATATTTTTTACTATACAGAGAGCTCATATGACATCTAATCCTGCATTCCTGGCACAATGACCCTGACGTCCATTTTTAGCTGGTATTGTTATTGACAAGGTATAGTTTTCAGCTATCCTCTAAACTCCTATAAAGACTTTGTCCTTGTATTTTCAGGTCACACAGCATCTAGCTGAGTATCTGGAGCCCAGTGCATTTGTAAAACTGATTGGTGGTGGTGGGGAATACCAGATGTAGCCAAATTACACGTCTTTGAAGAAGATGCGAAAATCGGCAGATTCTTAATCTTGAGGCATGCAATGAATACTTTAAACCTGGAGGTTAGGGTATGGAAGAGAGTGAATTTGAAAATTTACTTTAAAATTTGTGTGCACAAAGGAAAGTGAGTTTGAAACTTTAACCCTGACATCAAAATTAAATCTGTAGAAAATAAAACTTCCCATTAAATGAAACTCAAAATAGAAGTAAATAAATAAATACCAAGTTGGCATGAATACCCTTGCTAACAGAAGCTGCTGAATTTCCCACACCTCTTACAATGATTAATCCCTTCCTACAGGCCAAAACCTAATTATAAACCACTCTAATTAGTCAGGAAATAGGACTACTATTGCTTGTTGAGAAAAAAAAAATGTATAGGAGAAAACACTACTACTGCATGAGAACTCCAGAATGAGGCAGGGGAAATTTAGGTGTTAACGCAAATCTGAGGTCTCATGCCATGAAGCTTATTTCCTTGCATCAGTTGACTACTGCCTATATATTTTTATGAGGCCTCTTCAGTTTATTTTGCTGCTTTAAGTCCACTTAGTACCAGTTTCATTGTAGCAAGCCTTTAAACTTAAAGTAAGTGTTATGTAAAATATTATTTAGATTTTACATAAAATGTATCTTCAGAACTTTCAAGTGCTCTAGGGCAAAAAGGAGAAAATCTTCTAAGAAAAAAATCTTAATATTCCAGATATAATGAGTTTGTTTTACATTATCTTTCTTATTTTTCCCCCCTCTGGACTATTTTCACTTGGGTTCCTTTCATATCCCAGTTAGCAAAGGAATTGACCAGAACTAAGAACAGCCCTAGAGCAATAGCTAAAATTCTGCTGTGCTTGTCAGATACCGTCTGACCACTGATTACTGCCCGAGGGGAGTTTGTTTTCTTTATAAACTTTTTGGTGGGTTTTTATCACCAGAAAAACAGCTTTTATTCCTCTCAGGAGAAACTTCAGGGTTGTGTTGAGGAAAGTATGAGCTTTTGATATTTTATTATTATTTTAAATCATGAGTTTTGTGTGCTATGTTAAAAGGTGAAAGACAGGCCTTTTCATTAAATTGAAATAAGGAGAACATCATAATAATAGATGTTACAAATGTGATCGACCTGCAAACTCGCCTCAGGCAAAGGTTTACATGAGTCATGATAGATACATGCAACAGGAATCTCCTACATTTCACCTATGGAAAACATACCATTTCATCAATTCTTGGGATTAAGTAAGGTGTTATCAGTCAGAGTCTCAGAAGAAAACAGAATTCACCCCAGGTTCAGATGAAACTAATGAAGACATTTTTATAGAGGTGTGAATAGGTTTAGGGAGAAAAAAGAGTGAGGCGTTCAGATACTAGCAACAGTGAGAAGCCTCTACTATCCTCAGGGCCAAAGGATTTCAGGGAGGCAATAGTCCCAGTAGAGCCCACTGGCAACTGGAAATATGGAAGAAAGGGCTTGCTGTAGGAACACAGGGCAGGACAGACAAGTATACAGAAGTGTGCAGTGTGTGGGAGGGCCAACGGAGAATAACCAACACTCGAGAAATTGGTCTATGGATTTGCAGTAGTTCTGGAGAGATTTCTTTTAGTCTAGTTTATGCCTTAACAACAACAAAAAAAAACTTTAAAAAAATATGCCCTCTGGCTTTGATGCTTTTTTTGTTTTGTTTTGTTTTGTTTTTGTTTTGAGACAGTCTCACTCTGTTGCCCAGGCTGAAGTGCAGTGGCACGATCTTGGCTCACTGCAACCCCCGCCTCCCAAGTTCAAATGATTCTCCTGCCTCAACCTCCTGAGTAGCTGGGATTACAGGTGCACACCACCACGTATGGCTAATTTTTGTATTTTTTATTAGAGACGGGCTTTCACCATGTTGGTCAGGCTGGTCTTGAACTCCTTACCTCAGGTAATCCGCCCGCCTTGGCCTCCCAAAGTGCTGGGATTACAGGCGTGAGCCACTGCGCCCAGCCAAGACTTTAGATTACTGCTTTTGCTTTAGAGGGTAGACTCAAATTCTGTGTTTAGAGGGTCGACTCCATGTCTGTGGTTTCTCCCCCAAGGAGAATTATTTTCTCATCTAGAATATAAATTCCTTTAAGACTAGGAGGACTCAGTCATTGAGAACCCATTAAGTTGTGTGTGAAGTAAAGTAACAAATACTCTGATTTGTAGCCTGGAATGCTGGTCATTATTTATACTAATAACCAATATTCATACTCTTCCTTCTAAAGACATGGTAGGATTGCACTTCTCTCCTCTTTAGAAGTTAGGCAGGGATATATTATTGCTCTGGCCAGTGAAATGTGATAGTAAATAATATCCGTCATGTGGAAGTAGAAGCCTTTATGGACCAGTGCCCCATTCCCACGTTCCCTTCCAGATTCTGAGCTATCCCAGATGCCAGAACTCAATTAGTGTGCCTTCTCTAATGAGTAGGGTATAGGACAAAGCCTCTCACTGATCCAGGATGTACAACTTGGGTAGGTAAGGGGGAAATTGTTTTATTTAAAGCCTCTGCAGTTATGGATTATTTATTATTGCAACTTATACAATTATGATTAATTCACAAGTTTATAGAAATGTCACTAACTAGTTTAATAAAACACTTTAAATCCCATTGGTTAAAACTAAAAATAAGACCATATCAAACAAGGCTACCAAAAATAGGGAACAAAAGCAGCCTATAAGACATACTGTAGGCGCTTCTTTCTAAGGAGATTAGTAAAAACAAATATATCAGTATAAACACAGATATGGCTGCACCTTAGTGTATATGTATAGAAAGAGAGAGGTAGGGGCCATGAGGGAATTTACTTGCCTGCAGTAGAAGTTTTGAGATAGAAAACTGTTCTGGAAGTATACACGCATAAGTAAAGCTGGCCTAGATTATGAAGTGAGCAGAGTTCATAAAACCCCAGTATCAAAGGATTGAGGAAGATCTTGAAAGGTCACTTGGTTTATTCACCTCCTTTCAAGGAGGATCACACCAAAACCATCGTGAAAAAAAAAAAAAAAAAAAGAAGCTATTCTATTTTTAAGGCCATCTGTAGAGGAAGATTTTCCCTGGTCAGGACTGTTTTTCAGCTAGTATCAAACTTTCTATTTTGAGTGAAACGCCTCACTTACATTCAGAACACTAAATGCGTCACTCAACATCTGTATTCATTTCCTTGGGCTGCTGTAACAAATAATTACAAACTGTACAGAAATTTATTCTCTCACAGTTCTAGAGGCTAGAAGTCTAAAATCAAGATTTCAGTAGGGCCATGTTCCTTTTGAAAGCTCTAAGAGGTGTCATCCTCCCTCACCTCTTTGTAGTTTCTGATGGCTCCTGGCAACTCTTGGCTTCCTTGGCTTGCAACCATAGCTCTCCAAGCTCTGACTCCATTGTCACATGGTTCTTCCCTGTGTGTCTTTCAGTGTGTCCTCTTTGTTTAAGGTCATCAGCCATTGGATTTAGGGCCAAATCTAATCCAGTTTGAACTCATCCTAACTTAACTAGTTACAACTTCAAAGACCCAGTTTCCAAATAAGGTCACATTCTGAGGTTTCTGGTAGACATAAAATTTTGGGCAATACTGTTAAACCTACTACAGCGTCCTTTATGACTTGTCCTGAAGCAGAAAATATCAATTTTTTTAAAAAAGAACTGTACCCTAAGTGTTTTTTCTTGCAGTCAATTCAAAATTTATAGCTCATTTAATGGGGATGGCTTTCATTTTACTATTATTTTGATGGTTTAAATTAATGCAAAATTATTTTAAAATGTCATCATGAATATGATCTTTGTGCTGGTTTTTGGTGGGAAGGGAGAAACCAGCCTAAGATCCAGCACTGAACTTGCAAAAATAATAATTTTTTGACTCTAGCTGATTAAATGAATGAGATGAACACACTTGATGCACACAACATGTCAAGCTGTATTATGACACAGTGGACAGTGTGGGGCTTCTTTAGCCATAAATACTGCGAAAGATGTGGACAGAGGCAATGCAGTATGCACTGAAGTTATCAGAAAGATTTTAAGGAGGAGAAAGAAGACATAAAGGGTAGATAGGATTTTATGAAAGAACATATGTTGTATCTAGTTGAGAGAACTACAAAATAAATCAGTAAAACGGGGTAAGAAGCAGCTGTCCATAGAATTGACTGGCCACAGAGATCTGGCCATAGAAGAGCATTTTAAAATAGAATGGGGGGCTTTGATTTATAAAAGTGAGCCAGGACCTGCATGTAAGACTTTCAATGTCAAATTAAATTCAAGCACCGTTCTAATGGTGCTGGGGAGGCCCTAAAATCTCTGGGCCCCAGAAAGATATGGTATAGAGGATATTGGGAGAAAGTGGCCTTGGTGACAGAGTGAAGGTTGTGTTTTAGGGATGGGAGTTTAAAGATTGTTGCAATGGGCCAGGCAAGTTTTGAGGGCTTGTTTCTTAATGAATAATGGGAAATCATAACATGACAGCCATCACATGAAAATTCTTGCTTAGGACAAGGGTGCTCCATAGAGAATATTCCACTGTGGGATTTATGTTGCTTTTCTAGCAATGGTCTATAGAGAGAACATTTTCCTTCCCCGTGAGCCCCTTCATCCCTCAGGACATGAGAAAACCACCGTCACCCTCAGTGTGTGACATCCACTGTTTTGGCTGCTCTCCACTTAACCTGAGTTTCATTTAAAAGATTAATAATAAAAAAAAGAACGTTCTCAGCCTTCACCTTTGGAAAAAAATCTCCGTATTCAGCAAAAGATAATGTAAGGTTGCCCTGTTAACTCAGCCTTGCAGAAAACATTCCTGTCAGTTGGCATGAGCTTTGTTCCTTTCACCTCAGGCAGGTGGTAAAGACATTTTGCAAAAGAGGATTCCAAATTAGGTTAAGCACCAAAATAGGGAAATGACCTGGCTCACCATGGTGGGGAGAGATTGAACTGCTGAAGTATATCCAAATTCACTCCTTTCAAGCCATGTTTCAGTGAGGTTTTGGGGAGAATAAAAATGGAAAAAATGGTCGACTGTGATGGCTTTCCAACTTTCTTTTAACAAGCCCTATCCCATTGTTCTGAGGCTGGAACACCCCACTAAATGATAATTTTACTTGCTGGTTTTATTCCAACCACACAATCCTTTCTTTGAGCGTATCTTAATACCACTTTCTTCTGAAGGTGTTGGATGTCCTTTATCCCAGGGGCATGTGCACATAAGCAATGCCTCCTGGAGGTTGAAGCTTCTATAAGATACACAAAGATGATATTATTTTCATGAAATACCAGATATCAGGGCAGGTCATAGGAGAGTTATAATAGGAAGAAAGTTTCTATTATCAAACTTTGCATCAGCCAATTATATAGAATCCTACCCAAACTAACTTTTAATGCAGGGAGGCTCTGCCCTTAAGCTCATAGGCCTGTTCCCTAATAGACTGTTGCCACGTTTAGGGAAGCAAACCATTTATCTTATGGTTCTCCTGTGGCTGATGTGCATTCACAGGATTCAGGGCCTGAGCGATAACCCTTTGTCCAGGGAATATTTATAAGAATGGTGTGTCTTCCTTTGATTAAAATGTCTCTCATATTTCTGAAATCTACAAAGATCCTGTTGACTCAGTGTGATATTCTGTCTCCTGGATTGTTTCTCCTTCTCTGAAAATGCTCCCTGGCCACTCCAGCTTTTATTGAGGCCTACTTGCCTCTAAATGTCTACAGCCACATTTAGCATCTAGCCATGTGTATATTTATTGAGGTGGTCTTTGCAAGGTATTTAATGTTTACTAAATTAATCAATGGAGTCCATGATAATTCCTAGATAGGCTATTCAGAAAAAGATGGGTCTCTAAGTATGAGGCTTGAGTTTCTCTACTCATTTACAATATTGAAAGACATCAAAAGTTTTGTACCAGTGTTTCTGATCTTCTTTGAGATGATGACATCACCTTTATCTAGACATCTGTAAAGAATGGGGGGAGAAGGATGTCTACTTCACAAAGATTGAAATAATTAATAAAAGTCTATGCTATGCTTATTTCAGTATTGACTTCTTCAGTGACACCACTGGGGAATATAGAAACATTTCATTTTCTATTGGGATCAGGAAAACCTTTCTACTTCTCTTTCATATTAGATCAAATAAAGGCACAAACTCTTTTGTGAAGGTGAAGGACAATTCTTCTCTATTTCTTGATAAGTCAAAGAATGAAGAAATATTTTAAAAAGAATTTCCTTCCCCATTTTGGCCTCCTTATAGCATGACTAGCCTATGTTCAGAGAGCTGAAATCTCATTTGTGTAGGCCTGAAAAGACATATTATATCTTATTCTAATAAAGCTTTTTACTTTGCTCTTAGTTGCCAAGGTAGTATACAGGGAGGAGAGAGATTTCCATTAACTTAGCATCATCTTACTATTAAAACATTAAATCCCTCTCATTTCAAAATTTTGTAAAAAATACATCAGAGGACATTTTCAAAGTATGTGGCTTAGAATGTAGGAAAATAGACAACTTAAGTTCAGAAAACTTTTAATCAGCTCTTATTCTGGGACTAGACCCTTGATTTTGACCGAATCACTTCGGTCCTTTTGAGTCTCAGTTTCCTTATCTATCAGATAAACACTGGGTTGTGGGAGTGTTTTAAAGCTCAAAGGAAAGAACATATGTGAAAATTCTAAGAAAAATATAGGACGTGGTGTAACAGCTCTTTCCATTTCCATGACATTGTTATTTTTAGCAATATTTCTGTGTAAGAAACTGAACTGTTGAAATACTCTGATTACAGCACTAATTTATAAAAATAACTATGTATTTATTCAATAATACAATGAATACCTGTGAAGCCCTGGCCAACCCAGCAACTAGAACATTAAAAGTAACTTCTATCTTCCAGTGTTCCTCTTGACCACACCTGCCTGCTTCCACAACCCAAAGAAACTAGGAACTGGGAATTTATACCTATTTGTATACTATGCATATGTGAAATGTATTTGTAATATAAATTAACAAACATATGTATAAATATATATGTGTGTTTATATATCACACACACACACACACACACAAACAGCTAAAGCTAAACATTCCTCAGTTATATTAAGTTAGTATTAGCTGTTGTTTTAACTTCTAGTTCCAATAAATTACTTTTTTACTGAATATTCTTAAGTAAGTTCATCAAAATTGTAGCATTTGACTTGAGTTTATTTTCACACATGTATACTATTCTATTGTGTGAATATACCACACAGTATATGACTATTCTCATTTTGATGAATTTTTTTGTTGTTTTAATCTTCCGTAGATTGTTGCTATTACAAATGGTGTTGCTATAAATTTTGTTGTATACCTTTGGTGAACATGTGTAAGGATTTTCTTCTAGGTATTTACCAAGGAGTCAAATCATTGTGATAATAGGTTATATGAATATTCACTCTTACATGATCATATCAAACTGCTTTCCAAAGTGGTTGTACCAGTTTACACTCAACACCAGAGTTTAAAAGAGCCTATTTGTATTTCAACATTTGGTATTATAGACTTGTTAATTTTTGCCAATCACATTGCATTAAATATAACCTTACTTTGGGTTTTATTCACTTAATTCAATATCACTAAAGACTTTGAGCATCTCTTCTTATATTTAATGATTATATGTGTTTCTTCATATATATTTATTTTAGTGGGAGTGCCATGTCGTTTTTAGGCCTAGTGCTGTATCTTAGTGCATTCAGTTAGAGTTATAAAAGACTGGGAACTCTTTTTCATTTCTTTGGATTCTCTCAAATAGTATCCAGAAAAGTGTTTTGCCAGCAGGAGTTTCCTCCATAAGATGAATGGCTTCTATGACTTCCTGTGTCTTCTCAATTGGAAAGCCTATAGGAAGATTTAAAGTTTATATGGTGCTTTGCTGGGCACAAAACAATGATAAATACACATTACCTAATTCCTTGTTTTAGGAACTTGAAATCTTGAAGAGATAGTCACATTGATTTAAACCCTCACCGTTTTATCACTTCTTCATTTATTTTTCTACTTTCAAGTTTTGTTTCATTCTGGCCAAAATGAAGGCATGATGTAATTTACATTAATAACTCTCAAATATTTGAAATAATATTAACAAAAATTTTCAATATATTAATAATAGCCAAAATTTCAATAGTAAAGAAAATGTAAAAAAAATATTGATTTGGCATATCAGATAGGATTATCTCAGCAGGCAAACTTTTCAACTTCCCATAAAGGGACATAAAAGCACATAATGGGACTATATGCTTTTCAGATGCAGTCTCCGTCTGCCTACTTTCAAATCAGTGACTGAAGATGTATACCACATCCAGGATTCCTAAATTATACTTCATTTGAGGCTTTACAGAATCTAACTTCAAAGCTACTCTGAAGAGCTTTGTGGGTTACCCAACTTCAAAGTGTACTTGAGATTATTTAACATCATTAAACAGAGCAATCTAAGAGACAAAGACACAGGCTAAAGTCAAAGCAATTTTAAAGACACTATACATCATTGTCTTTGCTATTACTTTTCTTTTCAACTTACTTAAAACTGTCACCCTTTACCCATTCATATGCATGTCCAAAGTTTATGCGTGTTTTGGGGGAAACTTTGTACTCAAACCTTGGCCTTATCATTTCCTGAGATTTTTCTCATTTTGTCTTAAATGTTCCTTGATATTTCTGGCTCCAGGATATTGACTAAGCATGTGAAATCCTCTTTAAATAAATACAATAGCCTATTTCCAAAAGTCATACTATAAGGCACAGCTGTCACAACATCTGACAAATATTCACAGCCAAGGATATGACCTAGCAAGTCTGAATGCACTTTCTCATTTTTCTCATATTTTCACATTTATCTCTCCTTCATTCAGAAGCATTTGTCAACCTGCCTCTATCCATGGCAGCCCTTCTTATTTTAATGTTCTCACTCTTACCCACAAACTAAATTTACATTTCTTGCTGTTATAAATTTTATATTTTTGTGTGTGGAGAAACATTCCATCAGGAAGACTGAAGCCCAGTAAACTCCCAAAGACAAGACTTTCAGAAGGTAAAGCACTCCCTTCCTTTATAGACTAGCAAAGATGAGAACAGATAAAAATAAAAATAAATAAGAAAAGGTTTTACATCAGTCTGTGAAGTTACTCTGTCTATTCTCATCTCTCTATCAAAGAGCCCTGGTAGAGGATTGAGGATATCAATAAGCTCTATGGCTTGAGTCTAACTCTGCAAAGGTATTTTTGGTAATGTGAATTTATTGTGTATAGAATATAAAAACATAGGTACAATATGACACTCAAATTATATATATGTTATATATAATTATACAATTATATATATATATACACACACACGCATATGTATATATATTTAACTAGATTCCATTTTATATGTGTTTTTCAATTAGTTAAAATTCCAGAAATACAAAACAGAAAAATATCTTAAAGGTCATCTGCCCCATCCTCTATTGATAAGTAGAATGACCATATAATTTATTGTCCAAACATATGTACTCTTGGAAATGAAAAAGCATACTACTAATAATTAGGTAGATATAACAGGTATTAGCAGGAACTATGACAGGCAACGAAGGGTAAATGGTCATCCTAGTCTTAAAGATTGCATTAAGTAGTTTGGGCTCATGAATTGAAAGCGCTACACAACATCAGAAACCAGGTTTCCTAGTGTCTTGTTAAGAATACATTGTAACACATGAGTTAACTAGCTCGTGGTCTTTCAGTCTGAAATATGCATTGATCATTTTGCCCAAGGTCTGAAGACAAGTCACATCAAACCACTGACCTAAGAAAAATGGAATTAATGTTGCAACTGCATTCTCCTAACTTCTCACTGGACTTGAGATGGTAGAGGATTCTGACAGCATGCTTTCCCCTTGGGCAAACCAAACCCGGCTGACATGATCCACTTTGATTTGGCCAACTTGTCAATGAGAGGCATGATGACCTTCTGCACATATGTACTCATCTCACAAACTCCCTGGGTGCAGAGGTTGTGTCCTGCATCTGACTCAGGGAGGAATGACCATCTGAGGTGGTTTTTCATCAATAGTTATCCTGGTTGCTCTATTTAGCACTCTGGTGTCTGCAAAACATGTTTGCTATTCTTGCTTATTTTGTCTTTAGTTTAGCATATACTGAACACCTGTTGGGTACAGAAATATGCTAGGGAATATTACATATATTACTGTGATTTATTGTGTATTAAGATTTTAATAATTTCTCTTCCAGGTGAGTCAGACAAATTTGTTTTGTATCTTACAGGCTGCTTGCTTCACTATGGGTCCTAAGGTTACACAGGAAGCCTTCTGCCAGACACTTTCTGCCAGGTTTCCAATGGTGGGAGAAAGATTTATTAAGATTGCTGTTTAAGAAATACTCCTCTAATATATGCATCTTCACTTACAAAAAAAAAAAAAGGAAAAAATGAAATTCCTGCTGTATTTCAGTCCTCCCATTTCAGAACAGTGAAGACATTCCAATTTGTTCAAATATACTTTACCAAAGGAAATTTGTAGAGGAAGATTCGAGAGTGAGTCTGGTTCTTATTGACAAATATCTGTTGAAGAATTATATGGGTGGAGCCCTTCTCTAGGCCTTATAGGTCTTCTTGCTCAAGAGAAGATTAAAATCTGTGAGAAGGAATAATTCAAGGACACAAATGACTTTGTTGTAAGGATAAGGCAAGTTGTAGCATAATAAAACTCAAAAGATTATATTAGAAGTTTAAAGTAGTAAGGAGACAGAAACTTTTCATGGGGAAAATGATATTTAAGGTGGGATTTGAAGAAATGATAAAGTTGTGACTTAGACAAATAGAAAGCAAACATTTTCCGGGTAGAAAAAAAAATAGTATGAGTGTCACCATGGAGACAGGAAAATATCCAAAAGATTATGATTAGGTAATACACAAAGTTCACCTTAGCTGGAATTTGGGGACAAAAAAGAAATAATGCAAGATTAACAATAGCTCAGATGATTCTAAATTCCTTCTCAGAAGAAATCAAAAGGATACATATTAGTATATTCAAAACCAATGCTAATTTTTCATAAAAGACAACTTTTAAAATATGAGGCTTTGTTCTTTTTAAAGCTCTGTTACGCACATTATTTCACATAATTTTCATAATGTATCTGTGCTATAGATAAGGCAGTTACTATTTCCATTTTATGGGTTGGATAACTGAGATAAACAGAGGTTTATTGCTGACATGGTGGGCAGGTAGATACCCTCTCTTCCCTTCTCTCTCCCACCAGAAGCAAAGTGCTTGATCAAAGAGCAATACCTTTCCACACGCAGGAGGTTTTCTTTCCTGTTGAGATTTTATTTGAGTTTTGAAAGTGGGACAATGTTTTTGTTAGGAAACTTCAGTGGATGAAACCACTGCTTCAACCCTGCTAATAAGGCTGCTGCACTCAAACTGTGAGCAAAACCTTGCCAACTCCAAGCTGCTGCTGCTCTGCAATCTCATCAGTCCACCTGCCGTGCACCTTGCGCTTTAGTCCCAACTCCTAGGCCCAATCAACTGAATATCTGCTTTGGCTTTGGGTCTTGGCCTCTGATAACTGTCACTGCTGCCTACTGTCCTCATTGCCATCTCCAGGCCCAGCATCCAGACCCCTAATGCAACTGACCAGCTTCTGGGCTGGCAGACACCATTGTGCAGATGGGGTCAGTATGAATGTCCAAGTGGCAAATCAAAGTAAATGCAGATGGGAACACAAGATGTAGATCAAAGCCATGAATCCAAATAAGATAGGGGTTTAAAGAGATTGAAACTGCTAATTAGTGACCTTGGAAACATTCTCATTGGCTAAATAATAAATAAAAGTTCATCTGAGTTGGTTTTACTAGTAAGTTCAATTCAGGGACTATGCTGAGATGCAGTGGATTCAGCTGGTTTTTATCCCTGAGGGTCATATGCAGATATATGAAACAGTAGGTCCATGCATTATTTGCATGCGATTAGCATGCAATTTACTCTCTTCTACCTAGACTCTGCGGTCTATTCTCAGTCTCTTTTCAAGTAAAATTTCTATATTTTTTTTCTTTCAGGATGATCCTATTTATCTCTTCTCAAAGTTTTTTCCTTTATTCCACTGAAATCTTAACAGAAATACTCAGAGAGAAAAATATATCACAGAATCAGCATCCTACACAGCAAACCTCCTAGATTTAAATCAGTGAGAACTATGAATGTTCTGAGCTTTCCGAATTGCCTCTTCCCTGAATCTATTCAGAGAACATCCATAAAAGGACCTGCTAGTCTCCTGGAGCAGAAAATATACTACTTTTGAATAGGAATATCTAGGTTTGCGTTCTAGTTCCCCATTTCAAGCAAGTGAGTGAACTTCTCTGAGTTTCATTGTCCTTGATAATTAAATGAGAGGAACAGTGATTGTCTTGTGGTCTTCACATGGTGATTGTTAGGATCAAATGAGACAGGACATGCACACGGTGAATACTGATACTGTATATAATTTTTTGGTATTTTGCTCATTTGGAATTTTGTCTTGATTTTTATTTTTAGAAATATTGCATTAAAATATTCATATTGTTTACTGAGTTTTTTCCTGTCCCTTAAGTTTTGTTCTTGAGGTGAATGCTTCACTGGCATCACTTTAGTTCTCAGACTGGGCAAGTATTATACGATGGTACCATAGTAAAGGTTTTAGCCAGCCAGGTACTGCTGGAGAAGAATAGATGAAGAGAACTACCCAATGCATGGGATATCTAAGTTAGTTTAGAGGAATCACGCTTGGACATTCAGAAAGAAACATTGACTCTATACCATTGTTAACTCTGAATCTCTCTGTGAGAAATTACTATTTCCCTTGGTCTCCCATTGCCCATGAGAATTCAGTGCCAACTCCTTAGCCTAACTTCCAAAATCCATTATCCCTCTGCTATTCACTTAGTATTAATTCTTAAATCTACAATCGATCTGTCATTTCAGTTAATCATGACTACTATTTAGACAGCCTACTTTTATTTCAGTTTCCAATTTTCCAGCTCCCTTGTTCTTCCTTCCCAGAATTCTGTTTTCCTATTCAGCAGAGAAACATTTATCAGCCACAAACTTCAAATGAGTCCTTACTTTTCTGCTAGGACTTCTCAGTCAGTTTCAGTCAAAGATGACCTCCCTTCATAAGATACACGGTGAGCACTGCCTCACTGTATAAAAACTAAGTATATCAAGTTTCTATCTCTGCTTAATGAATTTCTGTCTATATTCTGCTTTATTTATTTATTTTTCTCCAATCCACTGCTAAAATTTCAAAGAGTGAAGGACATACATTTAAATTCCCCCCAGTAAGTTGTTACCAGTATTATACACAATTAAAATACTTAATAAATATGGAAATGCACTTCCTCCGTGTATATACGCATTTAGTCACTCACATATACACTTTTTCTCTGTTTGTAAAGGTTCATAGCACTCCTATATTTCAAGTCATATAATTCATATCATATAATTTCTATCATTTAATTTAAGGTATGGTAATTTCTTGTCCTAAAATACTTCTAGTAGTTTCTTGTGAATAAGTTGATTTCACTAAGTGGATGATTAGCTTTTCTGTGCAGGAAATTTGATGTCCTTTTCTTTTCTGTCATCTCCCAGGAATATCTACTGAAAACCTTTAGAATTTCTGACAACATGCAGCTCAAACTCCTGATAATTATGGCTGACATAGAAAACATACTTATATGTATTTTACATATATTTATTTGTTTATATAACATATACATTTTACATATGCATAGAATACAAATATATAAAAATTTCCATTTCCTCTTTGTTTTGGGTTGTGGAAACAGGCAGGTATGGTCAAGAGAGACACTGGAAGATGGAAGTTACTTCAGTGTTCCAGTTGCTGGTGTAGCCAGGGCTTCACAGGTATGAATTATGAAGCAGGATATTTCCCTAACCCCTCCTTGCGGCTCGCAACAGGGCTACCTTGTTTACTCAGCCTGCTGCTCTGAACTTCTTGTGTGAGGGAGTGCACGAGAGAATAAGGTGGGAACTGGAGTGCATGAGCATTGGAACTGGCTGGCTGTTTCAGTGTGCCTGCAGGACTCAACTCCACTCATTCAGACCCTCTGTGTTCCACCCCTCGCGGGAGGGAGAACGCCGGTGAGCGGGTGCAGGGACTGTTGCAAGCACTTTTGGGCGCCAGCAGAAGTGAATTTGTCAGTCCCGTGGCAGTGTTTAGGTGGGGGTGCCTGTGACCTCCGAAGCCCCAGAGGGAATATTACAGTGCTCTTTCGGCTCTGCCATCTGCAGAGGGCTTAAGTGTTAGCACCTCAGTTGGCCCTCTGCTTTTTCACGTGAGGTGGCTGCTTTTTGCCAGCAAGAGCAAAGGGCCAGTGTGACAGCTTTTTGTATCCACACTTGTGGCTCCCAAGCTCTTGTCCAGCACCCAGGAAAAATGAGGTCGCACAAACAAATTGAGTGATGGTAAATGCGGGGGATTTTATTGCTGATGAAGGTGGCTCTCAGTGGGAAGGGGAGCTGAAAAGGAGATGGGGTGGGTAGATAATCTTCCCCTGAATTCTGGTCATATCCAGCAGATTCCTCTCCAAAGTTATGCCATCAAGATGTCCCTCTGAAGTCAAGCCACTTCTCTCCAACGTTCAGATGTAGTCGTTCCATCTTCTGGCTGAGTCTGGGGTTTTCATAGGCACAGGATGGGATGGGGCGGGGTCATGGGTGGTTTAGGAAAATGCAGCATTTGAGAAGGAAAACAGGGATATAAGTTCTTACTTCGGGCTGTGGTTTCACGCTTTTCAGCTTGAGGGTTGGGTTTCATCAGAGACCTGCCCTTTTCTGCCTAGAATTTCTCTGCCCCCATCCCTATAAATTATTACTGAATAAATACATAAATACTTTTATTATAGTTCTATAATTACAGCATGTCAACAGTTCAGCTCATAACATGAAAATATTACTAAATATTGCAATGCCATGGAAATGACAAGAGCTGTTACCCAATGTCATATTTTTTCCAGAATTGTCACAGGTGGTTTCCTTTGACCCTTGAAACATTCCCAGAACCCAGTTTTTATCTTATAGGTGAGGAAACTGAACTCAAAAAGAACTGAAATGACTCAATTAAAGTCAAAGGACTAGTCCCAGAATAAGAGCTGATTAAAAGTTTTCTGAAGTTCATTTTCCAACACCTTCAAGCCATCTCTGAAGAGAACCTCCTAGGTTGTTTTTTATGAAACTTTGAATTAAGAAGGGTTTAATGTTTTGATAACTATGGCTCATGCAGAAAACAAAAACAAAAATTGTCATTAACTTTTTCACAGCTATTATAAGCAAAGTTCATGTATGTTTGAGGAACTTATCTTTTAAACATTATTAAATATTTAGAAGTTAATCAACTGAAAATTTAAAATTCACTGAGAATTTTCTTGAACCATGTATATAGTTGCTCAATGAATATTATTGGTTAAAATAATTTTCTGACATAGACAAGATATTGACTGGAAACCTTAGAAAGATATATTTTTCCTTTATATTTACTTCTTTTTAATGTTCTATTTACAGGCTATAAACTCACAGAAAATATTTTGAAATTTTATAACACTCATAGTAAAAGCTATCTCATAAGCTATGCTCACTTTTGTCCAAATTTTACCCAGAAGAAAAAGCATGGGCGTGGTGGGCATTGGTAAAGTTCATCTGTAATTAAACTTCAAAAAATATATTACTTTCAAGCCAGAAAATGATCTCAAAAACAGAATAATTCAGGGGCTGTGGTGATGGGGGCCAATTTGTCAAGCCTATCATTGTTCTCAGGCATTATTTGTGTCAGGTTTATCTCTGACTTCCTTACAAGTCATTTTTTTTCTGACTCCATGAATTCCTGTGAAATTACTCTTCCAGAAAGAAAATATGATTTTCTAAAATTAGGTGATAATCTCAGTTTAACACCAAATATGAAGAGAAAAGGACTAAAAGAGAAATTCTCTTGAAAAAAATTTACTTCCACTGCACTATCTTAAAGTATGCAACTTTTAATTGAAGTTTTCCTCCCCTAATGCATTCACCTTTCATATTAGTGTTCTCCTCTTTCTTTATCTTTTCAGGCAAACTATTAACTGAACCAGTGGTGTGCTGGGTGTACTGGCTTAAGAGCCCCATTTTTTAAATTGTCAGGAATTTTGAAAGCCAGTTATTAAACAAAGCTATTATTAAAAATAAAATTCCATGTACTTATTAAATGCATTATATTAAAAACCAAAAAAAAAAGGATAACACATGTCCTCCTGTATATTTTACTATATTGACTATTATCTTTGCTTTTGAGGATACTTTTGTTTATTCTGTCTGCAGCGTGGAAGTATGGCATCATGATGTCTACTGCACATCTATTCCCAACCCCATATTCAGTTGTTTCATGTAGTCTCTTGAAATCCATGGAAACTAGAAAACACTACAAATAAAGCCTTGATTTATTGTTTTGTTGATTGTCTTGACTTAAGAAACTGATAGACAATGTGTTATTAGTACAGATTAAACTTAAAAATGTTTACCTCAGTGGCCGTTATACTGTGAATACCACAAAAACTGAGCAAATATTTTTCTAGTATTTGAAAAGTATTATCCAATTCAGCAAATAATGTCACTTTTAAGTGAATAAAGTATGGGCATGCCTTCATTGCTTTAGTTTCTTGTTACTTGTAAACACACACAAGTATAGCAACCTAACATTTATGCTCAAACTATACTCAGTATTCAATTACAATCATAGATTAGCTTTGGCCATAAGAGATCAGCAAAAATCAACAAAGCATATCAATTGGCTATATGAAACTTTCAATGTGCATTGAATGTTTTGTTATTATTTTAAAATTGTGTTATATTTTTTAACTCTAAAACTTGCAACACAAATATGTAAGTATATGTGTATATACACATGCATACACACACACACAATTGAGGGTTTTTGGTGTAGAAGGAGACAAACCAGAGGTTAAACATTTGCCAGCACATCACTGCTGATAACTAAGCTGCTACTGTATAACAAATACCTATTGAGGAATATGTGTCCCACACACTGCCCATTTATTTTGATTTGGAATAGTGAATTCTTTATGTCACAAAAGCCTTCATATTATAGAGGTTTCTAGGTGAAAACATATTTTTAAAAGTGCCTATCATTGACGGTAAGATTGGAGACCCTTTTTAGATACCCTTAAATCAGACCTGATAAAATTTGACTATCCATATGTTTTTTATCCAGTAACAGAGGATCAGTAACAAGTTTATAATTTGCTAGAATTTCTTGAACAGCAAACAAAAGACAGTTTGAGCCCTGGGTTAGTTTATATTTATATTTTAACCATTGATAACTCATTTTACTTCTCTGAAAATGCAAAATAAAGAAATACACTATTTTACTAGTTCTCAGACATAACTGCATATCAAAATCACCTCCCAAACTGTTCAGATCAAGGGGTTCTGTCCCTCTAATCAGATCTATGAAACAGAATTTCTGTAAGTGGAACCAAGAAATTGGATCATAGGATGTTTATGCCACATGTAGAACCCCTGTACCTCCAAAAGCCTTGCAGGTCATGAAGTTATAATGGTAAACTGGCAGTAAGGATGTGGATGCAACACATTTATAGGAATGGCTTGTCAATAATTTACCCATTTCCTGGCTCATATTTGTTTCTTTGCATATATACTTCTGGTATATATGCTGTGACCTCTTACTGTATTTCATATTCTAGTATTTCCCCCATTATATAATCAATGCTGCTATAAATAATTATAGCCACTTTTAAATTAAAAAATTATATATGTCAGTATTTCTAAAATCTTATGCATAAAATATTTTGAGAAATTGTGACAAATCTTTACTAAAACCAAGATTTTCTAAGGCTGAGACAGTCACTTTATCAACAGCTTGGTAATTATATGAATAAAAGAACACTAGTTTAGATAAATTTGTTAGTATACTCTGGTTATTTCTTATTTTCTTTCTTTCTTTATTTTTGGAATGTTCAGTACTCTAATCATTCTAATGATTTTTAAAAAATTATTAAAATTCTGAAAATATTTATTAATGTTCCCTTAGGTCCTATGATATAATTTTTATAATTAATTATAATAACAAAGACATAAATTACTGTAAAATTCTCATATATATCTCACATAAATTTTCACACATATTGAGTTTAATTTTTTAACAATATGTAGACAATTTTTTTGTTATTTTATGAAAAGTAACTGAATCTTAGAAGACATTATAGACAATCAGTTATGGAGATAAACTCAAAGATAGGTAGGTATCCATGTTCAATATCACATGCATTTTCATAATTATAAGTTATAATTTTAGAATAAAAATATGTAGGTGAAATGACAATTATTCTACCTAGTTGTTAACTGTTTCCTTAGAGAGTTGAATCCTATCTGCTTAAATGTTCTCTTTGGAAATCTTTTGGACTTTTTCCATCAGAATGCAAGAATTACTTTTCTTTTTTTTAAATATGGGAAATCTTGGGTTTACATTTTTATTTTTATATGGTTATCAAGAAATATAAGGAAAAAGACAGGTGCTATTGCAGTTTATTATCTCATTGGCTAAAATGTCTGACACGTCTTGCAAATTGCCTGAAATTCTTGCCATCTGCTGCTGTAAACTTCATCTAAATATAAATTACAGTAAATATATTTCTTGAAAAAAAATTTTAACAACATAGACTTTGGTTATTTTATTGTTGTTTAATGACTTTTCTGCCATTTAAGTTTTCTGGCTTCCAAAGAGATGTCTAATGACATCAAGAATGATTTCTGTGGAAGTGACTATGAAATTCAAGTTTCCATTGTTCGGAAAATATGATTTAGTGGAGATATTCAAGTGTCTGCCATTCTAAGGGTACTGAATTTGGATGTGGAATATTAAGATAAGTTATAATAGTTCATTGGCTTATCAAACAGAAAAATAAACTTGCCCTGTTCCATTTGTGGTTTATGGTTAGCCTTGGCTTGATCTTTCAATTTTTCATTTACTCCTTCAATGAATATATGAAGAACAGCGATATTTGATGAAATTAAAAAGTTGGTTTATATGGTTGTTCTATACAGTAGTTTTAAGCAGAAGAATTCTGCTTTTTCCATGCAAGTCTTTGATTCCTTGTCCCTGCTAGTGTGTAGTTTTTGATGTACATTACAGGAGGCTCAGGCTTCCCTGCCTTGTAACAGACCTGAAGTTTTCAGAGGGGATGTTAGAAAACATGATAACAAATAATGCGTGAACTAGATTAGTCCTGCTTCCTAAAACCTGGAATCTGCTTTGATCTGGAACACTGGGTTATTCTTGGCTTCTGTAGCTTTTGCTACACTGGCTCCTGCCCCTATTTTCTACATACCTCAAAGATTTCCACTGGAGTTGCTCCTTGTATTGAAACACAGTGAACTTGATTCACTTCCAGACATCTGAGTTGGCTTCCTACAGGTCTTCCTCTTGTCTTAATTTAAACATAGACTTATTACCCAGAACTCTAATTTTACCTATTTATTTAAATATTGTCCCTTGTGTTATTTTCTTCTATGAGTATGAATTACTTCCTTCATGAACTAAGGAACTCTAGATTATCATGATGATCCTCTTTTCCCCTAGCTCTTTTAATAAGAACTGCAAGCTTGACAGCTATCTTTAATAGAAAAAAGAGTAGAAACTACATTTCTTTCTTTTCTTTTCTTTTTTTCTTTTTCTTTTTGTTGCTGTTGTTGTTTTGAGATGGAGTTTTGCTCTTGTTGCCCAGGCTGGAGTGCAGTGGCACAATCTCGGCTCACTGCAACCTCCACCTCCCAGGTTCAAGTGATTTTCCTGCCTCAGCCTCCTGAGTAGCTGGGATTACAGGCATCTGCCACCATGCCTAGCTAATTTTTCATATTTTTAGTAGAGACGGGGTTTCATTATGTTGGCCAGGCTGGTCTTGAACTCCTGACCTCAGGTGATCCACTCACCTTGGCCTCCCAAAGTGCTGGGATTACAGGTTTGAGCCACTGCGCCCTGCCAGGAACTACATTTCTTAAAATCTGTGAGTACAAAGGGCAAGGCAGAAAGGTATAAAATCTCAGTCTTTGGCAAGACTGAGAAATGGAAGAAGGAAGAAGACTAAACATGGAAGAAGGAAGAGAAGGAGGGGGAGAGAAGAAGGCTGTGGGGGGAAGGTGGGGAAATAATTTCTGAAAATGATTATTATTTTAAAACCAAACTAAGAGTTTCATTTTCAGGAATACATAAACAAGCACCTATCAGAACAGCCTTTCCACAGGTGATAGCTATAAATTCTGGAGGCAAAGAAATACTTATTTGAAGACACTGAATGGAGATGAAAAACCAGCAGATGCTAGAAGGAAGTCAAGACTGAAAAAAAATACATTTGAAAGTATACTGGGTAAGAGTCTCATTTTTCCAGAATTCTATCCTGGGGACTGCCCCAGTCTGCACTGTGTAGTAAAGCTAAAACTCTGATAGCACACTCACAATTTTACTGGCCTGAAGAACCAGAAGATAGAGTTTGTGGCAACTACAGCCACTGGAAAGAGAAAGTAGGGAGTATGAGAAAGGAGATAGAGCGGGAGAGATCTAAATTCTATAAATGAACCATTCCTGAATCTCTATCTTATCTCTGAACCACACATATGTTAATCTGACTCCATGTCTCTTCTTGTTAAACATAAAAGCATGGAATTGAGGTTTGAATGCCACCCAAAAGATGGTTTTCAACTTAAATTCAACTGTAATAATAAAAGTGTCAATTCATAGAAAAGAAATTATAATCATAAATACATATGAACCTAATAATAGAGCTTCAAAATTCATGAAGCAAAAATGGATGGAATTCTGGAGAGAAATAATCAGTTTTGTAGCAACTCTCTCTTAGGAACTGATGAAACAACAAAACCAAAAAATCAGTAAACAACTAGATGACCTGAACAATACTATCAAACTCCTGACGTAATTTGTAACGATAAGTTTAGGGCAGATGATATATATACCAACAAAGGCCATATGCTAGACAAAAAAACTCCAAAGATTTCACTAAATTTAATATATATATTTCCTACAGGATATATTTTCTGACCTGAATGAAGTTAAATAAAAAAGTAATTGTTTACTGTATCTACAAAAATGGTATGTATTAAAAAATTAAAAATAAACTACTAAATAATCCATGAGTTTAAAAAAAAGAACTGGGTGCAGTGGCTCACGCCAGTAATCCCAGCACTTTGAGAGGCTGAGGCGGGGGGATCACGAGGTCAGGAGATCAAGACCATCCTGGCTAACAGGGTGAAACCCCGCCTCTACTAAAAATACAAAAAATTAGCCGGGTGTGGTGGCGGGAGCCTGTAGTCCCAGCTACTTGGGAGGCTGAGGCAGGAGAATGGCGTGAACTCGGGCGGCAGAGCTTCCAGTGAGCCGAGATTGAACCACTGCACTCCAGACTGGGGGACAGAGCAAGACTGCCTAAAAAAATAAATAAATACATAAATAAATAAAAATTAAAAAAGAGAAAATGGTGACAATATTTCCAACTGAATTATAAAAAAACACAAAATAGCAACATGTGTGGGTTGAAGGTTATCTAGGGCTTAGCTTTAAATGCTTAGATTAGCAAAATAAAAACATGTCTACATTCAACACCCTAAAGTTTCAACTTAAGAAGCTAGAAAACAAAGAGCTAAGCAATCGTTAATTGAGCAAATGGAAGAAAATAATAAATATATAAGAAGTCCATGAAATAAAAAAGCCCCAAATATACGGGCACTTAATAAAGCAACAGTTGATTCTTTAAAAATATTAATAAAATTCAATAATAAAATTAAAAAAGAGAAAGAACACAAATTGTCAATATCAGTAATGAGAGCAAGAGCATATGTATGTAAACTACAGGTCACGAAGGATAGTAAGGAATCATCAAGAACAACTTTCCACCAAGAAAACTAACAACTTTGATAAACAGAAATATTTCTCAAAAAATGATGAAAGTCAATTCAAGATGAAAAAACTTTGCATATGTAAATCAATTTAAAGATTGCATTTAATTATCAAAATTTGATAAAATTTAACACCATGTCATGATAAAAACTCTAAGTGAACTAGGAGTGAAATGTAACTTCCTCTACCTGATGAAAATTATCTAAGAAAAATCTATAGCAATATCATACTAATGGTGGAATAGTAAATGCTTTTCTCCTAAGATCTGGAATAAGGCAAGGATGAGGAGAGGTTTCTTACTACCTCTAGTCTTTATTGCACTGAAAGTATTAAGCATTGCATTACAAGAAAAATATAAAAAAGACACAAAGTTTTGAAAGGAAGAAATAAAACTATTTATTAATGACATGGTTATTGATATAGGCAATTCAAAGAGATGTATAAAAGAATCATTACAACTAACCTATAAATGTACCATGGTTATAGGAAATAAGCTTAATATGCAAAAATAAAGATGAAGATATTTATCTTGGCAACAAAAACATAAAAAATAAACTTGCAAAATGATCTGATTTATAAGAACATCAAAATACATCAAACATGTTTAAATTTAACAAAAGATGTACAAGGCCTCTATACTGATAAACATAGTATATTGCTAAAACAAATTAAAGAAGGCCTGAATAAATGGAGAGATACACTGTGTTCAAGGATTAGAAGATTCAATATTTCTCAAATGTCAATTCTGTCCAAAATTAAATGGAGTTATCACAATCTTAACACAATTCCAATTAAATAGCTCTTAGAAGTTGGCAAGTTATTCTAAAATTGACATGGAAATGCAAGAAACCTAGAATTTCCAAAGCAATCTTGAAAAACAAAAAAGTAGGAGAATTTACATTGCCTGCTTCCCAGACTTTATGTAAAGCCACAGCATCAAATCAAGACAGGGTGGTATTGTAGAAGAACTGACAATTAGATAAAAGAACCATAGTAGAAAACTCAGTAATAGGTTCAAATTCATTAAAATTTAAATGTTCTGCTCATCTAAAGACACTGTTAAGAATATAAATCAGAAAGCTACAATTGGTAGTAAAATACACACGAGTCAGACATCTGACATGCTGATGATATCAGGAATAGGTAAAAATTTCTACAACTAAAAATAAAAAACAAACAAATTAATTTGTTAAATGGCAAATTACTTAAAGAGAACCTTCACTAAAGAAGATATATGAATTGGAAATAAGCACAATATAATTAGTTACCAGGGAAATTAAAATTAAAACCATACCAAGACACCAGTACCTATGTGCCAACATTAAAGAAATAGAAACAAATGTTGGCAAAGATGTGGAATAGTCATAACTCATGGGGGTGATGATTGGGATGGGAATAAAGGCAGGGACTGACAGGAATAGGCATGGGGAAACTTTCTGGGGTTCAAGTGATTTTCTATGTTTTGATAGAGGCTTGGGTTACAGAGATATATACATTCACCAAAATTCAATTACTGTACACTTAAGATTTCTTTAAATGTAAATTTTAACACAAAAGGAAAAATCCATAAAAATATTGAGCTATACTTAATCATTAACATGGTGAAATATTTAGGGAATTCTATTGATGTATGAAATTTGCTTTGAAATACATCAAGAATCTAGATAGTTGATATAAGGGATTTGCTGTAAAATTACTTCAACTTTATGTTTAAAGTTTTACATTTTTTTAAAAGAGCTAAATATATGACTATAGCTAGCATTTATTCAGAGATTATTATGTACCTTTTATTCTAAATGCTTTACACGTGTAAGGATTTTTAGTCTTCAGAAGGATTCTTTGGGGTGGATTCTATTTTTATCCCCACCTTACAGATAAAGAAACTGAAAACAAATGGATTCATTAACAACTAAAAAATGATCCTGTCTTTATGCGGGTAATAAGGAATTCACATGAAATGGGACAGGTTTTATAGAAGAGCAGTGCATTGGAGAGGTGAAGATACTGAAGTGATGGAAACATATAATCCATTTTCTGTTTCTTCCACATTGCAACGAAGTAGCTTAAGTACGAATATGCACCCATTTGAGGGCATAGTAATATGAGACTTTTGATAGTTCAGTGTGTGTTAATGACACCACTTCTGAAGTATACATATTTTTGATATATTTGGATGGCCATCTTTTTAGGGGAACCAGCAGCCAATTAATCTCTTTAACAATTTTCTTCCCCATTTCACTCTCTTGCTGGGTCACTAGGAACCCAACCTAGCTTCTGGAAAGTTTACTAGGAACAAGAGGAGTGTAAAAGCCCATCCTGGATAGAATAGCCTGAAAAGAAGTCTTTTCTACAGGCCCCATTCCCCTGCACATATACCCATGTGTCTGTAATACCCCAATCATCAGAAGAACCACAGCAAGTGATAGCATGCATCTCAAAAGGCAGTCCCTACACCAGCACCAGCAGCATATGGGGATTTTTTAAAAAATAAATTCAATTCTTGGGTCCCATCCTGTACCTACTGGATCAGAAATTATGGGGATGAGAAAGATTGGATAGTATCACAGTCTGTGCATAAACTGGGGATTCTGATGCACACTAATGTTTGATAAACACTGGTGTAAAGAAATCCATTAGTAGCTTTCTGTACTCTTATTTTTTATGTTATCCAGAGCTCTTCAGCTTTACCTTGGGAGAATTGTCTAAATCTGCAAGAAAATGACTACAAAGAAAACTAGCAAAACCTGGTCTGGTATAATTCTCCAGGTCCTTTTTACTTGTCCCTTAAGCTATATAACTCTCAGGTTATTATCATATTTTCAGATGTCAGCTTTTCCTTTTTCTCTTTGATGACAAGAACATTGATAAGCTCTTTGACAATAAAGACATTGATAAATTTTTGACAACAAGGACTGTGTCTGAATCATAATTGTCTACTTCAGATTATGACACTCACAGTAGGTCATCAATAAATATCTGTCAAATGAATAATTTAGTGAATTAATAAATGAGAAAGTGAGTGAGTAAGCTTGCATGTGAGTGACAAATTATCTTGGAACTTATCAAGGTCTCAAGAAATAAATAAACTTACTGGCATCTCAGGAAATAGAAGAGACATTTTCCATTGACTTAACTTTGTAGTCTATATTTGAGGGTAGGCAAGATGTGAATAACTGTATGAAATCTGGTGCTATTAGCATAAGAGCCTTCTGCTGTTGGGGATAAATCAGAGAGCAGATGACTGTGCTCATTCTCCCACTTTTACCTCTCATTCCACTCTGTCAACTGCGTGAGAGGAAGTCTGATCTGAAACCTCTCAAAGGTGGATTTGAGATCTCATCAAATACAGGCCGTGTGCAGTGGCTCATGCCTGTAATCCCAGCACTTTGGGAGGCTGAGCTAGGCAGACCACCTGAAGTCAGGAGTTCAAGACCAGCCTGGCCAACATGGTGAAATCCCATCTCTATTAAAAATACAAAAATTACAGGCGTGGCGGGCACTTTTAATCCTAGCTACTCAGGAGGCTGAGGTGGGAGAATAACTTGAATCTGGGAGGTGGAGGTTGCAGTGAGCCGAGATTGTGCCATCGCACTCCAGCCTGGGCCACAGAGCAAGACGCCGTCTCAAAGAAAACAAAAAAACAAAACCCAAAGATCTCATCAAATACAGTCCGAGGCTCAAATCCTATCACATTTTTGCAGGGCTCTGTTGTCAAGAAAGAAATTCTGTAAAACTTCTTTTAGTAATATATTATAAAAGTTAAATGTATTATTTAATGTAATTTATTATAGAGTCAGAACTACATTTTCAAAATCAAATTCATGCTTCTAGTAAAACATATCTATTGAGATTTGTAAAGTAATACCTTTGATTTTTATTATAATGACTATATTTTCTCAAAAAAAAAAGAACAAAAATAAATGTTACTAAGAAAAAATTTACCTCCCAATCATATTAATATCTTGACCTGTCCACAACCTGGCTCTTTTTTTCACTGGCAGAAATAAAGTAATTGAGTTGTCAGGTTGGGTAAGGAAAGGGAAAAGAGTCACCTTATATTCCTTAACCAAATCATAGTTGGGTCCTTCAGTCAACAGTTTTCTCTTTCTCAAACACAAAAGGAATGCAGGGGCTTGCGAACCACATGATAGAGTTAATATACAATAAACTGATGATAGTAAATGCTAAGTTTGCTGTTACCCAATTTAATTTATCTTTCCCAGTATTTTTCAAACACGTTAATTATGAAATAGCTTGCATCACATTTGGTCCAGGAAAAGTAAAAGTGAGAGAATGGCATATTATTTTTTAAAAAGAAAAGCCCAACAAAACTTTTATTTAATATACAGGGTAATTTACTTTGTATAAATTTAATTTTTGAACTGAATAACATTGTTATTGCATTTGTACTATTATATTTTTGCCTGATATCTATTGAAACTTATAGTTCTTTTTTTGTATGTACCACATTTTCTTTATCATTTGTCAATTGACATTGAGGTTGATTCCAACTCTTGGCTATTGTGAATAGTGCTGCAAAAATAAATGGAAGTACGGATATCTCTTTGACATACTGATTTCACTTCCTTTGGTCATATACGCAGTAGTGGGATTGCTGGATAATATGGTAGTTCTATTTTTTAGTGTTTTGAAGAAGCTCCATACTACTTTCTATAATGGCTGTCCTAATTTGTGTTCCCACCAACAGTATTTAAGAGCTCCCTTTTCTCTATTTGCTTGTCAACACTCTCTTTTGTCTTTTTGATAATAGCCATTCTAACAAGTGTAAGGTGTGATCTCATTGTGGTTTTCATGTGATTTCCCTGATGGATAGTGATGCAGAGCATTTTTTTCATATACTTATTGGTCCTTTGTATGTCTTTTGAGAAATGCCTATTCAGGTCTTTTGCCTATTTTTTAATAGGGGGATTTGTTTTCTTGAGTTGTCAGTGTTCCACATATATTTGGGAAATTAATGTCTTTTTAGATATAAAATTTGCAAATATTTCCTCCAATTCTCTTGTCATTTGTGACAACATCAATCAACCAGAAAGACATTTTAAGTAAAAGGAGCCAGGTACAGAAAGAAAAATATCACATGATCTCACTTGTATGTGGATTCTAAAGAATTTAATCTCATAGAAGTAGAGTGTAGAATGGTGCTTACCAGAGGCTTGGGTGGCTAGGGGAGGGGAGGATAGGGAGACGTTGGTCAAAGAATATATAATTATAGTTAGATAGGGGAAATTGTTTTAAAATGTCAAGAATAGAGACAGAATGTATATAAATGATTGCTTGGGTCTAGGGGGTGGAGAGGGGAAAGAAATGGGGAATGAGTATTGCTGGTTCTAGAGCTTCTTTTTGGGGTGATGAAAATATTCCAAAATTAATTGTGATGATGATTGCACAACTCTGAGAAAACTAAAAAGTATTGGATTGTACACTTTAAGTGGATGAATTATATTTTAATATTTATATCTCAATAAAATTAAAAAATATATATATCTCTATTATTCTTCTAACTCATTTAATTTTGAGAAAGTCTGGAAAGGCTTTCTGAAAGGTTTTTTCATAAAAATTGTATGGCATACAGATGGTTCCAGAGTGTCTTCACTGGCTTACCAATATTTTTACCAAATGCTTGTTCCTGTTTTCATTTTGTCATAATCAATGAGTGAGTGATGCCTTCTCTTGGTCATTAAGCTTAGCAGCTAGACAGATTCTACAGCAACTCTATGGTAGCCATGTCAAAAAGTCTAAAGAGAGAAGCATGGGGCAAGGGCTCTCTTCTTATGTTTTATAAGGGAGATAAACTTCCTCAGAAGTTTTCAACAGACTTGCCTCGATGTCTTATTGACTGTAATTGGGTCAAATGGCCACCACTATGGAAAGATATGCTGGGAATGTCATTCTCTGGCATTTTCAGCCTCCCTCTGGGGAGGCAGACATTGAGAAGGAAAAGAAGAGACAAAGGGAATAGTATTTACAACAGTGGCTCATAGTAGAATAATGTCACATTTCTTAAACAAAAGGCATTAACTTATAAAAATGAAGTAATTACTGGTAAGATTTAAAGTTATATGACTGAGAAGAATTTTTTTAAATACAGAGGACTTTCTAGTAACCCTAAAAGTGTGTATTAGATTAGTCCTTCTATGAACCCTTTCATTTCCATTACTTATTTTCATGAATTGTTCTCGGAGCTTTCCTTAATCTCTACTATAAAAATTGAAAAGCCAAAGAGATGCAGTGTGATTACTAAACTGCAGCAGGAAGTCATAGGTAAATACAGACTTGAGATGATGGCAAAAGTTCACCCTTGCCTTCCCTAATCAAACAGCCTCTGGATTAAGGCAAATTCCAGGTCAGGAAGTATAACCGATAAGTTTAACAAAAGAAACAGAATAAATGAATTTTCTTCCATTGAATTGAGATGTGACCCTCAGTTTTTGAAAATATTTAAGCATTCTATTTTCCTGAGAAAAATAAAAAGTTCAGCTATATGTTCATATGTATATGCACATATCCATAGAGACATAGTCGTGTGTGTGTGTGTGTGTGTGTGTATACCAACAAAACACCACTCCCTTGATGACAAATCAGTGACTATTTCTTTCCTTTAGCAAAATTCTGATGAACCAACATTTCAGATTCATGCAAACAAATTCCCCATAGAATGAATTTATTATTTGTATCATTATTAATATTACACTCAGCTCTGAGAAGGATGCCTTCAAAAGATTCCACTGCCCTTTGTTGTGTGCAAGTGTGTGTGATTTTGATTAGCAAACCTGCATACCTCCTCTAAGTTTCCTTCCGAGCTTGTGCAGTTAAAATAATTATAATAAAATCTATTAACTGCTTGTTACTGCAGGGGGAAAAGGCACTGCATCCAAGCTTCCATCTGCAACCATTGATTCTGAAGTGGTGAGTGACAGTTCCCCACCGCCTAAGTAGGTTATAACAAGCTAGCTTCAGGCTGCAACAGCCAGTAGAGTGCAGAGGAGAAACGACTGGCCTCCAAACTAGTCTTAAGCCTCAAGAAAGAAAGAAAGGGGGGGAATATCTCTGCCAATAACTGCAGTGCCTATTCTCACATTCAGCAGCAGGAGCTTTGTAATTGCCAAGTCGCTTTAATTCCCACTCACACCTTGCGGGGACAAGGCAGAGAACTCTCTCTAACGGATAGTAATAAAACTATTATTCATCTAATCACCCACAAACACATGTGTTTCTTTTGTAACGACTCTGTTGCCCTCATCCCCATAAAACACACACACATGTGCATAAGCCAACTCATGCAAATGAAAACACAACAGTGAAGACAATGTAAACTAAAAGAACGGGCTGTTTTGCAGACATACAGAAATCCAGCTCACATTCATGCTTTATACATATAATTCCAATGAATTCCTATCAATCCCACACACCATGGTTAAGATCCTGTTTGTAGTAATAAGGATAATCCACACTATTATTTATACTTTTCAAATGAGATCACTCCATTTGCTGCCAGCGATTGACCTGACTATATCAGGTGAAAGTGCACTTCAGATTGGAAGCTGACCTCATTTCTGTCTTGGATTTTGCATATGCCTATATAGATGAGCTGTCAGCAGCATATCATCACCACCCAATTATAATATTTTTGTTTGTATAAGTGTATACATATTGGCATAAACCCAAATCATCTGATTTCTGTCTATCCATTTCTGTCAATACACACACACACACACACACACACACACTTTATATTGTATCAAGCTTCACAGGAATTACATTTGTCTCTGTGTATGAACCAGTACCCTAATATTTCACATTTTAGCATAGTGGGCCAGTACTCTCAACTATGAGTCATAATAAAATAATAAGATAATGAAATATGAGGTGGTGATGGTAAAAACATCAGATATATCAATATGAATTAGTGCTGCCCTCTAGAATACAATTTAGAATAATTTTCATTTATAACAAATGAAAGTTTTAAATCTTCATTTTTAATATTTTAAAAATCTTTAATTTTTAATTTTAACTACAAATCTTTAAATTTCAGACCAGATGCAATGGCTCACATCTGTAATTCCAGCACTTTGGGAGGCTGAGGCAGGAGGATCACTTGAGGCCAAGAATTGGAGGCAAGCCTGAACAAAAGAGAAAGACGCCATCTGTATAAATACATAAATGCATAAATAAATATACACATCATACAATATTTTCTTTCGTTTAAAAAAACTTTAAATCATATTGACAAGAAAACTGACCAACTACATTAACATTTGATTCAAAATGATATCCTACTTCAGCCTTAAAAAACTTGTTTTTTCATAAGTGTTCATGATTTTTAAAGGAAACCTATATTCAAAAAAATAATTTCCCACCATCGAGTTTCCTCAAGAGAATGTGCCATCTACCAACACATAAATTTAATTGCATGCAGATATAAATATTCTCTGACTGGATATTTTAAATAGGCACATCTCCACAAGAGGACTGTTCTGTAAAATGTTATCTATTATTTTGATAATTCAAACAAATTATAACAACAATCGCAACAATAATAAACAATATTTCAGGCAAAAGTATGTTTATAGTGAAGGTTTGAATGATCCGGTTAATTTTTGTAAGTAAATTATGAAATTTTCACAGGTGTACACATACACACATATCTTGGATGATCCACACTGGCTCAAAGTTCTCAGTTTCTACAAAATTAAAAAATGCAGTATTGTTTCCATTGCTGCTCTATTGCATTAGGTTGAGCATGATTTTATAGTAGACTGGGAGACAAAATAAACTTATCAGAAGTGAGATTCTTCCTTTGTTCTTCTGAATTCCGGAAAGTGTCATCAATTTGAACATATTCTGACCCATGAATCTGGGACAGTAAACTCCCCAAATGCACAAAGTTGCTTATGGACCTGTCAATACTTTTTGTTCATTTTTGACAATACCGGAATGACAATTCCACTCTTCTCCAGAAGCATACGGAACTTTGCATCTTAAAGTTTAGGGTACATTAAAGTACTTCTTGCTTCCTAGGCAGCCTTGATGCAGTAGACTACCCACTGATACCATAAGCAGTGCAGTTGGGTGCATGTAGAAAAATTCTTATCTCAAAGAAGTCCATTGGACTGTGAGTATGTATAATATTTAAACCCTACAAAACCTGTTATTGTAAACAGGATAGTGGTGGTTTATATTAGCATGTATATATTTTAAGTGTACTTCTGCATGCTCTTAGTAAATTTGCTGTACCCCATTTCTAATCATGAGAGAGATACAATAATAATTACTATCAAGCTGACATTCACTAAGCTCTTACCATGTATTTGCCATTCATTGTGTTAAGTGATTTAGAAGTGCTATTTTACTAAATCCTCATCAAAAATCCATGAGGCAGGTATTATTGTTACTCCTATTTTAAAGATAAGGAAATGGAGGCAAAAAAAAGTATAACTAACCATCCCTGGAGCTCACTTTCAATAAATGGCAAATCCAGGATGTCTTACTTTGGCTTCCCACAGAAAGAGACCCTAGTTAAAGATTTGAGTAAAAGTAGTTGATTGGGAAGTGCAGGAAGCAGCAGTAGAAAGAAGTGAACTGAGAAGTTGAGAGAAAGTGGCCAGTATTAGGTGCATCATTAAGTAGGCAATGACTATGGATTATTGGAGCTTTATCTTAAGTGGAAATTCTTGGAAACAGCGGACTACATGTCTCAAACATATCCCAATCTAAGTGGAGGGAACTGCAATATATACATCAATTCTGCTCAGTCATTAATTGAGGAATTCTGAGAGGAGTGGCATTTCCCCATAACCCATAGCCAGAGTAACTTCCCTAAGCTCCAGAGAAAGCCCTCAGGCAAATGCCATAGATTCTAGAAGCTGGCAATCAGCCTACAGGCACTGAAGTGGCAAGACTCCAAGGATATGGATGGGGCATTGGGGCTAATAAAGATGTAGGTTTCATAGTGACTTCATGATTTTGTATAGGACAGAGATAATTCGGTTAGACTGCTGTACTTGTCCATGTGTCTTAAATCTGCATTTGAATCACAATTATACTAATTTTACTTAGCGTGTATGTTTATTTGGGAACTGAAAAGAACTGATAATGATTTGGGAATTTTTAAAAGTCCTAAGCCACCCCTTGAACCACTGATGCCTTTTTATGTACTCAGATCCATCTACAAAGCTCATACTCTTAACTACTGTGCAAATATCTCTGATAAAACACATCTCTGTACTGGGGAAAGTCGACTCTAACATCTCCTTTCAGAGGTTCTCAGGCTTCTGAGGGCACCCATGCTCTACTGTCTTCCCTGCATGCATTAAAGATTCTAACACACTTTAGGCAATGACTACAGTAGAAATGTTCCCTTGTGATTTGATCTTTTGGGGAAGAGGTCAGTGACCTAAGAGGAAGAAACTTGTAAGCAACACTATCTCCCCCACGGATCTGACATACTATTTGAAAATTTACCAGATGGGACTAGGCTCTTAGGGAAATATTTGTTATTTGCAGACTTCATTTCTGCCTGATTGGTAATATTTTTATTATAACTTCTTTTATGGAAATTTGCATTTCATTCCTTTATTATACATTAGATTTTTTTAAGTTAGCAAGTTCTTAGAACTTTCCTCATATCAATAAATAAAATATGGCAATATTTGACAGCTACTCAAGATGGAAAAATGGAAGCTGCTCAGAGACAGTAAGTCCTGCTTTGGTGCTAACAGATTGATCCTTGGGCAGGATTAAATAGCAGGCAGGCATTGTTTCTATGACAATGATCTCAGAACAAAAGCCAGGGGAGATGTCTTTAAAAATAAATTTTACCTAATTCTCAGGTGTTCTTAAGGGCAAACCCTTCTTTAAGACCTATCCTAGAACAAAGAGGTAACTTAGACTCATAGTGCATTAGAGAAGATATGACAGCAGAGATTAAGAAATTTGATTACTATTACAGAAGAACCTGAGACTGATAGAGTAAGTTAACTGTATATAGGAGTTGTATAGATAATGATTCCAGAGAACAGGGGCCCTATTACTTATGGTTCATCTACTCATCATTGTCCATTAATATAATTACAAGTCTTTTTTCTCCAATTATTTTTATTTCATATTTTCAACATAATGAGAGGGAAGTAATACAGAGAAAGAAAAAAAATAATAATTAGGAGCACCAAGAAGATGAGAGGTAGGAAAAAGAAAGAAAAAAAGATTGGAAAGTAATGCATGATGGCTGTCCTGTTTAGTAATTGGTTTCTAATGCATTTGAAAGAGCATAAGATGAAAGGGACTCTGAGTAAGCCCTCTATGATCATGATATTAGAAATCAAGTACTGATAGCTTTCAAGAGCTTGAGCCTCGCTTTGGCTTTCAGCTGCACTCAAGGTTGAAAGATGAGAGGCTACATATTGAGGAGATGGAGATCATCAGAAAGGCACTAACAATTGGCATCCAATAAAAGGTCCTATCAAGTTAGTATCAGAGAAACGAAGGGACAAACTAGTGTCTTCTAAATCTCATGTAATGTTTGGACATTGGAGCTAAATGATATTTTCTATTCAGTGTAAATCTTTTCTTATTTTGTTATTCACTGGCAATGAATTTCTCTAGGGACTTTGATCCTGGGGTGAAAAAAATCCATTCAAAAATCACCCAAGATATCAACTGGTAAGAAAATACTATTACATATGTAAGAATTAGGAGCATCGTTCTGGTGCTCCTAATTATTATTTTTCATTCATGTTTATTCAATTCATTTCCTAAGATGGGTATGTTCCAACATGTAATTCTACCTACATTAGGTCTGTATGGGCCACAGAGCAAAGTATTCAATTAATACCTATTTTTGAGGGGTTCTGTTTTAATTAGAGATCAGGTACAAACATATCAAGCAGTGACCCAACAATGTGAAGTCAATACCATTGGCAAAGAGAGAGGGGCCAAGGGCAGAAAAGTAAGGGAGATAACATGGAGAAGCTAGACCTCAATCTGACTTTGAAGATAAATTTGATTTGAAAGATGAAGAGACATCAGTCAGGATTGTGAGGGGAGCATAACCAAAGGTGTATGAATCAGAAGCAGGAATAAGAGTGACAGGAGGGAGTCAAAGTAAGTTTAAGCACTGTAGCTTAGCAGAATTCCATGTGCCACTGAAAGCCAAATGAAACTCCCTTTTTTTTTTTTTTTTTTTTGAGACGGAGTCTTGCTCTGTCGCCCAGGCTGGAGTGCAGTGGGGCGATCTCGGCTCACTGCAAGCTCCGCCTCCCGGGTTCACGCCATTCTCCTGCCTCAGCCTCCCGAGCAGCTGGGACTACAGGGCCCCCCCACCACGCCCGGCTAATTTTTTTTTGTATTTTCAGTAGAGACTGGGTTTCATCCTGTTAGCCAGGATGGTCTCGATCTCCTGACCTTGTGATCCACCCGCCTGGGACTCCCAAAGTGCTGGGATTACACGCGTGAGCCACTGCGCCCGGCCGGATCACTTTTTAAAAGATTCACAGAAAGAATGTAAAGACCTGAAAGAAATTTATAAGTTAAGAATACAGTGATTCAATATGAAATCTTCTTTAGAATTGTATAATTAAACACGGAGTGTGAGAGTTGGATAATTATACCTTTTCAAATTGGCTCTGATGATATGTGGAATCTTCTCAGAGGCTGGGAAAGTATTTCTTGTTTTCACTTTCAGATGCTTCACCATAAGCCATTGAGAACTGTGGCATTTTGATTTAGACTTAGAAACCTTAGTAATAATTTCCAAATCCCACAGCCTCTGCTAACAATGGATAACCATTAGTAAGATATAGATATCAGAAAAAAAATGCCTTTCAGCACAATATGTACCTGTGTCAGAGGAAAAATATACTTCTCATTGTTGTATCTGTATTTCAGAATTGCTCAGCATTTCTGGGAGCCTGTTATCTAAGGCTATATCTATGCAGGAAAGTTGAAGCAATTGCCCACGATTTGAAACAAAACAAAAGGAAGGACAGCAAAGCAAAAACAGAGTTTGAAACAAGCATTTTTGGGTTGTCTTATCACCTTGGATGGTTTACATAATTCCTCAATGGGAATGTAAGTTCTGTTTCTCCAGATAGACACGAGTTAAAATTTGCCATGATTAGCCAGTGGGAGCACAGAGCCATTAAAATCTACTGAAATAAGTCTGAGGGAAAGACTGCCTCTAAACATAAATTTATGAAAAATCTAAATGCAGAATTTCTTGCTATAGACTTTTCTAATTTTATTTTTTCTAAATAGAATGTTTATTAACTAGGAACACTTAAACCCTAAATCAGAAGAAGCCGAAGAGTTCAATAACACTGGAATCTTCTTAATGTGGTTTATTTACTTTTCATTTCTTGTCACAAATTGTTTTGTTCTAATAGCATTAATGAAAATGAAATCGGACAATGTGATTGAAAAATAGTCTCCCGCCTTGAAAATAAATGTGTCCGCTTTACCTCAAAACTTATTTTCGCTAACCATAGGAGATCATTATCAGAATGCAGCATTCAGTCCTGTCCATGCTACACAAGCTGTTTTGGGCTTCATCTTTAAGGGAAATTATTTGTCAGAAAATCTGTGCTGACTGGGTCTCAGCAGACCACTGACAGAGGATCAAACCCAGTGTGCTTAAGAAACAAGAGTTAAGCTCTACCCAGAGCCCATACTTTACAATTGTTTTCTGAATTCAATTAAATAGAGACTATGGAGGCCTCTCACCAGTAATAGACCTTTATATAATGGGATTAAACCTGTTGATTTTATACCATCTGTGGGTTTTTTTTCCATTAAATGTTATGTTTTTAACATTTATTGTTATATTTGTGAGTTATTTCAGTTTGTACATCTTTTTCTGCTCTATAACATTTATTGATTAAATATACAATATTTATCTATTATCTTGCTTGAATCATTTTCACGTTTTTCTGTTGTTATATTGCAGTTACCACATTACAGAATGAATAGTCTTGTGTGCCTCTCTTGTGTGATAGGTTAGAGAATCATATTTATAAGAGAAGAACTAATGAGTAATATGTATGCCCATATATGGATTTCTAGAAGACTGTCAAATGGTTTCCCACTGATATTCTAACTACTGAATCCAGTAGTGGTGAAGGATTCTTGTTGCTCCACACTCATACATTCGTGATAGTTTCAGATAAAATTTTTGTTAATATTTTGGTTTAAAACATGGTGTCTTTCTGTATGTGTATTGCCCACTTTTATTTTTTCTCTTCTCTAAAAATATATCTGTGCATTTCTTTGGCTAGAATAATTTAAAATTATTTTATATTATAGACACAAATTCCCTGTAAGTTACGTGAGCTGGAGCCATTTTCTGCCAGTTTTGGCTTTCCTCTGCTTTTTTATGGTTGATCTTTTGATAAATACAATTTGCTAATTTTTAATATGGTTCATTATACCATTTCTGTTATTTTTTGTGGATTTTGTATCGAAAGCAAGAACTTTTTCATAATCTGATGTCATAAGGCTATATTTCTATATCTTCTACCAAGAGTCTCTGATTTTTGATGTTTACATTTAAGTTTTTAATATACCTAAAAATAAGTATGGTGTAAGGTAAAGTTTTTTTGGTGGTTTTTTTTTTTTTTTTTTTTTTTTAGTTGGAGTTTCGCTCTTGTTACCCAGGCTGGAGTGCAATGGCGCAATCTTGGCTCAGTGCAAGCTCCGCCTCCCAGGTTCACACCATTCTCCTGCCTCAGCCTCCTGAGTAGCTGGGACTACAGGCACATGCCACCGTGCTTGGCTAATTTTTTGTATTTTTAGTAGAGACGGGGTTTCACCGTGTTAGCCAGGATGGTCTCGATCTCCTGACCTCGTGATACACCTGCCTCAGCCTCCCAAAGTGCTGGGATTACAGGCGTGAACCACCGCGCCCTGCCAGGTAAAGATTTTTTAAATTCCAAAAGCAACAACAAAGTGTTATAAATGTTATATCCACCAATTTTTCAGAGTTAAACTTTTTCTTTTGCCAGTTATGTACAATATTATCTTACATCTCTGTATGGGTTTGTTTCTGGTCCTTTTATTTCATTCCATTGGTGAGTTTGTGCATTTATCAATTTGACTATCACAGCACAAATAAGTTGCCGTAATCGCTATGTCTTACTATATCTTTCCTTCAGAAATATCTTGGCTACTGGTGGGACTTTGTTGTTACACATATATTAGAAATAGCTTGCCAAGTATATTGTAGCTCTTTTTTTTTTTTTTTTTTTTTTTTGCTATTTTGGAACAGTTAACACAATTTGAGAAATATAGACATATTTCAGTATTGCTTTTCTTATAACTGTGGTATATCTGTATGTATTATGTCTCCTCTAATGAATTTTTATCAAATTTTAGAATTCCTCTGTAAAGGTCATCTACATCTTACGGTAAATGCATTCCTAGATTTCAGACTCTTTAAATTTATGTTGTAAATGATATTAATATTTTAGTTTACATTGTTACAAGTATATTAACATGCAATGCATTCTGTAGTTGAACTTATATCTAGCCACTTCGCTAAGTTGTTTTATTAATGATTTTATTTTATAGATCATTTGTTGTATTTTATGTAGATATATTATTTTTGATTTGACAGATTTTTTCCTTTTAAGTTCTTATAGTAATTATTTTACTTGCCTATGTTCTTGTCTATGAATTATAACTGTAGGACAATGTTGAATATATATAATATTTGTTGATTTTTTATTTTCGATTTTATATCTGTGAACATTTTATAAATAATTAATTCATAATTTATTCTAATAATATCAATTTATGAAGCCCTTGGAGTCTGTATTTATTATTATTTTACCTCTTAAGACTGGTGACTTGTTTACTTGTCTGATGATTTGGGGTTGAAAGGTATATTTTATTGAAATTATTCAGTGAAACGCTGTACCTTACTCCAGAGAAGTTTTGCTCTTGGTTCTGTAGGGTGTGACATTGATCTGACACTATTTTTATTTTATTTAAGCACACCAGCTTAAATTTTCTGTCTCAAATACAGTTCTTTAACACAGTAGAATCTATACAATTTTTTCTGTGGATCCCAGCACTGGTGCCATTTTACCCTAGGGTTATCATTTCTTTTGTCTACAATTCCTTCTTGTTTCAAGTCACCATCATTTATTTATGTAGTTCTTTTTTTAAAAAAGTATTTATTTTTCCTTAGAGATTCCATTTGCTTTCTTGTGAGCTCAGCAATTCTCTCAGTGTTATGTTTGCAGAATTTTTTTCCAGCATGTTCCTCCAAAGTTCTTAGTTCTCTATATTGGTGCCATAATTTTATACAGGTTTATTTTTCTTTCTAAAAAGTAGAAGCTTCTGAACCTCACTCTTCCCTTAATAATAATCTTAATCACCTGGTCCTTGAAAGATGTTGAGTGATTTGTGTGCTAAATTACTAATGACTGGAAAATGTTGGCTTGTATATTTTGAATTGTACTGAGGGCAACAGTAGACATTCTGTGTCTTCAGCCAAAGACTGAAATTTTTATTTACATAAAAATAAAGTAGAAAGTGTCTTTAAAACTCTGATTTTTTACTACCCGTTAAAGAGGATTATTCAGTAGTTTCAACAACTTGGAAAAGTACATTTTTCCATCATCTTAGGTGATTTCTGATCCAAAGTGTCTCTAAAGATCACATCTTGAGAACTACCTGAATCTATCTATCTCACACTTGTTTTTTTCTCTCTTCCTGCCCTGTGCTTTGAATGCCCTAAATCCCACCTCTCTTTTCCCTTTTGTTCTTTCTTATTCATTACCATTCTACTTTTTTGTGGTTACTTACACTTATCTCATACTTGAGCTCAAATGCCACCGCCTCCGGGAAGCTTTCTTTCAAGCCCTTACTAAAAGTAATATTAATTTCTATAGAAACTTATTGTCGTACCTCTTCATTGTATATTTTATTTATGTTTAATAATTTTGTTCAACACCAGATCAAGTACTCATCGAAATAGTGGGTTCCTCTAGAAGACAAGGTAGGCAATAACCATCCTGGACCTAGGAACGGCAAAGATTTCATGACAAAGACACCTAAAGCAATTGCAACAAAATGAAAAATGACAAATGGATCTAATTAAACTTAAGAGCTTCTCCACAACAAAAGAAACTATCAACAGAGTAAACAGACAACTTACAAAATGGGAGAAAATTTTTACAAACTATGCATCTGACAAAGGTCTCACATCCAGCATCTGTAAGGAACTTTAACAAATTTACGAGAGAAAAATAACCCCATTTAAAAGTGGGCAAAGTACATGAACAGATACTTCTCAAAAGAATACATACATGCAACCAATAAGCATATGAAAAACACCTCAATATTACTGATTATTAGATAAATGCAAATCAAAACTACAATGAGATACCGTCTCACACCAGTCAGAATGGCTATTATTACAAAGTAAAAAAGTAACTGATGCTGGTGAAGTTGTGGAGAAAAGGGAACCCTTATACAATGTTGGAGGGAGAGTAAATTAGTTCAACCATAGTGGAAAGCAGTATGGCGATGCCTCAAAGAGCTAAAAGCAGAACTACCATTTGGCCTAGCCATCCCATTACTGGGTATATACCCAGAGGAACATAAAGCGTTCTACCATAAAGACATAGGCACATGAATCATAATTGCAGCATTGTTCACAGTAGCAAAGACAAGGAATCAACTTAAATGCCCATCAATGATAGACTGGATTAAAAAAATGTGGTACATATACACCACAGGATATTATGCAGCCATTAAAAAAAAAAAACAAGATCATGTATTTTGCAGAACATGGATGGAGCTAGAGGCTATCATCTTTAGCAAACCAACACAGGAAAAGAAAACCAAATACTATATGTTTTCAGTTATAAGTGGGAGCCAAATAATAAGAACTTATGAACACAAAAAAGGAAACAACAGACACTGGGGTCTACTTGAAGGTGGAGAGTGGGAGGAGGTAGAAGAGCAGAGAAAATAACCATTGGCTTCAAAGCTTAATACCTGGGTGATGTAATAATATGTACAACAGGCCAGGCGCAGTGGCTCACGCCTGTAATCCCAGCACTTTGGGAGGCTGAGGTGAGTGGATCACAAGGTCAGGAGTTTGAGACCAGCCTGGCCAGAGTGGTGAAACCTTATCTCTACTAAAAATACAAAAAAAAAAAAAAAAAAAAAAAATAGCCGGGCATGGTGATGCACGCCTGTAATTTCAGCTACTCAGGAAGCTGGGGCAGGAGAATCACTTGAACCCAGGAAGCAGAGGTTGCAGTGAGCTGAGATCACACCACTGCACTCCAGCCTAGGTGATAGAGTGAGATTCTGTCTCAAAAAACAAAAAACAAAAAACAAAAAAATATGTACAACAAACCTTCATGATGCATTTGTCTATGTAACAAGCCTTCACATGTACCCCCAAACCTAAACTAAAAATTTAAAATCTATGTGTGTGTGTGTGTATATATATATATATATATTTACATACTTATGTGAAGTAAATAAAAGAGTGGTTTTCCTTGTATTTAATTTCTTGCACCAAGGGCTTAGCATATTACACAATACATTGCAGGCACCCAGTAAGTATATCCTAATTGAAAATACCTCTTCTGGTAGAAAAATAAAATACACAAAACACATTTCTTCCTGCCAAAACCTAATCTATTTCCTAACAATTTGAAGCAAATTTAATACCACAGATACAACTATAGGATGTGTTTCCTAATCCTATGTACCATATCTTTCTTTAGTCATATTATCTATACAAGGAGATTATCTGCTTTATTAAAAAGAACCAGAGCCAGATAGTAGGTAAAGTAGCAAAAACAGATATAATTTAGAAACTGTTAAATTGAGGGAAAAGAGATCACAGTATAGAATTGAGCCTAATTATGAATACAGCAAGAACTGGTTGGAATTCACATCCAACAAGCAGAATGATAAGAGTCGGTATATGGACAATTACAAAAGGGAGAAGTCAGCATAGGAGAATTATTTTTAAACTAACTTAATTGGATTCCTGCTGAAGGTGGGTCAGGGTGATCAGGTATCAATGTAGGGAAAGGAAATTGATCAGATATCAGAGGTAATCAGATATCAAAATGGAAGGATTATACCTTAACCGACTTAACAGGAGTTTTGCTTAAACTGGACTCAGCAGGCTGAAAACAGGGGCCATGTGTAAGACCTGGTCAAAAGAGGCTCAAAGGAACCTCTCTAAAGTTTGCTCAAGGAGAGAGTCTTTGTCATCTTTACTTCTGTTTAATTGTTTTTATCATAGCTGCTATCATATTGTAATGAACATTTATGAGAAAAGTTTACAGTTGAAATGACTACTTGGCCAGAAAATATCTGTAAAGGTTGCACCCATCTGCTCCAAATACACTTCTAGAAGAACTATAACCAGAGGCCAATTTTCTATGTCAAAGGTGAATATTAGCTTTTTAAATTAAAACACCGACAGTATATTCAGCATAGCTGAGGCACACTCTTTCATCTCTTTGCTGCTGCTGCATGTTAGCAGCTTCTTTTGTGTAGAAGGATGAGTGTCTGACTTCAAAGGATGAGGATTCAGTAGGACTTCAAAGGTGATGTGACAGATGGTACATGAGGAAGCATGGCCCAATGCCTATTCTCACATTAAAAGGTGTTTTTTTTTAAAACATGAACTCTGTTGACATTTACACATGATAATGAGTATGGCATTTCATCTGCCCATGCTTCTCTGTTGTAGTCCCACGTTAGTTATCCAATGAACACGAAAGAACGCTGGGAGCCATCTTGAATAAATGGAAAGTTAGACAAAATGGCATTCAGCAACCTTTCAACAAATATCAGGCTTCATTCATACTAGTGTCTTCTTGTCAATAAAGCAGGCAATTCCAGGGTCATAAATGACAATTATCTTTAACCGATCCAATTCAATATCTCTTTACAGAATGTTTGTTATGCATGTAACATTATATTAACTGCTATGAGAGATTTAAAAGAAAGATATTACATAGTTCCTGCTTAAGAAAATCAATGTGAGATTTTAAAGACACATAGATGTGAAGCAATCTGAGGACTATACAAAGTGCTGAAATCCATGATATATTCACTGAGACTTCACCAAGAAGGGTGTACATGCAGAATATGTTTGTCAGAGCATTCAGAGAGGATGACTCTGCCAGAAATATAGTGGCAGGCAGCTGCTGAGTTACTCTCTATCCTAGGCAGATAAGATTCATCAGGGAAAGAGAACTGCAGAAGAACAGAATAGAGGGGGGAGAAAAGCAAATAATGACCTTAGTTTGGTGCAAATCACAAAAATACAATAATTAGAACCATTGACCTTGTTTTTACTTTACATCTTTCTGAAATACAAGCTGAAGTTCCTCAAAAGGAATGAAAACAGAGGAAAAGACAACTTTCTTTAATTGTGATTTTAAACATTAGAAATTTAAATAGATCTTGCAAACATGTATTATTAACTTTTTATTGGTTATGGTAGGTCTAATGAGACTCCTAGGGAAAAGGGTAGCTGTGAATCCTCAGTTTACAGACATTTCTTCCTCCTTCTGTACACAAAAACACAGCAATAGTAACTAACAAATTCTTCACTTTTTTAAGCCATGAAATAAAAAGATCATTCATGTCACAGAGCTTATGCATAAGGACTATTTAAATTGTTTTCAGTTGATATAAAAATATCATTCTTAATTTGTTTGGCATTTCATTATTTTGACTCATCTAAATAAATGAATTCTGAAAGGTTACTGTGGAGATACCTATCAAATATCTCATCTGGCAATGAACAGAAGAAAAAAATGGAGACTGTGTACATTGCACACTCTAATCTAAATGTGTCATTAGACTGAGAACAAGTTGTTAATGTCGCCCTTGATGCCGACCTTGTCAGAAAGAAATGTAGATGGTGCTCCACAATCTTCAGTCAGAGCTATCTTCCAGACTTTCTCATCATCCTTCTCCCATTGTGGAAATACATCACTGTTCTTAGTCAATGATAAGAATATTTCAAGCACACGCAAGTTTTCATACCAATATAACCACCATCGCTGCAATGGCCGGGAGGTGACATTGTCTTTGAAGACGTGTTTTTTTCAACGAGCAACATAAACTTTCTTCAGCTATGAAAAACTCTTTAAACTATATTATTGTATTAACAAGGCAAATAAACTCCAAAATTTCACATAAACCTAGCCTGACTTGGTTTATGACAAAAAGAAAAATAAGATGGTAATCACATTTGAGCTGAACAAGAGCTAGGTAGAGCTGGAAAAGAAACAAAGTATATACGAAATTTTCATGTTTGTTATTCAAGCATCTGGACGAAGAGCATACTTACACATATTAGAGGAAGCTGAATCTGAGGCATGATTTAACTAAGTTTAAGACTAAGTCGTCTGTAAATAGAACTGGTGAATATTTTTTAATATGTTATTTTTATATTACTACATTTCTAAAGATCAACGCATATCTGAGTATATTTATAATTTCAGCCACTGAAATTTCTGGAAGAATACTGATAAAAAATTATCTAGAACATTGAATGAGTATAGTCTTCAGAGCTGACTTTTATATTGCTTCTACTCTTCAGAACTTTGTAAAATGGGAAAGTAAAATATACTGTGGTGTCAGTATTCGTATCTCCAAGGATGTGTGGTCATATTAAATCTCCCTAATTCTTTTGATATAGGAGTTAAAAAGAAATTATTTAGGCAGATAATGAGGGTAACGAAGTTCTCAGTAAGGTTTTCTTTTTATTAAGAAGCAGCTTCAAAATCATTTTCTTTTCTAACAAAGAGCAGCCTGTAAAATCGAGCTGCAAACATAGACAAGCAAGCTGGAAGCTTGCACGGGTGAATGCCAGCAGTTGTGCCAATAGGAAAAGGCTACTAGGCTTGTTCAAAATCGTGGTTCCATCTTCCCTTTTCCTTTCTAACCACGTGTGCAGTCAGGAACAGACAACATGACACTGGCCAAGTTGAAAGCTCATTTGCATAATAAGAAATTAGGGTGGGGTTGCCAGCTTCTTTGTGGGCTATTTAAATCTCACTCCTGGTCCAACCAATCTGTGGGCCCTATGTAAATTAGACACCGCCTCCTCAAGCCTGTCCATAAAATTTGGTGCACTCCGCAGCTGGCCGGAAGTCCCACTCCAACACCCCTCTCTCTCTCAGGAGAGGGAGCTAGTCTTCGTTCTCTTTTTTTGCCTATTAAACCTCCACTCCTAAACCCACTCCTTGTGTGTGTCTGTGTCCTTGATTTCCTTGGCATGAGGCAACGAACCTTGGGCATTACCCCAGACAATGATGCTGCTTCACTTTCACTCATTTATTTAACAAATATTTTATTGAATACTAAACACTTAGTATAATTACTAAACAAGTATACACAAAATTGTCCTTCATGGAGCTTATTTTCTAGTGATGGAGATATACATGTATACTATTGCAGAGACTGAAAAACTGTTGGCCAAGTAATTATCTATTCTTCCTGGGCCAACAGCTAGACTGTGTTTTCCATATTCCCTTGCAGTTAGGTGGCTAGCAAAACATAACAGAAAGCAATGTATGAAACTTCCAGGCCTTATTCAGTACAGTCTTCCATGCATGATTATGACTTTTTAAATTATAAATTAACACATTACAATTGTATAAATTTATGGGATACAAAGTGATGTTATAATTTATTAATACAATGTGGATTACTTAAAACAAGTTAGTTAACTTACCTATACCCTCAAATATTTAACCTTTTTTGTGGTCATAATACTTGAAGTTTATTCTCTCAATTTTTAAATTTTGAAATATGCAATACTCAATTATTAACTATATTCACCATGCTGTAGAAAATAACTCAAATTATCTATCTGTCTATCTATCTGTCTATCTATCTATCTATCTATCTATCTATCTATCTATCTATCTATCTATCCATTCCTCTTAGGTGAGATTTTGTACCCTTTGATAATCATTTTCCCTATTACCCCATTTCCCTTATCCCCAGCCTCTGTAATCACCATGGTGATTTTTGACAAGCTTCCAATATTTAACATCTTAGTACAGATGAGAATAGTGAGTTTGAATAGCATGTGTTATCAATAATAGGGTTTCAAAACGGAACAAGCCTGGGTCCTTGAATCATTGCCTGGAGAAAAACCATCTGTGGATAGGAACATCTACTTTATACTTCACATTCTGGAGAAATGAAGTGTTACTCTACATTTTTTAGTTAGCTTGATTCAAAGTTATTATTACCTAGCAAATATAGATGTTTATTTCTTAAAGTGAGGGGCTTTAAGAATAAGGATAATAAAAAGGGTGACAACGGCTCAGCTGTTGAGCAGTCGAGTAGTGGGCTGTGAAAGGATACGTATCATAGGCTAGAAAGATGGAGACCCATGCTGTGCAGTGGCAGACAAAATGCGTCTTCCTTCCAAGTTGTTGCAAAGACAATTCTATTTAACAATTAATTAAATTAATTAAACAAAGAATTTAAACAATTCCTTCCTGTGCCTCTGCACAGTGTTTGATAGAGCTATTGAATCTGTAACCCTAGGACAAGTGGTTAAAAAGAGCGCTCAGAGAACAAGTGTGGCATGGCTATTGTTGGCTGCCTTTAGCAAGTTGTTATAAGAAAGATGAGTTAAGGCAAAAATGTATTGATTTTTCAAACAGAATTGGAAAAAAATACTGAAAATACAGAGATTACAGTCCTTAAAGGGAAAAGCCACTACTTCTGGACCCCAAAGAGAAAGAAGAAAGACTGAAAGTAAACCTAGACTATTAAAACTTTTCAGTTGAAATAAATTATTCACTATGAATCAAAGATCGAGTTAAAAGTCCTATTTTCATAATAAGTGTTTTATTTCAGATGATGCAAGCTACCATTAAACTGAGAGACAGAGTTATGGGGATGAGAAAACAAAGAAATTAATCAGACATGAGAAATATATTACAGGCAAATATTGAGCACATGTACTGTCAACATTGTGAAGGGTCTGAAGGTTTACCTTACTTGGAAGCTAACATGTTAGTCTCTTCTAGTTCCATGAATGCTAGCAGAAGACACAAGAATCCTTGGTCAAAGACAACAAAATGTTTACTCACAGCATAAGAATAACAAATGTCTACCAACAGATGAATGGGTAAATAAATTGTAATATATCTGTACAATGGGATACTATTCAGTAACAAAAAGAATTAACTGTTGATATAACACTATGACAGAATTCAATCTGAAAATAATTGTAAGTGAAAGAAACCAGACAAGAAATAATATATATTGCTTAAAGCCAATTCCATAAAATTCTAGAGAATGCAAACTAATCTAAACTGAAAAAATGCAAATCAGTGACTCTCTTAGAGTGGAGGAGCAGAATGAAATAATTACAAATTATTATGAGAAAATGTTCGAGGGTGCTGAATGTGTTAATTGCTTTGGTTGTGGTGATGGTTTGAAATATGTATAATATGTTCAAAACTTACCAAATGGTATTTGCTAACCATGTATAGTTTAGTGTATGTCAATTATACCTCAATAAAGCTATGAAAAAAAATACACAAAGCAGCAGTTGTTATGGTGAGAGAACAAGCATACTTGAATTCCACAGTAGGATTTCTCCAAAGTGTTGATCACAGGGTTTAGGTTGGTGTTTATGAATTTTATATTGATGACAAATTGTATAGTTGTCTACTTTCTCAAGTACAGGCCAACAAATCGGAATATCGAAAGTATAAAGACAATAATTTTATACATTCACAGCTAAGGTTTTTAAAGGGTGATGTATATAAATCAGTAGCTTACAATAACAGGTACTAGATACTCTAATATCCAATCTAATGGAGCTGCTTTCCATTGAAGCTATGTCCAGTCTTGTAACGGAAGTAAAAAGACACTGTGGTGAAATGTGCTCTTAAAACACTTCACTTCTATTCTCATGTCGTTTGCCAAAACATATAACATTGTTGAATCTGATATCAAGCAGAAAGATAAGGGTAAATATAATGTCACAGGGTGGAACACCATAAGTCAAATGGAACAACTTCATGCCAACATGCAGAGATGTATATATACACACACCCACAGTGCATAGCAGAACATGTGTTTAAAACCAATCGTCTCTTTCAATAAAAGCTCTTTACTTACCCAACTTGAAGGGGAAAAAAAACCACAACAGTTTTATCCCATCATAGCAACAGGTTCAAATCCACGATCTTATGATGATTTCTACATCAAACTCAGATGTGGATCTTTTGACTCCAGAGATTTATGTCTCCAAAGTGAGATTATCCAGTCTCTTCAGATAGCAAATGCATTGTTGAGAAGAGGACATGATAACTGCAATACACATTCTCATTTGGAAAGCGAGGAGTGGAAAACACATTGTTATCACTGGTCTATAGTAATGCTGGGCAGAGTTATGAGGAAACTCTACCCTGGGCTTTGGGAGTATCCTTAAACAGCTGATATTACTCTCTGATAAACAGCTGCCCAATCCACAGTTCTTTGGGGATATGTCTTAGTGTTGGTTGAGAACCACTCTTACCTTGCAGCTTGCATTTAAAAAGTCAGGAGCCCAAGGGTCATTTTCAACCTCAAATATTTAGGATGCCTTTAAGTGATGGCTCTTTTAAAAAACTCATTCTGTTTCGTTATTGTTGGTTGAGAATCTCTCTTCCCTTGAGGCTTACATTTAAAAAGTCAGAGAACCCCATGGTCATTCTCAACCTCAAGTATTCAGGGTGTCTCTCAGTAGTGACTCTTTTCAAAAACTTGTTTTGTTTCTTAACTTTTTGATTCTAGACAATTCTATTTACCAACAGTCACTCCTACCATTATTTTTGAGATATCCCTTTCTCTCTTTGCACTTAATTGTGTGTACTTTTGTTTTCCAAAGGCCTGTTTAGCTTGTTCTTGTTTTGGTGACACACTGCAGCAGCTTTCGATATTACAATATCCTGAAGTCTGGATGTTTTCCAGTCATTTTTTCTTTCCTTTCTACAATTTGCACACAGCCATGTTTTTTTAGATGGAATCTGATTCTGTTTCTCAGGCTGGAGTCCAGTGGCATGATTCTAGCGCACTGCAGCCTCAAACTCCTAGGCTCAAGAGATCCTTCTGCCTCAGCCTCCCAAGTAGCTGAGACTACAGGGCTATGCTGCCGAACTCAGTTAATTATTTATTTATTTATTCATTTTTGTAAAGATGAGGGTCTTACTTTGTTACCCAGGCTAGTCTTCAACTCCTGGGTTCAAGCAGTCCTCCCACCTTGCCCGCTCTAATTACTGGAATTACAGGCATAAGCCACAGTGCCCAGCCCACAATCATTTTTGTTTATGTGTTTGTGAGTTTGTTAAATCACCTCTATATTTTAGTCATTTGTCAAATATAGCCCATTGCAACCAAAGCATGCTTATAAAATTCCAGTTTCCAGAGTTAACTTAGTTCAAATCCAAGTCCATTTGGTACATACCTTGTCGTCCAAGTTGTTGCAGGGGAGAATTCTATCAAAACTTTTACTGTTTCCTAACTACGTCTTCAGTAATTGTTTCCATTTCCATGCCTGTATTACTCTGTCTTGAAAGCAATGCCATATTTTTTAGGCTGTGTTGCAACACAGGAACATTCCTTTCCTGGTATCAATTTATGTAGCAGTAAGCATGGGCTAAGTTATGCCTCTATAGTCAACAGCTCCTAAATGCTCAGAAATCTACAATAACAAAAGTTTAGTTCTTGCTCTGTTTACATGCTCACTGTGGGTCAGAGGTGGCTGAGTTTCAAACGGTCTTCACTCATTTGGCAAAGCTATCTCTGTGTATGACATTGCTAGGTTCACAACTGAGGGAAAAAATGAGTACAATGCAAAGCAGATGTTGTGGTATTTTTCTTATTTTTATTTTTTTATTATTTATTTATTTATTTATTTTGAGACAGAGTCTTGCTCTGTCGCCCAGGTTGGAGTGCAGTGGAGCGATCTCGGCTCACTGCAAGCTCCGCCTCCCGGGGTTCAGGACATTCTCCTGCCTCAGCCTCCCAAGTAGCTGGGACTACAGGCGCCCGCCACCACACCTGGCTAATTTTTTGTATTTTTAGTAGAGATGGAGTTTCATCGTGTTAGCCAGCATGGGCTCAATCTCCTGACCTCGTGATCTGCCCCCCTTGGCCTCCCAGAGTGCTGGGATTACAGGGGTGAGCCACTGTGCCTGGCCTCTTATTTTTATTTTTTAATCTTACTATGCTTCCACTAAGAAGTGCTACAGGCCTCTTCAGTTTCCATTTCACTGACTGAAAGAGATCACAAAATTTAGCTCGACATCAATGAAAATGTATTCATCCTCCTATGAGAGCGTCAAATCTTTTTAACTATTACCCAACCTAAGGTATTATGGAAAGAGAGAGCATCACGTGATTGCAATGATAGTATATAAAATAAGCTAGGTTAAAAAAATGTAAACAGTGGAAGAGGTTTTAAGCCAAAATATGTGAGAACTACATTGATCCCTAAAATCAGCAGGTGTTATATTAGGGCTGTTGAGATAGAAAATATATGAGACTTTGATTAAAGGAAAAGATGATTCGAATTTTTGGAGAAAATGTTATCTGATTAAATCAATATTATAATATCACTTTTCTGGAATTTGGCATTCTAATATTTGACTTCTCACTATCATAGAAATTCTGGCACTTACAAAATGTCAATGTGAGTGCAATTAACACATATTGGCATGCTGTTGTTTTTCCCTAGTGGTTTTCAGGAAGTCTTAGAGATCAATATAGACCACTGAATATCTATTTGAATAGATTGATAGATATTAATTATAAGACAACTGAAATTAGTGTATTGATTCGGTGGAATTTTTTTTTATCTTTTAGGTAGATGTGGCATCCTGATTGGTTTGATTCTATTCACATCTCTAGAATAAGCTCAGTTTGAAAATTCTCTATTTCTTTCTCACTCATTTGCCAAATTCTTTTTCTAATAAAAGTAAAACATAAAGTTAATACATCATAAATAGCCCAATTACCAAGTAAAAAACTGTAGAAATTTTCTTAGGATAAGAGGTTTAAATCTAATTTAGCAAGCATAATAGATGTTTCGTCTAAATTTGTACCACATTAAAGGTACAGGAAAGCAGCACTAGTTTAAAAAAATTAATCCACATATGTCAGAATAAAGTCAAAAAATAACTTTTTTCCCTCAAAAAAGAGAATTGAGAGGATGAATAAAGTAACTGAGAGGAATCAGCTGTATTTCATGACCAAGAAGGCTTCAATTGTGCTATTTATTAGTTTACACTGTGGCAGCTCTGCCCCCATTTAAAAGGACATAGAACTCATTGTGTAGCACCCCAGAAACATGAGAACACCAGGAAAAAGAGGCAGCCATCATCAAGAAAACAAACACTGAAATGAATTGCCATTTGTCACCTTTCTTACTGTTCTGTTGACCCAGAGTCCCCATCTACTCTGAGTGGTCTCATGCACAATTCTTAATAGGGTACAAAAGAAAAAAGCGATGCCTGCATTTTTAGAGTGAGAGAGTCATCCTCCAAAGGTTGCCCCTTAAAAGTAAAGAATTGTAACTCTGTCATCTTTGTGGTCAAATTCCTTTTCCTCTTGGAAATAAAAGAATGTTCTTTGACTGTGATTTTCTTTCTTTCTCATCAGCCATGAGTGATGAAAGACAGATACCAACAAATGAAATTAGACTCTCTCTGACTATCCTCAGATCAGAAACTCTAGAGGTAAGTTACTTTGTCAGTCATTTTCCCCCATTAGGACAGAGAGCATAAGGTTTGCATAATTGCTAGTAAGCTCCCACCCCAATACAATTAGGAGTATGAAACACCAGCTGATCAGCTATAGTGTGGACATGTTCTGTGGATCAGTGGAAAATGTTAGTAACACTGTCCACATGCTATGATCAATGCATTTATGGACTCCCTTTCAAACAGGTGAAGACATGGGAAACTGCTGTCATGTTATCCTCTTCCAACAAAATAAAGGATGTTAAAAGGCCCCTCATAAGCCAAAACCTTTAACACTTGTGTAATTCATCCATCATATTCAGGTAACATTTTTGAATTCAGATTATTGGCAGATCATGAGAAGATGCATGCATGAATGAAATCATTATAGATACTTCTTTGATTCTACCAATTATGCTACAGTGCCCAATCTATAAGGTAAGGAAGGACCCTATGGATTTAGAATACGCAGGTCTCAAATCCATTTCTACACCTGTTGTATGTTGGTTAAATACCCACAGGTTCTAAAGAGCATGGGAAGTGTTATCTTGAACAAGCAATCTCATCATATAGTACAACTAGTGAGATAGTGGGTTTTTTTTTCCATTTTTTATTTTGCTTTGCTTTGTTTTTTAATTGACTATGGGTTGACGGAGCCACAACTTCTTTTTTTGCTGACCAATAGCCATTTCTGAGATTTCAGATTAGTTTAGAGGCCATTTTTATGAGCACAAGTTGTATTTAAGCTTAGAAATGCATTTTGGTGAAAACTAAATATATTGCCTACACAATTAATTACAATAACCCACACTGATATCAAACCTAAGATTCAGAACTCATTTATGATATACTATAACCAAAACAACTTATGAGTCACAGGAATGGACAAAGAAGATCTGTCAATTGACACAATCATCATTAACACTAGTTTGACATTTTGCTTTAGGGGATTTTTTTTTTCTTTCTCTTTTCTTTTCTTTTTATGTGTTCTTATGATTGAGGTAAATATCCCCACCCTCAAGTTAAATTGTATTTACTTAATGAATCAATTTGGTTGCGTTTCTTTTCTTTGATTAGTAACTAGCCAATTGTTTTACTACATTAACTAAATCAAACTTGGTTGCACAATTAGGTTTTATTGATATCTGACCCATACAGAATGTGGCATTATTAAAGGTTTGAAAAGTCCAAGAATCCTGAGATTGTATAGTAAAATGTTTCTGTGAAGAGGCAACTAGAGAAATAATTGAGACTCTCATTTCTCATATGAAAATGCAGACTCAACACTACTGAATTCTCAGTAACGGAATATATGTTTTAGTTTGTTTCCTTGTATTGATTCTGTTTTTAAAGTATGAGAAAGGGTTCGTGTTAAGCAATTCATTGTCTCTGACTAAGGAATCTGTCTGGATTTAGGAATTATTCTGTGTGTAGGGAAATGGAAAAACAATAAATGTGATTACCCAGGAACCAAACAGAAACTTAGACTCATAGCAGAGAATTGCCGATTAAAAATAGTAAAAAAGAAAAAAAAAGTATTAAGTAGCAAACCTATACCACCCTGATTATATTTCAGAGCAGTAATTCTAATGTAAACTCCTATGGAAGAAATACGTGCTAAAGGAGGCAATTAAACGGAGCCTTCTGCTAATTCTCAGAACATTTAATAAATATACATGATTTTCTTAATTTTAACATTTTCTTCCATATTTACCCCTTAAAGCATTACAGCTGGCTAGAACTAGTCCACTAACAATAGTTATTTGAATAAAAAAATAAGTTACAAATGAATATTGCAAGAAAAATGTAGAAAGCACTTGAACAACCTCTTCAACATCTTGTATTCCCTCTCCTGGGGGAAATAGAAGTACCTACTTGAGATTATATAGTGTATTACTTCATATATAGGTATATGGATATTTTCCACAAGTAAATATACTTTCACATAGAATTATTGATTTTTAAAAATTATAATCAATACAAAGCAATACGATTTCAGGGTATACACATCCAAGTTTTTGAAAGTGTATTAGATTTCATACTATTTCATAATATTGGTATTAGAAATCATATTAGATTTATTCCAGCTTTCCAGGTGTTTAGATACCAAACACATGTTTTCTAATCCCTATTTCTTCAAATGAGTGGTCCAGGGTAAAACCATCTGGGCATGTCTTTTTGAAAATGGTATTTTAATTAAAAGTACCACATATACAGATAGGCATAGTCACACAAGTTCTTCAAAAATAATAAAATTTTCAGGATCAAACTAGTAGAAATAGTATAGTCAAAATTATGATACATTTTGAACAATTATACTTACATTTTTTTCTCATTAGAATAACATACTCTGAGCAGTTGATTGGCCACTGAGAAACTGATTTTAAAGAGAAAAAGACAGAAAGAGAGTGAGAAAGAAAGAGAGCTATTTATAGGTATGGTTAATTTCTATTGCCAATAAAATTTATCACAATGATTCACAGTCATAGTCTATACTATTTTACTTTTAAGAAGAATTAATAGCATATATTAGTACAACTTTCATATATTATAGTTACAAACATGTGAAAATATGTTATAATTACTCAAATATTACTTAAAGTAAGTAGACACTGGTCAGCATTTAAAATTTTTCTTCTTTTTCCTTATAATTCCAAATATCTTATTGTTATGACATTCATTGTTTAAATATATCCACACACGCATATATATATATATATATATATATATATTCACACACATATGTGTATCTGTATTCAAGAATGTTAATTACCCTTTTCTTCAAATGTCCAAAGGTGAAAATTAGACCCTTTCACTTTGCTTGGACAAATTGGCAGAAATTGATCTATACTGTAAGAAGCATATATCTTAAAATAAAAAAAAAAATTAACTGGCTTGTCCAAACTATGTACTGGTCAAACAACAATTTGACTCAAAACTAGCTAGGAACCCAAGGTCAATAAAGAAAGATCATTTTATGTTTTAATTTCTTGCTAAAAGTTTGATTTGGCAATTTTCAGTACGCAATAGAAATAATAGAAAATGCTGACATGTCACTCTTCACTTATACTATTTAATACATAGCAAATTAGTTTGTGATAAGTATATTTTGTGATTATATTAGTAATATGTTTTTGAAACTTGTTTCTATAGCACAAAAACAGAGAAAAAATTAAAAGGATATGTAGTATGTAAGACATACATTTGCATATATATCACATACATGCTTATTCCCACACAACCCTGAAGAACAAGGTTTTATACATTGATACACGTCATCTATGCATTTTTATCTTGACATGGAAAAAGACTGGGCCAAAGCTTTCAGAAATCAAATGTGAACTCATTTTGAAATAGCAGCAGTGTTTGAATTTTAAATTAACCTATTTACAATGAAACTATGCCTGCTGATTGCCGTCATCTTCAGGAAAATTAACAGTAACGATCATTGGTGTCATAATGCAATTTCCCCGCAAAAATCACACAGGCTTCATTACTGTTTACATAAATTGTCATAAATACCAATTATGGTGGAACATAAAATGTAATGCTCTTTTTTTAATCATAATCAGACAATTGTTCTTCTAATTCATATGCTAGGGGAATAAGGTTATGATTCAACCTTTGTTGTGAAGGAAGTGTTTTGATGGTAGTTAGTTTGCCTCTAAGTGCTGGTTGGCTTCTTGTCAAATCATTCAACTCTCCGTTTGGATCATGTAGTCCTTGTTTCTGTTCACTGTGCTCTCTAATATACTAGGAAGAACATGGAGGCGTGCTAATGGCAGATGAGGGAGATATACACTGAAAGTGTCCTCTAGACGTCAGCGGAGAGGTGGCTTCCGGTGGGATTTATAACAACATTTAGTATAATTACGTCGAAGCACCCATAAAGGAATAATGCAATAACAGACCTGTTAGAGAAGCACATTTGCAGTACCAATTCCAGCTTCCACCATAGGTCAGCAGAACAAATAGCTGGTAAAGGCAATGCCCTGTTAAATGGCTAATTTTCAAAACGAATAAGTTGCTGGCAGGGGAATGGAGGAAAAGGCCAGAAAGAAGAGATTCAGTATTTTTACCATTTTGGTCTCTAAGAAGGAGATAAATCAGCTAGAAAGGTTACTCAGACAGCAAGTCAGAGCAAAGGACAATACTCTCTGAGGACAAAAGCCCTTCCTTTGCTTTCTGTAACATGCCACACAAAGCCAAGAATCACACCGTTTGGGTCCTGTTTTATCTCATCATAACACTCTTTGTACTTGTTCTTCTTTGGCCTTTGTTCTTGACTTATTTACTCCTAAAACTTAAAAACAAAGTCTGCATAAATTTCCCACTCTTCTGATTCAGAACAGTCTTGAAACATTAAAATCAGAAGAAAATCACTCCCCTGATTCTTTGAACCGTGGTGTCCATGCATAATGGTGGCCACATGCAATTATATGTGTCTAGGAGCTATGGTGGGTTTGATCTGCAGGCCCTCTCCACACTTCCAGATTGGACATTGCTATCTTAATGAACCCTGGCAATTTGTCCTCGTTCTACCTAATTCTATCCTATTTGATTAAAGCAAGCTGTAATGATAAGTCCAGTTAAGTTTAATGAAACAAAATTAGGACTCTTGATCTAAGAAGAAAATAATAAAACTGGCAGGGATTTCATCTGTGGGAGAAATCAAAGTAGAATAAACAGAAATGTAGTAAAATTAGCTGCTGTTTTTTCATTGTGTAAGCTAGGGTAATGCTAAAGGTAAACAAATGGCATCAGCAGGGAGGAGAAAATGAGACTTTTACTTTTCTCCGTCTTTCATAATCTCATGCATTATCGGTAACAGGGTGAGACGTTTTAATAGGGTGTGATCATCATTAAAAGGCAGATATTTATCTTATCACAGTGCATTAAACTCCCAGAAGGAAGTGGGAAAAAAGGGAGAGTGAATGACTCTCATGAACTTAGTGTTTAATGAAACACTAAGGTTGCAGCTTTTCTTGTTTGTCTTTAAAAAACGAAACAAACTGATATTGGACAAAACTGGTTCCAAACACACCCAGGCTGTACCCGACGCCTGTGCATTTTGAGAAGTCTCTTCTGTGTTCTGACTTTGTTTAATAATTTCTAATTATGTTCTACAACCCAAAATTAAATATTTCTATCTCCATTGTGTGTACTTATTCATGAGCTGGGCATTAATCGTAAAACAATGTATCTTGTTATTTATTTATACCAGATGTGAGTATTTATGTTGCTCTGTTCAGGGTTTCCAGCTAGGTCTTTATTTGTATACTGAGCCGCCTGTTTTTGCATGAAAATGGTTTCTGAGCTCTGGAGTTCATCTCCACTCTTGTGTTTAAAACAAAAACAACAACAACAACTTTTTTTAAGAGAGAGACTTTATGAATAACTAAGAGATTTCTGCTGTGGCTCCCCGGGTCTCTCATCAGCAGGGCAGCCAGAATATGTTTTGGGGACCAGGAAAATTCAATTTGGGATTTGTTTCACAGTTTACAATGCTGGTTTCTTGCAAACAAAAGCTGCCTGGGCCATGGAGAGCTTTGCTTCTGAAATATATTTGCATAGTGTTAATTTTCTACTTATTTATTAACTTTTAAAAATGTATGAGTTTGTTTGGGTGGTGGAGGGTGGAAGTGATGCCAGTATATCTTTCTGTGTCTGCCTCCATGAAATCTAACTTAGTCAATGGCTATAAGAACCCACTGATAGATATTTTCTTAAAGGATATTTTATGTTTGCCATTTTATTAGCATAATTGGCATATAGTAAACTTAACCTGGGAGTAAAAATTTTCCTTCTATGCTGTCTGTTTTCCTCCTAATTCTCCTCCTAGAGCAACTAGTTTTATCAATTACCATGTGTTCTTTAATAGAAATTTTATGTCCATAAGCACACAAACATACAGACGCACACAAACACAGAGACACATATATATCCCCTTTTAAGGCACATTTCAGTATACTGTCCTGCACTTTATTTTTTATTTGATATTTTATCTTGGGATTGTTCCATATCAAGATATAGAGCATGTTCTCATTATTTTTTACAGCTGTATAGCATATCACTATATGGATATAGATAAAGTATTTAATAAAAGACTGTATTTTATTTCTCATCTTAAATCAGTTGAACGTAGCACAGTTATTGCCTCATAAGACTTTTCCAGTAAGTATTTGCAGATCTACACAGAAGGAGCGACTGGTTAGTGCGCAATGATCTAATGGCATGGTTCTTTGTCAGTGTGAGTTGGTGAACAGATAAACATGACTTGTTCTTAAGTACTGTGCTTAAGAGTAAAGGATGACTGATTTAACTATTTTCAACATGGAGTAATATATTAGTCTCTAAAGAGTATTTACTCCCATAGCATAGGTAACTGCAAAACTGGGTAAAGCACCTACATTTTTTGCTATGAGGCAGAAGCTCCACAACAGGGAGCCCACCGAATGACTATAGCCTGCAGGCATGTTTTGTTTTGATCAGTTAAAATGTCTTTGAAGTAGCTGACACCATTAGCTAATTTAGAAATTTAACATAAAAAAACATATCTATAGCTGTAGCTTTTGTTGAAAAGCCTGACAATCTAGCAGGAGTTGGCCTGCCTTTCTTCATAGCAACAGCTTCTGGGGCTGAGTAGCACTGCCATCTTTAGACAAGAACATGAGTGCCAGGATTCTCCCAGATCTGCCTTGGCCAGTTTAGCTCATTACCTGCCTTGATCCAGTAGGCATTTAAGTTTCCCATAGCTGGGCTCACGTATAAAAATCCACACACCCTTATGAGATGGAGCAGAGAGTCCCTTTTTGGGGTCTGCATGCCCCCGACTTTCCCAGGCATGGAAATAAAATAAAATTTTGAGTTTCTTCAAGGGAAACTAGCCCTGAGAAGTAAATAAATAACTTGTTATGCAAGAAAGTAATAGCCTAAAACAATAGCCAAGGAGTAAGGTCCAGAGATGTTTGGTTTTCCTATTGAAACTAAAGATAATATCTTAACATACGTCTCTGAGTTATCTTTCCGAAACTGGATTTCCCCGCGAAGGACCCCCACCAGATATATCCAGATATGCTGTTACACAGACCTCAGATAAGGAGGAATTGAAGACTGAACTCTGACCATTGTTCTGTGTTCTAAATTTCTTCCTGTGGGGCTTGGAGGGAATCACACCCCAGAGCCAGGCAACATTTTTTTTTTCTGCTGAATCCACATTTTTAAGAAAAGCTTCTCTTCCTTAACCAATTGCAAATCAGAAAATCTTTGAATCTACCAACAACCCGTAAGTCCCTGCTTCAAGATATCCAATCCTTATGCCAAAACCAATGTGTAACAGCTGTGTGTTGATTTACAATGTTCCCTCCTGAATTTTACCTCTGCCTTTAAAAACCTTTGCCTGCAGGCCAGCAGAGAGGTCAGGGTTTAAACAATAGCTGCCTGGTCCTGCTTGGTTGGCACCCTGTAACTTAATGCCTTCCTTTCTGTCACTGCAAAAACCTCAGTGTGTATATCTGGTATTACTGTGCTGGGCAAGTAGACCCCAGTTCTGTTCTATAACAGAGTTAACCATCAAAATCTAATCCCATATAGGAATAGTGCTCCAATAATGGTAATGATTATTATATTAGGCAAAGTAATGTAGGAATACTGGAGGATTTGTAGTACTAAACCACCATGATTATTGAAAGAAAATATTGTACTTCTAGTTTCTGGTCCAGTATGTAAAGAGCTTGGAAATTTTCACTGTTTCCTAAAAACAAGTAAAACGCCGAACAAGGTTAAAACCAACAACCTTCTTAGATCTATCAGAGAATTGAGGTCATAGAGCAAACTGCTGCCCCCAAAATTGGAGAGACATACAGATACAGAGAATCACAACTTATGAAAGCAGTAACCCAAAATCAGAGCCCTTCACAGGAACCAGTACCAGCATAGAAAAATCTAAACTGTAATTGACAAATTGCTGCAGGCTCAGTGTAGACAAGTGTGAGAGTTTAAAAGTCCAGATCCAGAAATGGGAAGAAAGGGGGCAATCTTAGTGAGGAAGGCCCACTTTTGTGAGTTTTATCTCTGGAAGCTCTACTAGTTCTTACAGAGAAGATTGGAGAAAAAGCCCCTTGTTCTTTCTGCAGAAGGGCAAATGTAATCATTTTGAAATATGTCACAGCATTTTGTTCTTAATAAGGTCTGTTCTCAAGAGAAATTATTTACCAGAGCTTAACGTGTTGGAGTTTTATCAGAGCCTAACTCACCTGGGAGAAGGGAAATATCCAACTCCAACCCCCTTTAGATATTCAGCCCCACCTAGGGGTAAGAAAAGAACCCAAACAAACAAACAAACACACAAACAAACAAAAAAGCTGAGAAAGATTCACAAAGTTCACAGCCCAGGGGTACAGGCTCACTAAAAGACTAACACCTAGTCAGAGGACTCTAGGATGCTTCCCCATACCTCACACCTTAGTAACTACATCACTAAAGACCTATTTCTTGCAGTTCCTTTTACCAGTACATGATGTCCAGCTTCCAAAAAAAATTATGAGACATACTCAAAGGCAAAAAACACAGTTTGAATAGACAGAACAAGCGCTGGAACCAGATTCAGGTATGGAAGAAATGTTGGTATTACCATTCTATGAATTTAAAATAAGTATAACTAATAATGCTAAGGGCATTTATGAAAGAAGATGTTGCTCAGTAATCTGGAAATTTATAAACTGAATAGGCGACCTGCCTCCCATTATATTATGCACTGTGCATTTTTTATTGATTTTGGATATCAAAATATCTCACTCACTATGGAGGGAAAGGAAGGTGTGAGAATAGGGAAGGCAAAGAGCTATTTAAGGCTGAACAAAGACAAATATTATCCCAGAATGTGAGGGTCCTGAGGCAGGGCAGGCTTCATGAGGGCTCCTGACAGAATTGTTCTATTAAATGCAAGGCAGATCTAGATGTGACATCTGCTATCTGAGGTCCATGATGGGAGGAAACTCAGGCTTTTAGCCAAAGGAATTGTAACGTACACCTCATCCCATTCCTCTGGTAGTTTACTTCCCTTTCCTTCACTTAGGTCTATGTGAAGATCTACCACCTGGACTCCATGCTTTTTGAAATACCACAGAATACAGCAATTCTACATGCCAAGGGAAGGCTGTATATATTTATTTCCACATAGCTTAAATGCTGGGATTTGAGTTTTCCAGATGACAATCCCCCAAATTAAATGCCTTGTGATTCTTGCCCCCTGCCAGTCAGCTCTCCAAAGAAAGGGCACCAAGCATTGCACATCTGCCATATCTGTGTTCTTATAGCTTCACTCTTTCAGGGAATAGGGTGAGAAAAGAGCCCATCCTGGCACTCACCACTAATTTTACTCCAGAAATGGAACACAGCTGAGTAAAGACTCGCCATATTTTAAAAGACAGATCAAAATATCTCAGGTGCTTTCAGCTCTGGCATCTTTTACTAGTAATGACCTCAATAATAATCAGGCTGTGAGGACCAGGACTATCAAAAGGAAGACCATCCACCCCTACACAAGGAATCAGCTTAGTTCTGGAAGGGAGACAGTGCAGAGAGGGGCCTTTTTTTTTTTTTTTTTTTTGACAGAGTCTCGCTCTGTCGCCCAGGCTGGAGTGCAATGGCATGATCTCTGCCCACTGCAACCTCCGCTGCCCGGGTTCCAGTGTTTCTTCTGCCTCAGCCTCCCGAGTAGCTGGGATCACAGGCACCCGCCATCATGCTCGGCTAATTTTTGTATTTTTGTAGAGGTGGGGATTCACCATGTTGGCTAGGGCTGGTCTCAAACTCCTGACCTCAGGTAATCTGCCCACCTCAGCCTCCCAAAGTGCTGGGATTACAGGTGTGAGCCACCACACCTGGACAAACCATCACGCCTGGCCCAGAGGCTTTTACCTCCAAGTCTGTGGTTTGATTCCAGATATAACTAGACAGACCAAATGTCATTCTAATTAGATGGCAATTAAGTTCCATAGCAAAATGAATTCCACAGTTTGAACTCACTTCAAGGGGACATTTGTCTGCATTATGGGACATGTATTTGGGGCTTGGCAGGCATTTCTGCTTTAAAGAAGCCCATGCTATAATGAGTGTGATGATGGAAACCTTTGCCCAGTGCCGAATGCCTAGAGCTTGCTCTGAAAAAGGAGCCTCAGCCTTCAGGTGCAACTAGGCCAGACCTGGTTACCCTTTCAGACTTCTTTCCTGTAATTGTTTGAAGAGAAGATAGCAAAGAAAAACAGCCCTGACAGATTGTAGAGGTGATAAAGTTCCTGAAAGTTAGGCCAGCTAATTGGGTAAAAGTCTATTATTGCTGAAAATCTCCCAAAGTTTCACACTTTCCCCCCTTTCTCTCTCTTATCTTCTGTTTTTAATTGAAATACACAATTCTGTAGAGGATATAGCCAACTGAGTCAATAACAGATCAAATGCTTAGGCGTGAAGCTTATTTTGGTCATGCATAATAGATTTTTTTTTTGGTAATTCCTGAAGGCTCCCTCAGGGTTCATCTCCTCCTTAGGGTGATGGCTTTCATGGGATGTGGTATCTTGGCCTTCTAAGAATTTTAGGGCCACTAAATCATTCATCTCCAACAGCTGCTGGAAGATGGACTCTGGAGCTTCCTTCCCCGCCCCACCCCCCCACCCCCCAATTCTTCTCTTATTCTGCCACTTTCAGGGTTAGAATTAAGGTGAATGTATTTCCTATCCTTTTTCAGACATGCAGCATTTTGGGAGGACCAAGTAGGAGCCAGACATGGAGAGAGAAGAGAGAGTGAAAGGTATCTGAGATGGTGACATGTCCCAGCAGGCTGTGATTCAGCTAACTTGCTGTGAATGAAAGACAATAAAGAAGCAGAGAGCCAAGTTGTTACCATATGACCCTCAGATGGGGCATTTTTCTCTGTCTCTGAAATAGAAATAATATCTGGTGTGTTGGTATCAGAGAATTCTAGTAAGAAAGAAATGCATTATAATTTGTGTATGTGCTGGGGAAATGCTTTAAAAAGCCAACCTACCAACCATGCTCTACAGCTAAAACAATGTAAGTATAGATAACTGAAATGTGCAAATAAACTCAGGAGGTAAAGGGAAGAATATAAAAACTGAGGTTGTTTTCACCTGGATAGAGATATAGATAGAGCAATAGCTATAGATGATATAGATTAGATGTAGTTATAGATAGATTGATATAGACATATTCCACCTCACCAAAGTGTTGGAGATGCCACGTGGCATGGCCAAACCTGACAAGTGTACAGGCTCTAAAGCCAGACTTTGGAATTCAAACCCTTCCTCTGCTGTGAGGCATTGAACAAGTTATTGTTTCTTAGATCATTATCTGTGAAAATGTGATTGTACTGGGAGGAGTCAATTAATAATTTCAGGTAAAGTGTTTGGAACAGTGCCTAGGCATACTAAGGACTCAATTGACATTAGATATTCTCTTTTCCTCAAGTAAGTCTCATGTATTCTTGCCTCAATATTTTTTTATTATACTCCCTTCCGTTTGAAAACTTCCTCTGCCCTGTGTATTTGAAACGGATGCTTTATTCGTTTCCATTAGGTTTAGCAGGTTTCCCCTGACCTATCAAACTTATAGTGGTCGTCTCTCCTCTATGAACTCTTAAGGATATTCACTGATGATTCCCTAGAGGGACTGTAATTATATAATACTTTGGGGAATGATTTTATTGTTGTTTATTATTTTCTAGGAAGTAGCATCAACAGCAGAACTAACTTAAACCTAAGAATCAACTGACAAGAGATTGAGCTGATTATTCATCACCCTCAGGAACCTCATTTAACCTTTCTGAGCTTCATTGTATTAACTTGTAAGTGAAGATAATAATGATAATATGTACTACTTTACAATTTTGAGGCTCTATGGATGGAAAATCTGTGAAAGTTCCTGATAACCAGGAAAATTGATTTACTATACTTATATGTGTTCTGGTCTATCCAAATTAAATATAATGTCTTTAAGCAAAGAAGTGTTCTAGAGCATATGGTGGAATATTTTATAGCTTGGATGCTCAGTTAATATCTACTGATTGTTAAGTTGAGTTAATATGCTAGAGAGGAGAGATGAAAATTGAATATGGCTTCATGGCATGCATAAGAACAATTAGACGAGATACAGAGTAGTCAAGGCGTATGAAAGGTGTCCCAAAATCTTCTCAAGGAAAAGCCTCAATTGAGCCTTGATTAAAGGTAAAAATGTATCCGGCGCAGTGGCTCATGCCTATAATCCCAGCACTTTGGGAGGTCGAGGTGGGTGGATCACCTGAGGTCAGGTGTTTGAGACCAGCCTGACCAACATGGCAAAACCTCGTCTCTCCTAAAAATACAAAATTAGCCAGGTGTGGTGGCACACGTCTGTAATCCTAGCTACTCGGGAGGCTGAGGCAGGAGAATCGCTTGAACCCAGGAGATGGAGGTTGCAGTGAGCCACGATCATCCCATTGCACTCCATCGTGGGCACAGTACAAGGTACAAATCTCCATCTCAAAAAAAAAAAAAAAAGAAAAGTAAAAATGTGTGCATATCTGTGGTGTGTCTGTGTGTGAAGAAAGAGAGAGGAAGACAAAAACAGAGACAACGGCTTAAAAAGTGGGAGAGAAACAATTTTTAAAGGTATAAAAGAAAAAAAATCTTCTCTTAATATTAGCCATGAGAAACGGATACTAAAAGTAGGTGTTCTTGCCAGCCACGTCATGCACAATTCAAAGAGGAGGGCATACGTACATACATGGCCTGCCACAGGCTTTTCATTGCTGGGGGCACCAAATACTTTTGTGCAATTTACATTTCAACATGGATGGAGGTTTTCTTTTATTTTTTTCATTTTTTCCCTCCTCTGTCTCTTCCTTTTCAATTAATTAACTAACCACTAAATTGAACCTTGCCAGAATTATGGAAGAAGTAGTTTAGTTGGTGCTTCAATTCCGGTTCTGAACCATTTTTTCTTAGTTCAGAATTGTTGTTTTCTATTCACCAATAATAAATTTGATCCATCTGAAGCTGACACTTTAAAATAGTTGGGACTCAGGCATAACATGACACCAAATGCGTATATTGATTCATACGTAAGGGATGGTAGGTAAGGAATGTACTTCAGCCTGACTACATCATATGTTTTCCCATATGATTAACTCATATAATTTTCCAAGAAGTACATAAACACATTGGAAAAATCATTTTGGCAGGGTATTAGTATAAGCAGATGTTCCATGGATTTGTTTCCTAAGGATAAGGATCATAAATTTCATCATCATAGATCTAGAAGTTTAGAAATTAGATGTTTGGAAGACTAGAGAAAGCCTTATACCTGGAACAGGAAATTCTTTTTCTTTTTCTTTTTTTTTGAGACTGAGTCTTGCTTTGTCGCCCAGGCTGGTGTGCAGTGGTGCGATCTCCGCTCACTGCAAGCACCGACTCCCTGGTTCACGCCATTCTCCTGCCTCAGCCTCCCGAGTAGCTGGGACTACAGGCACGCATCACCACACCCGGCTAATTTTTTTTTGTATTTTTAGTAGAGACGGGGTTTCACCACATTGGCCAGTCTGGTCTCGAACTCCTGACCTTGTGATCCAACTGCCTCTGCCTCCCAAAGTGCTGGGATTACAGGCGTGAGCCACCGTGCCCGCCCTGGAACAGGAAATTCTTTAGAGCATTTATTCTCAATGCTAACAGCTACAAATGCCTCCTGTACAACACTAGTATTGCTAGTGTAGTATCCTGAAATGAAATTAATGAATAACATAACTTATAAACGTACAGATTTTTTTCTTTTTTGAGACGGGGTCTTGCTCTGTGGCCCAGGCTGGAGTGCCACAATTTTGGCTCACTGCAACCTCTGCCTCCCAGATTCAAGCAATTCCCCTGCCTCAGCCTCCTGAGTAGCTGGGATTACAGGCACGTGCCACCATGCCCAGATAATTTTTTGTATTTTGAGTAGAGATGGGATTTCGCCATGTTGGTCAGGATTCTCTTGAACTCCTGACCTCGTGATCCGCCCACCTTGGCCTCCCAAAGTGCTAGGATTACAGGCATGAGCCACCGTGCCCGGCCAAACATACAGATTTTTAAAAGAAATGTAACATCTTAACTTTAAGATTTAGAAAAAAATAAAAAATTATATATCATAAGAAAACATGTATTTCAATATCTAAATGCATAGGCAGTGCTATACCAGGAAACACGATGAACTAGTTGGATGCTCTCACCTAAACAGGAAATCTCCATGAACTACAAATCAGAATAATATAGCAGGTGAGATTGATAGTCAAGATACCAGGAGTGGTATTGTCACCAGTGACATTATTTACTGAAATAACAAAACATTTTGATAAAGTTCTGAAAAAAAAAGGTCTTCCTTTGGTATACACGACAGTTGCATTTACAGAAAAGCCAGCATATATTACAACTAACTCTATGTACAAAACAGATGTAGAGTCTAGGCTTACATATGTGAAAGACTGGTGAGTCATTGAGAAGTTGGATGGGGCTTGGGATAATTTTTTCATGTGAGATTTTTCATTCATGGCAATAGATTGGTTTCTTTGTTTCCAACCCATTACATTTCAGTAGCATCCTCCAAACACAAATGCAACCCCTAACCCCAACAAGCCAAATTTCCAAAATGCTCTCAGAGATGCCCTATACTGCTGCTATTGAAAATTATTGCTCTGGGGAGAAAGGACCAATCTAATAGGAGTATAATTTACCATAATTTATATGTGGGTAGGGCCCTTGCTGTGACCTCTGTGGTCAGTGAGAAACAGCAGGGCTTCAGGGACTTGGAGAAACTAGAAGCAGGATAGGCAGATTCAACATGGCATGAAGGACATTTGCAAGACCCCTAGCCCTACGTCTCACCATGCTCAGTGCTCACACTCTTCCACAAAAGGGTTTATAAAAGCCTACATTCTCCCAAGGGGGATCTCAAACTAACACTTGGTAAATTCGAGCTGATCAACTGATCTAAATAAGTCAGGCCAAAAAGGAAGCAATTGGATCTGATATTTTTTCTTAAGAACAGAATTATATTTTTGGTTATTGCCCCAGCTCTATGCTTCATGTTGCCTGCACTGAACACTAATCATAAAATTTCCTACTAAGATCAATCCAAGGTGAACGGAAAAATCAAGTGTTTCCTCAGGACTCCTTTTCAATCCTTTTTTTCCAACTTTCTGATGGAATCAATGCACCGAAACAAAAATACGTGAAAACCAGAATTAAATGGTCATCCAGCCAAGGTTCTTTTAGAATAGGGTATGTTTTTTTCCAATATTCCCAGCACATCGCAGTTTTAATACCTTCAAGAACAGAAAACTTACCACTTAATTCAGACCAGCGCAACATATATTGAAAAAATAATTTACCCCTCTAATTGTTCCATTTATTGGAGTTAGCTCTAGTCTTCTGCCTCAGGGATTTAGACAGTAAAATTTTGCCACAAAATTTTGATTCTATGCAAAAGGTCATAATATCGTATGCTGTTTCTTTTACTCTAGTCATATCCTTCAAATTTCCTTTTTGCACTATTTATGTAGGAATGAAGATCAAGGAGTCATATTCTTCTTTTTATTTACTAATATTGTATGTCAGCAGAACAAGCAAAAAGTATCTGTACAGTCAAAAAACACAACAACAGCTTCTTCTCATTTTCTTTGTTTTTAATTCTCTGGCAAACATAGACATTAGGTAGCTTGGGTTAATAATGGTGAGGATCTTCATGGAGCCAACTTTATATATTTGGTGCTTATCTCAGTTGTAATCATATCTTTTCGTCCCTCCAAAATCTTCTTCAATGACGTGGAGAACCCAGTCCAGTAGGGGACCTTCATAAAGGCCACTTGGTTATTTGCCTTTAGCAGAAGTTTCCAGAAAGTCCATTGCAGGGATGTTTTTTGCATGTCCCATATTTTTCTGAGCCTCCACAGAATAGTGGGTGTTTGTTTGTCTCTCCTGATTTATAGCATGTTTAGCATAATTCAGTTACTAGCAAAATAAATTTATATTTTCTTAATCATATATTTTACTACATTGAGTACTATATGCATGCAATACATCTAGTACATTATCATCTGTTTATCTATCTATATCTATATCTATAATTTGCTCAACCTATAGTCTCTGCTTATCCTAAATATGAATTCCTAGACCTTTTGCAATGATTTCCTAGCTTTCTCGGGTTTCCCTTTCCTTGGTTTCTCTTAAGATGCCCATGTCTCAGGAAGGCCATTATGTTGTGATTTTTACAAAAACAAAGAAGGTTGAGGAGCAGCCACCAGACAAGTACTTTGTAGTGTCTTTCCTTCTATACACAGAAGCTTGGTTTTTAATCCATCATTCTCTAGTCTCAAGAAAGATTACAACCACCACAACCACAAATGTTTACTGCTATTTTGGCACTGTGATAAATTATTTAAATAGACCTTTTAAATTCTCATAACAACCCTATTAGGTAAGTTTCATTATTATTACCAATAAATAAATTGAGATGTAGAAAATATAAATAACTTCTGCAACATCACACAGCTAGTCACTGTAGGAGCCAAGACTTAAATTTGAATTAATGTCAGATTCTTTCTTGTACTTAACCTCTTTCTTCTGCTTATGAGATTCCCTAGCAAAAACAAATATTCTAATTAATGTTAAAAATTCCACTGTGGCACCTCTATAGAGTTTGTCACTGCTCTTTCTTGATCCAGCCAAAAATAAGATGCTGGAAAAGATAGAATTTGGGTGACTTTCTTAGTCAGCAGAAGAAAATAGATGTGTAAAAGCTGTCAGGAACAATACAGTTTTATTAACTAATTGCTGCTGCTTCCACAGTTGCCTACCATTCTGGCAGGTCCTGGGAGAGAGCTTCCACCAGACTCTGACCAAAAGGGAACCAAAATCTGTCTACTAAAGCTATGTTGAAAGTCTCATAGTGTTGCTGGTATAATAGGACCAGCCTTCTGGAACTCTGCCGCATGACAGCTAAAATCTCTAAGTTGGAAGTCTGTGCTTATAAGCAATTCTACCTGGGAGAGAACTGAAATCTGGACAGGACCTAATTTTATACCCATAATTTTGCAACCAAGAAAGTTATTTTCTAATAGCAACAATTGTGATGATAAAAAGGATAGCTTGTTGGTTCCATGGTGTGATTCTTAGAGTTTCAGTGTTTGTTGCTCCCATGTCAATCGTAATCCTTTGCTAATGTCTAAACTTTCACACTTTAAAATAAGACTAGGTTTCTATCCCCCATGACAAAGCATAAATGATTAGTATCAGGTCAGGTGTTCAGGTGAGCAGAGTACATGGTATGGAAGGAAGACAGAGAATTACTCTGTGGAGAGGTGAGACTACATAGCTGAATTATACCCATCAACTGCTTTTCACAAATTATCCTACCACATCCATCGCTCTCTGTAACCTCTTGTTTACTCATTATATGATCTGAATTCATGAACAAGCCTTTAGTTATATATTTTCTGATTTCTAGACTTATATATTTTTTTCTGATGAATTAGATTTAAAGTGAGGAAAGGACAATGCCCTTTTCCTTTTTATATTCTCTACACATTAAAGGACACAACTTTTTTTTTTTGAGATGGAGTTTCACTCTTGTTGCCAAGACTGGAGTGCAATGGCATGATCTCAGCTCACCACAACCTACACCTCCCTGGTTCAAGAAACTCACTTGCCCCATCCCCCTGGGTAGCTGGGATTACAGGCATGTGCCACCACACCCAGCTAATTTTGTATTTTTAGTAGAAATGCGGTTTCTCCATGTTGGTCAGGCTGGTCTTGAACTCCTGACCTCAGGTGATCTGCCCCCCCTTGGCCTCCCAAAGTGCTGGGATTACAGACGTGAGCCACCTCACAGGTGGACACAACTTTTTTAAAGAAAGTAAATAAATGCTTGCTGAATAATTTTCTGATGGAATCAATGTGCTAAAACAAAAATATGTGAAAACCAGAAGTGGATTTAGACACTAACCACAAACCCCACCCACAACACACACACACTCACACATGCACATTTCAAAATTCAGAAAATATAAGTGACTTGCCCAAGGTTACACCAGTAGTCAGTAGCCATCAGGACAAGAACTCAGGTGTTCTAACTCCCCAAACCAGTATCCTCTATTACATCATAAGCTGTCTCACAGAGCCTAACAAATGAGGCCTTAGAAATATTATATATTTTCTACTGTCTTCATTTCTCTTTTAAATTTGGCACACAGTTTTTGTTCATTGGACCATCTAAACTTATACTTTTCATTGTTCAAGGGAATTGTCTCCAGAACTATCAACAAAAATGACAGGGATATCTATCCATATGCTCGCTCATTCATCCATCGCATACCCCAGTGCAGTTATTTACATAGCACAGTGACACTGAGCAAACACAGAAGGAGAAACAGAAAAAGAAGAGAGGACAAAAAAGACATTGAGGATTTTTATGAGCCATTTTCCTAACAGTATGCAGTATTCAATAAGCATTATGTATACAGTAGGTGTACCTATCACTGTTTCTACGATGATTCGGTGATAGTGTATTAGCCATTATCAATAGAGCCATTACAAAAGACACTAACTAACTACTCCAACTTCTGCTGAGAGCCACACATTGGTATATTACCGTCTAGTTGCATATGATGTGGAAATCTGCAACAGCTTACTAGGCATTATTATACTTACAGAAAACAGTAGAAACTTCTTGATAAACAGACAAATAAATTCCCAGAATTAGTGCCTCTAATGCAAGCTCTTTAACTGATGTCTTGTCCCCAATTGTTAATAACAACAAACCTATGTGTGGTTCTGCTTTTGGCAAATTAACACCATTCCACATACATAAACACACTAGCATATAAGACATAAGCACACACAAACATACACAGAAATGTAAACACATTCAAAATTTAGAAAGAGAATTTGACTACTAGCCAGTATTGAACTCAAAACACAGCCCTCTGAAGGCCAGATCTTTTCTCTCTCATATCCTCTCAGAACACTAAATAAGTGACCGAGTACATAGTCAGCGCTCAGCAAATTGACTGAAGTATTGATTGATTTTTTTAAACTGTTACCAACTCTGCAGATTCTATTTTATATATAGCCAGGGAGAAATTCCATGGTCATCACATGATGATAATTTCTTTAAGGAAGTGAGTTAGATCCTTAAAGAAAGGAAGGCAATTTGGCAGTTACAAGATTTTAGATTGCTATTCTTTTTTCCCAACAGTGTGTAAGTTGGTAGAATTGAAGGGAATGGCACTTCCATTTCTTTAGTGATAATTGTATTTCTGTTACATAACTGAGAGGAAGTAAGCCAGCTTTCCCTGATACTCCTTCTTCTAATATCTGCTACAATACATTCCTCCCTATAAATATATGCAAGCTGGACTTTGACCAGAGTGAACCAGAGCAAAGACTTTCTGAATCTTCCAACCCTGGACTCAGGGGTGAGGAGTGAGAAACTGTTACCTGCTTCTCCCTTCAATCTGGCTAACGAATCTTTTTTTACTTTCTCAAAAACAGATTCTCTTTCCTGTTTTTCTCCTTCTTGCTTAAAGGAGGGAGAAGGAGAGACAGAAAACAAATGCCATATGTAGCTAATCTGAAGCGGAAATTTCTATGGTTTAGAGCATGTGGGTTATTTTAAACAGCTATACAACAGAAATAGAGAGAGGAGGAAGCAATTTATACAATTTTTCAGTGAGTCATAAATTAGATTTCCTTTAATATCCTTCAACCTGTAACTAAATAATAAAATCCCCTTTTAATTTATTCTGTTAGCTAAGCTGCTTCTTGAGTACTATATTGCAAAAAGACTTTATCACGTGATTTCTAAGTTCACAGTATTTATACACAAAGACTTAGAGATGGATCTTCATAAGCCATCCACTCTCACCTCTCACACAGGACTGGAATCTCAACTGTATGATTACTTGAAGATATTTAGTGGGCCTCCAGTTGAATGTTACCAATGCTGATATTTTGTATTTAGCTGACAAATTGTTTTGCTACAACTTCCATTTATTAGTTCTAATGGTGTTCTCAGAACTTGCACAGAACAATCCCACTCCTTCTTTACTATCTCTCACTAACCAACATCATCCCTTGGTATGTTCTCCTTCACTCTGAATATCACTGCTTCTTTCAATAGCTCTCTTGACATATTTCTAAGACTTTTAAAAAACGACTCTTTATTTCATTTGAACGTATTTTATGTTGTCAATATCATACCTGAACTGTGACCCATTGGTAAGTACAAAACCGCAAGTGTAGCCTGATAAGTATGAGTGCAAGGACTCAACAGAATTAATATTTTAGATTTTTTTTTTTTCTGGACATCGTATTGCCTTTCGTCCCTCACAGGCTGTAAGCTCGTTCAAATAACCTTTTGTGTCCTAAAATGAAGCGTGTATACATACTCTAATCTGCATCCTTTCAGAGGCAGTATGCACAGTCAGTATAATTAACACTGGAGTCAGATCTAAATGCGTTTATATTCTGGCTTGACCATTCACAGCTCAGAGGCTTTGAGAGAGCTAATTAATCGGTTGGCATCAATTTTTTTATTTGTGTTTTTTTAACCAACTGAATGCTCCCTTATGTAGTCTTCTTAAGTAAATGTTATCTTTCCAGTTAAGGCACTTTATTGCCAATAATCATAATGTTCTCAAATTTTAGTTAATCCATTCAAAGTTTAATAATTGAAATGGTTCAAGTATTTATTTTCTAACAGCTTTTTATCATTTGCCTGTTAGATAAATATATAATCTACATCCCAGATACTTAAAAAGTGGCTTGTGGATCAGCAATGTCAGAATCACCAGGAAACTTGTAAGAAATGCATACTCTTAGGTCCGCAGCCCAGAACTTCTGAGTAGATACTCAGAAGTATGTATGAGTGCATACACTATTTAACAAATATGAATATATATGCTATTTAACAAAGTCTCCAGATGATGCATATTAAAGTTTGAGACACTTTTTATTATCCACAGAGTTGAGAAAAATATTAACCAATATAGCACATCAGAGAATTGCTTCAAAGTTAGTAATGACCAGTTAATAAAGTCTTTGTATATGACAGCTCAAGAAGTAGGAGAACTTCTAATTCTACTGTAATTTAAGCCATGTTGTATCACTTCCCCAGAGTAGAAAGTAAGTTTTTTTTTAAAACAGTGTCCCACTTTGTGCCTTCCCAGTTGTATTCCAGCTCTTAATATGTGTGAGTGTGAACCAAGGCCAAGGAGGCTGAATGCAGTTTGTGTTCAAAAGGTAGATGCCTGGATTTCAATCTTGTCTTGACCACTTACTTACTCTCAGTGTGACTTGAGCCATTTACCTACCATTCCATGTCAGTTTCTTCACTTGTAAAATGAGAATGATAATGTTTTCTGTTTCCTAGCTGTGTTAAAAGATTAAACAAGATAATCCATGCAAATAACTTAGCACAATGCTTCATATGTAGCAATGTTCCCTTCCTTGTCTGAGTTCTTACTATGTCTATTAGAGTTTGCTTTGGTTCATAATAGACTCTGTTGTATGTTGTTTCCATATTTATATTTTAAGAACCTTGATGAAAGGTTGCTGTCTTATACTGGTGTTTTTCAAGTCACAAATGGGTTATTTGTCTCAAGTCTATAGTTGAGACAGTATGGCAGTTGGAATGCATCTTTTTCAGTAGAATCTTAACCTAATCCTCAAATGCATGTCCAAGTAATGATCAAGCTTACACTAGTTATACCATGGTTAGTACTACTCCTAGCAGTACTACTATAGTAGTCATACTGTAGTAACTAACAGCCTTTAGGATAATATGTCTATTGGAAAACACATTTACTGTTATCTTTTGGACTCCTTCTGCTTCAATAGATTTAATGTTTTTCTCTAGGGAGTTGGGAAGTCAGAAGCTAGATGGAGGTAAGGATAGGGCTCAGTGCCCCAGAAGTCAGGTCCATCCTGCTAGTACGATTCCATGTGTGTATTGGTTACACCTGACATTTCCCAAGCTCTCTGAGGAATAGGGTGGTAGATACCTGGGTAGATAGAGAGATGACCCAGACTTAGAACTAAAAGTCTTAGATTTGAGTCTCAGCTTTCATGTCTACTAAACTTTGCGCCTTATTTAATTTAAATCATCTGGGTCTTGACTTTCTTATTTATAAAATAGAAAGAAATACCAATATAGGTGACTCCAAAAACAAATATTTTATTAGAGATATCTTTATAAACCCTTAATATTTAGAAAAAGCATTAAGAAGAAATGAAAGTGATGTGGATGATAAAAGTATTCCCCCCCCTTGACTTTGGTGCCTTCTTTCCTCTTATAAAGATACGCAAAATCTATGCTTTGGGTGTGCTTTATGATTCTTCATGGAAATCCCTGAGAGAGGTATTAAAATTAACTAGTGAAATTGATTTCTGTCAGCATCACAGTTACTATTTATTTCCACCATTGACTCAACATAAAGACTGCCACATGATACCGGAGAATGTTAAAAGCTTCCCTTAAGTAGCTCCCCCACTGGCTTCCTATGGGGTTAAGTCTCTGTAATGGCATTATTCCTTCAGGGTTTCTAGTGGAGCTAGAGTTCTTTTTTTTTTTTTTTTTTCTCTTTTCCTTTCTGATCTGGGTCAAGGCTAATGTGTTATCCTAGGAGGGTTCATATATTAGCTAGTTAACATATTAGCAGGGGTTATTGTCTCTGATTAAATCATTACTACCCACTGTCTTGTAGCAAAGAAAAGGACCCTGGGGGATTGGGGCCCATGATGGACAAATCTCGATGAAAGGGAAGCAAAATCAAAAGAATGAGACAGTTTGGATCCAGTTAAAATTTTGGCACTGTGGTTTTTAGGCATTAAATCACTGAGATTAGGTCTGTAGAAGAGGATTCAAGAAAAAATAAATTTCCAAGGTATTACCTCCTCCAAGAGCCAGGCTTTGTTTGCATCTTGGATACCATATATAGTTCAATGTAGGATCTGTATAAAAGTATTAATATTAAGGCTTTTTAGATTCCATTGTAAGATTAAACTAGTGGTTAAATAAGTTCATCAAAGAGGTTTCTCCCATTATCATCAACATACAAAACACATTTTGGAAAATTTGCTTCAGTTTTCACTTAATTTCATATATGTTCATTAGCATACAAATAAAAATATTTTAGAATAATTTTTAATCTAAAATAAAACATCAATTCTTTATGTTTTCTAATATTTTTGGGCCCTGGAAAATTTTCATCTCATAGACCTAAAGCTGTAAGATGATAATATTTAAATGCAAGTCACAAGCTTCAATTAGGTACAATCAGAAATCATGCGGTGACTTCATTAAGTATCATTAAGAATGATCAAAATATTGCTCTTAGGAAAAATACATCAAAAGCATTGCATTTACACATTGATTAAACAGGATCTGCAATTTCTAAAATCTGGTATGAGAAAAAAGAATGGAGTAAATTAAGTGCTCATATCCCACTTAGCAACAAGGGAGTGCTTAGCAACTGGCAAAGGAAGAAATAAAGGGAGATAGTAGAAAACAAAATATGATCAGCCTCTGAAAAGGGTGAGAAATCAAGAAATGACAATGTAACTAATTGGGGATGGAGGAGAGGTTGCTGTCCCAGAAGCAGAGGGCCACAAAGTCACCCTGCTTTTTGAAAGTTTTTAAAATTATTTTTATTTCCTTTTTAACCATAGGAAATTAGGCTCGTAATTAGGAATCAAGGGCACAGGGAGGACTCTCTCCAAAACCATGTCTGTGATCGGAGTCGTGTTTGTTGAGATCCATGCAGCTCTTTAAAAGCTCTTTTCGCTTTTCCTCATACACTCAGTGTGCAATCTAGCTCTCAGTTCTATAAGGTCTTAAGTCTGAAGGAGGCTTAGGAGGATTTGGTATTATATCCATTTGATAACTCTTAAAGAGTATTATTGTTCTAATCATGCTCCCCATCCCCCTTGCTTTCTGTTTGATTTGCCTTCCCTGGATATCCCACTTATCCCAGGCCTTCGGCTCCTGGCTTATAATGATCGTTTTCAACTCTTCTTATCCACTCGGAGATATATTTTCCCTGTGCTTAAATCTGTGCCCATGAATTTCCCACTCAAACCTACTTTCAGACCTCAGCCTCCCCATTCTCTTACTACCTCCTTCATCATCACCTTAGGAAGTCCCTTGTTCATGCAGGCAACACATCCAGAAACCTCCCCATTTCTGTCTCCTCACTCCAATATTTAGTTGGTTCACTGATTCTATCTCTGAAATATATCTCAAACTCACTCTTCTTTACAATCAATCTGAGGTCAAAAATTCATGATCTCTTATCAGGGGAAAAATCTAAATTCTTAGCATCACATGAAGGGACTTAATAATTCAGCCAAATTAATGTTTCTTTTTAACCTTGATTCTGCTACTTCTTACTTGCACACAGCCATGTTCTGGGAATATTAAACAGATACTTGTTTCTAGGACATGTGTTTTCTGATACCTGTTGTCCAAAACTCATGGTGTGATCTCCTTTTAGAATAACCTTTCCTTTTTATTAGTATTTTTTTGAGCCAGAAAAACTCACACAGAGTCTTAATTGACTAAAATGACCTCTTTATTTCAATCTTTATACCGGGCTTATGGTAGATTCTCATACCAATTTTGTTTATCAAAGAAATCCCAAAGGAACAGACATTTACAATGTAATTTCACGTATTACAGAACACATCACTGAAAGTAGTAGACATTCAATTAATATCTGTTTAATTGAATTAAATATATGGACAAGAACCCAATTTTCCCAAAATCAGAGCCTACAAATCAAGAATTGAAAGCTTTTCTGTAAAGAGCTAGATAGTAAATATTTTAGGCTGTACAGGCCATATGGTCTCTGTTGCAACAATGAAACCCTTTTATATAGCATGAAAGCAGCTACAGACAAAAAAAGTAAGCTTGGCTGTGTTCCAATTAAACTTTTTTAATGGACACTGAAATTTGAATTTTATATAAATTGTAAGTGTCATAGAATAGTATTCTTCTTTTGATTATTTTGTAACCATTTAAAAATGTTGAAACAGCTCAAGAACTATGCAATAACACGCAGGCAGCTGGACTTTTCCCATATTGACTATACTTGTTGATCTATGCTACAGTATAGTTACAGTTTTAGTTCCTTATTTGGTCAATTCTTTATATGGACCACATTTGAATTCTTCCCTTCTACTAACTGCCTAGCGTATTTGTTATTTGACATAATTCATGTTAATAGCATTGTCTTATTCTAGCAGTCATTTTAGACATACCCTTACCAGAAAGTCTTCCAGGTCACTGATTTACACCTCTATCTTTTGCTATTAGTTTGTTAAACTATTGACCTCTAAAACTTGTTAAGATTGTGTATCTTATAGGCAAAGATCCTGGCCCATGTTTTTCTAAAAAATTTAAAATTTAAAATTTTAAACTTTTGTGTGATCCACAGTTTGACAACCATCTACTTCTTGAGTATATTCCCCATCATCACAGTTAATTTTTCAGTAACTATCAAATTGCTTCCTGAGAATCTAAACTTTTTTTTTGTATGGATTGTGATCTTCTCATCTGTCAAAGCAATTTCTTCTCTTATCTAAAACTTTTTAATTTTTTTTAAAGGAGCGTCACTTCTAATCTCACTAATCTTCATTTGATCTTCCTAACCTTTCTTTGTCCTTTCCCCCTATATAAAATCGTGAACTCCAATGACCTTCTATGGTGACTCCCTTTCTCATATCCCCAATATTCCACCCTTACTAAGATACATCTTAACAACTATAATTATATTCAAAATAAGAATGATGACAAGAGAAAGGAAGAGCAGGAAGGAAACTAAAAGGATGCGAGAGGAGGGGAAAAACAAGAAGAGGGAATTGAGATTTCAAAGAAAAAAATGAACAAATAAATAGGAGGGTTATTTTATACAGTGTATATTTAAAAAGTCGATTCTCTAAAAACCCTTTCACAAATATTATCTCTTATACACTGGGAAATTGGAGACTTTTTTTATGGATGACCTGGATAATCTAATCAGTCAAAAAAGAGAAAGAAGACTCAAATTGGATTTTTTTAACCCTTTTGTCTGAATCAGACCCTGTTTAAAAGTCTGATAGGAGATATTTCAGGCTGACAGCATTTCTTTCTCAAGTTCTATCTGTGTTCAGGCTCTGGGCATCTTGGGTCTTTTTATCTGAACAGAAAGCAAATCCTAGTGCAGCATCAGAATGTTCTAGCCCCTTGCAATGGCATTTAGATTCTTCTGCTGCTATTTCCAAAGATGCCCAAATCTATAAATATTAAGCTACATTTTGGACCCTAACCTTGAGAAAGGGCAGCTACCATTTAATATTGCCAGGGAAAGAGAAAAGGTGTAGGGGTAGGCAAAGGAGAGAAACAAAACAACACAAATGTCAAATCTGATTGATTAAAAACTAGGTAGGCAAATCAGCAAGGGCTGGTCCAGCATCACTGGAGAGTGAGGTCAGAAAGGGCTGTTTCGAAATTATTTGGTATTTTCAGAAATTGATTACTGAGGGAGAGCATTAAGAAGTAACTGTGAACATTCATTTAATGGGCCAGTGCCTCTTGTACAGGGCTGGAGTTGTCACATTCAGTCTCATCTACTCCTTGTTAAGTTGTGCTTCTTCTGGAGCATGTTTATTTATTACAGATACTGTAAGCATAAACTACAAACTAGAATAATAAATAATTCTCTAAATGGGATTTTGCTAGCACCACCTCTCTATCTTTTCACTTCCAACCCCCAATATGACAAGCTCCATTGTTTATAGGCCTGGGACTGTCTGCAGGCCTACAGAGCAAGCCCTTTCCTGTCCTAGGATACATTTCAGTGAGTAGGCAGCAACTTATCTGGAGGAAACTGAGGGACACTCAGATGTCCTCCTGTTCTCAAACTCCTCATTTATCTGCCCCTTGGAGAGGTATTCCCCTGGCCCCTCGGGTTAGGCATACCCTTTGCAAATATATGCAGTTTGGAAGAAGTAGCATGTGTTACAGCAGTCACACATATACAACTTGGTGTCAGATCATTTTGTTGGTCACTCCCGTACCCTGTCAGCTAGAAACAGGCTAGAAAGTGAAAGCTTGCCATGATGAAGAAAGAGAGGGATATTTTGGAGTATAGATCACATGTCAATGGGTTGTATCTGGGTGTGGCACCTCATGGAAATCTGTAGCATGAGACAAGGAGACAGCAAGGGGTTTTCTGAATGTATGCACACATGCGTGCATGGGTGTGTACGCATACACACACTCCTCTCATCAAAAGCCAAACTTCATCTTTAATTTCTAATCTGATAACTGACTAAAGTCAAGTCTCCATTTATCCAGGGATCATTTCAAAACTCGACTATCACATGGTGAACATCCCCACTAGAATTTCTGCTGGTTTATTCTTGCATACTATATGTCTTTTCTCTTTGAAGTAATCAAAACTAAAAACACATCATCTGTATCCTTCCTTTTCTAACTCCATACGAGCTGTAAGGTTTATCTTAAACTGCCATTCCATGGACCCTGTTACTTATTTCTTTGACTAAAACTCTCTTACTCTTATTTCTCATTGACTTTGTTTTAATGCTTAATTCTATTTTTCGCAATGACGTTCACAGATGATTTTATTTTTCTCGCATAGATTACAAACCCTTTTATGGCCAGAAGTACCCTAGTTTTTTCGTATTTCCTGCATTTGGCTGCATCCAACACCAAGCATCAAGTATAACACCAAGAAATCCCTTACCCTCTGATTGTTAATAGCACTCCACTGTGGAAGCTGGGTGAGATACATACAGAGGAATCATTGACATATTCCACACATGAGATGGAGCTGACCTCCCCTCCCAAGACTATGGCTTTGTGGATTCATATATTTATCCAAAGTGAATATTTCAGATGTCTTTCTAACAGGACAAGATAATTCCTTTATGATATTTATTTCATAAGAATAAATATATGAAATGTGTCAATGCATGTAGCCTGCAATGGTGAAAATGCAATACTTCCCAGGCTTGTATTTTTCAGTCATTGCACAGTACATTTACTGTCGTCTAATTAGGCATTCTAAAAACCTGAAGTCCCCTTGTGTTTACCCTGCAACAGCTGTAATCCAGTGTGCCTGACACTACAGTATTTATCCCCAGAAATAATTACTCCACGGAGAAGGCAGCAGTGTGAGTACATCCCAGGACCAGAGAGCAATGACAGAGGACCTCAAGGCAATACTTCATATTCAGATACAAATGGGGTTCACAATTAATACATGAGACATCACCAATTTTAATAAAGCTGATGAAAGATAGGTAGATTTGATATGAAAGTCAAATATACCTGGGATTCTCCCCTTCTCTAAGAGTCCCTCTTTAAATTAAGACTTTGCCAGGTGATTAACAAGAACGCCAGCGCTTCAAAGGGAAGCAAAGCCTTGTTCTTTGCTGCTCCACAGGCGACCAGCTCTCTTTCCCTTTGGTCCAGATGGAGGCTTTGTTCTCCCGAAGTTGGTCAGGTGCTGTGCCTGTCCAAAAAATGGAAGCAAGCGCAGCGTTAGGAGCCCGCACCTGTTTAAAAAGCAATGTCGTTCCCTGAGCTCCAAAGCCTGAACATCAAATGGCTCCCTTTGCCAGGCAGCTTGGCTATTCCCCAGGCGTTTTCAATCTAGTTGGGTAAAACAAAAATTGCATAATTTGTCATTATTTTCAAGGAATGAGATGTGCCTTCTACAATCCCTTTCGAGTTAAGTACAATGACGCTGAGCTTCCTCTGAATGCCAATGCCTTCTTTCTCAGAAAGAATAGAAATAAAGAATGAGAAAAGAAACACCCAATTGATTGCCTGTAATTTGCTCGGGTATTTGTTATTGATGTATTCTTTGTATGCATTTTAGGGATAGGTAGCAGAAAAACTCTTTTCTGAGGTCTTCAGTAAAGAGAAGTCAAACACTGGGAAAAGCTGGAACAGGAGGCCAGGACTTCTGAGTCAGCTTCAAGATTTAAAATAAATAAATCACATCAACTTAGGTAAACCACAAGTCATGTAATCATTCTTCATTTTAAAAAAGGTAGATTAAAATTGCCTTCCCTAAATATATTACATTTAATTGTGGAGCTAAAATGTAAAAAAAATGTGGGAAAGTGCTTTACAATTTTAAATATTTGCTATAAATGTAAAGTAGTTTGAATGAATGAGAAATAAGGGGTGAGATGAGATTCTTATACATGAGTCCTATCAGTCTTTCTAAGGTGAAAGCTTCAAATCCAGGCAGACAGGGATGTAGAAAGCAAAGAAAACTCAGCAACAACCATCGGAAAGCAAGGGCATCCTAAATCTCATCTATTAAGAGTAGAGAAAAGGACCTAAAAGCCCCCACCATATTTTCTTGTAAACAGGCCCTTCTGCTGCCACTTGGTTACAACAATAGTGGAGAAAAGTAGGCCCATAAAGCAAGACTGATTGCTGGGAAGATGATCAATTGCTGCTGTGAAAGGGGAAAAACTGATAAATGTTTTTTTTTTTTTCTCCTTTTCTTCACAACCTTTTGCTAAAGCTGTGCAAAATGTGTCATGCATAAAAAGTATGCAATTTTCATGTAATTAGAGGAACACAAGATGAAAATGAGTTCCATCAGAGCAATCAAGGATGGTAATGTGGTATGTATTTGTCAGTGCCTATTTGTCATGAAAGCAAAACTCAACAAGTTATATATTTTATTTCATTTTAACTCTGAAAAATATAAATGCCATTTTGCCATGGCCAAATCTATAAATTTCAATAATCCTTTCTTTTTTTTTGAAAAGTGAAGTTTTGGAACTGCAGATTAGATCATTTTACTCTTTTAAAGAATGGAATGCTGTTTTATGAAAAACACTGAGATTACAGGACAGATTTATTCCATGGAGGGTCAGATTTACAGCAGGAGGTGATAGGTTTACAGTTTGCTATACAAGAAACACACTATAATTTATTTTCTCTGAAAATACACTTGCATCTTACAGTAGCATGTGCCTCTGATCCCATCCTCATGCCCCCCAAACCAACTGTATTTTAATATTCTTCTTGGGCAAGAGGGCATAAATTTTTTCTTTTTCTCTTTCTTCATCTTTTTCTCTCATCCTTCTTTTCATCCATTTATTTATTCATTTACTGTGTTATTGGAGACAGTTTATTGAGCTTCAAAATTGTACCAGGCATGTTAAACTCTAATGATAGAAAAATAAAGAAACCATGACCTCTGTTCTGAAGCTGATTCTACTTATTTGGGGACAGAGAAAAGTAACCAATTAATACAGTAGGATACTAAATGGAGTATGCTTCCATTGGTAAGATTTAAGGGAAGATACCTATCTAGCTCAGTCTTGCTATTTGAAGATTGGGACAGGGGTGGGGAAAGACAGTCTAGGAAGAGGAACAGGTAAAGGCAAAAAGCTGGGAGGATGTTGAGAGTTTAGCCATTGATGAAAGAGCAATTAATTACTTTTATGGTGGGAAGCACAAGAGGTCAAGAGTTGAGACCAATGATTTGAAATGGAGAAGGAAAGATGAGAGACATCCTTATAGGCCAGAGTAAGAGGTCTAAGCTCTGTCCTCCCCGCAGTATGAAGGCTTTTAACAGTTTTAAGCATAATCAAGTCTGTCTGTAGAAGAAACACTCTGACAGCATTGTAGAGAATTGATGTGAGTAGACAAAACCAGTTATGAATCTAATAATCCATTTGGGAGATAGTGATGGTTTGAGCCAAGGTGGGCATTGGGGATGGAGAAAAGTGAATGGGTTTGGGATGCCTCATAAAGAAAATTACCTGATTTGGAAATAATTTCTAACTAGGGAATGAGGCGTGTTTTTATTTTAACACTTACTCATTCCTTTAAAAGAAAGCTCCAATTTCTGTTTTTGAATTAAGTTGCATTTTCTTTTACTTCTATAAACTGGGACAAATGGTATCAAAAATTCTATTATGATGGACTATCTTGAAAGTAAGACTTTAGTGTCCCCTTCTTTCTCTCTTCTTCTTCAGGATAAATGTCACGTTATTTGTCATATGAGTTAAGATTTTTATCAGCTACTTATAAAATAATATACATGGCATTTTATTTGTTTTGTTAGTTGTTTGTCCCTATTTGTATAGTCACTTAAAGGATGCTTACATGACACTTTCTAATGTTCATATTCTCTAATGTGGGGGTTAACAAACTTTTTGTTGTTGTTGTTGAGGGCCAAATAGCAAATAATTTAAGCACTGCAGGCCACATCACAACTCCTCAACTCTGCAAACATAGCACATAAAGAGCCATAGACAATACATAACAGTAATATTTCATTAACAAAAGCAGGCGATGGGCTAGATTGGGCCTATAGGCTATGATTTGCTAACTCCTCTAAATCTCATCCATTTATTTCTGTGTTCTGGGTTGCCAGAGAAGGCCTTTGAGATCCCTAGGCAATTTCAGCATGAGAAGCTCTGCAGTTCTAAAAGTTTGGAAGGGTGATTTTGAAGATCTGAGTAACGTCTATTGAGACACTTACATTGTCTACAACCTTGCTAATGTCAGACAACTTCCCTTGAATACAGGCTAGATAAGGTAAAGTTTTAAATCTTTAAGTTTTTTTAATCAAAATTTTAAAATACAGGATGCAATTTCAACAATATATGTGCTATTACCTTTTTATTTCATTTTACAGTTGAATGTGAGATTTTTTCTTCCCCCTCCCCACCCCTGTCCCGGTATATAGAAGTCATGCAGTCAGGTTATAACTAGGTTCCTGGCTTTCCTCTGTAAAATAGAAAAAAAGTCACCAAAGGGGCCCACTGAGCAGATTCCATACAGAATAAAGCGATGAGAACAGAAGAACATGCTGCACATGACTGCATCCTTCTGCCTGAATTATAGACTTAGAGCAGTAGGAAAAAGGACTAGATCATTCCTATAGCTAACACAGTTTGCATAAACCTGGAAAACTATCACAGATTTGAGACCTGCGACAACATGCCCTTGTTACAAACTTCACAGAAAATTAATGAGATCCCAGCTCTGATCTCTTTTCCTCACTTTCACTGTTGTAGGATAGGACCTTGATTACTGGCCTCTCACTTACACTGAAACACAAGACCTCTTGCCCCTTAGAAGCCCATCTGTTCATACCGTTTATGGCCACTGGCTCTTCCTGCTTCTCCTAAGTTTTCCTGAGTTACCTTGATTTCTTCCTCTTGCTCTTCAAAAGCTCTAGCAAAGGCAAATTTCCTAAACCTTAGTTTATAGGCCTAGAACTCCCAGTTAATTGAAGCTCAACTTTTATACGGAATTATCTTGCTGATGTTACTCCAGACCCAATGTGTGGAGATTGGACTGCATTTGAACTGTTCGTGTTCCACCTCTAATCTGGAAAGAGAGAGTAAGTGTCAATGCAACAGAAGAAGCTTTAATACCCTGGAGGGGCATTCAACAAAATGTGACCAGAAATAAAGAATAGATTTTGTATGTGTGGGTGGTGTGTGTTTCAGTATGTGTATGTAGGAACGTTTGAACTTGAATTTTCAGGGTTAGAAGCTCAGTACGTGTAACAATTGTAGTCATTATGGTGAATAATATCTCTTAATGAGTCTTAGATAATGGCATCTTCCCAAAAGGGAAAAGTGAGGGGTTTGGCAGAAATTGAAAACAGACAAAAGGTGGTGAGTGAGATTTGGGCTTCTCTCAACAAACATTGACTAGGATAAGCTCATCTCATTCAATGCAAAGGATTGTCATCCCTGTTTTAATGGTTAGATCAAACTGGGTGAAGTTCGGTTTAATTGGAGAGGAGATTGCATGGAATAAGGTAAAGTGTAAGGTGGGATTTTAGAGGCTGCAGATGCCCCTAGATATAGGTGAAATTATTAGGGGGCTGCATTAACTGGGATAGGTACCCCAAGCTCTGGTCTCTCATCAATGCAAAGGTTTCGGGTCACTGTAAACACATTTTTAAGGGAAGTATTCTAATCTTGAGTTAGCAGGGGTTTTTGCCCAAGATGCAGATGGAAGTTGTCAAGAAAATAAACTTGTCCCCCACCTCTATCCTTACCTCCTGTTGATAAACAAACCTATACCACTGGGTTTGTTTATTCTAAAGTGGATAAGCATGTGCTCGCTACGAAGGAAACATTGCCAGCTTCACACTCCAATGACTCTTGGGCCATCTGTCCAGGTATTAAGCATTTTTATTCTTTGCTCTGCCCACATAAAATGGTGATCGAGGATGATCTCTTGGAATCTCCAATCACAGAGTCTTCTGACTGAGGTGATGAAGAAAGGCTCAAGACTCCATGCAGGGGAACTGAAGAACCAGGAATGATGTTCAAGCTTTAATGCTGGTTAAAAGAGGGTGATTGAACACATGTAAACTGAGTCCCTAATTTTTCAGTGCATTATGCCAGGTGTTGTAAGAAATAAAGATGAGTAAAATTAGCTCCTCATTTTGGGGAGGTTCTAATAGAACTGGGAGATATGAGACAAATACACAGAATGAGATATAAACCAAGTTAACACAAAGAGTGACTATGAAGAAGGGGTGAAAGAAAGAGGATGGGAAAATCACACGTTATTCAGAAGAGGCTGGAATGCCAACTACACCTACCCAAGTAGATCCTGAATTCTCAAGCTTTTGTCAGGACTCATGTAAATTTCTTCTATTTTTTCATTCTTTTTTTGTTTGTTTGTTTTTTTGACAGAGTCTCATTTTGTTGCCTAGGCTGGAGTGCAGTGGCACGATCTTGGCTCACTGCAACCTCCACCTCCTGGGTTCAAGCAATTCTCTTGCCTCAGCCTCCCAAGTAGCTGGGACTACCGGCGTGCATCACCACACCCAGCTAATTTGTTTGTATTTTTAGCAGAGACGGGGTTTCGCCATGTTGGCCAGGTGGGTTTCAAACTCCTAACCTCAAGTGATCCTCCCGCCTCAGCCACCCAAAGTGCTAGGAATACAGGTGTGAGCCATCACACTTGTCCAAGAACTCATGTAAATTTCAGGTGGGTTCTGCAAGCCATGATACAAGTACAGAGACTTTGAATTTTATGTGGTAAACAGTAGTAATTCTATTCCTTTCTTTTCTACTGATATGAAGAAATCATATGAGAGTTTCCAATTATCAAAAATTACATTATAATCTTGAATCTGCTCAAACATATTTACAACAAAGATAAATAATTTAAAAATTTGATGATATAGCTATTATTATTATCTATTACTTGTGGCATACCTCAAAGTTAAATAATCTCACTAATGAAAAGAGTTGAGACAGAAATTTGAAACCTAGGTTTTTTTTTTTTTCAGTTTAAAAATAAAAAATCAGAATTGAAAAGAGTAAAACACTGAATAGTTATGAAATAATACTACTAACAGTTTTATTTAAAAAATGGGTAGGAGATATAATCAGCCATAATATTCCAAAATTATCAAAAACGTGTATTTTGTTTCTGGATATCATATGAAGTGTAGTTCTAACTATTCATAAACAAATGGACTTGTTATGTAATGGAATAAGCAGTTTGCAATCTAACTGAAATAATTACATATCAATATTTATCCTCTCTCCTGTCTCCTTTATCTTTTTAATGCCGTTGTCACAGCTAAGCATTAGAGAAATAGAAAACAAACAAAATCTAGGTCATTGCTGGCAACTGGAGACACAAATAGTTGATATTCCAACTTGAAATTATACAGCCATATTTGGGCATTTGGACATATCTGAAATTTTCTCTGCTGAATCCAATTCACCAACCCCAATTTGGCCTCAGTGCCTAGGAGGCAGCTTGGGGTAATGAAAAGAGCATGAATTTATGAGGAAGACGGTTCTGGGTTAAATTGTGTTTCATCTCTGAGTTAATTATCCTCTCTGAGTCTCACTTTTTGCTTAAGTGAGTAAGAGTGCCTACCTTTTGCTGAGTATTACATATTTGTCTTGTATTTGTCTTCTGGAACTTTATACCTGCTAAGTCATTGCATCCTGACAACATTATTTGGAAGTTAAATGAGATAATTTCTACACATTCACATAATAGGCTTTCCATATATGTTACTTACCTTAATTTTACACTCATTTGAAATTAACTCATCAGTATCTGTCCCAATTTGAGAACTATGTAGGTTAATGTAGAAGAAAAAACTCATTTGCAGGACTGGGCATTGTAACTTCACCTCACGATCAATGTATTTATGGGGCAATAGCCATTGTTTACATCCACTTCTCCTTTACTTTCCTTAATGCACTTAATCCTCTCTTCACCCATACTTTCTATGATAAACAGGCCTACAGCACCCGTTTGCAGATAAATAAATACGTAAATAAATAAATAAATAGATTCCCAGAGCCAGCTTGGAAGAACGGTTGATAATCTGAACCATTACGGAGGTGAAATTTCATTACACAGATGGTGACATCCCGATGTCTATCATCAAAACACAGCAGGTAGAAACCATCAGCCAGGGCCATTCCCTTCTATAAAATTACACTTATATTAATGTCACTCCGGATTTCATTATGCGGAAAATGATATTGCACAGGTCTCCAGCACTAGGGGGGCGGTGGAGGGTGGGGGTGCTAGGGTGGTGAGGGAAGCATAAGGGGCTGGGGTGGGAGAGTGGGAAAAACAACTGTCTGTGGAGAGACCACGGAAGCTAATTCAGAGGAAGGCTGCCTAGGAATGGCAGATCGAAAAAAAAGAGTATATGCATGTATATATAAATATATATTTTAAAATTCCTCGTAGATTCTACTGCCAGTTCATGCTGCTTCTTGATTGACTCGCCGCCAGACGTCCTCCACAGGCCTCTGATGGAATGTTTAAAAGGCCCTCCTGTGGGAAGCAGGGAGATTTACAGTTAATTTTTATTAATGAAGGATGACAGGCATCTCCATTTAGCCAATAAGATATTACACTGGTCCAAGAAAACGCCCCTGTATTTGGAACAAGCATCCTTATCCCATACCCCAACCCACCTCTCTCTCTCTCTCTCTTTCATAGACACAGAGTCACAGGCACACACACACACACACCCCCCACACCACACACACACACACACACACACACATGCACACACACACACACTCTTAAGCATACACATGGGCACCAGGGAATTAAGAATACAACAAATTAAGAAACAAAGGAGAATATTTGCTTTTTTATATTCTGGTACTCCCCTATCAAAAGAGAAAGGAAGGAATGGGAATTCTGTGAGTCTGGGGATGGGTGAGTGGTGAGGGTCTGATAGCAAATGCTGCTCATTCCTGCTGCTGCTTCCTGTTACTCGTCTGCATTCCTACATCTCAGCCCCCACCCCATATTCATTCCCACTCTAGAGAATTCGCTGCCATTTCCGAAATGAATTAGGATGCCACATTAGTTTTGTAACTGGCCCGGTTACCCACCCTTGTGCTTCTTTGATTTGCTTCTCACCATGCAGCAATAATTTTTTTTCCCCATAATCTGTTGCATTTGTTCTCTGATAAAAACATTCAGGGATTCTTTAGGCTTTCCAGATCAGTAAAAATTCCTCAATATGACCACCAGGATACCTTATGGCAGGGGTCCTGCCAATATATTCAAGAATTGGTTTATTTAACGTATTAATCTTCAATAATTGGTTTAAATATTTAAATATCTCTTTTTAATCCACTAGTTTTTTGGTAGGATACCCCCCTCCCACTCACTTAAGTTACTCATTCTTCTAGGCTCAGTCCCACTCTTGTTAATTTCAGGATTATCCCCCAACATGATTTTCTTCCTTCTTTAAACGACCACTGACTATTCACCAATGTTGGGGATGTATATGACTTATGTCCCCAATAAATTCAAATGTTTGGCAGTTAAGCTTCATGTCCTATTTTCACCCCAATATGCTGACTCTTTGAGATATGCCACCTTCACCCCTCTAAGCTCACTGAGGAAGTACCCTATCCTGCAGTCTATGACTTGCTCATATCATCCCTTCCCAAGTGACAGCCATGACAAACAGCCTGGTTTGAATTCTATTCAACCTTAAATCAACTTAAAGAACAGGTCATCTCTTATCTTCTTATCATCCCTATGAAACTTTCTTATCCAGTATTTTGACCTCCACTCATCTCTTCTCTATTTGTGTAATATTTATATAGCGTTCCATAGAGTTTTAGGTATAACTTATATTGTTTTTAAGAGATGTATATTTGTCTGTTCTCATTCAGTGGAAAATAACCTCCATTGGCTATAGCATTTTTAATCCCTCAGAATACTAATCTCAGAGTAGGCAGTAAATATATGAGGAATTGCTGAAGCGAGGAATGAATTAACCAATAAACCAATAATAGTGTTCAGTAAGTAATAGTTGGACACTTTAAAAAATTTTAATGAACATATAGACATATATGTATATGTTATATGCATGTTATAAACCTCATTTCCCATTCATGTTGTTTTGCAGTTTTAAGAACCGTAATTCTTCTTGTGACCGCTTTTCTGGGGCCACTTCATGCCTCAAGATTAGACAATTATAATATCATTCTCTAACTGTATGGGCTTCTCAGGTGTTCTTCACGGGGTTCCTTCAGCTCTTTTTCACACTTCTTTTATAGAAAATGGGATGAATTAAATGACCAAAACTAGGAGCTTACTTTTATAATGTAGGCTACAGAACTTTACAAAATCCAATCGGTATTTAAATAGATGCAAACTTAACTGAAGTTTTCAAACTTCAGGGTACCCACAGATTAATTAACCTGGGTGTTTGTTGTCCCTCCAATAGAAAACTCACAAATATTTCAGTTCAGTGTGTTTGGAGGCATCTCTTAAATCCCAGTTTTAACATGCATGTGATTCTCTGCAGGTGCTGTGCAAAGCACACTTTAAGAAAAATTAGTTAGAGATCAATTAAATAGAAAGGTATGAGTATGTAAGAGAAATTATTAATCAGCAAAGCTAAACACCCACAAGTTTATGCTCCAGTTTCCTCTACTACTGTCTATGTGTCTTTTTCTCCTTCACTAACAAGAAATTCTCAGTTTTAAAGTTTGTATCATTTTATTCATATCTGCACTCCCCTTCAAAAACCAAGGTTATAGAATTAACCACTTTCCTGATGGGAATTTTCATTTGCTAAGTCATATAACATCCAAGCTTTAATACCATTAGTTATATTTGATAATACAGTCTGAATGGTTGCAGATGGGTACAATTGGTATATTCGAATTGTGCTCCTTAATTCAAATTAATCTTCAATTGGTGGAGCATATGTGCATTTTTTTGTCACTGTATTTCTTAACACTAGGCCTGTTCTATTTTGTAAGTCTCACATCCGCCTTCCATTACCCAACTCTAAAAACACTTAGTAGAGAAATCTATACACACAAAAACATGTATACAGACACACACATGCACACACAGATATGCACACACACACACCTCTGACTTCCAAAGAAAAAATTATTGTACAATGCCCTAGCCTTAAACCTTACCAAATCCTTGTTGTTGATTATATTTATAAATGGCTTCAAACTTCCCTTAATGTCACTATCATAAAGTCATGCCTGAGTAAAATATTGAATTGGCACAATATATGCTTTACATTAAAAATTTGATTTGTAGTAATAGACAGCTAATTCAATTAATTTGAATTACACTCCTCGACTACGTGAAATCCATGTTAAATTAATTAAAACAAAATGTAGATACAATAAAATGCACCCATTTTAAATGTACATTTTGGTGAATTTTGACAACTGTACACATATATTTACCTACCATCACAATTAAATTTTAGAGCATTTCCATTAACCCCAAATTTGTCTTGCACACCTTAAAATTCATTCAATCTTTCTTCCTGGACGCCTGGCATCAGGAAAATACTGATCTAATTGTAGTCTGTTTGCATTTTCTATAATTTTATATACTATAATCAAATAGTACATACATTTTTATATCTGCATTAAGTCAGTATGATTTTTTTTTTTTTTTTAAGACAGAGTCACTGTGTTGCCCGGGCTGGAGTGCAGTGGTACAATCTTGGCTCACTGCAACCTCTGCGTACCCAGTTCAAGTGATTCTCCTGCCTCAGCCTCCTAATTAGCTGGGATTATAGGCACACCCCACCACAACCAGCTAATTTTTGTATTTTTTTATTTTTAGTAGAGACGGGGTGTCACTATGTTGGTCAGGCTGGTGACCTGACCTCATGATCCACCCTCCTCGGCCTCCCAAAGTGTTGGGATTACAGGCATGAGCCACCGTGTCCAGCCAGTTTGATGTTTTAAAAATACAGCCATACCGTTTCATGTATCAGTGGTTTGTTGTGTAGTATTCCATTATATGGATGACAACATTTTGTTTATCTGTTTACCTGTTGAAGAACATTTGTGTTGGGAGTTAATTATAAATAAAAATTGTTAGAAACATTTGAGAACAAATTTTGTTTGGAGATTTTTAAAAATTTCTTTTAGGTAGATACCTAAGAGTGAAATTTCTAGGTCATATACTGTGTGTATATTTGACTTTGTGGAAAATTGCTTAATTTTCTAATTGGTTGTGCTGTTTTACATTCCCACCAACAAATATGGAAGATCTATTTGGTCCACACTCTGGCCATCCTATAGCCAATCTTTTTAATTTTAGCAATTCTAGTGGGTGTCTAGTGGCATCCCATGGTTGTTTTAATTTGCACCCTTCTCTAATGACTAATGATGATGAGATCAGTGCTTATTTGCCATCCATACGTCTTCTCTTGTAAAGTATGTGTTCACACATCTTTTGCCCAAATTTTTATGGGTTTGTCTTCTGATTTTGAGGTTCAAGAGTGTTACTGATACAATTCTACAGCTTGTTGTTTCATTTTAAATAATTGAATTATTCAGAAAACAGAAGTATTTAATTTGAATGAAGTCCAATTTATTCATTTTTTTTGATGGTCCTGGTTTTGTTTTCTAAGATAACTTTGCCTATTCAAATGGTTATATAATTTTATCTTATGTTTAATTTGATAAATTTTATACCTTTAACTTTTACCTTTATAACTTTTATCCATTTTAAGAGAAGTTGTATACCATATGAGGTAGGAGCTAAGGTTTACTTTCTTTCTTACAGATATCCAATGTTCTATCACCATTTGTGGAAAAATATATCATTTCCCTACGGAATTACTCTGTCAGTTCTGTCACAAATACATCTTACCATATATGTGTTGGTCTACTTCTGGACTCCCAGTTTGGTTCTTGTTGATCTGTATGTCCATCTTTTTTTTTTTTTTTTTTTTTTTGAGACGTAATCTCACTCTGTCACCCATGCTGGAGTGCAGTGGCACAATCTCAGCTCACTGCAAGCTCTGCCTCCGGGTTCATGCCATTCTCCTGCCTCAGCCTCCCGAGTAGCTGGGACTACAGGTGCCTGCCACCACGCCCAGCTAATTTTTTGTATTTTTAGTAGAGACGGGGTTTCACCATGTTAGCCAGGATGGTCTCAGTCTCCTGACCTCATGATCCGCCTGCCTTGGCCTCCGAAACTGCTGGGATTACAGGTGTGAGCCATCGCACCTGGCCTATATGTCTACCTTTTTAAGCCCTATATGAATACTATTCTGTCAATCACAATGTCCTGATGGTTTGCTTATCAAGCTCCAACCTAGATCAGTAATTACATTGAGTTGTTACATTTTTTAAATCTATTTTATAAAACCTTTCTCTTGTTGAATTTGTTCCTCTATCCCAAATGTTTCCAGTAAACTAACAGTTATACATGGAATACTTATTGAATTCAGGTTCAACATTTTAGACAATAATACTAGGTGTTCCTATAAATGTGGATAATTGATTTTTCAAAAGGGAAAGTTGGAAATTTTTTTAAATGTCTGGTTTCTGTATTTGTATAATCCTGTATTTACTAGTTTGGGTTAAAGACTACATTTATTTTGATTTTAGAAGTTATGGAAATAAATTTTACTGACAGTCTCAAAGCAGATATAAATAATTATTAGTTCAGTGGCTGATATAAGAAACTCATTCTGAAGGCAGGGACTAGTCAGAAGCCTTGCCTCTGGGCCTGAGGACTTGAACCACAGATAAATGGGGATGCTCTCCTCAGAAAAGCTAAATCTGCCCCTTGGTTATATTGGAGATCTTGGTTTGAATATTTCCTCCACCATTCATAAACCAACATTTCAAAGCAGAGCTGACTCCAACTGTTTTAAGTTAGAATAGGAAGATGTGCAAGAATAATAAAAAAAAAACATCTATGCATCCATGAAAATTCAGTGTTACCGAATTATCTTTTTTTAACACAAACAAGACCAAATCCATTTTTTTGCAAGGAGCAGGGCAAAATTAAAATGCAAGATTCCTGTCTTAAAAATTACTGTGAGCCTGAAGACACCAAGAGTAGACCATTAAATTAGGTGTCAGCCCTTGTAAGTTTGGGGTTCTATGTGACTGCACAGCTTGCACACTCATGAAGTTAGCCCTAAATTCATATGACAACCTGAATGATCTCCATTTTGTAAATGAAGAAACTGAGAACAGAAGTGTAAATTGGCTTGCATGTGATTATGAAACTAAGGTTGTGAAGCTGCAGAGGGAAGATTTTCTGACTCTAAAGAATGCCTGATAATAAAGCTGAGTTCTAAACTCTATACCATGTAATATAATGTAAATTGAGGAAAGTAAAGAGGGCATAGGGAAGAAAGAGAGAGTGGGAAAATGATTCTGAATACCCTTTGGAGTACTTTGAAATTGTGAGAACTAACCATGCATTCGACAGCCAATGGTGAGGAAGCTTGGATGACTCACTAAGGAATTTGGGCATGATACTCTAGACCAACATCTTGATTTATGATCTAGTGATCACTTATATCAGTATCACTTAAGAGTACATGTCAAAAATCAGATTCCTGAGTTCCAAAACACTCATACAGAATCAGAATCCCAGGGCTTTGTCCTGAGAACATGTACACTTGACAAAATTCTTGAACGATAATTGTGCAGTTTACTCCTCGTTGTCACGCCTGGACTCAAAGTAGATCTGAACTACTCTAGACAGCTAGATTTCTAGAGCATAGGTACAACCTCTTTCCAGGTCATGTGAGAAGCCTTATAGTGCAGAAAATGGTAATCACCTTGACATTTCTACAAATGGTTAATATCTAAAATACATAGGAAACAAGTAAACATTGAAGAGATAGTGATGATAGAAAAATAAAAAGAGAAATAAATCAGTAAAAGACAACTCAATATTGTCTGAGGGTGTATCTAGTCAAAGGTACTGGTAGGATAGCCAGGCTTTATCATAATTATTTAGAAAGAAATGAAAGGAACAAGACTCCACGAAAAATGGTATTAGCAGGAGCAAATTGTACTCCACTGGATTTTGCAGAATTTCCTCTACCACATTGCTCCAAGCTCCATATTAATTTTTTATCACTTTTTTCAAAACATAGCCATTTTATATTAAATATTTTTATTAAAAAACAGAGAGAAAAAAACAAAGTAGGGAAATAAAATCACAACAGAACCTTTTGGTTCATTGCTGCAGAATCTTTTACTCCATCACTGTGTCTGCCTTTGGAGTTTTCTCCACTCACTGGGGAGAACACAGGGGAGTGTGTTTGTCTGCCCAATGTGGAATCAAACACTCAGCCTCTCCTTGGAGAGGCTTTGTTGGCAGTCACACATGGATCCGCTCCAGGACCAGCAGATTTCAGGCCCCTGGAGAGATGCGAGATTTGCAAAGGGCAGGGAAGATTGGCAAAAATATTGACTTTGATATTTCATCATTTCACATTTCCAAAGAGTAGCAATGCACTGACAACTGCACCTTTCTAATCAGATGCTACCAGAGGTTCCCAGCACAGCACACACTCTAGGGACTGTAATACCAACAAAGCCCCAAACAGAATGATTTATATTAGAGGAAAGTAATCAGCAGCCTTTCTGCTTCTCTCTGCTTGATTTCTCTTGTTCATCTGTTTGGGTAGCACTTTACAGCTTCCTATTATGGAACTTCTTAACTTCTGGCTATTTTCAGATGTTATTTTGAACTCATTTGTCTTTTCAGAGTATATATAGCTTCCCTGACTATTAAGATCTGAATGGTGACAAGAAGCACCCCATTTTTTCCCTATCACCTGAGGAGAAATATTAAGTATTATTCAGTGCTTGGGAGAATGTATTTGTCTTGGAATTGTATCATCTTGCTTGGGGTTGTGTAATATGAGAGAAGTGGGTTGTGAAGACAAGAAGAAGGACATTCAAGGGGTAGTTGGAGGAAAGCAATCAAGCTTTCTTTGCATCTAAGTCTTAATTTTTTTTCTTTTTAAGTTTGAGATAGTTTGGCTCATAAAATACTGTATCTGATAGACTCAAAAATAATATCTTATTCTGCTAAAAAGTTAGTTTGCCAATTAGATATGTACAACAGTTTAATTTGTATCTAATCATTTCCTAATGTAAGTTACTCTTTTCTGTTTTAGTTAGGTATTATAAAAGCTTGTTGTTTTGTGTGGCTTACTCTGCCAATCATTTCTGTTAAATTTCTTTTAAGATATGTGGCTATTATCCTATGCCCCTTAAAATGTAGACACATCGTTGCCTCTGCAGTAAAGTTATTCCCTATCCCCATGTGCTGAGTTACTTAGACCTTCCCTTGATATTGCGCATGCTGCTATTGAACAACTATCATGCCAAATTTGAATTTATATTTTAATATCTGCCTCTTTCATAAGAAATGTGAATTGTGTTTATTCATATTTTGACTGATATCGTTTGGTTGTGATCCCATCCAAATCTCACCTTAAAAAGTAATAATTTCCACCTGTCAAGGGCAGGACCAGGTGGGGATAATTGAATCATGGGGGTGGTTTCCCCCATACTGTTCTCATAGTAGTGAATAAGTTTCATGAGAGCTGATGATTTTATAAAGGGGAGTTCCCCTACACAAGCTCTGTCTTGTCTGCCTCATGTAAGGCATGATTTTGCTCCTCGTTTGCCTTCTGCAGTGATTGTGAGGCCTCCCAACCATGTGGAACTGTGAGTCCATTAAACCTCTTTTTCTTTATAAATTACCCAGTCTTGGGTATGTCTTTATTAGTAGCATGAGAACAGACTGACACACTGACCTTCTGTAGAGGCTCTGATACATATAAGGTGCTCAATGTTTTTGTTTTTATTTTCGTTGAATATATAACTCATGGTTGGAACTGAAACAACAAACTTTGTCTTTGGTGGTATTGTCAGAGGCATGTGAACCAGAGCAACTACATCTTGAATAGGAGCTGGGTAAAATGAGGCTGAAACTCACTCGGCTGCATTCCTAGATGGTTAAGGCATTCTAAGTCACAGGATGAAATAGAAAGTAATCACAAAATACAGGTCCTAAAGACCTTGCTGATAAAACAGTTTACAGTAAAGAAGCTGGCCACAACCCGCCAAAACCAAGATGGTGACAAGAGTGACATCTGGCCGTCCTCACTACTACCCTTCCATTAGCACCATGACATTTTATAAATGCCATGACAACACCAGGTAGTTACCCTATAGGGTCTAAAAAGGAAAAGCATAAATAATCTATCCTTGTTTAGCATATAAATAAGAAATAACCTTAAAAATGGGCACCCAGCAGCTCTCAGGGCTGTTCTGTCTATGGAGTAGCCATTCTTTTATTCCTTTATTTCTTAATAAACTTGGTTTCACTTTACCCTATGGACTTGCCCTGAGTTATTTCTTGCATGAGATCCAAGAACCCTCTAGGAGTCTGGATCGGGATCCTTTCCTGTAACAGTTTGCTTTGCTGGCACCTTTCCAAACAGCTTCCCAGCCACTTATCACTCATTCAGGCATTACCACTAACTCCAATTCCTCCAAGCATTTCAAGATCTCTGTCATGGAATCTGTTTTCCTGCCTGATCCTTACTGATACACGAGAATAAAAATTTTACCTAACTCTTGGGGAATTGCTGTGGAACTAAAAAGAGGTAATGTTTTATGTAATACAAGCCTGGCATATGGTAAGCCCTCAATATGTGCCATCTCACATTATGTATACAGTCAACGTTCAATCATAATTTTTATTATAATAATCATTTGAATTAATATCTGATTTTAGAATAATTTAGAATTTGATAAGACACACTTTTAGGTGTTTTTGCACCTTCTAGGTAACATTCTGTATCTAACCACTAAAGAAAATTTCACCCCAAAAGTCTACTCTGATTTTCCAATGGTCCTGGAACCATCCATTACCTCAGAGTTCTATCCAACCTCCAGCTTGTTGGCAGAGGACTTTCAGGGACTTGGCTTTTGGTGAACTATTTGAATTCTGTTTCTGTGTACTAGTCTCTTACAAATGGTGGAGGTGGCCCCCTTCTTGTATTTTAACCACAGCAGTTACAGCAACCTCAACCCATTAGTGTGGTGTTTCCTGTTGCACAATGCCTTTACCATGATTAGAAGTCCAACACAAACTCATCCTCCTACCCACGCACACAACGTTAGCAGCCTATTCACACATTTATGTACAAAACACTTTATTTTATAGGATCTCCTTCAAAGTCATTATTATCTGAGTTAAAAAAAAGAATAAAAAATAAAGAACAAAATAAAAGGGAGAAACAAAAACACAGGTAAAACCAACAAAAAATGCCTCAAGAATAAGATTTGTCAGGAAATATTCTCTCTATCCTAGAGAGGAGAAAATCATGGCAGAGAGTTGTTTTCATAAGGCTGTGAAACCTGCCAGTGCCAGAAATGGTATTGGGTACAGTAGTCCTGTCCCATCTGTTTCACTTTGCTATGAATTTGAGAAAAACACTAGCCCTGGACCAGACCCATGGAAGACATAAGCAAAATGCACTTGGGATCTGAAGGTCAGAAATGATGATCTGATGTAACTGAACTTGATGCACCTTTGGGAGCCATCATCTCTGCAAGTCCACCACGTTGTTCTTAGTTACTCTGTGGGTTCCCTTTATCATGCCTTCTTCTCTGGGGTTTTCCCTGAGTCTTTCTCAGACCTACACAGCCATCTCTGTTTTCATAGCTTTTCTATCTTCCACATATTAAAACATATTCTCTAAAACTACCATCTGGAAAGAACTTAGATATGCCAGTCCCACAGAAGTGATAACCTCAGGTGAATTTACGTCTGAACAAGGAACAATGATGGCAGGATTTCAGCTGTAGCAACTAGCTATAGAGGAACATCTTAGAACAAGAAAGTTGTCTACAACCCACAAAATCATACTTCGTCATTTGCTACTTCCTACCACATGTGATTCCTGGAGCAATAGTACAAATGGATACCTACATAACATGTGTTAAATATTTACTTTTTTAAAAAACCAAGATAATAAATTATCAAATTATATTTGATCCTCCTACTTTAAAGAATATTTCTTCATAAAAACCTGGAAGAATACATTTGAATTTAGAATTACTTAACTCTTCAGTTTTCTGTGCTAGGAGCATGGCAGTCTGAAAATCAGACTGAGAGTCTGAACATCAAACTCAGTCTCTGTCTGTTGTAAACAGTTACCCTACGGTCATCCCTTCCCCAAGGGTGAGTACAGTGGCCATTTCCTCAGAAGCAAGACTTAGTGAAGAGATCTGTACAGTTTGGAAATGAGGCTGGGATTGTTTTGGCCAAAAATCTCAATGTCCCGGATACCTGGAGCATTGTCCAAATGAGGGCTACAGGCTCCAACTGAGCACATCTGTACAGCTTCATGGACACCTACCACTTGCCATGCCACAGGAGGGTTGCAAAGGTGCTCTCTAAAGTCAGGGTCCAGGACCAGGGCTCCTCTTGCCTGAGCCTAATGTGCTATGGCTAATCAAAGCCTACTAGTATAGGCTATGTAGAGAGCAAAGTTCATGCAAGGCTCAGGAGAGTGAAGATATAATGAACATTTTGAGAGTGTAAAAGACTAAGTTATTCCCAACTTGAAAGAAATATTTATGTGATGAAAAAATATTTTCCATCTACCTAGCCTAAGTCTTACCTGTGTTTCAGAGAGTGAGACCAAAAAGGTTGGGGGAGGAGTTTGAGATTCTCTCAAAGACTCTACTGGGCAATTTAGAAGAACACTGCCAGAGAGGGAAAAAATTGTGTTAGCAGTCTTCAGGGAAGGTGGCACTTCTGCAACAGATGGGCTGACTGAATTTTTTTTTTTTAAACGATGATTTTATGCCTTTGGCAGAAGTTTTCGATGTAATTTAGGAAAGAGGAAAAACAACATAAAGACAATTGATGCTATTCTTTAAGAAGAGAGAAAGAACAACAAAAATTAGAGTTGTTAGTTATCCTAGGTTGAAAACATTAAATATTTGTGAGCATTTTATAAAAAGACTTGCCACAGAAATTGGCAGAAATGAAACCAGGTTTCAAATCTACATGTTATTTTATCAGCTGCAGGGCATAAAATTTTCTCAAGGGCAAGAGTTAATTAAGTGAAACAAATTTCTTCTGTTAGTTCCCCACTTTTCTCCTATTTTACTATTCTAACTGCCTGCTCATGGTTTTCCCTGCTTCCTAAGTCTACATTGTCCTATTCATTCTTTCAAGAAATTTTCTAACAGTGAATCTGAATATGTATAATCTTGAAGCACTTTCAACTGCTCCTCAACAGTTACATTCGAATTTCACACCCTTTAAAGCCATTCCTAATATGACGCCCAGTATCTGGTCTTGATCAACTTTTCTAGCTATATTTCTGACTCATTCTCCCCTAAATAATCCACTGAAAAATTTTCTCTACTCTGACATGCTCTTTTAAGCCTCTTCACCTCTGCATATTCTATTCCTTCTACTTGATTCACTTTTTCCTGCCATACTTGTCCTTGATGAACGAATATTTAATTTACATTTGAAAAATTAACCTTCTCTGAGACATTTTACAACTCTCCAAGGGAGAGTTAGTTTTATCTTCCTCTGAGTTTTCCCATACTTTAGGCTCATTCCCCAGTAGGATAGACACTTTCCATGCAGGGCTGGGGGCTTGCCCTCCAGGTTTTCCTCTAAGTAAAACCCCTACCTCCCTCTCACTTTCAAAGGACTGCTGAAGTTACATACATCTGATGGCAACAAACCAACATGTAGCAGAAGTAGAAGTAATTTTCTTGTCGCTTTTCTTCAGAGTAAGTAATATCTAATGTATATATTTGTTTTTTTCTTGTTTTTCAGAAGCTCTTCAACACAGCTACCTTTTGGGTTATATGCTCACCCTTAAACCAATTACTGGTAAGTGTAATGGAATTACTACACTTCGTTTTTGGACTTTTTTTTTTTTTTTTTTTTTTTTTTTTTGAGACTGAGTCTCACTCTGTCGCCCAGGCTGGAGTGCAGTGGCACGATCTCGGCTCGCTGCAGCATCCGCCTCCCGGGTTCACGCCATTCTCCTGCCTCAGCCTCCCGAGTAGCTGGGACTACAGGCGCCTGCCACCATGACCGGCTAATTTTTTGTATTTTTAGTAGAGACAGGGTTTCACCATGTTAGCCAGGATGTTCTCGATCTCCTGACCTCTCAGCCTCAGCCTTCCAAAGTGCTGGGATTACAGGCGTGAGCCACCGCGCCCGGCCTTTTTTTTTTTTTCACTTTCTCCCAGTCTGGAGTGCAATGGTGCCGTCCTGACTCACCGCAACTTCCGACTCCCGGGTTCAAGCGATTCTTCTGCCTCAGCGTCCCGAGTAGCTGGGATTACAGGCGCCCACCACCACGCCCGGCTAATTTTTGCGTTTTCAGTAGAGACAAGGTTTCACCACGTTGGCCAGGCTGGTCTCGACCTCAGATGATCCACCTGCTTCAGCCTCCCAAAGTGCTGGGATTGCAGGCATGAGCCACCGCGACCAGCCTACACTTGAGATAGAACTTGAGATAGGCTGGGCACAGTGGCTCACACTTGTAAACTCAGCACTTTGGGAGGCCGAGGTCAGAGGATTGCTTGAGCACAGGAGTTTGAAACCAGCCTGGGCAACACAGTGAGACCTCATCTCTACAAATAATTATCATAATTTTTTACGAAAGCCACATGTGGTGGCATACACCTGTGGTCCCAGCTTATTTGGGACACTGAGGTAGGAGGATTGTTTGAGCTCAGGCGATCAAAGTTGTAGTTAGCTGTGATCATACCACTGTACTCCAGCCTGGGTAATACAGTGAGACCTGGTCAAAAAAAAAAAAAAAAAAAGGAACTTAGAATAGTGTTAGCTTCCCTGAGGGGTGGGTAGTTGAATACAAGTTAAATTATTTTGATAAACTGGGATAGAAAAATGAATATTGGGATTAGCAACCAATAGTGACTGCTCTAGAAGTGAAGTGTCTTTATTAAAATGGGATTTTTGAGGTTTTCCTGATGAACTTGCTTCTAAGATGTGGTCTGCAATCTGAAACATTATCTCCTTTTTTCCCTGCAATAACACTTGAATCTTGACACCGTGCTTTGGAGGTGTTGGATTTAATCTCTCATGATTATTCTTAATGGATAAATTTCAAAATCTTTACTTTTTCTCCTCTACAATTATAAAAGGCAAAAGAAGTATCATTCAACCTAGAGAAAAGACCTACATTTCATTAAGTTGGAAACTAAAACTGCACATTAACAATCTCAAAACTCCATAATTTTAGAGAAACAAGTGATCATAGGTGCTATCATGCTATGCAGAAATCTTAGGTGTGAATTTTCATAGCAGGTGAATTTGGGACTTGGGGGATCTCTGCTATGGTTCTTGTATGACCATGATCAGTGGTAAAAGTTAACAACAGTCTACCACTGCATTGCACAGGCAAGACCACAAAGGCCTTGGATTCTGAACAACCAGGGGTTTGTCTCACACCGTTATACTAAGAGTTATAGCCAACTGGGGTTCTGGGTGAAAGCCAAAGACTATAAGAATATGCCACAGAGAAAATAAGAGACAAAACAACAACAACAACAAAAAAAAAAACTGCTAAACTCTTGTGAAGTAGAAAAAGGACTTCAGATTTCATCTGTGCCTGGTTATTATTGCCATTGTTCATATGTGTTTGCATGTATTCTAATTATCCTCTCTTCACTAACTGTATTGGTAACTCAATTTACTATGTAGTCCATAGCTTATAGATGATCTGGTAACATCTGGGTGGAATTATGATGGAATTAGAAGAAAAATATACAACATATGGAGACTGTGGATTCCAAGACAAACAGCATTTAAAGGAGCCTGTGATATTCTCTGTGGATATAGTAACCAGAGATGCCTTTGAATTCCATCCCTACTGGAAGGCAATAATAGTGTGTAGGTTTGATCATTTTAGATAGGCACATCCTTGAAACTATGTATATAGAAAGATAGCAACCAATGACACAAAGGGCACTGTATCTACATTAATACTTGCGGAAGGATAGGTGAGTTAGACAGCTGGGAGAGCTAAACAGCGGATGCAAACTGGGGTTGTTTTAGGCAAATTAGCACCTATGGTCAGCCAAGCTATACCCGATATCTGTTTCTTTGTGAACCTGCATTATCCACAAACCGATGCTTATGAAATGAGTAGTGAAGTATCTTATAGGCAGAGTTGGCCACTGATTAGATCAGGATCAGATGCTTTTGTTATTGAAAGGTAACCAAGCCATACTTTCCATGATGAACAATAGCATGTTCAGCCATAAATGACTCTACTCAGTAAAGTTAATAGTAATTAAATAAGCCAACCAAACTAGCTTCTTCTGCAATTTGGACTGAAAATATGGAGAATTTTGAATAGACAGGAAATAAGCATAAATACAAATGAAGGCACAATGGGAAAATTTATTTGCCTACTTCACTAGAGGGATGGGAATTGTGTTGGAGATAGGATCAAGAATGGGCTGATAATTATGACTTCACTTAAGTGGCCTCCCTGATAAATAAGAACAAAGAAATGCAGTGAGTTCATATTTTAATGTGACCAAATAAAAAAAATTCTACAAACAACCCCCTGGATAAAAACGGTGGCATTAAAATAGCTGCATTAATTTGGATATATCAAAATGCCCTGAGTGATACTTTATTCTACAGTTTAGCAAGAAACTCCTTGGGATAAGTAACTCAATCCAGGACGAGATACAGCATATTGATGAGATATTGACACCACATTTAGAAAATACATGTATTTATGTATCTCTGTTTGTATGTTTATGTGCATATATATATACACTAATTCTTTTAGCAAGTAGATATGGAGAGAATATTACTTGCTTTCATAGCATGCTTCCAGGAGTTTCAGAGAATATGCCTCTGAAGAAAGAGAAATTATGTCCTCTGACCTCTTTTCTTAGGGCTGTTTGGAAAGAGAACACACACATCGTGAAGAAGAGTTCAAGGTAAACCTAGACGAGTGAGTGGATTTGAAGCCATCATATCATACAATCAGAGAATCTTAGGTTTTGAATGAAATGTGAAGATATATTTCAAATGAATAATTGGAAGAGTGAATGAAAGAACTAATGAATCTAATAGAAACCCTACTGATTGCCTACATACAATGATTGCCATGAATTGTTATTTACTTTTTTATGTATACTAATTAACACATCTGCACCATTCTCTCAGTGTGTGCATATCTTGTGTATAGGAGGTAGTTAAGAAGTTCTCAGTATAACTTTATTAAATTTACACCCTCAGAAAATGTCTGCCAAATGGGGAGAAATGTGTATTCGTTTTGCTTTCACCAACAAACTAGTAAAGACTTGCTGAATGTTTCATGAATTATAAAAGTGCAAGATAATATAGGATAAAATGTATACCAGGCATAAACACTAAAGGTGAAAAAAATCTGTAAATTTAGAAAAACATCATCTGTACAATAAGCATCTTTTAGAGAGTCATGATGTCTCATGGAGAGCTATCTTTATGGTTGATATAGTCCTAGTATAGACAAAAAATTGTATTTTCACAAAATAAAATGTGCATTTCTAATTTCATTTATTTCGTTGTGTTCCTTTCAATATTTACCTTCCTAAAACACTCTATAAATGCAAATACAGTTGAAAAGTTGCTTATTTGTCACACTCCCTTTCATGGATTCCATGTCACTTTGTTGTTGTTGTTACTGTTTTAAGTCCCTCTGACTCCGTCTCCTTCAGCTCCATCGGAAAGGTGGGCACTGTGTAATATTTTCTTTCCCATCAGAGTAGACCTGAACTCTCTGAGGTCAAGACCATTTTTGCTGTTGTTGTTCACACCATGTTCTCGGGGCCCATCCCATGGTGGCCCTCACACAGGGCACGATGACCACATTGTAGAAGACCTGTGCTCCAGTGTGGATCTTCCTCTTAAGATCCAGACTTACTGATGCACAGATCAATGGTCAGTGTGGATATCTTCAGGCTCCTCAATCAGGACTTCAAAAGTACAGATAAACAAACAAACAAACAAAAATAAATCATTTTCCACTCAGAATAAACCCAAACATCTTCCATCACTGCAAGTATGTTGACACTGCCTGAATAGCGGCCCACCATGTCAGAGTAAAATCATGCAAGTAGAACTCCCAGTGGCCTATCTCAACACCACAGAATTTCCTAAAAAGAGACCCAACACAATGAGCATTCCTTAGAGAGTCCACGTATTCAGATGATCTACCTTGGCTGACGTTAGTTCTTGCTTCCATTTTGTAATAGCCTTCTGGAATTTGTTGTCTTTGCATATTCTAGAATCGCTGTCTCTGTCTCTGAGTCTCTGTCTCTGAGTCTCTGTCTCTCTCTGTCTCCTCACAGTCTGTTACTACTTAATACAGTGCTTATTGGCCTGAGATTGGACATTATTTAAAAGCAATTTAGAGTGTTTTCTCCATTTCAGGCAAGAAAACATGCACTATTTTTCTGATATGGCATGGGACATCGAAAAATAGTTTTGAACAAAATTTTGAAATTTTTGGCCCAAAGAAAGCAAATACCCCCTGCAACAAACAAGATGTGTCACAATAAGTCATGATTTATAATCCCTTTCAGGACTGCCTGTTGCCCTTAGCAATCCCTAAAGCAAAAACAAACAAAACAAATCCTTTCAGCATATCTTCATGAAACTGTCTGGGATGTGACAAAACTTTGAGAAACAGTTTTGTGATAATGGTTTTGCACTTTATTGGTACTTCTCCACAGGAGGTGGTGAATGGCTGCTTTCAAATACATAGAGCTATCAAAGGCTAAAGTCAATAAAAAACCTCCATAGAATAATTGGGGAGGAAAGAAAAGGGGGAAAAAAGAACATAAAACGAATGAAAAGGCAAGTAGGACCTATAAATATAAAAGCCTAAGGAGTATATTTTGGGGGAACAGATGATGCAAAGCAAAATTGGGAATAGTTATTGGAGGATCAAGGAAGGCAAATAAAACAATAAGATATATGATGCCTGTCCTCCTGCCTCAAGTCTAGCTCATCAGACAGTTTTTCATTCCATTTTGTATATATGAGTTTCATCTGACTACTGCCAACAGAAAGTGCTCGGATTTCCTGACTTTTTTCACTGTCAAAAGAAATAATAAGCTGATGAGATTCAAAGGCAAGTAATATAACATCCTTTCCTTGAATGAGAAAAATACAAATTGAGTTGTGGGTTAATGAATAAGGTATTTCTATTTTTCATGTTCTTCAAAATAATAATCATAACACTAATGAAAATTAATAACAAAAGATAGTATTATGTACCAGAATAACTTGTCTAGAAACCAGAAGACCAGAATTTGTTGATAAACTTTGTACCTAATCTTACTGCTTAAAATCCCATGGATTGTGAGAATGCAATTAAAAGGGCTAATTTTCCATCTTTGGGAGTACCTGAATGATAATTCACCAAAAATATGCCAGAGAATGGGGAAGGGCTGAGGACATGAGCTGACTTGGGCAGTTGTTGACTGTGGGGCAGAAAAGTCATCTGTGCTGTATAAATGCCCAAACAGCTGGGTGGCACCATCTGTCTGGAAGATTTACTCAAATAAAGTGCAAAGTCAGGTGATCAAATAAGCAAAGTCAAGATACTCATTTATGATTTTCAAGGCAGTTTGGTTCAGTATAGAGAGACCAGAAGATGAAGATCCCAGCATGACCAGCCATCCAGGGAACTGGCTGGGATACCAGTTTAAAGTCAAACCCTAAAAGCCTAGAATCATGGAAGGGTAGAAAGATTTTACACAAATGCCAACGACAGTGACTCTGACCTCTTCAAAGAGTCGGAGGAGACTAATCATGAGCCACAGAAAGTGAGCACTGGGGATGGGAGGAGAGAAACAATTTAATAATCTGGAGAGATCAGGTAAGCTGGACAGCTGGAAGTCGAATTTTAAAAGAAATAAAATGAGTGATTTAATTCTTGTGTTTTTTTCTATGCTCTGGCATCAACCAATTCTGTGACTTTGAACAAGTTCTGTAACCTTCTAGTATCCAGTATACTCATCACTAACATAAGAGGACTGGACTAAATGTTTTCAAAGTACTGGCCTACTCAAAGACTCTTTTATTTTCTATTCATGATAGTGGTTGCAATTATATGGTGCTCTCCACCTCCAAAATGTATTTATGTGATAGTGTTTGTTCTTTTGAAAATTCCTGTGTGGTAGCTCATAGAGAAAACACTATAGCTCATTTTAAAGATAAGAAAATGAAGGCCTAGAAAGGTAAGATGTCTTTCTCAAGGTTGCTTAGCTAATTAGTATCAGAGCAAAAACTAGAAACATAGGCCTACTGTACTTCTAACTACATCAACTTATTCCTTTCAGCAACAATTTTTTAAGATTTCTATAAAGAAAACATTTTCTTTTGTGCATTTTCTTCAATTGCCTTATGTCAATGGAGTTTAAAATTTCCTGGAAAATGTGCAAGACCCTCTGGAAAGTGCTGTGGGAAATCCAGAGATTTTTAAAAGGGAATATATTTGCCCAAATAGGGCTCCTATAATCTAATAGGAATATCAGACTGGTCCAAAGAAAATCCTGTTATAAAACATAAAATATACTGACTGTTTCAAGAGATATGCAGGCTGAGTGTAGTGGCTTATGTCTGTAATCCAGCACTTTGGGAGGCCAGGGTAAGCAGATCACTTGAGGCCAGTAGTTCGAGACCAGCCTGGGCAACATAACAAAACCCTATTTCTACTAAAAATATAAAAATTAGCTGGGCATGGTGGCACATGCCTGTAATCCCGGCTATTCAGAATGCTGAGGCAAGAGAATCACTTGAGCTTAGGAGGCAGAGGTTGCAGGAAGCTGAGGTCGTGCCACTGCACTCCAGTATGGGCAATTGAGCGAGACCCTTTCTCAGAAAAATAATAATAATAATAAATAAATAATATCTATGTGAATATGCCACTTAGAAATTTCAGAAAAAGGATCAAATCAATTCCCTTCCAATAGGTCAGAGAAAACTTGAGAATTTGGTAGTTGAGTTCAGAAATAAAGTGGATCATGTTGAGATTTTATTAAAAATTAGAAATTTGACAAATTAAGCAATATATGTTGGTAAATGTAGAAAAGTAGAAATAACAAAGGTTAGAAACCTTTGCAGCTCATTGCAGAGTGGCAGCCACATGACAGCATATCACATCAAAATGTTCACCTCTTTGCTTACCTCCTTTCCTCTTTTTCCTCACCTTTATTCCTTAAGTTCTGCTTTGAGTGGGCCCAAGATAAGACTCTAATAACCTATGTTTAATTACCTAGAACATCATATAGGAAAAAGTTGTGAGAATAAGTATTTTAGTGAAATAAGGTGCATTCCACTATAAAATAATCCCAAAAAATTCTTATATGAATGTAAAATATTATGGGTTCATAGAACTAGGTAAATCATTTCCATCAACATAAGTATAATTTTTCTTCAGCTGATAATATTTAGGGAAATCTTAACAAAACTACAGCTGGTTTAGGCATGCATAAATATGTTAACAAACATGTGTAAACCTAGTCGTAAACTGAAATATTTTATGTCAATAAATACATGAAGAGGGCAGCATATGATACACCAGTTTATCGTTATTCATATGTCAATGCGTGAATACTTACATTTTAAAGAAAAAATTCAATTAAATGGAAATGCTTGCAGGGTAAGAATGCACTAGATCAATACTTTCTTTTGTCATCTAACATGTATTGTAAAGAACAATGAATTAGAGTCAACACTCTTACATTCAGATCCCCTCCCTGGAAAAACCTGGACACGTAAGCTGGAATGGGTCCTTTCACTTTCTGGGTCTCAGTCAAATGAGCAAGTTAGATAAGTCATAATTTGCGAAGTTGCAAACTACAGAGCAAGAGTCCAGAAAGATTATTTTTTAAAAAAAATTTTGAGATGAAATATATTTAAGGAAGATTCATACATCATCTTTTACTGTGAATTATCAAGACAAAATAGCATATTAAAAGCCCAGAAAAGTCCTTTAGTAAAGAAATCTGTCTAATTTCATCATAGCATTTTCCAAATGTAAGATATTTGAAATTTATTTTTCCATTAAATATGAACATCTCAAAGACATAGTTTCTGTGGATCTACTGTTTGGAAATGCAAGGTTATCATTAGATCCTTAACATTATAGGATTCTTATGTATAATATAGTCTTACTGATATGGTTTGGCTGTGTCCCCACCCAAATATCATCTTGAATTGTAGTTCCCATAATCCCCATATTTCATGGGGGGGGCCCAGTGGGAGGTAATTGAATCATGGGGGTGGTTTATCCCCATGCTGCTGTTCTCGTGATAGTGAGTGAGTTCTCATGAGATCTGATTGTTTTATAATGGGCTTTTCCCCCTTTTGCTCAGTACTTCTCCTTCCTGCCACCACGTGAAGAAGGATCTGTTTGCTTCCCCTTCTGCCATAACTGTAAGTTTCCTGAGACCTCCCCAACCGTGTAGGACTGTGAATCAATTAAACCTCCTTCCTTTACAAATTACCCAGTCTTGCATATGTCTTTATCTGTAGTGTGAGAATGGACTAATACACTTACTAAAAGGACTGGACTAAAATTTGAGAGCCCATTTTTGACCTTGGCCCATGAATGATACCATCCTCTACCCAGAGATAGAGAGAGTAGACAGAAACTACCAGGGAGCACTCTGAAACTGGGGACTCAGGAAGAAAAAAACAAGGAAGTGTGACCTTCTGCTGTGGAAGACAGGAAGTCAAGTTTTGTCGAAAGCTATGGTTTGGATTTGTGTCCCCACCCAAATCTCATATTCAACTGTAATCCACAGTGTTGGAGGTTGGGCTTGGTGGGAGGTGATTAAATTAAGGGGGTGTTTTTTCATCAATGGTTCAGTGCCAGCCCCTTGGTGCTGTTCTGGTGATAGCAAATTAGTTCTGATGAGGTCTGGTTACTAATCCCAGCTATGTGGGAGGCTGAAGCAGGAGAATTGCTTGAACCCAGGAGGTGGAGGTTGCAGGAAGCTGAGACCATAACACTGCACTCCAGCCTGGGTAACAGAGTGATACTCTGTCTCAAAAAAAAAAAAAAAAAAAAAAAAAAGAGAGTGTGTAGCACCTCAGCCAACTCTTTTCTTGCTCCTGCTCTCATGAGAGATACCTCCCTCCCCCTTTGCCTTCCTCTATGATTGTACGTTTCCAGAGGCCTCTCCAGAAACCCAGTAGATGCCAGCATCATGCTTCCTGTACAGCCTGTGAAACAGTGAACCAATTAACCCTCTTTACTTTATAAACTACCCAGTCTCAGTTAATTTTTTAGCAATGTAAGAACAAACTAAAACACTGACCCAAGAGATTTGAAGTGTGGCAATGAGTCCCAGATTCAAACCTGATATTGAAGAATTGGTGATAAGTGTATACATAATTTGGAACAGGGCTTCTCAACCTAAGAACCACTGACATTTGAAGCTGAATAATTCTTGTGATAGGGTGGTTGTCCTGAGCATTGTGAGATATTTACTAACATTGTTGGCTTCTAACGCCAGATGTAAGTGGCATCCCCTTCCCTCCAATATGACAATCAAAATTTCTCCAGATATTTCCAAATGTACCCTGGGAAACAACTTCTTCCATTTGAGATCAGAGAATACCCTACTGGGACAGTAATATATATATATAAGCATACATACCTTTGGTGCATTGCAATGGTTACTGCAGGTATAAACTAGCCAGAATTCCAACTTTGTTCCACCTTTGTTATAATTTATTTCTCAATTTGGTGTTAAGTTGTTAGGAAATGACTTAATGTGTTATTTCATGGTGTTGTTCTGATAGAAGTTATTGAGATAAGGTATTAAGGGCAGACAGCAGTGTTGCTGACTCCATTTTCTTCTGGTCATCTAATACTGAAAAGGGCCTGGCCATTTGGATAGGCCCCAGTGCTGCAGGAATTTGCGTGAAGAGACATGAGAGGAGACTTCTGCAAGAAGGATACAAATTTCAGTTTCTAATTGACCAAACATTTATCAAAATCCACCCATGGTGATGATAAAACAAAGAGGCATTCTCTTCCATCAGATCTTATCCTAGTAGATGGATTTTTCTACATCTTTCAAAGAAGGAAAACAAAAGAGAAAGTTCTTGGGAGGGGTCTAAGGAAATGTGCTTCCTTTGATTATTTTACTTCTCTCAGATCTTGATTCTTCAAGTAGTGCTTACACAAATGATATTGTAATAGCAAGAGCTACTATTTATTATAGAAGTACAATATTCCAGGTGTTATTGCATTTAATCACGAGTTGTATTTTATTACCATTTTATAGATGAAAAACTGAAGACTCAGAGATGAGTAACTTGAACACATCTGACAGATGGCTCAGCCAGGATCTTAACCTAAGTCTGTCTAATTCCAAAACTTTTGCTCAGATCAACCATACAGCCATCCTCTTAAAAATAACGATTTTGAATCTTCACATTATTAGTTATTAATATGCTTTAAATATTCTTATATTGCCAAACTGTAATAGTAGACTGTAGAAATGATTTCTTTTTTTTCCAAACAAGAATTTGGAGAGCAAATTCTGAGAATTTGGTAGATAAATGAGTCATGTGACCTGAAGCAGAAAAAAGTTGAGTCAGCACTTGGCACAGCATATGCAAATTATATTTTGTTGTTGAATAAAAACATTGAGGCCATTTGAGAAAAGAAAAAGACCTATCTTGGTGAGTCTACTGGGAGTCTTGGAAAGGACACAGGCGTCTTAGTCCATTTTCTGCTGCTATAACAAAATATCACAAACTAGGTAATTTACTTTAAAAAGGAATTTATTTCTCACAGTTCTAGAGAGTGAAAAGTGCAAGATCGAGGCCTTTGCAAGACTGGCTATTTAGTGAAGCCTGCATCCTCCAGAAGAAAGGAATGCTGTGTCCTCACATGGCAGGAGACAAAAGGGCAAGAGGCCAAATGCTGTGTGAAGCCTTTTTATAAGGGTATAAATCCTATTCTTGAGGAAGGAGGCTTCATGTCCTAATTACCCCTTAAAGCCTTCAACTCTTAGTACTATCACATTGGCAACACCTGAATTTTGAATGGCACACATTTAAACCCCAGCAATAAGCTTCCAGTTGCTAGTGCCCTCTTCAAGAAGCTAATGAGATTTTCATACAAAATTAACTTAGGAAAATAGGAAAGAAGCCAGCCCCTTTAAAGTGCACTGAGAAAATCTACTGGGCTTGGAATAATTAATTAGTGACTATTGAGTAAATATACTGTCAACCTTGGTCTTGAAAAAGAGACATTTTTGTAGAGAAAAGGGAATTTTGCAGGGACTGAGGTGGGTTGGAACTAAAGTCACCTCTTAAAAATAGAAGGCAGCAGTGCAATGAACTATAGTCAAGGGAAGAAACTGTTAAGTATCACTTTAGTTTGCCTTATCAATCAGTTACTGAGGGCCACCGATGTGCTAGGGGAAGGGCTAGGCACATGTCAATGTGAAGATGAATAAATCTTGATGTTCACTATAAACATACTCATAGTTTTTTGGGGGCAAAATGAAGGAACATACAAATTCAATATTATATGGCAAATACTATGACATATTGTGAGTTAAAAAAAAGGCTTTCTCACGCCAGGCGTGGTGGCTCATGCCTGTAATCCCAGCACTTTGGGAGGCTGAGGCAGGCAGTTCATTTGAGGTCAGGAGTTCAAGACCAGCCTGGCCAACATGGTGAGACCACGTCTCTACTAAAAATTCAACAATCATCTAGGTGTGGTGGCATGTGCCTGTAATTCCAGCTACTCAGGAGGTCTGAGCCTGGGAGACGGAGGCTGCAGTGAGCTGAGATCGCATCACTGCACTCCAGCCTGAGCCACAGAGGGATTCTGTCAAAAAAAAAAAAAGAAAGAAAGAAAGAAAGAAAGCTTTCTTTCTAACAGGTTTGAATCATGGATTCCAAAAGGAATCCACAATTGTTAATGAAGTTCTAGAGTGGAAATACAGAATGTTGTAAGAATGGAGAAAATTTCTAGTCACCAATTTTAAAAAAAGAATTGAATGAGTTATGTAAAACACTGTGACTCCATAACTCAAATTTGGCCTTAACTCTGGTGATCTTCATATAGTGTTATGCCAATTTGGTGCAGGAAGAGCTGATTCTATTGAGGAAAGGCAAAACATCTGAGTCTAACCTAACTGACTAATGAGAAAATTCTAGCAGACAGTAAGAAGAAAACCATGCAATTTATTATCACTACTTTTGTACTGTCTTTCAACACTAATTTCTTTATTGCTGTCTTTTAAAACTTCTTTTTGCTTTTTCCTAGTTGTAGGCATTAACATGGTTCTTGAAAATATAGGAGGTTATGCTCAACTTTGCAGTTAGCCAAGGGTGAAAAGAACCAAGATGGAAAGAAAATAATATAATGCTGTAAATCATTTGACTGAGAGTTGGTGTCCAATTTTGTAAGGCAGTGATAGCTAGAAAGAAAATCACACAAAACAAACAAACAAACAAACAGAAAAACAGGGCTGAAGAGGAGAGATTAAAGAATTACTTCAGCCAAGGAATAGTAATGGGAAGACAACACTGAGGAAAAGTCCACACCTCTTACATGGGCATAAAGAAAATGCACAATAAATATCTGGATAAAATGAGAAGGTAGAAAGTAGGGAAAAATAATGGGAGGGAAAAAGAAATTAAAGAAGTGAGACAAGGGAGAAAGGAGGAAAGAGTAGAAATGGGAAAGAAGAGAAAAGGAAAGAAAGAAAATAGGATTGAAGTGTGATCCCTTTGCAGCACTCTTTCCAGAATATACTAGAAGCAGTGTGAGCTTTGGAAACCAAAAAGACCGGGATTTGTTCATAGTTCTGTATCTTCTTACATTATTTTAAGTAGTTCCACTAACCTCCCTGAGCTTCTGTTTCTAAAGAAAATGTATGCAACTAGCTAAGCACTTAACAAATGAAAGCTGCTTTCATTATTGGTATTTTTTGCTGAAACTTAATCATGTACTATATATTTTTTGTCAATTAACTTCATATGTGTATTATTCTTGATCCTACCTTTTATTAGACAGCCCATTCTACATTATGGTGCTACAATAAGCAACTTTAAAATCTCAGAGGCTTAAATTACATTATACTTTGTGTATATTTTATATCAGTGATGTCCCTGCTCTAATTCATCCTTACTCCAGGACCCAGACTGATGGAGTCTTCATTGTCTGGAAGATAAATGAGGACCACAGCAGCAGAAAAGTTGTACACTACCTCTTAAACACTTCCCCAAGAAGTGACACACATCACTGCTGCTCACATATCTTTGACTAAAGCAAGACAACGGCCACATTCAACTTCAAAGTGACAATGAAATGCCATCTGTCATATGCCCAGAGAGAAAATTATGAAAACTCTTACAAAGGCACAAATGACTCTTCTACCTCACCAACCAAGTTTCCTCATTGATAAAATAAGGAAATGGGAGCACTTATTTTATAATGTTTCTATGAACATTACGGTAGTAAACACATATGGAACATTTAGAACAGTGTCCAGCATATGGTGATCTTGTAATCATTGCTGGTTATTGGGATCTACTGTTATCAAAAACCTTTCTAAGACCCGCGTCATGGTTTGTGCTGACTTGCCTCTCCGTGAGCACTTTGCCTGGTGCTTTGCACAATCTAGTTACTCAATAAATATTTGCTGAATTGAATTGAATAGTGTTCCAGCAGCATGGCTGAGACGACCCACCAGCTGGCAGACCAAGCACATGTAGGATTATCAGTTCCATTTCCCCTGCCAAACACCAATGCACTCCACTAAGCATCCCTCAGCTGCGATTCTCTATTTTGGCAACCTAATTGACCTTAATGTAAATGTTCCCAGCCACATAAAACATGTTGTGAAGTGCACAACAGCAGTCACAGTTGACTGCCAGCTGCCATCACACTATGTGTATGCAATTTATTCCTCCACAAACCCTCTTGAACATAATAAATAACAATGCCTTTCTTAGAAACCTCCCAACAGTCAGCACACAGGGTACCAGTGGCACATTTTAACGACTGCAACAAAAGAAAAGAAAAAGAAAAAAAATACACGCCAGACTTTAAAAACAAGGGCCTACCTTCTAATATAAAGACACTCTTTGATGTGAGCCTAAGAGAAGGTCTCCCGCCTACCTGGAGTCTATTTGGATTGAATTCCTTTGCATTTCCTGCACAATTTAATATGAGGCCATCAAAGGGGGGGAAAGCTGCATTATGAAAAAGGAACAGAGTTTTTGTTTTCTCTCTGTCATCCTTATGCTGAGGGACCTCGACCACCCCACTTATTTTCTGGATGTTAGTTTCTGCATCTATTAAATGGAGAATATAATGCTTGCATGATGTCTTTCCAAAAGCTGGTGAGAGAAATGGACAGAATTAGTAATATAAAAATTATATGAATAGGTCTAAATAATTGTGCAAATATCAGAGAACATCAGTAAAAATATTTTCTTTTGGATCTTGGTATCCTCTTTATTTCTTTTTTTTTTTTTATGTTTGATCTGAGTCAACGATTTGCTGTAGGGTCGCCGATATTTTCCTAAAGGTCATGTTTAATGAGTAGCAAATCAAGGCAGAAAAAGAACACCCTGATCTCAGACATGTCCTACAGAGAGGCTCTTCACCCAGGTTTGTGCTTAAACTCAGCATCTTGACAATCCTAGTCAGGTAAGAACATCTTAATCCATTCAAATTCTCTTAACCAGAAATTTATGAAGATAATTGAAAAATTGATTGAGAACCACTGAACTCAAGAGCTAACAACTAAATGGAATGTCTGAGGTGTTAAGAAGTGTGCACATCTACATGCAAAGACACTGCAGAGTTCTGGGACAGGGGCTAGTTATGCTTTACTAGGAACTTTGGAAGAAACCTTAAACCTGTGGAGGGTGGGATGAAAAACAATATTTTTGTTAAGCCAGCCAGGATCTTTTTGTCATTGACCTTTGACCCATTTGTGTCTATCCATCCCATTTTTATCTCATGCTGTTCTATACCATGAAGCAATTCTCTCATCAGGGTCTTTGCTACGCTCCACATAAATACCTTAGTTATTCTTTAAATTGTGATCCACTTGTTTGAAGCTTCCACATTTATGTGTGGGTGCATGCTCTATTCAATTTATTTATAAGAAAGCATTTTCTCCTATACTTTTGTGAAATGCTAGCTACCTCTTTCATTTCTTCTGTGGGATACCTTTCCTCCTTCAACAGGTGTACAATCTAAATTGTAAATTAGAGTAATTCAGGTTCTCAACATTAGTAAAAACAAATAATCTCCTGTTGATAAGGGTCATTTGCCTCCAAACAGATCAAGAGTTTCTGGTGGTTTTAGTTACATGGCCAATTTCTATGATCATCTTTCCTGAGGATTCAAAAGGAAAGTGAAAACTTAATGTACAAATCAACTACTTAAAGCTCTCTTCCAACTCTTGTCAAGCACAAAACACAACTTTTCAAACAAAGTCACTAAGTCGTCTTGACTATACCCAGAGAAAAATGTATTGAGAAAATGGAACAGTCAAACAAACAAGCAAATACACAAATAAAAATGAGTGTAATTGAAAATAAAATAATTATAAAATACAGAATAAAGAGGAAGAAAAGAAGAAACACATTGGGGTGAGGAGTGTACAAAGAAACAACAAGCTAAAACCAGCCCCTGGTTGATATGTCTTCTTCCCAAGGAGCTGTGAAGCAGGAAGGCCTGGGGAAGGAGGAGGATGGGAGAGTTGGGAAGTTTTCTTTGTCCTATTTGAGTCACATCTTCATAGGGGGCTTAATTCCTTCATTTGAACGAATAAGTTTCTAAACATTGACAATTAAGCTTTGCCAACATTTATTAAGTATATCAAAACTAAAAATGTAAACTATATGCAATTATTCCCCATTTTGTTTTCCTTCTCTATTTTGTTTTGTTTTGTTTTAGTTTTTCCTGACATTTCACTGTCTGAACCTATTCTTCTAGGTCCAATGACAATCATTTTTCCTCTCATGAAGTCATTGGACAATTTTTTTTTATCAAATTTAATACTGTACATATTAAAAGAACAACAAGTGAAGTAAGTACAATTTATTTAATATATGTATATATATATATATATATATATTTTTTTTTTTTGAGACAGAGTCTTGCTCTGTCACTCAGGAGTGCAATGGCAGAATCTTGGCTCACTGCAACCTCCACTTCCCAGGTTCAAGAAATTCTCAGCCTCCCGAGTAGCTGGGATTACATGTGCCTGCCACCACATGCAGCTAATTTTTGTATTTTTAGTAGAGATGGAGTTTCATCATGTTGGCCAGACTGATCTTGAACTCCTGACCTCAAGTGATCAACCTGCCTTGACCTCCCAAAGTGCCGGGATTACAAGCATGAGCCACCACGCCTGGCCTATACACTTTACATTGACTGCATTGTGTATTATTTCCTAAATGTTGCCTGTGGGTTAGGATAGATTGTGAGAACCTTCATGTAAAGTTTTGATTTAGAACAAAGTATATGAAGAAATAACAGATATAGCATTATCCCTTATTGGATACTGGGCAATATATTGAGGATACTCTATATTTGCTACTTTTATTGGTTCTTCTTCCTTATCTAATAGAGGAAGAAAAGAAGACAGGAAAGAAGACCGGGGGCAGTGGCTCACGCCTGTAATCCCAGCACTTTGGGAGGCCGAGACGGGCGGATCACGAGGTCAGGAGATCGAGATCATCCTGGCTAACACGGTGAAACCCTGTCTTTACTAAAAATACAAAAAATTAGCTGGGCGTGGTGGCAGGCACATGTAGTCCTAGCTACTCAGGAGGCTGAGGCAGGAGAATGGCGTGAACTCAGGAGGCGGAACTTGCAGTGAGCCGAGATCGTACCACTGCACTCCAGTCTGGGCGACAGAGCAAGACTCCGTCTCAAAAAACAAACAAACAAAAAAAAAAAAAAAAAAAAAAAAGGAAAGAAAAGAAAAAAGAAAAAAATTAGAAAGGTAGAAAAGGGAAAATAGGGAAGATGCAAAAACAATGATTAACAACCCACTTTTTTTCAGACAAGAGGTCCAATAATTTAAATATATTGTGCTTTTAATTATCCATCAATACTAGAAGAACCATTATTATTGGCCTTATGAAATAAATGGCCTTATACAGGTTAACTTGTATAGAGTCACATGGCTAGAAATCAGTAGGTGTCTATTTGATTTCAGACTGTCATTTGTTTGTTTATTGATATAGTAACAGCATGAATAATTTGAATTATGCTATTCAGTGTGGTAGCCACCAGCCTCATGTGGCTATTTAAACTAGTTAAAATTAAATAAAAGTAAGAATATACTCTGACACTTGCATTAGCCACATTTTAAGTGTTCAATTACCACATTTGTCAAGTAGCTACTGTAATGAAAAATAGAGCTATAGAATTTTCCTATCATTGCAAAAGTTTCCACTAGAAAGAGCGGTTGTTCAATGTAGGCTTTTCTTGGGTCAGAAACAATCCATTTCCATTGATTTCTGTGAGGCTTACCACTGCACATATGTTGTTATTTCCTATTCTTCTTTGAGGAAAATATTTTACCAGACAAAAAAATATGCTGATCAATTTCTGATTATTTTAATGCTGAGGGAAATAGTTATAAAATATTCAGGTCCAAATTCTTGGTAGACCTCTGCAAAGTGCTTGGTGAAATTTATGGGTGCAGCTGGTTTGCAGTTGTAAACCTTACATTTTTAATGCAAAATGGCATCTGTGCCTGCTAATTGGATACTTAGGCATACACACATAAACTGCCTGGGAATTAGAAAGGTGTATTTCTTCAGTCTGCCCACATCTTGCCATTTTGAGAATCATTGCTCGGATTCATTTTCTTATCCGTGTTATTCTTGTAGAGTGGGTGGGAAAAAGCCTTCTCCTTGTTATAAATATTGCCTGCTGGGAAAACATTCTTCCTCCTCCTAATCCAGTTTTAATCCTTCCAAGCTCTGAACTCAGAAACCACTGTCTGTGTGGTAGCTGCTATTCAAAATAAGTTTGAGCTCTGTGATCACTGCCACCTGTCCTGTGAGACAGGAAGAATCAAATTTGTAAATGCCACTGGCAACCCTGTCTTTAGAGTTGGATTCAAATTTAACTATGAGGCCACAGAAAAGCAGTTAGGCCAAAACCTTGCCTAGCCTGTCTGAACATTTTCATTCTCTGCTGGTATTGTCTCTGCTGGTATTGTCTAGTTTGCAATGCAAAGGCAATAGGATTGAGGGATATTCTGCTACAATTTTCATGCAAAAGTTTATTAAATATGTCCTCATAATTTTTGTGAGCCCTATAAAAGATGACTTGGACCCCAGAGACTATAATTCTCCCATCCGAGAAGATTGCTTTATCATTCTTCCGTGCACTGGTAATTTCCATCAGAAAGCTTGCTAACCTGGTATTGACAATTATAAACCATAATCAAAAGGTGAAAAAGGCTCACCCACACTGATCTACAGTAAAGCCGATATCAGCTATCTGGGAAGAAAAGAAACACAAGAAAGTAAACACCAAAGTGTGGGTATATCTGCCCTTTTTATATGAGCATTACAGAGTGTGAAACATGAATGCAAAGAAAGAGAATAATTTTCAGAGATTTAATCCCTTCAGAATAGAAAGCTTTGGTTGCAGTTTAAGGAGCCTTTTCACCTCAAGGTCACAGCTCGAATCTCATCTGGATTTATGTATAGTGTTCACATTCAATTATTTTTGAGCTCTTTCTGCAGTATTGCTTCCTTGTATTGAATATACTGTTTATGCCCATTGGGCCTTTTGCACATTTGTCCTGCACATTTTGTCTGCTCCTGTGGCTAATACAGACTGATCTTTTAAATCAGCTGATTGGGTTATAATGGATAATTTATCCTCTTTCTTCCTTTTTTCCTCCACATATAACCATGTTGGAATCAGACTTCCTGGTCCTTGATGCCCAATAGGGGGAGAAAGTAAGACTGCTCTTGGGACAAGTTAAGTCTATAGTGGACCTTGGCACTTGGAAATGTAAGTTCTGTCTTTTAACTGTTTTCAGGCAGTGTAGATATATCAAAGTGAGAAAAATCAACTGTTTTTTTATCCTTTTATTGAATATTTAAAATATACATATATGGAGAAAAATTACTTAGGCACATGCACACAAACACACATATATTTTAAGCAGATGGTCTCCATATACTCAGTTTAAGAATAGCAGTAATTTTTATTAACAGATATTAATTATGAACTTATTATGTAAAAGGCATTGCCAGGAACTGTAGGTGATAAAGATTCCAGACCTTCTCTTAATTAACTTATTTAATTGGAAGAAACATATATTTGTGAAAAACAAAATTAAAGTGCAGAGGAACACGATGACAAACAGGTAATATATAACACGTTTTTCAGAAACTTACAGTGACAGAAGGATATTACAGTCTGGGTTGATTAGGGAAGACTTCATGCAGGAGGTAGGACAAAGAAATACAGCACAGGAATGAGTTAGGCAGAGAAAGCAAATAGTAGGACGTTCTAGAATGTTAGAAGTTGAAAATATTCATGGGGTGGGCTATGAAGAAGCTGAAATGATTGGCATGAAGCATAATCCCTTATATGAGAGATTTGAGAAATTTAAAGCAAAATTGAGACAGCCTTTCTTTTCCTTTAAATACCGGTAGTCAATTCCTCCCCTCTTTGCCCTTACCCGCTATTCCCTACTAATAAAAGGCTGCAGGAATAGGGTTGCAGCCCTATCCTGCAGAATCTACAGCCCTTGTCCCTAAAATGCTGAGATGACCTTTGCAGTCTGTAAGGTGCAGAATCCTGCTGAGGATCCCAGCAAGGGAAGATAACCAAGCCTAACAGTGCTCAAATTGTGGTTTGGGGCTTTAATATTTTTTTTTTTTTTTGTTGGTTAGAAATATTTATTATCCCCTCCCCCCACATACAGATTACTTCTCAGAAACATGAAGATATTATCCATGTCCTCATCAATTACAGTTTGTAGAAAATAAACTTAACTTATTCTTTCCTTTTCTGTTAGAGCCATCAATTGCCTTCTACAGACACTGAATTCACTTACAAAGTTTAAACAGAGAAATAAAATGGAATGCAATGATCAGGAAATTCCATTTGGCTTTTTTCTCCCTTTCATCATTTTGTTGAATGTGTGCAGAACTATATGAGGTTATTCATTTGTACCCAAACAGGAATATAGGATTTGCCATATTGGATCAGTCCATTGGTCCACCAATGTTGTATTCTCACTGCCTCTGGCACCAGATGATACATGAAGCACCGGAAGAGAGCGAACTCCCCCCATCCCCAGAAGGCAGCAAGTCAATTGTGCAGTGCAATATATAGGGCGAAAGTCTCCACTGTTCGGGGTGGGACTACATAAATGGAATCTGGATTTGAAGATGTTTAAATAGGGCAGATGCTGCATCCATTGAACACAGACTTAGGCAGTTCTTACCTTTAGAAATTGTGTCTAGTGTGTCTGTGCTCACTTGTATCAGAGCTTCTCTGCTCATTTTCAATTAGAAGAACTATTATTTATCTTACAATAATAAATGGAAGCAGTGGAATCAAACAGCCCCATTCCTGAGAGATGAAGACAACACTCTATGATAACTGACATGTTGCTGCTTTCTTTCTGGTGAAAGAATAAATGCAGTCAAAACCAGAACTCAGTGTAATATCTCAGGACGGCACGCCCCCCTTCCCATAGTAATTATTACAGAAATCTATAGTCTGTTCAACTTATTGGCCTATTCACTCATTCAGTCAACAGGAAAAGACAAGATGATACTGTATGAAAGTCTGACCAATATAAAGGGTGCTACAAGGATGCCCCCAAGGCTCAGGATGTTGGAGAGTTGAGGCACCATGAGTAACCACAATGCAGGTGAGAATAAGCTCTCTGCCACAAGAGCGGTCCAACTGGAATAATGCATCCATTCAGAGAAGTGAGAGGCCAATTCCAGCTGGGATGATACGAAACACTACGCTGCCACTTTCTTCATGAGGGGAATGTGAACAAAATATAAAATAATTAATCTGACATTCCTCAGAATCCAATATTTGTGCAATTTTAAAAATATTCTTGGTTTTAGCAATAAATTATAGGGTGAGAATTGTGTTGATGTATAGATAACACAGTTTCCTGATCTGAATAGTAATATTGCAAGATTATTTCTAGTTTTCCTAGTGATTTTTAACTATGCAGCTTCAGCACAGACCTGTTGATAATGATTATAATAACGATGGGAGATCTGGCTATATAATCTCTGAGGCTTAGTGCAAAATGGAACTGCAGGGTTCCAGTTTAAAAAGCAGGAAAAATGTGACCATAAGATATTGAAATATAAGGTTTTTCCTTTATTCCAGGTCTCCTGATCGACTTACCATATGTTTTTTAAAATTTGCTGTTTAATGCCATTCTTGAAACATTAAATTTAAATGATTAGCATGAATATTACTATTCATCTTTATATTGTACGATTTCAGTTTTAAATTCAAATGTAAGAACATTTAAATTGTATATGGAATCACCAGAATTGCACAATTTGTATTTCAAGGACATATATTCATATATATTTCGGTCTTACCAAAACAATGGAAACACTGTACAAAACTAACTCAACTGTTTGTTGATACTTTGTACTTTCTGATACTCTTGCATTCCACCAATACTCTCCATGTGTTGCCCTAACTTTCTCTTTCCAACTAAGGCATTATTTTCAGTGTAAGTTGTCAGCTGAAATACAGGGAAGTGACTTGTGTAAGAAAAGATATGACAGTCATTCTCAATTGTTCATCACTCTTAGGCTGCACATATCTTTACTCTGCATTCAAAGCAACTTCTGGTTCAAATGGAAAGTGTGGCCTCTTGGGAAAAGTGTGGCCCCAGTCAGTCATAGATGTTACACCCTTACCTTGTACTTTTCAGTCTCATTGCACTCCAATTCACTTTGGGTCCTTTGGAATTCTGTGTTCTTGGTACCTTGTGAATTTTAAATGCAAATGGTTAGCAAGGAAGGTAATCCTGCATGTTGAGAGAATCTCCTCTGCACACACGCTTGCTCCATTGTCCCATTGAACGTCACTTATAAAACACAAGTTCAAAGATAAAATGTGTTATGAATCCAAAACAGTGACAATAGGACATTAAACCAAATATGGACTGCTTTTAAGACAGAGCTGGGTTTGACTGCACAGGTTGCAAGCCTAGGGAGCTGGCCCTGAGTCATGACACAAATAAAATGCCTCATACGTATGGAATACTGTTTATGTCTGGCTGTTTGATATAAGCGATCTTCTATACATTGTATCTTTAATTTTCACAATAGCTTGGATTTGAATCCAGGCCATCTGGGTCTAGAGTCAAGGCTTACTAATCTGGGTTTCATCTAAGCCGTATTCACAAATTATTTTTATTATGAGGCAAAATAAATTTAAAAGTGCATGAAGAGACCGGGGAGAGGTTTAGTACACAATTTTTAAAAGATTGACAGAAAACCTACTGCTTCAGGAAAAACTCAAACTGTTTTTTCTCTGCTGTCATACCACATAACAATCATCACAGAAGAAAACCAACACAGAAGTCTTCTGTGACCGAATGTGAGGGTTTCCCCTGCATGCCAAGCAGCAGACATCAGCTGGGTGTCTTCTAATTTAGTTTTGACACTACCTGGATATACAGTCAGATCCCACAGGTTGAGGGCTCAGTCCCCACGACGGTTCTCCCACCTTCAGACAACAGTTACAAGTTTGGGCCTTTGGAACTTCTGTACAACCGGCTTCAGGTTGGGGTTCATATGACCCCTTACTTGGGTTTGATTACTTTGCTGGAGCAACTTACAAAACTCAGGGAAACACATTTACTAGTTTATTATAAAGGATATTACAAAGCATTCAGATAAAGATATGTGTAGGGTGTGGCATGGGGAAAAGTGTTAGGAGCTTCCAAGCCCTGCCTGGGTGCACCACCTTCCATGAACCTCCAGATGTTTAGCTGCCCAGAATCTTCCTGAACCTAGTGCTCTTAGGTTTTTATGGAGGCCTCATTACATAAGCATAATTAAAAACTATATAGAAATGTGATTACACAAAAAGTACATGATCTAAACCCAGCAAGGCCTGTCTGTTCAGACCTTTCTTGGTGTCTCAGTGTAGTATTCCTCCCTAGAGGGCAAGCTTGTCAAACTTATGGCCTGCAGACTGCATGCAGCACAGGATGGCTTTGAATATAGCCCAACACAAATTTGTAGGCTTTCTCAAAACATTATGAGGTTTTGTTTTTTCACGATTTTTTTTTTTATAGTTCATCAGCTATTGTTAGTGTTAGTGTATTTTACATGTGGCCCAAGACCATTCTTCTTCCTCCAGTGTGGCCCAGGGAATCCAAAGATTGGACACCCCTGTTATAGGGTATGCAATGAGGGTCTTTCAACCCACAATAGGTTAGAGTCCTGCCTTGGGCAGATGAAAGAAAGAGAGAAGGTCAGAGAGAGACAGAGAGACACTGTTTCATGAGACCTGCTCCTGGAGCCTAAAGTACTCCAAGGTTACATCAAATTACTGTAACAAGGGCTCTCTCTTTCTCTGTCTCTATCACACCTGCTATGACAAGAATCAGAGATACTTGAGGACTAGAGAGTGAGTGAGTTTGTTTTCTAAATAGGTTTGAGATTATGCAGTTTGAATATCAAGCATTTTCTTTTGACCCAATGAAAGTGGTCGAGACTATGAGGAGGCCCCTGTCCCTTTCTCTGTATATATGTGTATGTGTATGTATACTTTACCACCAGATAGAACATTTTTAAAGCTAATGCCTTATTTTTAAACTCCTAGTTCTTTATTTGGAGCTTTACAAATAGATTTAGGTAATAGCTATTTAGTTATAAAGTTTATTTTAGGAGTGTTCCGTCAGTTGAGTGAGTTACAAGTCCATAGGTTAAAATCAAAACAAAGTACATTTCCAGACTCTCGGGCACTGGCCATAGGACTCTGAGTGGTTGTGCTGGTTTTCAAATGAAGGTCTGGAGAGTGATTAAGTAGCCATTAACTATGTGACCTGATGTACCCTGAAAGTACATGTAAACCTCCCTATTGTGCAGAAAAGCAAAATATATACTACACAGATAGAGGAATAAAATATTTAAGAATAACATCTTGTTTAAGCTTGTAAGTAGCAGGACCCATGTTTACCATCTGTTGTGGGTTGAAGAGTGTCCTGGAAAATTCATGTCCACCTAAAATCTCATATTATGACATTAATTGGAAATAAGATATTTGCAGATGTAATTAGTTAAGATGAGGTCATACTGGATTGGAGCGGGCCCTAAATCCAATGTGATTAGTGTCCTTATAAGAAGACTTTTAAGTGTCTCTTTAGATGGAGACACACAGAAAGGCAGACACCATGTGAATACGGAGACAGAAATTAGAGTGATGCCTCTACAAGCCAAGGAGTGCCAGGGAGTGCCAGCGACCACCAGAAGGTGGGGGAGAGTCATGGGATGGATTCTCCCTTTGAGACCCAAGAAGGAATACATTCTGATGACACTTTGGATTCAAACTTCTAGCTTCCAGAAATGTGAAAGAATAAATTTATATTGTTTTAATCAAGCCCCAGTTAGTGCTAATTTGTTACAGCATTCCTAGGAAATGAATGCAGTATTTCTTAGCTGGTCACCATTGAGCACTGGCAATAGTTTAGGGCCATATGTAATTAAATTTGTCTTTGACTCCTTGTCTAAACAGGATATGTTTCATGAAGACAGTGGCTGATTTTACACTCTTTGGTCTATTTCGTATAGAGAAATGTATAGTGCCTAGTTAGGATTTAAAATACAAGTAAACAAAAAAAAAAACAAAACTCTAAATGATGGACTGGTTCATTAATTAAACTGTGGAGCTGAACAGTGAGGACATATATGTATGATAAAATCAAAACGATTCTACTAGGACTATGATCTACTTTATAAAAATGTTATGCAAGAGTATCATTTAGCTGCATGGATGGATGGATTTCAGAGCATTTTATAAAATGCACGCTAGAGAGCTTGATCATACATAAAATCCTAAAAGGTTTGTAACTCCTTCTAGTTTATTATTGTTATTATATGTCTCTTTTCCTGTCATGATTAGCATGGAAAGTCTCAAAATGTAAGGCATCTATATGCTTATTTGAAGTAGAGTAGGGCAAGGGAGCAGGAGGGAAGTAGGTAGGGAGAGAGACTGCTGTCTACCTCTGAGCTATTCGAGGAGAAAGAGCTCAAGAGGGTGAGTATTTGCAGTCACCAAGACAGGACAGCCAAAGTCTCTGCAGCTCATGGTACAGAAAGAAGAGGCGTGTGTATGTGTGTTTGTGTGTATGTGTTGTGGGCCTCACAAAAGACCCAATGTCTTAATATTAACTTCCATTAGCTTTCTCTCATATCCAGGGGACCAGATGGCATATTGCTAACCTAGCAGAAATGAGCTATTTCTCAACTTCTCTCTTCACTTTCTTTCCTATTGCAATCCTATTTCCAAAATGTATACTATTTTTTTCTATTTATTTGTTCTGTCCAGCATTGTCTTGACTCCAGGTATGTTCATGAATTTTATCCTTGACCAAATAAATACATACAGATAGACCAGAAGGCCCAGAACACAGACTATGTCAATTGCTAAATTAAGAAGGAAAAATCAAGGCTTCATTGATGTATACACAGAGAGCTTACCCTGATGTGTGTGTGTGTGTGCGTGTGTGTGTGTTGACAGAGAGAGCCAAAGGGAAGAGAAAGAGAGAGAGAGAAGACCCAGAGGCTGGGGAAAGTTAACAAAGGTATAGAATGTATAGAATGAGCCATTCATGCTCAGAGCCAAACAATGGATTTAAACCGCTCAAGAATCATTATTTACTAGATGTCTTTATAATTTCCTTCCTTTAAAATGGTCTACTGATTTTATAAAATTTCTTATCCCTACAAAAAAACAAAAGACAAAATTTAATCATAGACTGCCTTGAGTTTTTTGGCAAAAATAATTTTAAAGGCATAACAAAAGTATCTAACTATTCCAGAAAAATCATGAAAGCTCACCACACAACAGAAAATTTGCCTGTGAAAACAATGTTCTTCTCTCCTCTTGTTACGCAGAGTCCTGCAGTCAGCTTCCCAGCTGTAATTCTCCCCGACACCGGGGATATTAAGAATGTGAAGAAAATGCTTGAGTAGATTATAAATAATAGTGTGAGACACAGTGAATTATATTTTCTAATAATTGGCATTACATTATAAGACTGAGGGGGAAAAAGGATGAAAGCAAAGAGAACGTGAATGCAGGCAATCACAGATTTTTTTTCTCTGTTCTTGGGAGTGTGTGTAGGAGCAAGTGAGGAAACTAAAGAAATAAAGAAAATGAAAGTAGAAGCAGAGACAGAGAAAAAGAAGGGGGAAAGGGAGCATGGAAAGGAAAGTGGGAGGACAGGGAAAGATGATAGGGAGAGAGGAAAAAGAGAAAGAAAGAAGTAAGGAAGAAAAAAATGCTCCTTTTTTGACCGGCACTGATGCCACATCACATAGCTGAGTAAAATGGAGTAAAGGACAGAGACACACAGCTGGACCTGTAGAGATAAGGGTGTGTCTGTAACCCAGAGGAAGCAATTCCAGTTTCCATAGGGTGAGCAATTGCAACGTTACTTTCCCTTGAAAATAAAGAGGAAGAAAAACATACATGTTTGTTTATTGTATATTCACCATCTTTATGTCTGCTCATTTCATACAAAATTACTCTAATGCAAACTCATAGGAGCAGTATTATGAAGACAGAGACAGATCTAATTCTGCCCTTAATTAGTTTGTAACATTATTGCCCTAACTTCTCTGAAGCAGTTTTACCTTTCTGCCTACTTCACATAATTCTGGGGAGTATCTAACAAGATAAAACCTGGGAAAGCATTTTTTTTAAAATGTAAAACACTATTCCTCTTGGGATTTCAACACATCTTGAGAGATAGCTGCTTGGGAAGATACTCCTCTCTTAACAAAAGAGAAAAAGACCTTTTTTTTGTGGAGGCATTGTGAAGTGAAGTGTTAAGGCAGGAACATAAAAAATTTAAGGCCTGAAAACACGGTACAAAGGAGGAAAATGGTGTTTTTTGTGAGCAGCAATTGGGAATTATTTATCCAGATTGTTTGTCTACATAGTTAAACTTGACTAAACAAGGGCTCTGCTCATTGCAGTTTACCTTGATACTGTCAAGATTTGAGGAACAGGGTGGACCCTTAATAGTGTCCAATACGTAAAAACATTTACTCCAGTTGACTACTGGGGTTAAATAAATCAGAGAGAAAGAAGAAAAGCAAAATGAAGGAATCAAAAAGGAGGGATTGAGGAGAAAAAGAAAAGACGAGATGGGAGGAAAAAAATAGGAGAGCAGGAAGAAATGTAAGGAGAGGCAGAGGCTAAGAATGAGTGGGAACATGAGGTGGTGCCAGAATAATGACAGATAATATAAAATGAGAGGAAAAATTAGAGCTCGGTTCAGCCATCTCATACAAACATGTTCTCACAATATCTGCTCGCCAAACCTGACTAATGTTCAAGTTCTCCTCTAACAGAAACTACTGTTCAGTATGAGCTTCCTCTTTAAGTTTCCAGTATTCCATGCTATCATTGAAAAGTCATGATAGGTCCTTAGCCTGAAGGAACACAGGTATGAGTAGAGGTCTCTCTCTACTTTGTCAAAATCATTCCTTTATGGTCGCAACAGCGTGTAATGCAGCAGGACTATGATTTAGAGTAATGCAGAATGCTTATTCAGCCCTGAATTCCAACCTGATCCTTTGTTCTAATTTCTTCTATTTCTTGGCCAGTAGGCCTATGGCTATTTAAATGGTAGATTTCCCAAAATGTATAAGAAGCAGTCAAGTGTTATGAATGATTATGAATTCCGTTCAGTAACCTAGTCATGAATTTATAACTTTTATTGAATTGTCTCCACACTTCTCACTTCCCCTGCCATATCTACAAACATACACGCACCATGCTTGCTTTCTTTTTAATCCTAAGGTCAATTAACAAAAAAATAACAAATGTCAAATAACAAAATACCTTGATGGAGCAAAGCCTGTGTATGCAGCAGAACAAAACCATAACCAACAATGATGCTCAGGTCTGGGACCCTGATTAATTGAATTTCTAGTTTAAAGAACATTTTGGACAGGGTGTGATGGCTCACACCTGTAATCCCAGCACTTTGGGAGGCTGAGGCAGAGAGATCACCTGAGGTCAGGAGTTCAAGGACAGCCTGGACAACATGGTGAAACCCCATCTGTACTAAAAATACAAACATTAGCTGAGCGTGGTGGCCCACGCCTGTAGTCCCAGCTACTCGGGAGGCTGCAGCAGGAAAATGACTTGAACTCACGTGGCAGAGGTTACAGTGAGCCGAGATTGTGCTGCTACACTCCAGCCTGGGCAACAGAGTGGAAAAAAAAAACCCCACATATTGGAACCCCCTTTGCTCTGGCATCTTCCTTGTTAATAGAACTATGATTTACTTTGGGTATCAAGTGCGATAAGTGTTAGGGGACCTGGACCCTTTCTCAGTTCCAGAGGATGAATCTTGCACAGTGGTTAGTTACCCTGGACAACATGAGGAGACACGAGGAGAAACATGTTGTCGAGCTTCTGTGAAAGTTTTAAATATGAGATATAGAAATACTTATGTCCTATTCTCCACTGCTAGCCTTTCAATGTAACTGTCTGAAGCTGTGATCTCTGCAGATAACAGCAGTCATTTTGTAACCAAGAGGACAAACCTAAAACTGAAAGTTGACATCTGGAAAATGGAAGAGGGGATATGAAACTTTGGTAATTGGCTCTGAAAAATCAAGCTTCCGGAATTCTTAGAATACAAGATTTAAAAACATTCCTATGTTTCTATTCCAGTCCTAATTTGATTTCTGTTACTTTAGCTGGGAATAGCCTAATTGACATAAATATCTACCATAGAATATACATATATGTAATATATGTATATTTATTCTATGGTAGTATTTTACACACACATGCGCACACATATATTGTTTTCATTGATGCTTTGAGTAAAGTTAACTGGTAGTTAGAAAAAAACATGGAGTCAAAGGCAGAATGAAGATAAGATACTCTCGAACTGAAATATAAATGGGAAAGATTTAGGGCAATGGGAGAGAGGTAAATTTTTGATCGAGTAGTTCCTTAGAGGAAATCTGTCATAATGAGACTGAGCACAGAGATGGAGCAATTGATACTGAAGAAATGGAATAATATTTTATCTTCTGCAATGGAAAGAAAGAAGGTTAAACATTACCACCGAGCTATATTCACAGTTGTGGAGGCAAGAAGTTGATGCATTTTTTTTCAATAATCAACTGAATTTTTCTGTTAAAATGTAAAGCAAAATTTTTGCTGGAAGGGATTGAGGTCAGCTTTGGAGGTTCATGAACTGCTACTGGTGATTTTTCAGAAACATTACAGTACTAGTGATTTTTTTTCAAGAAAATTCAGAAAGAAATGAGAGAGATTGATCACAAGAATTGGAAGAATGGAGCCAAAGTTGTTGTTAGGGACCATTGCTTGTTGGGGGCCCTAAAGGTTACAGTTGTGGGATTTCTTAAAAGCCATACAGTAGCCTGAGTGGAGGAGCTGAGAAGATGAATTCTATGTCTGAATTAGCTTGGAGGTTTCCTTTTACCTTGATGGGAAGGTACAAACAGACAGCAAGACTTATCAGTCCAGCTTGTTTAAATCTTATGGATCTTGGGCTGCGATTGATAAGCTGAGACTAGATCTTTAGAAGTCACTAAATTCATTTACCTATTTATAAAGAAAATTAAGAACTCTCTCATACATGAAACTTTGTAGTCTTTTCTCTCAATAAATATCTCTCAGATTGCAAACAGATCAGCATTTTTAAGGAAGGGAAATATTATGCAAAATGTTATTACACAAAACAAATGAAAGTGAAGCTACTTTAAATAAAGAAGAAGAGTCACAATACCCTCACTCCACCTGATGGCCATTTACATTTCTTCTCTTTCCCTCTGTATCAGCCCTCAGCCACTTCCATTGTACACTAGTGCTCTAATAATCACAGTTTTAAATGAAACTAAGCTAAAGAATAAACTTAAATTTATTTACTTAGGTTACCAGCACAATTTAAGATAATTTGTAATAAGATCAGCCTTATCACTAGAATTGGTGATTGCTTATGTGTTATCAGTCAGGAACCACTATCATCACTCCACATGCTAGTCCATCATTCAACATTATTTCTAACCTAGGAATGGCAGTCCCCGTGGACCACAACTTCACTGGTTGCTAAGGTTTAGCAGATGAGACAATCTGTATTTCAATTTGTCTGAATATTGTCCAGAGTGACCTCAGTATGAACAATCTATGTGCATCATCCTAGCTTCATCTGCCGTCAATCTCCTAAGGAGCTTGACTTAGACTTCAAATAAATTCATTGCATCTATGTGCACCTATAGTGTTATTCTCATCTGGCATATTCTACATCAGAAAATACACATACCAATGCCCCCTTCTTTAATCTAGTCTTCAATAAAAGACTGAAATTCCGAGGCTGCTTCATGAAAAACCTGAAGAAGGAGAGAAGGGGTTCTTGCCTGATATCCTGGAAATAGAGCATATAACACGAAGCGTTATTCTTTTTCCCTAAGGACAAAAGGAAGGAATATCTTTTGCAAGTTCTGCCAATCAACAGTCAACTAGATAAAGGAAGCAGTGATGGTGCAACACTAGATGTGGGCAGCTAACGAAAGCCAAGCCTTCTCTGCTGATTGCAGAGACTTCAGTGGTATGGACTTAAATGCTACCAGTCTCAGGGACACCTGTATCCAGAGAGTGGCTGTGGTTGTGGAGAACACAGTTTCATGAAGTGTGGTGATCAGGCTTAACTTGACAATAGTTTTTTTTCTAGTCAATAAAATCCACCAGTATTCCCAGACGGAAGGAATTTGGAGTGGGGCCACTCCTTCATGGTTCTGACAGGGGGTGACAGCTACCTTTCTCTAGTGATAATTTGGAAGAAATATCTGTCAGTGGTTTTCCTTTCTGTCCCAAATTCCATAAAAAGCGATTGAAACTATTTGTGTTACAGTTATGTGTGTTGCCTAATGACAGGAACAAGTTCTGAGAGATGCCGCAGGTGATTTTTGTCATTGTGCCAACCTTAGAGAGTATACCTAAGCAAACCTCAATGGCATACCCTATTGCACACCTAGGCTGTATGGTATAGCCTAGGCTACAAAACCTGCTCAGCATATTACTGTGCTGAATAATGTAGGGAATTGTAACACAGTGGTAAGTATTTGTGTATCTAAAACATGGACAAGTTGCAGTAACAATATGGTATTATAATCATATGGGACCACCAGCATATATGTTGCTATGCAGTGGCACATGACTACATTGTTCCCTGGCTTTTAGTTCTTTTGTAGCTTTGTATTGGGGTCAATTTCCCCATCTGCTTCATCTCGGGCTCTGGAATTGATCCAGTTTTTGGGTTGAGGGAATACAGAAAGCCTAAAGTCAGTAGCTTAAGATCTTTGATGTTCACAACCAAGTACATCACAGTAATAATCCATTCTGCCTGTAAAAATGAAATTCTCACAACATTATGCCCTAGTTTCACTAGGAAAATCTCTTGTTTACTTTCTTAGAGAAGAATCCTGTTTGTGAACCACAAACTTCCTAACTGGGACAGGTTATTTGAAACTGACTTTTCCTACGTGTAAATGCTAGTCTGCTTAGGAATTCTCCTATTGTCTATTGCCTGTATTCATTCATTTTTAATTCAAGAAGATCTATTAGGCTTATGCTATTTGCCAGAGACTCTGTTAGGGCTGGGACAAGATACGAGCAAAACAGAAATGGGACAGTTTCTGCTCCACCTTCTCATAGAGCCTCTTCCTTCTCTCCTGACCCTTTTTGGCTCTCCACACCACTGTCACTTGTAAGCCAGACTGTTTTTGGAAGGTCAGCTGGGATGCCTCTGAAGGCAAACTTCCCTGGCGTCTCTGACCCAATTTCACACAACACTGCCCTCAACCTATTGGATTATAAAAAGAACGTAGTCTCACCTATGCTCTTGCTGGTCTCGCTGCATCCTCACTGATTTTTTCAGCCCACAGCGTCATTTCCTCTACTGCTTCTTGCCTATACATAGTTTGTTTTTGTTTTCAATCCCGACAAAGCTACTGTCAAACCACTGCCTTATTCAAAACAAATCATTTGTGAGGAAGCTGATGCTAAAGCGGTGTTCTATCATTTTCCTTACAGATTCTGGCATTTAACAGACAGGGTAAAAATAAAAACTTTGTTACTAGGCAGTAAAACTCTCCACAACTGAATATTCACGTTGTTCATGGATCAGCAAACACCCTAGTTTGTCTGTAATTGAAAAAAACATTTGGCACATTTCTATTAAAAAACCTTCTCCTTCATGAATGTTTAACAAATTAACTTGAACAAGAAGCAGTGATATGCATATCAAAAACAATTCTTAAACCTGAAGTCAACTAAAGCATGGGGAAATCAGTGTGCTGGCAGGTACTCTTTCTGCATTTCACACTAACGATTTCCATTTCACCATTTTCCTCCTTTCAAGCATTTTTGCTTTTATCTTGGATGCTTTTTAGAGCTCTGGTCATTGCAAAAACATTCTTGGTTTCCTAAAACCAGGGGTGACTTTGCATAACCATAGTAAGTTTGAACTGGGCCATTCTGTTGGACTAATGAGCCTAGGGTTCTCTCACTGGTAATAAACGATGTTCCATAAATGCCTGCTAAGGGATTAATCTGAAGCGTACATCCAGTGAGATGAGTTCACTTTCATAACTACAGTGTCACTCATTCTGGTCTGTGGACAGAAAGATTCTAGTGTCATTTCTGCCTCCAACTAGGTCTGTGGCTTTGTGTAAGTTGCCTCGCTTCTCACAGCCTTAGTTTCCTCATCTGTAAGTGGGCAGAATGGCCTCTAAATCCAGTGATCCTAAGAAGTAGCTGAGTCTTTTTTTTTTTCATCTCCACTAGCTAAACTGGCATATGTGGACACAGTCTAAAAGACTTTGTGGTCATATACATCAATGTAAGACATGAGTGCAAGGTATAGAATTTCCTCAGAAACTGAACAAACAGGGAAAATCTATGTATTCTCAGGTCCAGAGCAAACACATCCTCTGGGAACACAGTTAGCATCTTTCCATTCATATTTTCTTTACAAAACAGGAAAGATTGCAACAAACTTTCATTCCTACAATCCCCTGAGAATTGGATGCTGGAGCAAGCACTTTCCACACTGTAGCCTGGGTCTCATTAGTGTGGGACCTCCATACTCAGAGGGGTCTTCTTTCCAGGAAAGGTATTCTGAGGTCACCAGGCTTTAATGGGGCTCCTTAAACCCAGCTGAAATAAAGGAAAAGAAAAGAAATTAAGGAGCAGAGGAAGAAAGGAAAGAAACAAAGTAAGAAGAACTAACAGAGAGAGAGAGAGAGAGAGAGAGAGAGAGACTGAGACAGGGACACACACACAGAGAAAGAGAAATAGAAAAGATAAAAAACAAAAGGCTTTTGACTTTTGAGCCTTTGGAAAAGTGTATGAGCTAACAGTTTATACAACCACACAATAAAACAATGATCCCCACCCCAACAAATAAACAATTTTTGATACTCTCTAACTTTATTTCTCTATTTCATCCTTTTGTCCTGATTTACTATTAGTCATGACTTTAATTTTGTTATAAACAAAAATTACTCTTCCCTAATACTTTTTGAGTATCTTCTTACTTAAAGGGGAGTGATTTGTGACTTATTTTGATCTACAAAATAGTCCTTAGGGATGACTGAGTCTGACTTACAATGGACAGAGGAGGAAAGCAACACAGTAGGTATCTGTGAGAGACAGAACTCATATCTCCTCTCTTCCCTACATACACCACTTCCCCACCCCTCAACAATGGCCCATGGTCTCATTTTGCCATACTTGCTGTTTTTCCATAAATTGTAGAGAAAAATCAAGTCATAGGGTATGTTCAGAGGGGAAGAATGTGTTCAAAGTGAACGCAGGAACTAATCAGTCCTACATTAGCTTTGAGCCAGAGGAGAAGAGTGAGAGTCATATTGAAAAGTTATAGCAGAGGCAAAAGAATGGAGAAAGTATGGGACATAGATATTTGAAATACATAGGAAATGAACTATAGTTTTTTTTTTTTAAAGTATCACAAACTCAATGCCTTTAAGGTCAGCTGACCATAGCATCTTTTGTATTAATGCAGAAATTTTTGGATGAAGGTTTTTTGTCTCTGTAAAATTTCACTTCTACTTTGAGCTTTCCTTCTCTCTCTCTTTTGTACCTTCCTTCCTCCCTCCCTCACTTCTTCCCTCCCCCAACCATTCCCTATATTACACAACTTCAGAAAGAACAATTAACCTAACGAATCTGATATCATTAAAATATGATGAAGTAGGGCAAATTCTCCCTATTAACTTAAAAATTTATAGAAATTGATTGTTTGTTTCTCTTTATTTTTGTTTGATTACTTGCCTCTCAGATATATGTATAAATTATATCTCCAGAATCCACCACCAAGTGGAAATATGCACTTCAGGTAAATAGAAGAAAAAAAATGGACATAAAAAATAGTCTTTCTGCCCATCAAACCTTTTATTTCCGAGCAGAAATAATTACAGCGATGGTCAGTGGGGAGATTTGAGCAATTTACAGAGGTATAACAGTGGTTCCTATCAACACAGTTTTATATTCAGGGCAAGGCATAGAACTCAAGGTCCTGAAGCTTTGCCTGTAATCTTTATTTCATTTTTTAGATGTTATGCTGTAATAAAATGTAAAAAGGGAATACATAAAAAGTTATAGAGGTGGGAAAAAACATGGTTTGAAGTTGTATGGCATTTCTTGACAGGGCGTGTTCCTAAGGATATGCAGAGAATAACAAATGCCATTTGAAATAAGTACACTAGAGATCTAAAACTGGATTGAAAGCCCAAGTCAATTTTCCTGAGTGTCATTTGATTAGCTTTCTCATATAGAATGGTGGTTTAAACAATGCTGGGATTCTGAGTGCAGAAGTGCTTGGGAACACAGTAAGAAATGGGTTCCTCCCACCAATTTCATTCCTGTGGCTTTACAACATTATCTTTTCACATTCTTCCTGTGTTTTTGCAATAATCTATAAATGAAGCAACGTCAAAGAAAATGTAATTGATTGTAGTGAAACACACATGCACACTCACGTGCAGTAGGCTATTTTTCTATTCCCTTTCCAATTTGTCCCACGGTTGCTCCAGGCAAACACCTGTATCCTATTGCCAGTTTTTGGTAGGAAAATAGAAACAAACTTCTCAGGCTTGAGGGGGAAACTGCACAGGTAACAAACAACTCAATTGTGTCTAGTGGCTATTTTCATATAGAGAGAAATTTCTCCCACTTTTGCCATGATGTTTATTCTGGTTTCTTGAGACAGATTAGAAAGCAGGCCTCAATGCATCTAAAAATTATATTTGGAAGAGATTGGGAATCATTTCGCATCCTTTTCCATTCCCTTTGTTTTATCCATACAGAGCAGAACAGAAAATTTGTGTATTATAATGATCACGCCAACTTGTAATTTAGGTGTAAATTGTTGATTTCATCACCAATTGATTAGGTTCTACCATCTATAGTGTATGTTCTTTCATTTATCAGCATTTGATTTATTTGTTTCAGACCCTAGAAATCCGATTCTGAAGTCTAACATAATCCTTTTAGATTGCCCTTGGTTTCCTAACCTCACAGAAGGCACAGGTTGATGGTGTGTCCAACTCAACACTTAAGTTCTGACAGTCTAGGGGTATGAAACGTAGACCAACTTCAACTGTTTAATGAACAAAACCCTATCTACTTGTTAGTCTTCTATAAGACATTTCAGCTGCTGAGCTGACAGTAGTGGTCAAGATATTAAGTTGGACAAGATACTTTCTGAAGTGTCTAGTTTCAGACCAATGAATACTTGGATTTGTTTTCTAGGCTACAGGAACTTCAGTTTTGTTCTACTGCTACTGCCTCTAAGAAGCATCTTATAAAGGCTGACAATGTCATGCATGTATTTAGAACCTCGGTGTGTATCTTAGACTATGCCAGATTGTAGACACTCTCTTGCCCTCCCTTCTCTTTGTTGCATTAGGTATGGTAGATGATCTTGAACTCTGACTATGAATAATAACTCTTGACCAGAATACAGCACCTCACTAACACAGAATAGACATTTCAAAGGGATTCAGAATGACTGCTTTAAACCAATATATGGAGGAAAAGCCAATGATATTAGTATGAATGGGTTTATTTGAAAACGACTTAGTTATGAACTTTGAAGGCCTTTGGAGGAAGGGTGGAATTCTGATGCTAAAGTGGCAAATTGAAGTGAGTAAATAATAGAGTATTTTGATTATCCTGGAAGTTTTTCTCTAGAAAAAGTAATTTATTTGATGAATTTGGTTACTTCTACTAAATAGATTCCAAAACAATTTTTCAATTTTCTATTTTATTTTAATTATATATAAAACCAAAATATAATGAGAAGGCATTTATCCAGCTATCCAATAATGTTGCCATAAATATTCTTTATGATTATCACAGCCTGTTTTATTCACGTGGACCATGCCATGATTCCCATTCAAACCCTAAAGATAACAAAATCTGGTGTCCATATTCCTTGCTTAGGGATGCTTAAGTGTATTGATATTTCTTTTAAATATAGCATCTGCATTCCTTGTTTTCTTTCTTGTGATACCTGAAATGCATTTTATTGATAGAATTCCTAGATTAAGCTCTTTATTATCATCATCAGATTATACTTCAGGACTCCCTGGAGGGAAAATAATATGCATACACACACATATGCCCAGTGCTCCAAGATCCACGGAGAGAATTTCAGACAAGGAGAATTTTTCAAAGATAATCATCCTCATGTTACTGTTCCTAAGCTACTCTTCAGCCAACACCTCTCAATCTGTTGTCCACTATAGATTGCAAGACCCTGGGGAAGTGAACGTTGCTGAGTTCGTGAGATTTCTGGAGTTTAATTAAGCTGTAGACAAACTCGTCATAGATTACCTCTAGCCCATAGACAATCCCTTTTGCTTCTTTTGTTTTTGTTTATAACAAAATAATGCCACTTTACTCCCACCCTAGAAAGTAAGGACAAGCATTATTAATGATTTCTTTGCTAATCTTTCTGTCTTTTGGCAGAATGAAGAATAGTTCTTCTGGTGTGAGGATCCACTGGGTTGCCACTGACCCATTGCCTGAGGGTATGCGATGAAACCAGAATCAGCAACTGTAGATGGCAGCTCAGAAGGGGAAATGACACGTCTAATAACCAACAGGAATGGCTATTAATTAGCTGAAATGACAATAATTAACAGAAATGACAAGTCTAATAAATTTTCACTTAAGTGTTGTCATATGGCACTTTGAGTTTTAGCTTTCCTTTTTAAATATTAATCTCGGTGGGGTTTACTTTAGATGAAGAGTCATATCAAGTATGGCTATGGAAATAATTCTGTACAGACACTCCATCAAATTATGTTTAATCCATTTCACTTATGCTATGATCAGTAGAGAGTGTATTAAAAGCTCACATTGTCCCCCTAAAAATATATTCTTTTTGTGTGTATCTAATTTATGCAGCTCAGAAACATTCAGCCACAGGGAACAGAGGGAAGGTGGTTGTTTTTAATTTTCTTTGATATCTTCAAAGATAGGAAGGTCTCACCCCTCTGCTCTTTCCCCCTCTTCAGCAACAGACAAAGAAGGTTAAATCTTATTAGCATGTCCTATATAGCTAGTTGTAACCTAAGTGACCTGTCATGGCACTAAATGCCCACTAGAACTTTGTCTGTACTTGCAAGATGGAAATTTTATGCATCAATGCTTTTATGTGTGCATCTGATTTGGGAAGTTCACTGCTTTATGGATATGAACATTGTGATCATGTAAATTGATCTACATAATGGGATTTTGTGTGTGTGCGTGCATATATCTATATGGATATGGATGTATGCAAGTGTATTCTAAAAGGAAATATAATACATGAAATGTTAACTTTAATGATATGAAACGCATTAAATTCAAACTACCTTGCATGTGTATGCAGATGCATTATGTCTCTATCACTGTACTCTGCAGGGATTTAAGGTAGAAAAAAAATTCATCGTATTCTCTGATGTGCCATGCTAATAAGAGTGCAACATGGTACTATTGTAAGCAATAAATAATATTCTCAGAGACCAAGACTTATGAAGCTTTTAAGAACATCCCTTAGCAAAACAGTGATAAAAATGAAATTTTATTCAGGGACATACAGCTCTTTCTTTAGCTCCTTTGTCTCTAAACTATCATCTACTGATAACCAAGATTTCTAAATTACTGAATTCTAACAGCCAAAAAGTACATTATATTCTCAACTCTCTTTCCTCCAAAATTCATTAACCATTGGGTCTCATTACTTCAGGACCCAATAGTAGACTCATCAGATAAGCTATTGGAGCCAAAGCACTTTTTTTTTCTTTTGAGACAGAATCTTGCTCTGTCATCCAGGTTGGAGTGCAGAAGCACTATTTTGGCTTACTGTAAACTCCACCTCCCCGGTTCCAGCGATTCTCCTTCCTCAGCCTCCCAAGTAACTGGAACTACAGGCCCCTGCCACCAGACCCAGCTAATTTTTATATTTTGTATTTTTAGTAGAGATGGGGTTTTGCCATGTTGTCTAGGCTGGTCTTAAACTCCTGACCTCAGGTGATCTGCCTGCCTCGGCCTCCCAAAGTGCTAGGATTACAGGCATGAGCCACCACACCTTGCCAGCATTAATTTTTTAAAACGTACCTTCTTCAGACAATGCAATATGTTAATGCAGGTCCTAATTAGTTATCTGTAATTAAAATTAAGCTTGTTTGGTAACCCTAAACCTTGACATTAATTTCAGGACAAAGACACTCTAAGTAGGCTATACATTGCTGGTGTACTGGCTTGGCTAATGCACCCCCCGCCCTAAAAAATTCATGTCCACCTGGAACCTCAGAATATGGTTCACCCTAAATTCAATGCCTTTCATCCTTGTAAGAAGATGACATAAAGATATGAAGAAAAGAAGCCTATATATAGATGCAGGTGGAGATTGGAGTGAGGCATCTACAAGCCAGGAAACACTAAAAATTATGGAGACAACAGAAGCTAAGAAGAAACAAGGAAGGATTTTTCTCTAGAACCTAAAGAGGGATTATGACCTTGCTGACACCTCAGTTTTGGACTGCTGACCTCCAGAAATGTGAAAGAATGAATTTCTGTTGTCTGAAGCCCGTCAGTTTGTGCAATTTGTTCTGGTGGCCTTAAGAAACTAATACAGTGGATATGTTTCATTATTTCTGATAAATTACAAATATATACTCTTGCTTATCAGATATCTGGCCCAGAAAACTTGGAAAGCACAGAGTTTTAGTTTAAGTCTAATTTATGATTAGCATAGTAAACACATATTTTGAGGTGTGTGCGTGTGTATATATATATGTATATATAATCAATCTATTGTAAGTACAAGTAATTGCTTTCTGCTTAGAGATGTCTAGATGTTGGTCATGCCTACTAGTCAACAGAGGCTAGGTTATTATACAGCAACAAATATCTCCATATTTTGGAACAACACAACTTATTGATCTACCTCCATTCAGTGAGAATAAAATGCTCTTTCTCTGTTTTGTCCACATTCTGGTACCCTGTCTAACAGATCAGCTACTGTCTATGATATTGCCACTGCCTTTGTAGAAGTAAAGGAGAGAAGACTGCAGAGTCTAAAATGAGCAATCAAATATCTCACTTCCGCTGACAGGCTTTCTAGCAGAACTAGACACTTTACTCCACCTGACAAAATATCAAGAAGAACAATCCCACCATGAGCCCAGGAGGAGAGAGAACACTAAGAACATGAGGAAAAGCACAGAAGGTCCCAGCATCATGCCGTGTCCTCACAGATTCTGAGAAAAATCCCTTATACTTCTTCATATTTCTATCCTGTAGAAGAGTGTGGTACTCCATAAATTGTATTTGTTGATGAATGGATGGATCATATTTGACAAGCTAACTAACTAATTTAAAATATCTGGATAAGATGGTTTTCTCTTGCACAGTTGTCTTCTGATTCCAGCTGCCTTCAAAATGAGTTCTATTTGGAAATATAGTGCCATTATAGGAAATATCAATATGAATTCAGAATATCATAAAACTAAAAATTGAGTTATTTTTTTTGAGATAGGGTCTTGCTCTGTCTCTCAGGGTGTGCAGTCAGGGGTGCGATCATGGCTCACTGTAGCCTTGACCGCCTTGGTTCAAGTGATGCATCCTCTCACCTCAGCCTCCTGTGTAGCCAGGATAACAGGCATGTGCCACCATGCCAAGCTAATTTTGTTTTTTAGTTTTTGTAAGGATGGGGTCTCCCTATATTGCCCAGGGTGGTCTTGAACTCCTGGGCTCAAAGGATCCTCCTTCTTCAGCTTCCCAAAGTGCCGGGATTCCAGGCGTGAACCACCATGCCCGGCCGAAACTGAATTCTTATAGCCAAGGAAAAGCAAACAGGTATCTTGGTTGGCATCTTTAATTATGACTGTCTATGAACAGTGCTTTATTGAAGATGCTATTTAGTGGTTTTTTTATTGTTTTGTTTTATTCTGTTTTGACTCTAGGACACAACATGGAGAAGTGTCTTTAAGTGAATGCTTCCAAGTAAATGCAAGGACAGCCTTTCAGCATTCAGAAGTTCCTAATAAGAAAACTGCAGCATCACCAGAACGGAGCACTTCAGAGAGTGGGTTACTTGGCTGATAGAAATTTCACCATTCTCCACAGGAACTCCACACCTCTACTTGCTGAATTGTGTGCCAAAACCTTCACTAGCTAGTGTTTTTCCAGTGAGACATATCAGTTCTTTTTCTATCTCTACAGCCCATTCTATCACATGAACTAACTGATTATGAGGTGAGTTGAAATCAGACAGGCACCTTTCCCTAAGAACTAATTCATGTCAAATTCTGGGTTTTAATTGGCCAATAATTTCCTAGTTAAGGTGATAGCTATTAAATAAAAGTGACACTTTTAAGTTTAAAGTGTTATCTATTTTAGAAAAAGAAAACACCTATTCTCAAATGGAGATGTTAAGACTTAAAAGGAATAGAAGTATAATATGAAAATGATAAACAGAGAGGTAGGCAGATTTATGTGCACTTTCCTCCTGCATCATACCACATGACTGTCATCTTTCCCGTATTTGGGTAACATCTGGCCTTTCATTTTTCTTGCATAATATGTTTTGAGCACCTCACAGACTGATCACATAGTAAGATAAAGTTTAAAATGCTTTTTATCTTAATATTTTCTGTTTGGCAATAAATGGTCAGAATAGTTGACAGCTGAAAATATTTTTGACTATACAAATTGGATATTGACAGTTTCTTTTTCTGTGGTCCTAACTGAAGAAAGAAAATAAGTATCTCCCTCTCTCCTTTTCTTCTTTCTTTTCTTCCTTATTTTCCTTCTTCTTTTGTCATTTCTTTCCTTCCTTCCTCCCTGCTTCCCACCCTCCGTCTCCCTCCCTCCCCTTCCTCCCTCCCTCTCTCTCTCTTTCTCTCTTTTTCTTTCTCTCTCTTTCTTTCTTTCTTTCTTTCTCCCTGCCTTCCTGCCTTAATTCTTTTTCTTTCTTTCGTCCTTTTCCATTCTTCCTCTCTCTCCCTCTCCTCTTTTCTTTCTTCTTCCTCTCCTTATTTTGTGTGGGATTAAGACCTGGAATCTTTACAATCTTATTAAGATCAAAGAAGCAAAACACTAGGTTTAGTAGGGCAAACCAAATGTACAACTTTTTAGGCCTATATGTGTGTATCTATTAGGAAAAGTTCACTTCATTAATACCAGTATGTATTAAAAATTGACAATCAATTTGAGAAAAGAACAATAATTTTTAAAAGGGAAAGTAAGAAGTGTTGCTGTTGTTTTGTCATCTCCAACTAACATAAGCATTTATGGCAGTATCAGGGGAAAGTAGAATGTTAGAGAATGGTGAAGCAGGGTTGGGAGGTCAGGTCTCTGGGAACCACTCTTTTCTATGTCATTTACTGCTAAAATGACCTTTGTCAAGTCATTACATGTCCCTGGGGCTCAGTTTCTGCCTTTTTCAATGGCTAGATGTAATGAGACTACTACTAAAATAACTTAACTGAATATCACTTACAGGGTATTTTATCCTCTTCATTCATTCCCATATAGGAAGCAGAGATAACAGAGAAAATATATTGCACTAAAAAAGTTCAGTTTTTAATTCTGAGTTTACCAGTTTAGATGCTTAGATATATGAAGCCCCTATACTGGTAATTCCTGACGCTTTTTGCGATATTACTGTTGTTTCCATTAGATCTTATGATCAATTGGTAAAGGCACATATTTCTAGAAATATAAATTTGAATTTCCATCAGCTTCATATCATTTAAGCATAGTAGTCAATTAAAAAAAGAAGAAGAGGAAGCAAAATAAGGAGGAGAAGGGGAAGGGGCAAGAGAATGGAAAAAGAAAATAGTAACAGCAAAAGCAGCAGCAATGTGATGTCTCATCAGCATCCAAAAGCCTCATGTCAAAGCTCAACGATAATTACATTTTTTTAATCTATAGGAGAAAATCCCACGAACTCTTAAGAGTCCCATTTAACTTTGCACAAATTCTAGGAAATTTTAGTTATCTGCTTTTTTAGTTCAGAGGAAATTAAAATCAGGCAATAATAAGAAAGTTTCCAGGAATTTTGAATGAGACATGACTAACTGCAATTCAAGGAAAAAATGAGGGGCAAGGAGGCTGAAATTTTTAAAATGCAGCCAGGGAGGTCTGTCAATTGTAATAAAGTGCAATTTTGTTCTGCCAATTTATATATTAATATAAATGAATTCTCCACTATATCCAAAGCATGTGCAGGTCATTATGAGAAGATACAAATAGTAATAAGACATGATTCATTTATGCAAAGAAATTTATTTTGAAGTTATTCCTGGACACAACGAAAGTGCAATACTGCATTTGGGGATATGCTAAGAGTGGACATACATTTGGGACTGCTGATACAATCAGACTTGAGGTTCCTATTGCAAAAACAACTGTTATTCTTGGGCCATTTTTGTCATCAGGGCCAGTCAGTGGGTCTTACCTGGAACTAGTAAGCAAGAAATTTACCAATATGTAGGGGATAGGATACGAAGGTGTTAGGGTTCTGTTGGTCTTAGTGGCAAGGAGTGCTCAAACATGACATATAGGCTCAATACTAGCAAGGCAGGGGCAGAAAGCAATTGTGTTCTCAGTAGGAGTATTGTGCAAGACTTTTCAGAGATTAGTGCTCACTATTCTGGACAAATAAATGATGGAGGGTTAAAGATCCTAGTTTGATGTAAGTGAAAGGGCTTCCAGGGGCTTATCTCTGTGCATCAGTGAGCAGAGTTGTTCTTTGTAGAGTTCCTGCCTCCATACAGGAAGAATCCATGTATGACTGGCATGTGAAACAGAGGAATAGGAATTGTAAGTTAACTGTGCAAATATCGAGTGGCCCAGTTAACCAAGTAAGGTTTTTAGGAGAAAAATCTTTCTTTCAGTGTCATTTATTTCATCATATTGATACAGTTGGAATGATAGTCTGAATCTTAAATTCATGAGCATGAGAAGAGAATCAAAATAACATTGAGAAACGGACTTTGTCAAAAACTGGGGCAGCTATGAAGAGGCTTACATTGATTGAGGTACCTACTTACTTGGCTCTGTGAGGGGTACAAAAACCTTATGGCATAAAAGAATGTCTAGTATTAAAAAAAGTAAGGAAAAATGAACAGTTTATTCTTACTTCTATAGCCTTCCCGTGATGCAAAGATTAAGAGAAGTTCCAAGTAAGTTTCTGAATGAATGATTGATAATAGGAAAGAACATGCCATTGGCTAAATGGGAACCCATTAGAAAGTGTGGATTGAATATTTAGTAAGGAGCCTCTAGTGGGTAGAAGATAAGATTTGAATTCATTAAAAACAAACAAGAAAAAAAAATAAAGACTCTCTCATTAAAACAGTTATGAGTCTTCTGCCTCTAGATATTATATTGTTACTAAATCTAGTAAATATCAATATCTACTAAAGTAATATCTCAGTAATATCTGCTAAAGTAGACAGAGTAGCTCAGACCCTTTAGAGCCCATGGGCAGTGAGTGTCTCAAGGTGCCAAGGGCTAACAATAGTAAATAAAGGAGAGTTCTGAGAGACAGACGTCTAATTTGGGATGAGGAGAAAATCAGTGGCTGTCATGGTTGTGAGTCACTACAATTCTAGGAGGAACTGTTTCAATACAAAGGAGATTTTAAAATGTGTTTTCTTGCTTTTTCTTGTATGCATACATACACACATTAGCATGCACATCCATGGCATAAAATTCCATATGCTTCTCTCTTTGTTTAGAATGTTCATTATTGAGCAAGTCTGCAACCAGTCTTAGAGTTATGATGTATCCTGGACCTAATAAGGCCAATACAATCTATCATTTAGCTAGTCAGGCAAACCCGTATCATTTTTGCAGTAACTTAGAATCCTAAAGGGATCACCAAATAAATAAGGAGCAAACAGGTAATAGAAGATTTCTTAATTAAAATCCATTTAACTGATCCCCCTACTGTTGGGTTTTCTTAGATTTCTTCACAATCTCTTCCTTTATATCTGAGACATGAGCAGCGGTTTATTTCCGTTCAGCCAGTTTTCACAAAGAAGATGAAGCAAAGTGTTGTTTTGGTTTGCTTTCGTTTGTTTGCTTTTTTCGAATTTGTTGTTTTCTTCATAAGAGTCAGTGTGTATACAAACTTAAATAGAGCAAAACCAGGCTGTCCAGAGGTGTAGAAGCTGACTGGCAGGCTGACCTCCTTCACCAACGGAATCACTCACTCCAAGCACAAGTGATTCAATTTTGTGCCTCAGCAAAACTGCAGATTACTACATGCTATAGACCAGTGGGTTGCAACTCTGGCGCAAATTAGAATTCCATTGGAAGCTAATTTTTAATACCAATGTCTGGGCCCCCACATGTGGTATGAAACCAGATTCTTGTAAGTCACGTCCCCAGAGTGTGTGTGTGTGTGTGTGTGTGTGTGTGTGTGTGTGTGTAGGCGCAAAGACAAAGAGTGTGTCTTTGTGTGTGTGTGTGTGTGTGAGTGCACGTATATATGTGAGATGGGTGCTTGGCATCCTGAGTGATTCTGTGTGTGAAAGAGTCAGGGTTGAGAATCCTAGAGCCATAGATACATATGTCTTCAGAGGTACTTACCAAATATAAATCTGAGGCTGTCAAATTTACGGATAATAGGTGTACTGTAACTTAACTAGTAAGAAGTGAAGAATGTGAGCATAGTCCTCTCTAGGAAAATAAAGTTGCACAATAAGTATTTTTTTATAAATAAATGGTCCCTTTATTTCTGTAGCGAAACCAACTAGAAATTTAATACAAGACTGATTTTTTTTCTTAAAATGCTCATCTGTGTCTATCCCAATACATGAAAGAATGAATAATCACCAGAGATTATGCCACAAATAATTTTATCCTGGAAATTTTTCAAAATTAGAATTACAAATTAGTCACATTAGCCTGAAAAACCTTTTAGTAATATATTCAAAACCATATACATTTTAAATAGTTTTCTATAAAACACATACTTTATAACATATTTATCTTATATTTACACATGCATACAACATATGAGATTCAAGAGGTTTCTGATATAATTTTGTTTTCTTACTCAATAAACTGCAGAGAGTGAATCTTGACCCACACGGCAATAGAAGAGAACCTGCCCTGTGTAAATCTGGATATCTAGCCTTCCAGGGTCTTCTGATTCTCCCTGTGTTTCTGTTCCATGAAGGTTTTTCTTGGGCAGCTAGCACCTTGCTTCAAGATCATCGCCCTGCTCCCCTGAGTTATTCTCAGATTCAGCTTCCAGGACTGTGTTATGTACCTCAAGATGACTCCTTAATTTGTTTTTTTAGGTACAGCTACTCTCTCCAACCCCAGAGTCCTTGTGTGATTGTGCTTTGTTACGTCTGATATTCTCTGCTGTACTATAACCATGGAGAGAATTATATTCATTGGAGAGAATAATCCCGATTCTGCCCCAGCTAAGCATTGATTCCCCTCAAGACACATACCATATCACTTACTTTGCAAATACAATTTTATATTTCTCTGAACCTTTTTCTATTTCTCTGTGGAGACAAAAAATGTTCCAGTTTCACATGGAATTCACATCAACCCATTTCAAGATCATCAAGTCATCAACCAATTATTCTAATATTTAGAAGAATCATTTCCACATCACTGGGGAATTGAAGGAATAACAGGTCAATAAAGAGTAAATAGTTTGCAAGTTACTCCTCTAGTTACTTTGCCTTAAATACAAATAATCTTGTATCCGTACATTATTTAGTAGGAAAGTCACCTCTGCTTCTCTCATCTCTATCACCATCTCTCCAAAAGAGCAAATTTGAGACAGGGTTCAGGCTGCCAGATGGCCACCTCCATTACTGTCTCTTCAGGCCAGAGGTACAATATTTCTGTGTAACCAGTTCACGTGTTTGCATAAACACTTCAAAACACCCAATCAATCACTTCTTTCTAGCCAGCACTTTTCTTAGGGAAGCATATGTCTCTGACCTGGTAGAGACTAAACATAACGTTCTTTCTTTCATGAGCTCAGGGTTTAATGGGCCAGACACAACAATGGCACAGGCGAGCAATTTCAAGGCATTCTCATTATAACCAGGATCTGTGTTATAGAGAGTCGGAGGACACATGTACTGCCTTTAAAGATATGTTGTCTTATATAAAGCACTGCAAACAATCAGGCACAGCAGGCTGACAGCTCTCTCTAAAGGTCAATAAAGGTTATGTGAGCCTCCTAACTGTAAAACTCTGTGTGAGCAGAAATTTATAAGTTTCTCTCTTCCAGGAGTAAACTTCGGTCATAGCATGTTCCATTAAAATCTGTGCAATAAGCTAGACCATCCTCTGTGTTCCGGGAGAAGAAGATCAAAGACTTTCTGGGCATTAATACCCTTTTAACTAAATTGTGATCTAAGTAATATTTCATAAGAGGTGTTACTTTTTGAATACTTTCATTCTCAGTTGCTCTCTGTTTATATGCCACTGTCTACCTCTCTCCTTATTTCTTACAGAATCTTTTATAATCAGTTTCCTTGTTTTATACTGAACACCACAAATGAGAGCTAGGACTACTGAAGTGTGCTTTAAGACCAAGAGGTTCTATCAGGAAATGCAATCTGTCCTCCATAGACACAGTATCTGTGGTAATGAAACAAAACCTCGTTTACTGAATCAACACTAACTGATGCATAGCCTGCATGGGGGAAGCACATACACATTCTGACAAAGGCTAGGAAGCATAAAACCACCGATCCTACAGTTGCAAGGTCATAAAATCCTGCTTCCTATTTGAAAAGCATTTAATAGTGGACATTTTGAAATGTCTTGACTTAGAAAAAGCCTGGGTACAAGGGACTGAATTACATCCTGCAAAATATGGGGAATCATCATGTTAGAGAGAGCAGATGGTCTCCCCATCACTCCAGTACCCCAACTTCAAACAAGCTCAGTGTGTTTTGACAATTTGACAGTTGATAGAGAAAAGGGCATTTCACTTGCAATTCTAAACAGAAACAGAAACCTTAAGATGAACACAGGGCTCTTTTATGAACCTAAATGTAAATTCTCATCAGCTGACTTCCACTGGGGTTGAGGGGATAGGACCAGTCACCTAGAGTGTGCCATATCTGTTGGTAACAAATAGAGCTTCATGAAATATTCTAAATGAATCACAGAGTTCAGGCTAATTACAGGTAGTGTATCACTTTCATAAAGAGAGTAGATGGGGGATAATATTTAGAATGCCTATGAATTTTTTGGTGTATGGGAAAAAGTGTCGTAACATATCATTAGGGTTATGACCTGGAATATGCATCAGATCCAAAAGATGATTCTGTATTTAAGGTTGTTAAATGCATAGTGAGAGCCTATATGATATCATCATCATTATATATGGGGGTTTAGATTTAAAAAAAAACAAACATTTCTCCCTTTAACAATCTACTTTTTAGAGGTATTGCTAACTATTCAAACTATTATTCACATAATTTAGGTTAAATGTTTTTCTTGATGCAGGGAAAAACATAGAAATTGACTGGGCTGTAATGAACAGGACATTGGACTAAGAAACATGGTTCTGGATTTCGCCTTCTGGATCTGCCACTTAGATTTAAACATTATCTGCCTCCATCTCCTAATATATAAAAGGAAGAATAATAGCTGTCATACCCAGCCAGGGGCAGTGACTCATGCCTGTAATCCCATCACTTTGGGAGGCTGAGGCAGGAGAATCACTTGAGCCCAGGAGTTGAGATTGGCCTGGGTAACACAGTGAGACTTTGTCTCTGTGAAAAATTAGCCGGGTGTGTTGGCGCCTGCCTGTAGCCCTAGCTACTTGGGAGGATGAGTTAGGAGGATGATTTGTGCTCAGGAGTTTGAGGTTGCAGTGAGCTATCATTGTGCCGTTGCACATCAGCCAAGTGACTGAAAGAGAAACTATTGTCTTTGGGTGACACAGACAGAAATCCTGTCTTTATAAAACAAATTAAATAAATAATTTAAAAACAAAGTTTTAAAAATATCTGTCTTATCTATATATGTTGGAATAATAAAAATAAAATGAGAAAATAGGTTGTAGCAAAAGCACGATAGTACTGTTCAGTATGAAATTTACTTAAACATAATTCCTAGGCTCCTTTTTAAATTCTACATCTGCTTCCCAGGCAAAATCATTCACATCCATGACTTCAGCCACCACAAATACACTTAGAACTCTGCAGATTCCTTCCAAGAGATACCACTCACTGGACATAAATACTCCACTCCCTAATCTAGAGCTGTGTCTCAATTTCAGGGTGCTCAGCACTGTACCTACCCAGCTCTTTAAATCTGCCAGGGTTCTGCAACTCCCACTCATGGCAAGAGCAAGATGAGGCTGAGGAGAAATGTTATCATTGTATACACTAAGTAGAGTTTTACTTTATTTTATTTTGGTTCACTTTATTATTCTCTAGAGACAAAGATTTGACATCACCTTTCAAGATAATGTCATTCTTGGGGTTGGAGTGGATTAAGGACACTTTGCTTATATTGAGGAAAAGCAAGCATCCTATTCACAAATGAAGAATAGAGCAAAATTTATTCTGTGTTTATTGTAAAATAATGCCTTCATTCTAGGGGGACTTGCATTGCTGCATATTTGTGCTTTTTTTTTGTCTTAAAAGAATTGCTTATTCTCTGGGCCCAGGTGTACTCAAAACCCTACGTGTTTTGACGAAAGCAGCTGAATTCAAAATTACAGCAACAGACTGACAGAAAGTGGTATGCAATTTGGGCTGGGGACCACACACACAATTCATTCCAACGTTTTCACAAAGGAATTTCACTCTACTGGGGTATAAGATGAGATAATATTATTTATTCTAATCATGGCCCTAACCTATGTTGGAGACTATGTTGCTATGTTGAAGCCCTCCTCCTTTTTCCTATCTTTAGTAACATTCTGGGAAGATTGTATAACGTTTTAGCTATTTTAGGTATTAAAATTGGTGAGTCCACATGAAAAGCTCCATCTCCCATCTGATTCTAAATTCTCTTCTCTGCTATTACTGATGTAAGAATTGACTGCCCCTTTCACTCCTTTGCAGTTGTCTTTCTCTTAAGCTTTGTCTCCTCAAGAACTAGGACGGGGCAAAGGGACAAAAATTACCCCAAGTTAGGTAAAGAGGCAAATGTCCCTTTACCTTAGTGGGCATAATTTTAATCGCTTTACTTACTTTTTGCAACTTGGAAGCATTTACTTAGTGGGCAGCTCTGCTGTTGCAAGCTTCAGGCAAGATGTCTTAAGCCTAGCTTCCACAGTGTCCACTTGACCTAGAGGTAGCTTATTTTGCCCAGCCAACTGGTGTGAGTAATGTTTGCCCCTTCCTTTATTCACCTGTCTCTTTGATCCAGTTTTCTTTTCTACCACTGGCATAATCAGATTATCAATTTGACCACCTATGCAGATATACAACCTGGAAATGAGATCCAGTCTCTTCTCATCAGCACCTCACCTATTCACTGGAGATTTTCTTGGACCTCCATGTACACAATGGAACAAGGCATTTGTTGCAAAACGAGTGGCTCTTCCCCCATCACAATGCTTACTTCTATAGCCTAGGTGAGATAAAGATAGTGAGGCAGATGCGCATTGTACTATGGTCGCTTGTGCTAAATTTTAATGAACTCTGGAGAGACTGTCTGCAATTTTCCATGGCTTTCTTTAGATTGTGGGGTTCTTAGTACATTTTTGTTTTTAGATGTTGCATTAGCTGTTCTCTCACTGCTATAAAGAACTACTTGAGATTGGATAATTTACAAAGAAAAGAGGTTTACTTGACTCACAGTGCATGACTGGGAGGCCTCAGGAAACCTGAGGCAGAATCATGGCAGAAGGCAAATGGGAAGTAAGACATGTCTTACATGGAGGCAGGAAAGAGAGAGAGTGAGGGGCAAAGTGCCACACACTTAAACCATCAGCTCTTGTGAGAACTCACTCACTATCATGAGAACAGCATGGGGGAAGCCACCCTCATGATCCAATCACCTCCCACCAGGCCCCTTCCTTGACACGTGGGGATTACAATGAGATTTGGGTGGGGACATGGAGCCAAACCATATCAGATGTATAAAGTACTTGCCTCTCACATTAATTCTTTGGATTCTGCATTCTAACACCTCTTGCTTCCTCGCTAGTCAATCCAATTTCCACAAAGCTGGGAAAAGCCCATACATTAGAGGTGGGTGGAGCCCCCAGTTTTTCAGGAATTGGGGGCTCCACCTACCTCTCTGGGGAATGTTAATTTAGTCATTCTTATATTCCTTTTTTATGTCTAATCAGAGGGGGTGGGGGTTAAAATATATTTATCCTATGTTGTATGCATTCTTGCTCAAGCTCTTCCTCCTCACTTGTACTGTTCCCAGGCATCTTCACCCACCATTATCATTATTTTACCTTAGCCATAGCCTCCAGCTGCAGCCAAGGCGAGACATTCATAGGCGGGTAGCAATTATTGACCAATGCCTGTCTTACCCCTACCCATCTGTAAGTTTTCAAGTTAAAGGATGTTTGTTACAGGACATTTCTTAAGGTACTTCTCTGTCTTTGTGATTAAGTTAGTTTGCCCCCCTTACCCTTTCATAACTCTCATTATACTCGAAATTACTTGCTCACTGACTACATTCTCTGTTAAATTATGTAGTTCTTGAGGACAGGGGTCAATCTCTTGGATGTATCTTGTTCACTCATATATCCTTAGTATCTCATGCATTTTCCTAAAAGCTACTTATTTATTAAGTGAATTGATAAATGTACAGAGAATGGAAATACTGTCATTAATTTTTATAAGATTTAGCAAACGATTGTTCAACTCTTCATTTGAATCTGCCCTTGAGGCTATCAAGAACCTTATTGACTCTATCCTTCTCCACCTCTATTGATTTTTCTGCATATTCTTGGTTTCTGTATATGTCAGAGTTGTTTCAGATTGCCACTGTATCTTCAATTCTATCTTTATTGAAGAGGCTGGTGAAAAACTTATATCTTAAATATCAACAAAAAGTGATTTTTACATGGTTTTAAACTGGAATCTTTGAAGTCAGAAATTTGAAAATAAAACCTTTGAGCTCCTAATGTGTTATGCATCTTAATTTTAACATTTCGTACAGTGCACTCTTAAGTGGTCTATTCAAGACAATTTAAATAGCCAAGCCTAATGTCAGTCATGGCTTCTAAGAAAATTCCTGGGTCTTAGGATTTCTTCATACGTATGCTTGTTCAGCTTTTACTTTTTATTTACAATGAAGCAGTTTATTTTTCTTTTTATTATTATTATTATTATTATACTTTAAGTTTTAGGATACATGTGCACAAAGTGCAGGTTTGTTACATATGTATACATGTGGCATGTTAATGTGCTGCACCCATTAACTCGTCATTTAGCATTAGGTATATCTCCTAATGCTATTCCTCCCCCTTCTCCCCAGCCCACAACAGGCCCCAGTGTGTGATGTTCCCCTTCCTGTGTCCGTGTGTTTTCATTGTTCAATTCCCACCTATGAGTGAGAAAATGCAGTGTTTGTTTTTTTGTCCTTGCAATAGTTTGCTGAGAATGATGGTTTCCAGCTTCATCCACGTCCCTACAAAGGACATGAACTCATCGTTTTTTATGGCTGCATAGTATTCCATGGTGTATATGTGCCACATTTTCTTAATCCAGTCTATCATTGTTGGACATTTGGGTTGGTTCCAAGTCTTTGTTATTGTTGAGTAGTGCCGCAATAAACATACGTGTGCATGTGACTTTATAGCAGCATGATTTATAATCCTTTGGGTATATACCCAGTAATGGGGTGGCTGGATCGAATGGTATTTCTAGTTCTAGATCCCTGAGGAATCGCCACACTGACTTCCACAATGGTTGAACTAGTTTACAGTCCCACCAACAGTGTAAAAGTGTTCCTATTTCTCCACATCCTCTCCAGCACCTGTTGTTTCCTGACTTTTTAATGATCGCCATTCTAACTGGTGTGTGATGCTATCTCACTGTGGTTTTGATTTGCATTTCTCTGATGGCCAGTGATGATGAGCATTTTTTCATGTGTTTTTTGGTTGCATAAATGTCTTCTTTTGAGAAGTGTCTGTTGATATCCTTCGCCCACTTTTTGATGGGGTTGTTTGTTTTTTTCTTGTAAATTTGTTTGAGTTCATTGTAGATTCTGTATATTAGCCCTTGGTCAGATGAGTAGGTTGCAAAAATTTTCTCACATTCTGTAGGTTGCCTGTTCACTCTGATGGTGGTTTCTTTTGCTGTGCAGAAGCTCTTTAGTTTAATTAGATCCCATTTGTCAATTTTGGCTTTTGTTACCATTGCTTTTGGTGTTTTAGACATGAAGTCCTTGCCCATGCCTTTGTCCTGAATGGTATTGCCTAGGTTTTCTTCTAGGATTTTTATGGTTTTAGGTCTAACATGTAAGTCTTTAATCCATCTTGAATTAATTTTTGTATGAGGTGTAAAGAAGGGATCCAGTTTCAGCTTTCTACATATTGCTAGCCAGTTTTCCCAGCACCATTTATTAAATAGGGAATCCTTTCCCCATTTCTTGTTTTTGTCAGGTTTGTCAAAGATCAGATAGTTGTAGATATGTGGCATTATTTCTGAGGGCTCTGTTCTGTTCCATTGATCTATATCTCTGTTTTGGTACCAGTACTATGCTGTTTTGGTTACTGGAGCCTTGTAGTATAATTTGAAGTCAGGTAGCATGATGCCTCCTGCTTTGTTCTTTTGGCTTAGGATTGACTTGGCAATGCGGGCTCTTTTTTGGTTCCATATGAACTTTAAAGTAGTTTTTTCCAATTCTGTGAACAAAGTCATTGGTAGCTTGATGGGGATGGCATTGAATCTATAAATTACCTTGGGCAGTATGGCCATTTTCATGATATTGATTCTTCCTACCCATGAGCATGGAATGTTCTTCCATTTTTTTGTATCCTCTTTTATTTCATTGAGCAGTGGTTTGCAGTTCTCCTTGAAGAGGTCCTTCACATCCCTTGTAAGTTGGATTCCTAGGTATTTTATTCTCTGAAGCAATTGTGAATGGGAGTTCAATCATGATTTGGCTCTCTGTTTGTCTGTTATTGGTGTATAAGAATGCTGGTGATTTTTGCATATTGATTTTGTATCCTGAGACTTTGCTGAAGTTGCTTATCAGCTTGAGGAGATTTTGGGCTGAGACAAGGAGGTTTTCTAGATATACAATCACGTCATCTGCAAACAGGGACAATTTGACTTCCGCTTTTCCTAATTGAATGCCCTTTATTTCCTTTCCCTGCCTGATTGCCCTGGCCAGAACTTCCAACATTATGTTGAATAGGAGTGGTGAGAGAGGGCATACCTGTCTTGTGCCAGTTTTCAAAGGGAATGCTTCCAGTTTTTGTCCATTCAGTAGGATATTGGCTGTGGGTTTGTCATAGATAGCTCTTATTATTTTGAGATATGTCCCATCAATACCTAATTTATTGAGAGTTTTTAGCATGAAGAGTTGTTGAATTTTGTCAAAGGCCTTTTCTGCATCTATTGAGATAATCATGTGGTTTTTGTCTTTGGTTCTGTTTATACGCTGGATTACGTTTATTGATTTTCGTTATGTTGAACCACCCTTCCATCCCAGGGATGAAGCCCACTTGATCATGGTGGATTAGCTTTTTGATATGTTGCTGGATTCGGTTTGCCAGTAGTTTACTGAGGATTTTTGCATCAATGTTCGTCAAGGATATTGATCTAAAATTCTCTTTTTTTGTTGTGTCTCTGCCAGGCTTTGGTATCAGGATGATGCTGGCCTCATAAAATGAGTTAGGGAGGATTCCCTCTTTTTCTATTGATTGGTACCAGCTCCTCCTTGTACCTCTGGTAAACTTCGGCTGTGAATCCATCTGGTCCTGGACTTTTTTTGGTTGGTAAGCTATTAATTATTGCCTCAATTTCAGAGCCTGTTATTGGTCTATTCAGAGATTCAACTTCTTCCTGGTTTAGTCTTGGGAGGGTGTATGTGTCAAGGAATTTATCCATTTCTTCTAGATTTTCTAGTTTATTTGCGTAGAGGTGTTTATAGTATGCTCTGATGGCGGTTTGTATTTCTGTGGGATCAGTGGTGATATCCCCTTTGTCATTTTTTATTGTGTCTATTTGATTCTTCTCTCTTTTCTTCTTTATTAGTCTTGCTAGTGGTCTATCAATTTTGTTGATCTTTTCAAAAAACCAGCTCCTGGATTCCTTGATTTTTTGAAGGGTTTTTTGTGCCTCTATTTCCTTCAATCTGCTCTGATCTTAGTTATTTCTTGCCTTCTGCTAGCTTTTGAATGGGTTTGCTCTTGCTTGTCTAGTTCTTTTAATTGTGATGTTAGGATGTCAATTTTCGATCTTTCCTGCTTTCTTTTGTGGGCATTTAGTGCTATAAATTTCCTTCTACCCACTGCTTTGAATGTGTCCCAGAGATTCTGGTATGTTGTGTCTTTGTTCTCATTGGATTCAAAGAACATCTTTATTTCTGCCTTCATTTTGTTATGTACCCAGTAGTCATTCAGGAGCAGGTTGTTCTGTTTCCACGTAGTTGAGCAGTTTTGAGTGAGTTTCTTAATCCTGAGTTCTTGTTTCATTGCACTGTGGTCTGAGAGACAGTTTGTTATAATTTCTGTTCTCTTACGTTTGCTGAGGAGTGTTTTACTTCCAACTATGTGGTCAGTTTTGGAATAGGTGTGGTGTGGTGCTGAAAACAATGTATATTCTGTTGATTTGGGGTGGAGAGTTCTGTAGATGTCTATTAGGTCTGCTTGGTGCAGGGCTGAGTTCAATTCCTGGATATCCTTCTTAACTTTCTGTCTCGTTGATCTATCTAGTGTTGACAGTGGGGTGTTAAAGTCTCCCATTATTATTGTGTGGGAATCTAAGTCTCTTTGTAGGTCACTAAGGACTTGCTTTATGAATCTGGGTGCTCCTGTATTGGGTGCATATATATTTAGGATAGTTAGTTCTTCTTGTTGAATTGATCCTTTACCATTATGTAATGGCCTTCTTTTTCCCTTTTGATCTTTGTTGGTTTAAAGTCTGTTTTATCTGAGACTAGGATTGCAACCCCTGCCTTTTTTTGTTTTCCATTTGCTTGGTAGATCTTCCTCCATCCCTTTATTTTGAGCCTATGTGTGTCTCTGTACATGAGATGGGTTTCCTGAATACAGCACATTGATGGGTCTTGACTCTTTATCCAATTTGCCAGTCTGTGTCTTTTAATTGGAGCATTTAGCCCATTTACATTTAAGGTTAGTATTGTTATGTGTGAATTTTATCCTGTCATTATGATGTTAGCTGGTTATTTTGCTCGTTAGTTGATGCAGTTTCTTCCTAGCCTTGAAGGACTTTACGATTTGGCATGTTTTTGCAGTGGCTGGTACCGGTTGTTCCTTTCCATGTTTCGTGCTTCCTTCAGGAGCTCTTTTAGGGCAGGACTGGTGGTGACAAAATCTCTCAGCATTTGCTTGTCTGTAAAGTATTTTATTTCTCCTTCACTTTTGAAGCTTAGTTTGGCTGGATATGAAATTCCGCGTTGAAAATTCTTTTCTTTAAGAATGTCGAATACTGGCCCTCACTCTCTTCTGGCTTGTAGAGTTTCTGCCAAGAGATCAGCTATTAGTATGATGGGCTTCCCTTTGTGGGGAACCCGACTTTTCTCTCTGGCTGCCCTTAACACTTTTTCCTTCATTTCAACTTTGGTGAATCTGACAATTATATGTCTTGGAGTTGCTCTTCTCCAGGAGTATCTTTGTGGTGTTCTCTGCATTTCCTGAATTTGAATGTTGGCCTGCCTTGCTAGATTGGGGAAGTTCTCCTGGGTAATATCCTGCAGAGTGTTTTCCAACTTGGTTCCATTCTCCCCGTCACTTTCAGGTCCACCAATTAGACGTAGATTTGGTCTTTTCACATAGTCCCATATTTCTTGGAGGCTTTGTTCGTTTCTTTTTATTCTTTTTTCTCTAAACTTCTCTTCACACTTCATTTCACTCATTTCGTCTTCCATCGCTGATACCCTTTCTTCCAGTTGATCGCATCAGTTACTGACGCTTTTGCATTTGTCATGTAGTTCTCATGCCTTGGTTTTCAGCTCCTTCGGGTCCTTTAAGGACTTCTCTGCATTGGTTATTCTAGTTAGCCATTCGTCTAATTTTTTTTCATAGTTTTTAACTTCTTTGCCATTGGTTCGAACTTCCTCCTTTAGCTCGGAGTAGTTTGATCTTCTGAAGCCTTCCTCTCTCAAGTCGTCAAAGTCATTCTCTTTCCAGCTTTGTTCCATTGTTGGTGAGGAGCTGCGTTCCTTTGGAGGAGGACAGGCACTCTAATTTTTAGAGTTTCTGGTTTTTCTGCTCTGTTTTTTCTGCATCTTTGTGGTTTTATCTACCTTTGGTCTTTGATGATTTTGATGTACAGATGGGTTTTTGGTGTGGATATCCTTTCTGTTTGTTAGTTTTCGTTCTAACAATCAGGACCCTCAGCTGTAGGTCTGTTGGAGTTTACTGGAGGTCCACTCCAGACCCTGTTTGCCTGGGTATCAGCATTGGTGGCTGCAGAACAGCGGATATTGGTGAACCACAAGTGCTACTGCCTGATCGTTCCTCTGCAAGTTTTGTTTCAGAGGAGTACCCAGCCGTGTGAGGTGTCAGTCCACCCCTACTGGGGGATGCCTCCCAGTTAGGCCACTCGGGGGTCAGGGACCCACTTGAGGAGGCAGTCTGCCTGTTCTCAGATCTCAAGCTGCGTGCCAGGAGAACCTCTACTCTCTTCAAAGCTGTCAGACAGGGACATTTAAGACTGCAGAGATTATTGCTGTCTTTTGTTTGTCTGTGCCCTGCCCCTAGAGGTGGAGCCTACAGAAGCAGTCAGGCCTCCTTGAGCTGTGGTGGGCTCCACTGAGTTTGAGCTTCCTGGCCACTTTGTTTACCTACTCAAGCCTGAGCAATGGCGGGTGCCCCTCCCCTAGCCTCGCTGCCGCTTTGCAGTTTGATCTCAGACTGCTGTGCTAGCAATGAGCGAGGCTCCGTGGGCGTAGGACCCTCCGAGCCAGGTGCAGGGTATAATCTGCTGGTGTACCGTTTGTTAAGCCCATTGGAAGAGCACAGTATTAGGGTGGGAGTGACCCGATTTTCCAGGTGCCGTCTGTCACCCCTTTCTTCGACTAGGAAAGGGAATTCCCTGACCCCTTGCACTTCCCAGGTGAGGCAATGCCTCGCCCTGCTTAAGCTCACGCACGGTGCACTGCACCCACTGTCCTGCACCCACTGTCCGGCACTCCCCTGAGAGATGAACCTGGTACCTCAGTTGGAAATGCAGAAATCACCCGTCTTCTTTGTCACTCACGCCGGGAGCTGTAGACTGGAGCTGTTCCTATTCAGCCATCTTGGCTCCACCCCAAAGCAGTTTATTTTTCTAATTGCTTCCAGCTTAAAATAATGAGGTTGTGTAGTAGAGAATGCAAGGCCTAGCATGTTTGTGCGGGAGGAAACATGGAAGCTAATTAGACTGTTAATGGTAAAGATTAAACCCTGTTACTGACGAGTCTCTCAAGAGCCAAATACATCAGCCCCCTTATTTTATAGAGCAAAGACTCAGGATCTCCAAGGCAATGTGATTCACCCATATTTATAACTGGTTGGGGAAAAGGCAATGCTAGAATATGGGGTTCCTCCCATCCAGTCCAGGACTCTCTCTTTCTACTATAAGACATGTGAATATTGAGGCCAGCATTCTGGAAGCAATGTGTTGTATTTGGTATTTTGCCTATGCAGATTACAGTGAAAGGATTTGGATCACTTCAGGATGAATACTCAAATCCCAGTAAGTGGTCAATTTTACCAATGCATTTATGTAAGTAAACTGAGCACCAAAAATAGAAAAATGCCCAATTTTGAAAATCTTTGTAGACAATGCATTTATCTACATTTGCAAACAATGTAGATAATTTCAGGTAAACTTAGAAAGAAATAAAGTCAAATTTTCACCCTTCTCAAGTTATGGGGTTTTTTTGGTTTTTAGTTTGTTGCATTTTGGTTTGACTTGGCTTTAAACTATTAATTCCTTGCCCCTGCTTGTTCTTTAGAGAAACCTTCAGAATGCAGCTGCAGCCTTCTCCCCTTGTCTCCCTTGCAGCTGCAGCCTCACAAAAGGAGGAAATCATTCCCAAACCATCAGAGAAATCCCTCTTCTTAGAAATGGGAGCTGGGTGTATTTCTCTGAAGTCTTGTGGAAGTGGTCAACTGCTGTCACTAAGGATTATCTGGTCTCTGAATAACCAGGGGCGTAAATCAAAGTGGGAGCAGGAAAGACTGATCCTCCCCAACAAGCCTGCTCAGGAAAGGGAACTACATCCTGTAGCCTTCTTTCATCTTCTCAGCCACACCCAAACGTGGAGAGTCAGCTGCATTAACAGTCATCTTCAAAGGCAGAGGACAGCGAAGCAAGAAGGGAGAAAAAAGGAAAAAATCTTAATGACTAATTGGCAAACCATCTGTCTATATGTATTATCTCTCTATGTTACCTTCACTATTTTCCTTTTTAAGTTCTCATTGATTTAAGCCTGAAGACATTAAAGTGTGTAATATATTCTAGTCTGCTTCTCAGCAAAGCCCTCCTAGTGGCTCAGAGATGGAAGGTTCTGTACCCCATACCCTTAGCTTATCCATAATGACAACCACGAAGTCCCACAAGGTTAGGAGACTTGGCCAAGATCCTGTGGCTCCTTAGAAACAGAGCCAGTGCTAGAAACTCGATAGTCTGACTTCTTCCTCACTCAGCATTCTTGCTCAGATAATATCTTATTAAAAAATTATCTTCCTTTTACAGTATGGTATTTTATGTCTTTTATAGCTGCCTTTCTCACTTTCCTAAGTTTAGATCAGAAGCCTTGGTTTTTATCCTTTTCTATCAAAACTTGCAATTGGAAAATGTTTTATATCTGTCTTTTACCACTTAAGATGAATGAGAATCCCTGCACCACCTTCCCTGAGGGTGTATTCGTGTTCAGCCATATATTCTGAATTGAGGAATGGAAGATGTGTGTCCTGTTAAAAGATCTGTCATCAGGGCAAATTGGGGGTAGAACTGGAATAGTTTTTGACACTCTAGTCTCTGAGAAACTATCTATTATTAGCGATACAAAATGCACACATCACCTCACCTTCCAGAAAACTATGTGAGAAAATGGTGAACAACTGTAAGATGAGGAAGTTTTGTAAGGTGGTAACCTCCTAGAAAATTCCACCTATGTGGAAAAGCATTTACCAGTACCAATGTAGAGTATTTCTACTTTTCCACAGGAGACAGTAAGAGATTTCTTTCTTTTCCCTTTTTTTTTCTTAAAACAAACAAACAAACAAACAAAACTGAACAAATGTATCTTGAGTGTCATTGCTGTTGTATCATTTTGGGGTCTTTCTACTTTGCCTCAGACCTCCTGGGGACTCAGAAGAGGGAACATCTGTTTGTCTGTTTTGCTCCCTTTTGCAGAACTTGCTAAATAGGGAAGAAGCTAAATTTTTAATGTTCCCAAAGCTCTGTGTGAAACGATGATATTGGGTTGCAATTGAAGAAGAGTTTTAAGACAGGCAATTTTATACCAACTTACAAATGCATGCCAAAGTGCGAGGCTGTTATGGAATCGCATCTGCAATTGTGAGCTGCATAATACAGCAATAGTATTTGAATATTATCAGATTGTAAATCGTAGAAATGCGGTATTAAGTGTTTGTGAGGAGTGAATTATGCCCTCTTCTATCGCAGAGACCCTAGAAGCAGTGAAAGCAGCCGGTGAATGGCGGGTTTCTCTGATTTATTGACAGGGCTAGTTGACTGGGATGATGCTTGTTTTTATGTGTGGCACCATTATCAGTTCTGAGGCTTTACTCTAAAGAGGGCACACACAGTTTGGAGGGATAATGTCTGCACGCTTCCCCTCCTGGATGCCACGGCACCTGGAACATCCAGTATTATTTGGTTTTCTTTGGAAGGAAACAAGAAATCTAGAGAAATATATAAAGAATAAAAACAAGTCTCCAGAGATAAACAGGAGAGTTTGGAAAAGCTAGAGATATAGAAAAGGAAGACTAAACAAGGACATGACTAAGAATTGTAAATACCTTGAAGGTAGCATTGTAAATGAAGGGTGGAAATTATTCACAGTCTAAGATGATGGCAGAAGTAGGTGAAGTAGATAAAGGTAAAGTGGCCTATAGGTAAGGAAGAAAAAGCTTGGGCCATATAATTTTTAAAAAAATTTATAGCAATAAGTATGGCAAGACAGAGAATTAGGTTGCTAAGAGTCACTGACGATATTAAAAGAATAGGTTTGATAAAACATTAGCAGAACTGATGTTGAGAACAGAACAGGTGCAACAAGTGGCATTTGGTACTCCTGTTTCTGGAGATTTTGGTGGCCTATGCAAACATTTTCCCCGCTGGATGCAGTTTTGCCAATATTCATGACAAAAATCTTCACTCTCATGTGATAATGACATATTTAAGAAGCAAAATCTCCAATTTTAGACTGGGAGCTAGAAGGTAGCAGTCGACAAGCAGGATGGGCTTTCCTTCTCACTGAGAAACATCCTTATTCCTGACTTTGAAACCCTGATGATAGAGTGCATGAGTTAAATTAGGCTGATGGGTTAGAGAAAGCTTTTTGAATGGGTTGAGCTCTAAAAGACATGGATATAGGGCATATTTAATTTTATTTATTTATTTATTTTTATTGAGACATCATCTCATTTTGTCACCTAGGTTGAAATACAGTGTCATGAACATGACTCACTGCAGCCTCCGCATCCCAGGCTCAAGTAATCCTCCTGCCTCAGCCCTCCAAGTAGCTGCGCCTACAGGCACACATCACCATGCCCTACTAATTGTCACAATTTTTGTAGAGATGAGATTTTGCCACATTACCCAAGCTAGTCTCGAACTCCCGAGCCCAAGCAATCAGCCTGCCTTGGCCTCCCAAAGTGCTGGGATTATAGGCATGAGCCACTGAATCTGGCCTACTCATTGTTTGTTGCATAATTGCTCTAAAAGGAATGTGGTTAGGTAATTTAGGATTTAAATGCAGAGAAGAAAGGAAGATGGCTGTTTCAGTTGGGCATGTCTCATAAATTTTTTCAAATGTTTCCCAACTAGATTCAGCAGTAAGAGCGACAATATTTATAACCCAGAAGTTCGCAGGTTAGAGTGTTGAGGTATCAGTCTTGCAAGGGTTGATGGTTGTTCCCAACTCACAATTAGATGGAACTATATATCCAGCGATATAAATGTGAAAGTATCAGAGATGTGCCCACATCCATATGCAAAGTGTTACATCTAATTCCTGCTCTATGCATTCAAAAGAGCAGACAGAACACACAAAACAGCCTCCTTTACATCCTCACTGTATAGTATCAGTAGAAAATATGTTACTAAGAAAATGAACGCATGGTGACATTAGAGGAACACCTCCATTGGATGGGGAACCATGACTAATACCTAAAGTATGAAGGGCTACCTGAGTGAGTCCACAGACTGCTACAATAAGTCAAAGTGATTCTACAAATGTTGTGGTTTATAACATTTACAAATGTTATAAAAGAAACAAGATGGGGCTGTGAAAATTGCAGGAGTATTAGTCTGAGTGGCACAATTGGGAAATACTACATCTTGCCTCACTGTCAAATCTTTGGCCAAGCAGCAAACAACAGTGACTACTGGAACATACAATAATAATGAATGTGAATTCTTAGGGTGAAGAACAAGGTAATGACTTGAATGGCTGCTAAAGCTCAGGGAAAATAGGGTAACCCCACACCTAGAAGAGAATACTCCAGAAAGCTAAAATTCTGCTTTTTCTTCCTAAAAATCTATCCAGAAATCAATATAAACTACGGTGGTGTAACCTGGCTCACAGCCCACAAAATCTGTGGAAACAGACTCAGCATTACCAGAGAGGTAACAGTGGATCTCAATACAAACATAAATCCACAACCAAGCATAACCAAATACCTGGGGAGAGCCATACTATAAAGGAGAGGTAGAAAACTTGGCAAATAGAAGAATATGTATTCATAGAAACAGTAAAGAGAACAAACAACGCACTAGGGTAAATAATATACGTCTCCTCTGAGAGACACAGAGACTATTATGATTATTTTAGAAAAAACATTTGAGTTTCAGGATGGTGAAGTGGTCCAAAAAGGATTCAACTTGCAAACTGAAAAGTTAATTTTGAAATAAAGTGAATTAAAAAGTTGAATAGTAGACTATTAAAACGCTGAAGAGTAAAAATGTGTTTAGCTGCAAGGTGGAATTGAGGAGATGATTCCACTCTATAAGGTATATTTACAAAAAAAGAAATGAAGACAGGAAAACACACGTGCAGAAATTTGGAAATTGTAAGCCAAATAATGCCAAACAATGTTCTAGAGAGACATCATAGAGAAGTGGAGAGGAAAATAGGCAAAAACATAAAATTTCAAAATTCTCAGGATTGAAGAAGGATATAAGTTTCTAGAATGAAAGAGCTAGGCTGGATGTGGTGGCTCACCTCTGTAATCTCAGCTACTTGGGAGGCTGAGGCAGGAGGACCATACAAGCCCAGGAGTTCAAGACCAGCTTAGGCAACATAGAGAAGCCCCATCTCAAAACAAAAGAAAACATGTATAAATAGAATGAAAAAGCTCACAAAACGTTAAGTGTGATTTATAAAAAGGATGCTACACATAAAAATAGCATGGTGAAATTCACAAACTTCGATGATAAAGAGAACAGAGAGTCTTAAGAGAAAAAAAAGGGAATAAAAGAGATTTCAAAGTATTCCAGTTTGACCTCAGATTCTCATCAGTAATACTGAATGCAAGAAGCCCATTTCTCTCAAGTTTCTTAGAGAAAATTATGTCGAATTCTATTATTAATTTTTGAGGGCAAAATAAAGACATTTAAAATTTTTTTTGGACATAGATACTTTATCCTCCATAATTCAAATCTGAAAGAATTACTAGAGCATACATTACAGGAAGCAAAATAAATGAATCCTAGAGAAGATAATAGAGTTTAAGAAACAGCACTGAGCAAAGAAATCAATAAAATATATTGCTAAGTCCAAATGAGCATTGATTACAAAATATCAACCTGAAACTAAAATCATATACGATATTGATGTTAGATAACATCACTAAACATGCAACAGAGAATGGCTTACTAATGAACATTTGTTTACTGTTGTATTATTTTATTTTATTTTTTCTCTATGCATGGTCTTAAACATTGTCTCATTTTCTCTTGCTCTGGGCATGTAGTGCTAAGAACATCTTACTTCTATGAAATCTTGCCTGTATCATCCCATTATAATTTTTAGATCTTTCATTTACTGGTTTTTATTTGTGTTATAACACCAAATAGACTATAAACTCCTTCAGATAAAGTAGTTTATTATTTTAATTTAATGAGGCAATAACAAATATTTCTAAGATGCTAGTTGTATATTTAAAGAAAACAGTGTAGTTTTCTCTGCTGGCTGGTGCAGTAGACATCATGGGATTAGGTAAGAAGCGCAGATGATAGGGCGAACCTCCAAACACACAAATAAGTCATTTTTTAATAAAACAATTTGTCTGTATGATGTTGAAGGAAAAAGAACCCTTAAAATGCAAAAAAAAAAACCAAAAAACAAAAACCCTCTGTTATTCCCATTGGCCTATCTCTACTGGCCAGAATTCTACTGCAGAGACCCATATGCAAAAATATAAATTTTTTGAAAATCCAAACTCTACCAGAAAAAGGCTCTGGACATTCAACTGCCACAGAAGTCCCCTGAAAATATCTGGTACAAGATAAATTCACCATTTTCACTTAAAGTAATAAATATAAACACAGGTGTCACAGGACATTATAAGGCAGAAGGGAAAGAAATACTACCTGAGAAAATGTTGCCAAGATGTAGATAACTATACAGGCCAAATATATCATTATCATTGAAAAAATATACTCAACTTTCCTGTAAAGCAATAATATAAACGAAAATATATTAAAGAAAGCGAAAGTGGGGTAGGAGTAGGAAGTGGAACATGAGCTGAAATAGCTCAGGAAATAAATAGCATAAACCACAAAGTAATCACAGAAATGTAGATGAAAAAAATGAACAAAATAAAATATAATTAGGTCCATAGGGCATGAAAATGAAAAAGCAAAAGGAAATATGAGTAAAGGAGGAAATTTAAAAAAAAAGGAGGAAATGAACATTCAACCTACATATTATCAGAGTCCTTAAAGAAAAAATAAAAACAAAAGAATCATAAAGAGAAAATATTTAACGATGTAAAGTCAAGAAAATTTGTGGCCAGGAGTGGTGGCTCACGCCTGTAATCACAGCATTTTGGGAGGCCGAGGTGGGTGGATCACCTGAGGTCAGGAATTCTAGACCAGCCTGATCAACATGGTGAAACCCCGTGTCTACTAAAATTACAAAAAATTAGCCGGGCATGGTGGAGGGCGCCTGTAATCCCAGCTACTCAGGAGGCGGGGGCAGGAGAATCGTTGGAACCTGGGAGGCGGAGGTTGCAGTGAGCAGAGATCGCGCCATTGCACTCCAGCCTGAGCGACAAGAGCAAGACGCCTTATCAAAACAAAAAAAAAAAAAAGAAAATTTTTACAGAGTTTAAAAAATCATTTCATTTCTATATATTATAAGATACCTGTGCCAGGGAACACTGATGATGATCAAGTCTAAAATGCATGATAATAAAGGCACTAAGCTCAAATGAATTTTTAAAAAAGAATTTTTAGGACTTCGGTGAGAAATAACCAATTCTCTTGTAAGATGGGAATGAAAGAAACAAACAAGGCTGCCTGCGACTTCTCCATGGCAACCATCAACACCAGAAGATATTAGGGCAACACCTATACATTTCTTGAAGATAGAAAATGACTTAAGGATTTTGTATCTAGATCTAATGCCAATCAATTATAACATCAAGTGACAAATGACTTTTAAAATCCAAGAACTCAGGAAATATTTTCTTATGTGAAATTGTTAAAAATTCTAGTTCAAGACCACAGTCAATCATGGTATGACTAGGGAAAGTACAGCAGAAGCATTGGCAGTATCCAATATCGGCATATATCTGTAGACCTATGATGAAGACTAATGTGGGGACGAGGTGTTGGAATAGAATGCAAAAGCTTCATGTTTAAGAAATTATACGAATACTAAAATTGGGGAAAGAAAGAGTTAAGAAGTTGGGAGACAAAATCAATCAAATTAATGTAAGTATAAATCTATTAAAATATAAAGGTAGATATTAGTTAATAAAATTAAGTGAAAATAAGTTAGAGAGATTTGTAGATAAGAGGAGAAAAGACTGTAGTGGCCACCTAATAGAAATTGTCTAAAACTTTGAGACTGGTACTATAAAGGTAAGAAAAAAGATACAGCATTTCTTCAATATCAGAAACATGAACATGTAAAACAAACCAAAACAAAGGGTGCAGAAAACTATTTCAAAATGCCATAAAAAGATAAACCTTAAGTCCATATATGTATGCCGTATCAATAAATTTAAACCGGCTGAACTCATTTCAAAAGAAAATGACTTTCAGATGTGATTTGAAGTGAAAGCAAAATTCTAACTACAGTAAATCCATAAATATAAGCCACCACACACATGTACACACATATATAAAGGTAACTCCAAAATATAACAAAAAATAAAATCTGGCAAAAACTTTCTAGAAAAGCTCAAAGAAAATGAAAGCAAGATTCATAATCCTAATATCAGACATGATTAAATTATGGCCAATAGACAAAAAGTCACTTTCAACTGCTAAAGTGTAAAATCGACCACAGAAATATTGCTAATATAAATATCTATACTCCAAATAGCATAACACTAACACTCTTAATCAAAACATATTATATATACTGGTATAAATAAGTACATAAATAATATATTTTGTTACCTCATTCAGGACATTTAAATCAGGTAATATGGGGAAAGTTTAATAAAGGGGTTATTTATTTACAGAGGTAGTCAGGGTACAGAAAACCCACTAGAAATTGACAGACTTTCAGAGCTAGTAAGAACAAGTTTTATCTCACCCCAGGCCTGAGGGAGCAAGTATAAATTATTATCAAAAAGCCTACATGGTAGGAATTTCCCTGTAGTTAAAACATTATCAGAAAGGTAGTGCAAATCAATACAGAAACGATACCATTATCATAACAGATTGTCCAAACTTCAAAATAACTGTGAGTAAAAGGAAAAATAATCAAATACCAGCTTATATCTTATGGTCCTGCCCTGTACAAAGGCAGACCCAGAACAACTGTGGGAAATGCAGAATGTGGAAGCTGTTGAGAAGCCTGAATTTTATGCTAAACTTTTGCCCCAGAAGACTGTCAGTGTAAATAAGTCTGAAAATAGAAAAAAAAAATGGGTCTGCGTGAATCAGAGCACTACCTACAGGGAGGAAACATTAAGGTACATTCAACTCAAAGGTGGCAGGTATGATTTAAAAGGGCAGGGGAAGAATATAGGGCAAGAATGGGGGAGAATCACCCTTTGACAATTGGAAAATAGAAGGGAAAGGAAGAAAATGGTGGAAAATCTAAGGATAGAAGGTGTTGTAAGACAGAACCATAAAATCAGAGAACTCACCATAACTATTATTCCCAAACATGCAAAAGACAAGCAAACAACCCCACCAAAGCACCTAGAATTTGCTTCACTGAAAGAAGATGCCACTGAAACGTCCAAATTCTACAAAAAGGGACAAGCAGAAAGTTAAGAGGTACTGCAGAAATTCAAAAATAGCATTTTATACATATCTTCATGCATATCAACTGAAGATGATTCGCCCCTCCAAAAGTAACTCTGGAGCAGACAAAAACTGTAATTTTATCAATCCCAGTGGAATCAAATAGTCTCACACTAACACTTGAGAATATGAAAAATCAGACTGAATCCAAAAATCAATAAAATAAACCAAAATGGAAAAATGTAAAAATGAAAAGAGAGTTAATTGAACTTAGTAAATAAATGAAAGAAAAAAAATTATTCCTAAATAAGAAAAAGAATTGCAAACATTCAGGAAAATAGATTTAAATAAAAATGTAATAAAATGTATTGAAGAAAAGGCAGAAAAACAACTAACAGAGTGAAAATGACATAAATAAAGTAAAAATGGCCACAGAGTAGAAAGTAAGCTAATACTTATATTATTAAGTTCCCTAAAGAAGAAAAATAAAACATGGAGCAGAGCTAATATTTAAAACTGTAATTCAGCCAGGCACAGTGGCTCATGCCTGTAATCCCACATTTTGGAAGCCTAAGGAGGGCAGATCATCTGAGGTCAGGAGTTCCAGACCAGCCTGGCCAACATGGTGAAACCTGTCTCTACTAAAAATAGAAAAATTAGCCGGGCATGCTGGTGGGTGCCTGTAATCCTAGCTACTCGGGGGGCTGAGGAGGGAGAATCACTCGAACCTGGGAGGCAGATGTTGCGGCGAGCCGAGATCGTGCCACTGCACTCCAGCCTGGGTGACAGAGCGAGACTCCATCTCAAAAATAAATAAATAAATAAATAAACAAACAAATAAATAAATAAAATTAAATTGTAATTCAAAAAAACTTGCCAGAAATAGAAAAAGACTTGAATCTATACTAAGTACCTGGGTTGGGGCGGAGGGGTAGACTCCAGAATGATAAACTCTGAGACTGATTCTAGTAGAATTATTTAATTTCAAAGGTAAAGATGAGATCCTCAAGGACTACAGGAGAAAATGATCAGAGAATTTGCACTGGCAAAGGAATTAGACTGGTATCAAACTTTTGATAAAACAACATACAAATCAGGGCAACAATAGAGCAGAATTATAAACCATTCAGTGGAAAAGAGTGTGAAATAAGAATTGTATTACCAGTGAAGCTATTGTTTAAATGTCAAAGCCATAGACAAAGAGTTTTAAACTTACAAGAACGTAAGGACTTCTGCAGCCATTACCCCTGCTTACAGAATCTACTAAAGGACAAAGGTTCATCCAGCAAAGTAATGACTGGAAAACATTCATCAGATAGACTAGGTGAACATTTATAACTATATAAATATGTATCTAAGACTTAAACAAAGATGGGGGATGAGGGTTGCAAACTAATATACATATGTTACACATTAAGAAAAAAAGTTTGTATTAATGTAAAAATTTTGTTTGTTATAAGAAAGTAGAAATAATGCAGTTAAATAATGGAAAAATACAGGAAACTAAAACAAAAAAATAGAATAAGTGCACTGTTGTATAAGCAACAGGTAGGCATTAAAGGACACTAAGGAAAAAAATCAATACATCAGATAGTAAAACGTTAAATAAGAAAACAAGTAGTGAAGATCACTTAATTAAAAATAAAAATGCAAAGGTTATCACTAGAACAAAAATGTAAACCTTCCTAAATACAACATAAAATATTTTTAAATACATAATATACATATCATGTAAAGAAGAAAACACAACAAATATAAAATAATGTGTAATAATAAAATATTATGACAGAATTTAGTTCAAGCCTACCAGTAAGTGGATTCCAGAATGTGAGTGGATTTCAGTCATGTAATAAAATAGAAAAACTTGCTATTGGTTCACAAAACGGGACCTAACTATATACTTTATAACAGAAAGATGCCTAAACTAAACATACTCATAAATACTACAAATAAAGGATTGGACAGATGTGTACCATGAAAATGGAAACAGAGGGAGGGAGTAGTAGTAGCAATTCTGATATCAGACAAAGTAGAATTTAAAACCAAAACCATTAAATATCAAGACAAGGAATACTTTTTAATGCTAAAAAACACAATTCACAATGAATGTATATTTATGCACCAAGTAACACGGTGGCCACACATAGGAAACAAAATGTAAATAATAAACACATTAATAATAGAATGCATTTATTGATCACTCCAAAATACAATCAAGTGGACAAACAATCAATAAGGGTATGGAAGATCAAAACAATATAATCAATAAGATTCTATGATATGTAGTGACCTTCATACCCTGATGATAGGTAACACAGTTCCTTCTCGTGTGTCCATGGTACAGTTTCAAATACTCATCATAAATCAGATTATAAAAAAAGCATTAGCAATTTCCATAATGTGGAAATATAAACAACATTCTGATCAAAATGCAGTAAACTAGAAATTATCAACAACAATGATACAAGCAAACAAACAAAAAGACCCTTCCATGTGGAAAGAATTCTATAAAATCTTTAACATAGAGGGGGATACAAACTGAAATTTTAAACTTTCATGAAAAAATAATGACAACAGAAACACTACACATCATAACATAGGAGATGCATTTAGAGCAGTGGTCAGAGGAAAATTCACAGCATTTTCAAACCCAAATATCAGTAAAAATGAAAGAATGGGAAAAATGGCCTAGTCTCAGCTCAAAAACTGGAAAAAGAAAATCAGAACAAATACAAAGAAAGCACAAAGAATGAAAGAATAAAAAAGAATAAAGAGGAGAATAAACAGATCTAACGAATAAATTACGTTCTACATTTTTTTGAAAAATTTAATGAAATAGATGATATGGTTTGGCTGTGCCCCCACCCAAATCTCGCCTTGAATTGTAATAATCCCCACGTGTTAAGAGTAGGGCCAGGTGGAAATAATTGAATCATGGAGGTGCTTTCCCCCATACTGTTCTCATGGTTGTGAATAAGTCTCATGAGATCTGATGGTTTTACAAACGGGAATTCCCTTGCACAAGCTCTCTTGCCTGCCACCATGTAAGTCATGACTTTGTTCCTCTTTCGCCTTCCTCCATGATTGTGAGGCTTCCTCAGCAATGTGGAACTGTGAGTCAATTAAACCTCTTTCCTTCATAAATTACCCAGTTTCAGGTATGTCTTTATTAGCAGCATGAGAACAGACTAATACAACAGGCAAATTACTAGCTAAATTAAGAAATAAAGAGAGAAAGCGAAAATATACAAGATATGAGAAGAGGGAAAGGGCCATTAAAACAAATACATTTTTAAGAATCACAAATGGCTATATTATATACTTTAATGCAATAAATTTGAAGACCTAGATATTACGGTGCTCAGGAAAAACACACGATGTTTCAAACATAAGGGAGTGTTGTCGTGAAGAAGATGCTATTAAATAAAACAAATATATATCAGGAAATGAGGCAGACTGCTCTCCTTTATAATTTATTCTGAAATATAAATTTATCAATATATATTATTCATAATATAATTTTATAAGATTATATTATACTTTATAATGTAATTTTTTTCTAAAATATACATTTGTATATTTATGAATGTATATTAATCAGGGAAGCAGTCACCCCACACACGTATTGCCCCCCCCACTGCCCCGCGACACGAAAACACTACAGTGGACATCGGCCTATAATCCATTCTGGGTTCTGAATATCTATTTGACCCTTTGCAAGCTGCGTAGTAGCCTTACATTTTCCCTTCACCTTTTGCAGTGTGAGATGAATGAATGAGTGCACAGGCAATTGTAGTGAAGACCTGTTGAAGAATGAGATAGATTCACCTTGCAAATATGCAGAGCATTAATGACCACTTATCTGGAATTCCCCAAAGGCTGTTCATTAAGCCCAAATTAGGCTTCCTGCTGTGGCTTCTCTGAAAGAGATGACAGGCCACTGTGTCCTAGAAATGGGACTCCCACTGGGAGTGAAGGACATTCAAACTCTGTGTCCTCAGGGTAGGTGTCCCATGAAAGGCCCCATGAGGAAGCATGACTTTCACACCTGAGTGCTGTGAATATATCTGCCTGTCATTTCCACGTTAGTCAGCCTACAACAGTCCAATTTCCACTTTCTAAAGCTACCGTATTATACAGAAAGTCATTAATATTTGATGAAATCTGTTGGCCAAAATAAAGTGCATTCTTGAATGCAACTAATAATTATTAAACCGTTACTAACATTTACTGAGCACTTACTGTGCACCAGGCACTTTAAATGCTTTGATTGTATTATCTCATTCAATCATTGCAAGTTTTTTTTTTTTGAGGAAACTGAAATACAATTTGCATTTGTCCATTTCATGTTTTTAAGTTGTTTACACATTTTTATTTTTAACAGTATTCAGAACTACTCTAAGTTTCATTTGTGATTCAATCTGCCATCTTGATGATGATTTTTTTCCCCAACACCTCACCTTGTCATAAATTAAAGGTGTTCTATGGAATTTGGAAAGAGATTGCAAGGACTTGTGTTTAAACAGCACAAATTACCGTCATAGAGCTGCTGATACATGTTTCCAAAAGAGTGAATATTTGGCAATCCATGTTCAACAGAATGATGATGACTGTTTTATCTTGTCCTGGTATTCAAATTACCATGCTTTACAAAAGACAAACGATCACTGAACAGAAAGAATGGACAAGAAGGTGTTCCCAGCTCTATGAGCAAGGTAATTAAGGCTTTTAGCCACTGACTTGTTAATTTTCATGATTCAGGGTAAAAGGTGAAATAGTGAGGGGATCCATCACATCTGGTATGTATAAGAAAGGTACAAGAGATATGTAGAAACTTTTAGTCCTTCTAGTATTGAAAAAAGCTTGGTTTATTATTGCTCTTGCAAGTTTTTATCTCCCACACAGGTTAGCATCACATATGAATGTACTTTGTGTTAGTGAAAAATTACAACACATTAAGCCTTATATTTGGCGAGCGTTTTGTTTGTACTTTCACCCAGTATTCAACAGACCTCTGTTTTGAAGCTTGTACGTACATATAAATATTTTGTAACAAAGGGTCTCTGCTTATTGTCCAGAGAGAGAAGAAAAAATGGTACACATCAATCTTAAGTGTGCACAAGTAGGACAGACAAAGCTTCCCACTGTCGTTTTGGTATTATGAGTTTGTTCCAGTTAGCTCTAAAATGATAATGGTACCTAGAGAATTCATAAGGCTAAGACTTTGTGCAAATTAATTAGAAACAATAGAGTATTGAGGTCTTACTTCTTGATATTTAAATGAAATCGCTGGTCAGAGACCCAACACCTTTGACAATATAATGAGGTGGAAATAGTATAGGGTTAAAGTCTGGCATTTCTTATAACGTCATGTGACTTGGGCAAGTTATTGAGTCTTTTTGAAGGTCATTTACTACCTCTCTGTAATAGAGAAAATGATGCCTATCTTACCAGGCATTGGGTTGTAGGAATTAAATGAGCTAATGTCTGTAATTTATTCAGCACAGTGTTCAATGCAAGTGTGAGTTTAAGTAGGTCTATATTTACAAATCAATAGCAAGATGTTACTAGATTCTTTCTAAAGCACTAGTGATGGTTGGGGAAAACTCAGAAGTCTGTATCACAAGGAAAGTTTGCTATTATTGTTACAATTTACCTCAGAGTTGTGGTGACAGTTTTGGCTCTTCTAAATTAAGGAGTTCACATACATTCCATTTCATGGATTTGTTCACCCCCCAGCAACAAATACATGAGTAGTAGTTTCGAATCTCGACAACACTGTACAAATCCCTTTTCTCACTGACAGCTGTCAGTCCCCTTGTGTTTACAGCTGTCTCCCTTAGTTTTGTTGTTTTCTCACCACTCATGTCTACACTTTCAGTTATAGAAAATAGGCCAGGCGTGGTGGCTCACGCCTGTAATCCCAGCACTTTGGGAGGCCGAGGTGGGCAGATCACAAGGTCAGGAGTTCGAGACCAGCCTGGCCAATATGGTGAAACCCCGTCTCTACTAAAAATACAAAAATTAGCCAGGCGTGGTGGTGGGCGCTTGTAGTCCCAGCTACTTGGGAAGCTGAGGCAGAAGAATCGCTTGAACCCAGGAGGCGGAGCTTGCAGTAAGCCGAGATCGCGCCACTGCACTCTAGCCTGGGCGACAGAGGGAGACTCCGTCTCAAAAAAAAAAAAAAAAAAGAAAGAAAATAGAAGAGTGCATCTCATTTTTAAATCCTTTTTATGATTACAGCTAACAAAGATGATTTTTCACTTCTCTTTTCATACATGGTATATACAAAGCAGGATGAATTGTGGGAACTGTCCGGTTTACCACAGGATGCATGTGTGTGTGTGTATCTTTGAATGTGTGTTTATTGGGGCTGGAGAGGGCATTAAGATACAAAGAGAACAATGAGAGAGTTTTGTGGCAACACAAAACTCAGTGGAGTCTATATAATACTAAGTCTCAAACAGACTCTTCGACATGACCAAACTGAGGCTACTTGGCTAACGGAATTCAGGCACTTCTCATCAGAGTTATATTTCACACACTGATACCCTAGTACTCAGGTGGCTTCATGGAATCTTATTTCAGTGAAGAAACTTCCTGAAAGACCAAAATCTTGGGTTGGAGAAATCATAACAAGTTTGATCATCTGCTGTGCATGCTATATATTTATTTAATAAACTTTTTCTTGAGCAAAAAAATGACTGTGGATCTATGTTTATTTTCAGGGACCATGGAAAGTATTAGTTTATGTGGTCTTGGTCTAAGACTCAGTTCTCTTCCTCTCTTTTTCTTTAGCCAGTTAAAGCATGTATCTCTCCAAGGTCTTTATGGCCCAGGGCATGATTCCAGAACTTTACTGTACATAAGAATTAATGATGAAACTCGCTAAGATGCAAAGTGTTATTTGGGAGAGACAGAATTGTGACCGAGATTCTACATTTCTAACAATCATCCATGTGGTACCAACGCTATTGGTCCTAGGACCACACACGAAGTTACAAGACTCAACCAGGGGTTGACAAGCTTTTGTGAAGGGCAGGATAGTAGCTATTTTAGGCTTTGCTTTGACTACTCAATTATGCTGTTGTAGCACAAGGCAACCATCACAATACATTAAACGAATAGGTGTGACTGTGTTTTAATAAGATTTTGACACTGAAACTTAAATTTCAGATAATTTGCCAGGCATGGTGGCTCACGCCTGTAATCCCAGCACTTTGGGAGGCCAAGGTGGGCAGATCATGAGTTCAGGAGTTCGAGACTAGCCTGGCCAACACAGTGAAACCCCAACTCTACTAAAAATACAAAAATTATCTGGGCATGGTGGCAGTTGCCTGTAATCCCAGCTACTTGCAGGCTGAGGCAAGAGAATCGCTTGAACCTGGGAGGTAGAGGTTGCAGTGAGCTGAGATGGCGCCACTGGACTCCAGCCTGGGTGACAGAGCTAGACTCTGTCTCAGAAAAAAAAAAAAAAAAAATCAGATAATTTTTACATGTCAGTAAGTCATTTTAATCTTTTCCCCAATCATTTAAAAATGTAAAAACCATTCAGCTTGTGAAATATACAAAAGTGGGCAGTGGGTCAGATGTGGCCTGTGAGCTGTTTGTCAATACCTAATCTTGACAGAAGACTTGCTCTGTAACTAGGATTTGACAGCTCATCTGTTACTTCTGGTAGAGAAAGTAACAAATTTGTAGGAAATGTGTGCTCTCTTTGAAAGAGTACCCTTTAATTTTCAACTCCTAATCTGAGTCTGCCACCCTGAACCTAAGATTCTTTTCCTCACTATTTCAGAGGTAGAGTGAACAGGGACACCTCTTTTTTCAGGCGCTTTGGGTTTATTAGTGGTTTAGTAGCTCACACCAGTTAGGACTTACTTTGCCATTGATTTGGGGATAAATTAGAACATCATACCTTTTGCTAAGTCTTTTGTAATGTTTCAGCCTGAAATTATTAGAAATCTCACTAAGTAGACTGTCCATCTCAATGGTAACACTTAATTCCCCTCCTCTAAATGCCAATGGACTCAGAAAGATTCCACAAAACAAACCTATATTAAGAAAGAACTTCTTCAATTTTTTGTTCAATGATTTATCCCTATCAGCACAGAGAAAATGACATGTGTGCCTAGGGCTCTGGGATCTAGACTGAAATGGCCCATAGCAAGTGTGAAATTTCTTTGAAGTCTCCCGTTTTATCTTATAAATTCATGCATATCTTGCATTTTATTCCATAATATATTGGTGTTTGTTGTAATATAAGAATGTTTAAAATTGCTTCTCAGTTCACTTTCTTAAATTTTTAATGCTAAAAATGGAAAGCCCTAGGAAGTTGGCCTATGTTTATTCTGTTGGTTCACATACCCACTCTGACGTAGCTGTCTGTGTACACCGGTTTGAGAAGTTTAAACTTAACAGGAGTCACCAATTCTCCCTGGCAGAGAATATCTGGGACATAAAGTAGACCCTATGGGCTAAACAATTCCAGGTTGTGGCTCTCTACCTTCACCCGTCCCTGTTTTGTATGGTATAAGGGCACATGCATCACAAAGTTCACTGAAGGATTTCCTAGTTGATATTGTACAAGGTTGCCTTGGCATGATTGCTATATTAAACTTCATATTTTCTGTTCATATTAGGCATGGACTGATTCTACATCTTCAAATCAAATTAGCAATGAGGTATCTTTAATATGGTTAATAAGCCTACATGCATAATATAATGGATTGAAATAATCTGATTGTGTCAATAATTGTAACCTTAGTCTATATTCTGATGCCATATATTTTTAATTTCTCTTGTGCTATTTCCTTGGAAATGTATGCTCAAAGTTAGATTGCTTTGAATACCTAAATCTATGTTAGTTAATGCATTTTATAAAGTAGCTAAAGTTGGAATCAGTGGTCTGATGATGTTTTCATCTGTTTGCCTCTCCTCAGATTTTTTAAGAAAATACTCCATTCAAACCACTGAAGTTCTGTAAATGTGAAAATCAAGAGCAAGTCCATTCTTGTGACTAGCTTTCAAGTTTCATTTTCTTAAAGTGATGAGGTATTGGAGAAAGCATGGAAAAAGCTGGCTTCCAACAGGTAGACTGTTTAAAGCAATTTCTATGATTTTTTTAGCATTCCTAATTGGTTGTATATTATTACTCTACTGGCCTAGCAGTGTTTAAAGACTGTCCTTTTGAATGACTGTCAGAAACAATAGAAAGAGAACAAAGAGACTGGCAGAAGATGATGATTCAATGTTAATGGTGATGGTCTCCCAAAATTATGTGATTAAGGAAGTATCAACCGGGTGGATTACACAGAAGTAATAATTCCCTTCCCACTCTTCTATGATAAGCATCATTCTGATTGATGGATTATTAACCACAAGTTAAATCTGAAAGAAAGGCAAGACAACATTTAGTAAAAAATAGATTGGTCTCTTCAGTGGTGCCAAAGAGAAAGAGGTATTTGCAAATTTTCGCACCACATTGTTGTATCTAGAAATGAGTGCCTCCTTAAATTGTGTACTATAAGTGGCTTACTTGCCTCACTCTAGTTCTGGTCTTGATCCCATGAAACTTGACAACGGGGGAGAAATGTCTATATAAGAAAGAGACAGACTAAATATTTCAAACTGCTTAGTCTGGCTTCACATAGCCCTTTATGAATGGATATGAGTAGTCTCAACTTTTACTGCTGCAATGTATGTATGTATCTTATTATGATTCTACCAAATGAATGGGCCATTTGCTATCCCTTTTCTATAATTTTGTCTTTCTTGTCCCTTGACTTTTGTTTGTGAGCTTTATCATCTTAACCTTTGAAACCCTATACATTCACAAGGCAAAGATCCTCTTCATTACTGCCTCTTCCATAATAACACCCCTGTAGCAGACACTGTGTTGTGCCATCCAGCTTCCATCCTTCACTCCGACTTTGAGGACTTACTGTCCCAGCTACTAGGAAAGTTGATGACTGATTGCTAGTGACTAAAGCCTCCCCCCCCCCCAGAAGCTACCTGTTGCCAAAAAGACTCAACTTACTCAAAGTCTCATTCTCTGCCAAGGGACATCCTGCACCCAATGACTGGTCAATGTAGAGGTTAGAGAGTCTGGGCCTCTCGCTCTAATTCAGAACAAATTTTAACATGCAAATTTCCGCCGGGCGCGGTGGCTCACGAGGTCAGGAGATGGAGACCATCCTGGCTAGCAGGATGAAACCCTGTCTCTACTAAAAATGTAAAAAATTAGCCAGGCATTGTGCGGGGTGCCTATAGTCCCAGCCACTCGGGACGCTGAGGCAGGAGAATGGCGTGAACCCGGGAGGCGGAGCTTGCAGTGAGCCGAGGTTGCGCCACTTCACTCCAGCCTGGGCGACAGAGCGAGATTCCGTCTCAAACAACAACAACAACAACAACAACAAAAATGCAAATTTCTATCTCAGAGCCAGCTTCCTAAGGAATTCCTAGTTGCAATGGTTACTGTAAAGGTGGTCCATGAAAATGAAGCATAAAACGGAATTTTATAGTATAATTCTCCACTAACCAGCTAGCAATGAATATATGACCACTGATGGAAGGTAGAGCATTGATAGTCACTGTCATGTAGTAACCGTACAATTGTCAAATCTTTCATGAGCACTAAAATGGAATGGCAAAATGGTGGACGCAAATGCGTAGCCTAGGGTAATGTAAAATGCCTTTGATAATTTGAGGGAGAGTAACCATTCTAAGCACAATAGAGTTTAAGTGCCCTTGTTGGGCAATGGATGATTTGGTGAAAATCAATGCGTGGTGGAAGATGATTAATTATCCATTAAAGACTAAGGGTGAAAATCAGAGGGTAACATATAAAATTGGTATGATAAAAAAGAACTCATCTCTTGCAAACAGAGGGCAAAGAAGGGGAGAAGCAGGCCCAGGTCTCAAGCAGAATTGTAACAGAGCTCCAGAGAAGAATAAATTTGCAGCCCATAGAAGTCTGATGTGCCCTGATTGGGAAAGAGACGTGGGAAGAGGACATCTGTGCATCTGTGTTAATGCGATCATAAATTTATAAATCTCCAGATTCTCCTGAATCATTTGGGACTACAAAAGCTGTCTAGTCTTCCTTATTAATGGTTGGTGTCCTCCCCTCTTCCGCTCTCCCATACACACACACATCACTTTTCCTTGAAAAACAATGCATGAAGCACACCAACTCTCAGGATTTACCTCCCTTCCCATCCTGGTCACTAGATGAGGAATTGAAAAACTGCATCTGAGGGGCTGTATCCGGTCTGACACCTGTTTTTATAAATAGAATTTTTGCTGGAATTTGGAGAAAGATGTAAATTGTTCTCTGCCCCATATGAATGCCAAATATTTCTAATCCTCCCTTATGACAGGAATGGAAAAGAATGCTTACACCAGTTCAATGATACCAAACCATGTACCTGAGCAAAAATACTACATAAGCACATCAGCTGCATTTGGGAATACTACTTCATTGATTTGAAGCAGTCTAATATCCCCCTTTAGTATCTCTCTGTCTTTTGCTGTAGCCACATTTTACACACATGAGCTTTAGTTCTTTAAGTGTGCCATCTCCACCACAATTAAGTAATATTATTTTTGATTTACCATGTGGTCCTGGAGAAAAACAGTATTAGAGACTTCCACATGAACTTCGCTATTATGATAGCTTTTATCCTACAAGCCAAAGAAATAATATAGGTGTTCTTCCAAAAGCTATGTATATTTCAACTACATGTTTAAGAACAAGAGAAATGACCATGGGTGGATCCATGGATCCAGTGGAATCAATGTGAGCCAAACTTGTTCCAGCATTCTACTTATTATGTGGCCCCCAGTTGACCCTACCATAATCATGTATTAAGGGCATGATAAGGCTTTGAGTATCTGTGTATTGATGACAGATTATATATTATAATCAATCATCTTAAAAATGTTTCAGTTTTCCCCTCCATCATCAGTGTATGTATGTTTACTTGCATAAATGTTCATAGATCTTTTTTGGTAACAACTAAGAGTATCATTGTCACATATACTTCTTGTGATAGTACAGTGTCCTTTCTCATAAGAATTCTGCTTTTCCCTGCTTTTCTCTCAATCTATAGGTTTTGGGCCTGAAAATTGAGTTAAGTTCAGAAATAGATATACAATTAGGATTTTTTTGTTTGTTTGTTTTTTGAGACAAAGTCTGTCTCAGTCACCCAGGCTGGAGTACAGTGGCACGATCTTGGCTCAATGCAACCTCCATCTCCCATTCAAGCAATTCCCCTGCCTCAGCCTCCCAAGTAGCTGGGATTACAGGCATGTATCACCACATCTGACTACTTTTTGTATTTTTAGTAGAGACAGGGTTTCACTATGTTGGACAGGCTGGATTCGAACTCCTGACCTCAGGTGATCCGCCTACCTTGGCCTCCCAAAGTTCTAGGATTACAGGCATGAGCCACTGCGCCTGGCCATACAATTACGATTTTTTTCTTGGGTGGCTGCCTTCACTTTCCTGACCATCCATTCTTGATTTCTTTATTTATGTAAATTGAGAAATATTCTTTTTAGTAGCCTGTCTATCATGTTCCTAGGGAAGCCATTTTCAATTAATCAACTATGAGCTTCTTGCTTATCTGCCACCCTTCCTTCAGTTGCTACACCTACCTTGTTATTTATTACAGTGATTGTGTCCATATGAATCTGGTTTCTTTTTTCTTCAGAAATAGCACACCTACTGGAGAATGCCTCAAATTCATTCACGAGGCAACTTTGAGCAATGTACGTACCATCAATTTTATCAACCTATGCGTCCATTTACATGTTTTGTAAAAACTAACTTTTATGATAATATTGGTATTATTCCTTTGATTTACTTTAGACCAACATTGCTCTTTTTTACCTACTACTGATATGCAAATTATATGCTAATTTTATTCTTGCCTTTAGATCTGACATTGAGAGTTTGAATGTTTTATGGTCTGTTTTTTGTTCTTCAAAATGACCATCTGTAGCTATACAGATTTTTCATAACAGGTGAGGCAATAGCCTCAGAATTAGGCATTTATAACAAATAATTTATCACAAAGAACTTGATCATCTTGGCCATTGTCCTAATTACAATCCTTTTTCTGACAGTTTATAGCAGTTTGTAAAAATCATAATTTCTTTCAATAGTTACTGGTTACTTTCAGAAATGCATATAAATATTTCTGCTTCATTGACAAAGAGTTCCCATGTCTATGGCTCTCAGATTTTTAGCTTCACAAGCAATTGAAATGTATAGACAATAAGAACATTTTTTAAATTTTATAAATCACCAATTGATGAACAATATATGTATTATATAGATATATACATATACATTTAAAGTTAAAATACTCATTAATTATATCTAGAACAAATATTGCAAATAGTTAACATGAAACTGCGTAATATACCAATTCTCTTTTTTCTTTCCTACAGTTGGAGGCATGGTGGTTGGAAGCTCAGCCAGCCTTTCAAAACTCTGGTAACTGGAAGGTATAATATTCTCCATCTTCCAATAAGAGAGTTTCTTTCAAATTAAACTTCAGAACTAAGTACCAATGATGTGCTGGAGTCAGCTCATACCAGCTTACAAGGATCAATTAAGTTTTCAGAAATTTTCCAAGCAGACTTTTTAACCCAGCCCTTATTAAAAATTAAATCATAGAATTACACTTGAATAAACAATACTAAAAACAAAAGTAATCAATACTCAGAATGTATCACTTTATAATTACTACATTTTATATTATCTCTTCTGTTATGTATACTGTCTCTTGTATCTGTATGTGATATTACAATGGTGCCTTAATGCTCTTCTCTTTTATCTCCACTTTCAGAAATGTCACATTGATAGCATTAAACAAATAAACCATGTATGGGAGTGTTTACACCATAACAATTAGCAAATGCTACAAATCTACAAATCAGGAGTCTTTTTTGTTGTTGTTGTTTTTGGTGGAATACTAGTTGTTGACCATTTATCAGCATACCCCCCGCAAATCAAGAACTATGAAGCGATTTCATAATTTAGAGAAGGGGAGAAAAAACAGAGATTGCCCAAGGATAAATAGATAAACATACTATTTATACTCATTGACAGACTAATGAGAGAAGAAGTGAAGAAGCACCTAGAAAGGCCACGTATTGTTAAATCATGAATGATGAAACTGCAAAGAACCTTAGGGAACTTCTTGTTCAACACTTCAATTTAACATATGAGAAACCAGAAGATTTCCTAGTTACTCAATGGTTGAGTCAAACAAGATTCCAGGTTTAAATAGCAGAAGTGATCTTTCTTTTTTTTTTTTTCTTTTTCACTTTTAATTGCATTTATTTGAAGCTGAATTTATTCCCATGCCATAAGTTTTGTTTCTTCAATTTCTTCTAGGATGTATTTTCCTTTGTGAAATCTCTTCTTCCGGTTTAAGAACAATTTGTTCCTTTTCAGTAAAGATCAACAAGATGTGGTAGGGTGAGCTCATGTATGGGTTAATCCAACCATGAGATCTGTAAGTCTGGCAGAGCATCTTAGGTGTTTTATTCACCTGGATATGCTCAATGATCAGAGAATCTATGATACATTTAAACTCAAGTTTAGCATTACTCTCTGCATGATTTAAGCATGTGCATCTAAAATTCCGCAATCTTTTTGGGCCACCGACCATGTGTCCAGCCCCACTGCTTGGCCTGGGCACACCTCCCAACTCCATGATTGTAAGGTCGGTAATTGTGGTAAGGGCATTACTTTTAATGGCAAAAACTGCAAGTACTTTTGCATCAACCTAATAACATCTTTCAGATACTTGGTGGCTTTTCATGTAAGTGTAACCTTGATGTCCTGGGCAGTTTCACGAATGTTCTTAAAGTGAACATGAAGATTTGAACTTCTTGATTTGCATAATTTTGTGGGGTTTTCCGGATCAAGTATACAGATAAGTATATAAATATACTTAAAAGTAAATTGACTGTCTATTTAAATAATAAGATCTAAATGTATTGAACACTCATTATGTGTTAGGTTGAACAAATTGTTGAGTATTCATCATTATACTCATTTTATAGAGCGAACTAAAGCTCAGAGAATCAATATAATTTATCCAAGGTGATACAATTAGTAAGTAGCAGTTCTGGGTTTCAAAACCAGTACTTCTTCACTCCAAAGCCTGTTTATTTATTTCCTTCCATCTTCCTCCTATGTCATTTTATCTCTTAAAACTTCATCTACAGAAAAAAAAATCAGTAAAAATATTGCCAGAGTTGTATAAAATTTCTAGATCATATTTGTGCCTTTTGGCATTTTAGATCATCCAAGCAAAATTAAAATGTCAGTCATTTTCAAGGTCACACATCATTGTAGATATTTGTCATTGTCATGAACTGTTTAACCTGGAGGAGGTCCAGAGTAAACTTTAAAGTTATCTTCCAAATGATGGATATCCTGGACTAAAATAAAAGAACTTGGGACAGTGTGAGAGAACACTCAAGATAACGAAATGTGGCATCATTAGCACTCTAGCAAAGTAACAAGCAAACTGACAGCACAGAAGAACAGAAAACTCACATATACTCCATTCTATTGTACTTTGGTACAGCAAGAAAGAAAAAGGAACTAGAGGCAATGCAGAAAGGCTGGCAAATTTGAAACAAATTAAAGGCAATAACCTTAAATATAGTGATAATAGGTCTGTGGGATTCGCTACTGTAGGACATCTTTAAATCAAATAACAATGCTGGACTATGGAGTGGATAATTTAATGACCAATAACCTTGTTGGTGTTTTGGCTGAAGAAGATACACAACATCTCATGAGCCTGATCTGATCAGCCCAAGGGCAAGGAAAATTTAATTTTCCCATGAACCAGATAAAGTATTCATCAGAGTAACTAGAGCTTGCTTCTTCATATTACTGGGACCTACTTTTGGACTGAATTCCTAGCTCAGGTATTAAACATTACTGTGCAATGGGCCCCAAAGGAAAGTGATAGAATGGTGTCAGGGTAAAAGATAACTTTAATTTCCTTCTCTACTAATGGGAGTAAATTGCATTGAACCATTCTAATACCCTCCTCTAGTTGACAAAATTTACTAAATAACTTGCTCAAGGGTAGAATTCCAGTTTGTGACCTTAGGAAGATAAAAAACATTAACCAACATGATTGTTTTATGTATAATACTAAAAACAGATAAATGTACAAGCATACGTACACAAAAGCTGTCCATCATTTTTTTTAACTATTGTGTCCTGTGGCTCATTCCATCTTAGCGCATAAAGATCCAGATTATTTTTAGTCCGCTTACTATTTTACAATATAAATAAAAAGTTTACATTATGAAATGCAGATCATTATAAAGAGCTCCTCTGTGAAAATATATTTATGCCCCTTTTTAAACCATTAATAACAAACATTATTGTATGTACATTTCTGTTAGTATGTGCAAATATATTTATATAATAAGTCCCTTTGAATGGAATTACTAGCTCAGTGGGTACATGTATTTTCAGTACTGATAGATGTTACTGCTACATTGTCCAGAACAGTTACACCAAATTGTATTCCCACCAACATAACGTAAGTGAGAATGTATATTTCCCTCTCCAGACCAACTTTTTGATATTTTTTAACCTGTTTAGTGAAAATAGTAATTATTTTTCCCTTTTTGTGATATTTAATGGTATGTGAAGCTGAGCACCATTCTGTGTTACTTCACCATTCAAATCTTTAATTTTTTTTCTATTTTTGTAAAGGCATTTCCCTTATGGATTTGTAATTATTCTTTAAATATTTAGTATATTCGTACTCAGACTTTCTAGGCATTGGTTTTTGTCTACCTATTTTCAACATCTTTTAATATGATTATATGCAATAAATTACCCTGCCCACAAGGTACTAAGATATTAAAGAGTTAAAAATAAACATTATTTGGCTAATGTGAGTCTTTTTTGCTATCAATAATAATAGAGATGAGATGCAAGGGTGTCAGTGCCAAATATCTGGAAAAGGAAAGATGAAATTAATCACACTGGGACAAAATAAATGATAAGTTATTTATTTATTTATTTATTTATTTATTTATTTATGTATTTATTTTAGAGGCAGGGTCTCACTCTGTCACTCAGGCTGGAGTTCAGTGGTCTGATCGTGGCTCACTGTAACCTCAAATTCCTGAGCTCAAACAATCCTCTCGCCTCACTCACCCAAGGAGCTAGCACTACAAGTGTGTGCAAGTGTGTGCCACCACCATGCCTGGCTAATTTTTTTAGGTTTTTGAAGAGACAAGGTCTCCCTATGCCCAGGCTCATGTCAAACTCCTGGCCTCAATTGATCCTCCCACTTTGGCATCTCAAAGCACTGGGGTTACAAGTATTAGCCATTACTCCCAGCTGCTGGCAAATTTGTTGATTTATTCACCTATCTATCTGCAGGTTTATTCAACAAACATTTTGTGAATACTTGCTGAGTGTCTGTTGTTTACTAGGTCTAAGGACAAAATCATTTTTACTAACCATATTTAATGTATTTCTAAGTAGTTCCTAACCACAGAAAACATAATCGAGAAAAGTTTTACATCTTCAAGATGTCTGTGATTAATTAATGTTTCTTTCTCTTTGTGTCCGTTAGGAATGAATTGAGATTCTGATAAGAATTCAAAATAAAAGCAGAGATTTATTTTCTTTGAGGGAGACTCTCACATAAAGTTTAGAGGTAGGCAACCCAGGTAGATATGGTGTGTTTGGAGTTATGTTGTTTTCCTGTCATCTTTGTTCATGATTTTCATTTTTAATTTCCTTACGGTCAAAATATGGCTGCTGGACCTTTAGCCATCATAACTGTGTTCCAGACAGCAAGCAGAAGAAAGCAGCTATGAAGAAAAGAAAAATGACCTTCTTTCAAAGAAGTCAACTCCTCTAGGAGATTTTTTGAACTTCCCACTCGGTGCTTGTCATTTTGATTTCACTGACCTCTTTATTATCAAAGGAACTTAGGAAAATAAGTTGTTATTATCAATGTTGTTGCTTTTACTCTTTTTGCTTAGCAAAAGAAAGATGGGAACACACCGATAGTGAAGAACAAGATAATGGAAGTTATGTAGCCAACTCTATCCCCACTATAGATTAAATTGTTCTCTAGGACAGTAGTCCCCAACCTTTTTGGCACCGGGGATCAGTCTTATAAAAGACAAATTTTCCATGGACTGGGATGGGGGGATGGTTTGGGGGTGATTCCCATCTGGGGGTGATAGGAGGCAGTGACAGATCATCAGGCATTAGATTCTCATAAGTAGTGCAAAACCTAGATCTTTTGTCCCTGCGATGCACGATAGAGTTCACGCTCCTACGAGAATCTAATGCCTCCACTGATCTGACAGGAAGCAGAGCTCAGGTGGTAATGTGAGTAATGGGGAGTGGCTGTAAATGCCAGTGAAGCTTCCCTAGCTCACCTCACCTGCTACCCACCTCCGGCTGAGTGGCCTGGTTCCTAATAGGCCATGAAGGGGTACCAGCACCGGTCCATGGCCTGGGGATTTTGAGATCCCTGCTCTAGGAGGCAATCTTCCATTTTCCCTCTCCTTCAAAACACAAGAATGAGGATGTATACCCTACCCCTAACTTTGATGCCTATGTTGAGGTTGCCAGGCAGGAAAGACCCACAGCCTAAAGTTTAAGACAGAAGAACCTCACCTCAAAACGAGGAACTTTGGGGCACCATGTCCTTCAGTGTTTTCTTATCTCACCTACTAGTTCTCTTCATCCTTCCTCCCATTCCTCACACAAAATAAGACACTGAGTCCAAGCTGTTTTTCCCTCCTATCTCTTTTTCTGATAACCACAAAAGTTTAGACCTTATTAATTGAAGTGGTTTCCTGCTTCCTCTAGTCTAGTCTTAAAATAATTCTTTCTGGTTCCTAAAGCCAGATATTATTATTATTATTATTATTATTCTTACTTTGAGACAGAGTCTTGCTCTGTTGCCCAGGCTGAGGTGCTATGGAGTGATCTCAACTCACTGCAACCTCTGCCTCCTGGATTCAAGCGATTCTCCCGCCTCAGCCTCCTGAGTAGCTGGGACTATAAGTGCACTGCACCATGCCAGGCTAATTTTTGTATTTTTAGTAGAGACAGGGTTTCTTCATGTTGGCCAGGCTGTTCTTGATCCCTGACCTCAAGATCCACCCGCCTCACCCTCCCAAAGTGCTGGGATTACAGGCGTGAACCACCGTGCCCACCTCAAAACATTATTTTAAACTTCTTTCTAGTCTGTTAAAAAAGCCCTCATTAACTGTTTAAACACTACTTTAAAATAAAGCTGATAAGCCTTATTCTGGCATCTGAGACTATCCATCATCTACTCCATCTGGTCTTGCTACTATGGTCCTCTAGAAGAGCCTTGCATATCCTATCCTCACTCTGTAACTCTCTTCATGCAGGTCTCCTTTCTCTTCTTGCCAAATCCTCCAGGGCCTAGTTCAAATTTCCCCTGCTGCACAAAGGAAAAATGATGTTAGGGAGCCCCTGCATGGCATCTTTTCCACAGTAACATAAGCCCTCTGTCCCTGGGCACTTATCTGCGGCACACATTGACACATTCTGGTTTCCAGCCATCTCTTTCATGTTTGCATTGTTACACATCTTTCGCAATATTTATGGCCGCTCTCTGAAGAAGCTTTCATCAGTCTTTTGGACACATAGTAGGCTCTCAAAAATATCTGTTGGTTGAATTTGTCTTGTCTCTTTTTTTCCTTCCATGTATTTATTACGTGATCAAAATTTCCCTTCTCATTGTGCCTGCCTTTCAATTTCTAGCCAAAATTGTATCTAGGCCCAGACTCCCAATCTGATGTTCCACAGAGCCAGAATGCATCTCCCATGGAGGTCACAGAATTCCACAACTGGCTGACTATTAGCATAAGGCCTGGGATGGAACTGAATTATCAGCTCCCTTTTAACTGGATGATTTCCACTGGGTTTTATTTTCTGTTTGCTTGCTAATAGAAATGCCTATCGGCAGTGGCCTCAGATCAAAAGTATGGTCTTAATGGAATCTAAAAGTTCATGTTTAATTTTAAAATCACACTCCCTTCAGATTCCCAGTATTGCCAAAATTCATCTGAAAAGCAGAAAATATCATTTTCCTTCCACCTTCAAAAACAGCTGAACAAAATTTAAATACATCTGGTTATAACAAACAAGCTAGAAAGTGCACCACAATTGGGACAAGCTTGCGCACAGATCCAATTTTTATGACTGAGTTAGAAAGTGCTTGAAAAATGGGGCTCACTGTGCAATCCCTGCGGGGGCATTAGCTGGAGCCTCTGTGGCAAGAAAGACTGCAATAATAAGCATGAGTGGCATTTTCCAAAGCAGGTTAAACACCCCAATAGAAACCTAGAAGAAATTACACTTAAAGGTTCTCCCAGGCAGCTTGAGTTTATTTGACACCTCCTCTTTGCACGTGAATTCCCTGTGTGACAAACTGCATGATACAATTTGTGGGCTAAATTCGATGCTTTTATGAGTGTTAATGCCACAGTTTTGGAGCTAAGTCAATGTGACAATAATAATAGAATTTTGTTTATTTCCTTGTTTGTTTAAACTTTCCCTCTAAACTATAAGCTGAGATTATTCAAAGGGCAGTTTCTCACTGGCCATTCTCTTCCTTCTGACTACAACTTGGTAACAGCTAATCAAACAAATGTAATCTGTGCCATTTTTTCAGTTGAGTGCTTGATCAAGATTCATGTTTACTTTTAGGGCAGAATGCTCTGCCTAGGGTAATGAGTTGAATTGAGTTTACCTTTTTAATCTTTCGGAAGTTTCACTGTTTCTTGTTGTGTATCTCAGAGTACAGGGCACAGACTAATGGGATGAGTAAGGCTATTCACAGAAAGAATATTTGTTTACTGGTTACAAATAGTTTTTACTGTGTTCATATAGGTCTGGAAAACTTGTTACAGGTAGATGGTAACTTAGCACTCTACCTATCAAATATGGAGATTAAGTATAATACAGTAGTTAGAAGATAAATTTTGGAGCCACTTTGTTTATAGTCAATTTTGAGTTTCACTAGCTACGTTATCTCCAGCAAGTTGAACAAGCAAGCAAGTTTAAACTCTTTGTGTCTTAGTTTTTTCATCTATAATATGAGCTTGGAATAATGTCTAGTTTATATTACTATCTTTCCCTATTTTCTAATAATATTCTTCTGCAGATCAGTGAGTTCTTCTGACTTCCCAAGAGTCCACATTTGGAATATACTTACTTTGTAGTATAAACCTCTGTTGTGTTTATGGTGTACATCCTGCCTAAAGTATCTTCCTCTTGCCTTCCCTCTCCCTATACCACCATTTTATTTACAATGTTCATGCTTTGGGATCAGGCCTCATAATATATTTTTTTTCCAACACTCTCCACCTACATCTTGATATCTCTTTTTTAGAATGTCTCCTTACTACCTATGTTCTCTTTTTCTTCCAGCTACCCATCATATAATACATTCCTGGGCTGTGGTGAATGTTTACGTAATAATTCCTTAGAGCAAGGTATCTTTCTTTATTTATTTTTTAACTTTATTCTATACCTGATTTATCAGCCAGCAATAGTAGTCTGTGCTTCAATCAAACCTGTGAAGAAGTTCTCAATGATCATTCCAACATATTTAAGATGTAGAGTTTTTGCCTGCATCTGTGAAGAGACCATTTGGCTAAAATGTCAGAAGCCCTATTTTCATATGGTCATGAACATTAGTTATGGTCTTGGGGCAAGTATCTTAGGGATTACTGATTCAAATTTTGTTATCTCTCACAGAGAAAGCTAGAGTGTACTCTTCTTTGTGGTCTCTTTCATACTTTCTCTTTTTCTATTTTACCCCCATCAATTTGACATCCATAATTGACAAAGTGGTCCCAATATTTTTATTTCAGTGACAAGCTGGAGACTGTTGACCTGAATCAGTCTTGTCAGTCCATTTGTCAGATCCATCTATATTTAAGTTCTTCTCCACTTTGTGTTGGACAAAATTTTCTTAGATGACCTTGCACTGCTCTTTTTGCCTCCGTGAAAACCCAGTATTTGGAAATTTTGCTCTGTTTTGGTTTATTTGATTGGATACTTCTTTGTATTTCTATGCTTATTTATTATATACTTGATCAATGTTCATTAACTTCTCACTGAGGATGATTCTTTTGTAATTAATAATTTCTCTCTTTTCCTGAAATGCTTTCACCCATTTGATTCCATTTATTTTGTTGCTGTTTTTCTGTGGCCATCTCTACACGGAGCTCAGTTCCTCTCCTAGAATTAACATCATTTAGCACAGTTCCATGAATATCTTGAACACTCATTATTTCCTTGGTAAGAAAATAAATGGAGCAAATTCTCAGTTGCTGGACATTCTATTAACTATAACTGTTTATTAAGTGGTACTTTGCACTCCTCCAGAAAATTATATTTAAAGTTCTTAGTGATATTTTGTCATTGAAATAGCAATATATGCATTTGGAATCAGTAAAGAGAAGCAATTATTTTCAGAACAATTTTAATTATTGTTGCTGTATACTAATTCTCATTGAATTACTATTCTATGTATGTATTGCACAACAACTATTCTCAATCAGAATATTGTAAAACTAAAATCCTACATGAGCAAGCTCTGTTCAAGGCCATGGGGTATATACTTGTAGCTTGCTTTGGATGTTTTGTGTCTCAAATCTTTACATTACATTAAAACAGATATTTACAAAATGAGGTAGTATAGATTAAGTTAAAGAAAAATTAAATCATGGAGTTCATTGCAATTGTAAAAAGATGCCACCTTTAAATTATATATCATATTTTTATTTATTATAAACCTATATAAATATGTCCTTAATGTCTCCACATAGGGTTAAATTCAGGGGGAGAGATCTTAAGTGGGAAGAGCAGGCATGATTTAGTTTGAAAGTGCTGTGGTAGTGATAGCTTAAGTTTCATTAGGCTGTTTAGGGGACCTTGATTGAGTCATGGGCCCTCTTTCTCTTTCAGTGTGGTATCTTCTCTTCATTCTTCACTCTCTCTCTCATTCCCTCTTTATTTCTGTTTTCTCCTCTTCTGTCCTTTGATTTCTTTTTGTGTTCCCATTAAAATGGAGACTTAAAATATGAAAGAGAATGAACAACAAATGATGATAAGATGCATTTACAGGACATATGTAAAAATAAGGGCTTTCGAGTGCAACACAATAGTTGTTTCATATGAACAAAAATGTGAACAACTATAAGGACATTTGAGTAACAGAGTGGTAAGAAAACATAAATAAAGTTGGGCAAAGAGTATGATTTGGAGAATAATAGCAATGGGAAAATTTTATCCTGATTACAGAAAGAGTTCACTCCACATGTATTCAGATCAAGAAACAAAGGAAGGTAAAATTTTGGAGTAAAGTTCAATATTTAAAGGTTCTATTGGCAGTGAGTCATCCTGTACAGTCACAGTGAGCCTTTGTACTTACCAAGTAGCTTTTATGCAAAGATTTCACAAGGCGAAGAGCTACAAAAAAAAAAAAAAAAAAAAAAAAGTCTGCTCTCATTTCAGATGGACAAGTAAATCAGAAAGAAGGTAGATTTTTGAATACTTCACTATTGGGCCTCAGTAACTTTTTCTTTTACATTCTTTTTTTCCCCCAACATTAAATGCAAAGATTTTCAATGCACAATTTAACACATTTTGAAAATGATTAAATCCATATCACTTTCATCCCTATCAAGATACAGAACATTTTTCTCACTCCAGAAGATTTTCTTGAATGGAGTCAATCTATACTCCTCTTCCCAAGAGGTGACCACTGCTTTGATTCCTCTTTTCATCATATATTAGTGTCGTCTGTTTTAAAACATACTACAAGTTAAATTGTACAGTATGTACACCTGTGTGTCCAGCTTTTTATTCATCATATTTTTTTAAATATTTACTTTTAAAAAATATTAGACTTAAAAAAAATTGACATAACACAGAGAGACCTCAAAAACCCCATATTCAGTTTCCCTTATTATTAAAGTCTCACATTACTATGGCGCATTTGTTGCAATGAATGAACCAATACTGATACACTATTACTAAGTAAAGCCCATTCTTTATTCAGATTTCTTTACTGTTTACCTAATGTCCTTTAGCTGTTCTAGGATTGCATCAAGGATAAGACACTACTTTTAGTCATTACATGCTCTGAGTTATGGAAGTTCTTGGAATTTCTTTGGTTTTTGATAAACTTGATAAGTTTGAAAATTATTGATATGATATTTTGTAGAATTTCCTCAGCTGGGATTTGTCTGATGTTTTTTTCATAATTAGAATAGAGTTGTGGGTTTGGGGTAGAAAGACGAGAGAGGAAAGTGCCATTTTCATTATATCATACCAAGCGTGCAAACTATCAAATTATTTATTATTATTAATGTTGACCTTGATCACCTAAGATACCATTTGTCGGGCTTTTCTACTCTAAAGTTAGTCTTTTTCTCTCCTCAGTGTAATAACTTGTTCATTCATTTTATTGCACATACTACAAGTTTGTCTCTTTGTGTTGCAGAGCAGTATTCAATAAATGATTATATTACAATTTTTTTATTAGCCTTTCTTTTACATGTTTTTGAGTACATATGTCTTTATTTCTCTTTGGTAAATGTCTAGAAATAGAATGATTAGATTATAAGTTTAATGTATAACTAGCTTTATGAGAAAATGCTTAATATGCAAAATGGTTATCCTATTTTACACTCTCACTATCCAGCTATGAGAATTCCAATTGTTTTGCATCTTACTAATTCTTAATATTGTGAGCCATTTTAAGTTTAGTCATTTTAGTGGATGTATAGTGGTATCTAATTGTGGTTCCGTTTTAATTTTCTTTATGACCAATAGCATTGAGGATTGTCCATGTACTTATTGGAGATTTATATTTCTTCCTTTGTAATTGCTCAGATACCATGGTATTGACTTTTCTTCTTTGCACTGCATTGACATCCTTGTCAAAAATTATTTGATTATCTAATACTAAATCAATTTCTATACCCTTATATTCCATTGATTTGAGGATCAAGACAATACCACACTGTCCTGATTAACGTTGCCTTATAATAAATCTTTTTTTTTTTTTTTTCTCTGAGATTGGGTCTCCCTCTATTGCTCAAGCGGGAGTGCAGTGGCATGATCACCGCTCACCGCAGTCTCAAACTCCCAGGCTCAAGCAATCTTTCCATCTCAGCTTCCTCGGTAGCTGGGACTACAGGTGCATGCCATCATGCCTGGCTAATTTCTTTTTTGTTTTTTTCAGAAATGGGGTTTCACCATGTTGCACAAGCTGGTCTGGACTCCTTGGCTCAAGTGATTCACCTGTCTCCGTCTCCCAAAGTGTTGAGAATACAAAGTGTGAGCCACTGTACCTGGACTATAATAAATCTTTCAATCATGTAATGTAAATCTTTCTTATTAGTTCTGATGTTCAAGATTGATTTCCATCAAACATATGTATGATAGGAGACATCTTTGTCTTTTTCGAAAGATTAGGAAAAATATATATATAGTTTTTTACCATTAGTGTGATGCTAGCTATAAGTTACTTGTAAGTGCCCTTGGTCAGATTGTTGAATTTCCTCCTTTTCCTAGCTCGCTGAGAATTTTCATGATAAATGTGGGTTGAATTTTATCAAATCCATTTTCTGACTATATTGGGGTGATTATATACATGTGCTCATTGATTTTGTTAATGTATTGAATTATACTGATTCACTTTCAAGTATTAAACCAATGCTGCATTCCTATGACAAATTTTACCTGTTCATCCTGAGTTATTCTATTTATATGTTATTTCATTCAGTTTTTGAATACTGTATTTATAAAACACTTTTATATATTATTTTTTGTTCGTATTTTTTGTAGTATTTTTGTCTTGTTATGGTTTCAAGGTTCTATTGGCCTCAAAAAATTAATAGGAAAGTATTTCCTCCTTCTCCTTTCTCTGAAAGGACTTGTGTAAAAATTAGTATTATTTCTTCCTTAGAAGCTGGGCATGGTGGCTCACGTCTGTAATCCTAGCACTTCGGGAAGCTGAGGCAGGAGGATCACTTGAGGCCAGGAGTTGGAAACCAGCCATGGTGGTGCAGACTTGTAATCCCAGCTACTCAGGAAGCTGAGGTAGAAGGAATGCTTGAGCCTAGAAAGTTGAGGCTACAGTGAGCCAAAATAATGCCATTGCATTCTAGCCCGAGTTACAGAGTGAGACTTTATCTCTAAAAAATATATAAATAAATACAAATTTTCTTCCTTAGCTATATGTTAGAATTCAACAATCTACTGAGGACCTAGATTTGCAGTATAATTCTATTTATTTTTCTATTTGTTTGTTTTCCATGTTCTTGAAAACTATTCTTTTTTAAAGTTCATTTCTATCTTCTAGTTGGCCTTCTTTTCTAGCTTCTTAATGTAGAAGATCACATCATTGATTTCAATTGTTTATTATCTTAAATAAACATTTAAAATACAAGATACAAATACATATACAAATGTATGTATTGAGATACAAGATACAAGATACAAATATTACAAAGATACAAGATACAAATATACAAAATACAAATATTATACAAGATACAAGATATAGCTAAAACAGTAAACACTTTCTAGCTGCATCACAAAGGTTTCGGTATGTTAGTATCATTATTTTAAAATATTTTCTAATTCATTTTGTGCTTCTTCTTTGGCTTAGAATATTTTTTTTTCTTTCAAACATTCAAGATTTTCTAAATACCATTAATTTTATTTATAATTAATTATGTTTGGTCAGAAAAAACTTTATTTTTCATTTTTTGAAACTTCTTCTTTTGAACTGAGAATATAGTTTATCTTGCAGAACACTCTATGTATATCTGAAAATTCTACTTTTTGATATATATTTTTGTTTATAGTTCCTATAAGTATGCATTTAATCCAAGTTGGTCAATAGTATTTTTCAATTTGTTCATATTTTTACGATTTTCTCTCTATTTTCTTGTTAATTACTGAGAGAAGGGTGTTAAAATTTTCAGCTGTGATTGTGCACTTTTGTATTTCTCCTTTCAGTTTTTTTTATTCATTGATTTTGAAGTTCTGTTACTGGATGCACAGACATTTAGGATTGTTATGTTACCATGATTAATTGATGCTTTTCTTATATATACACCTTTTAATTCATTTTCCCTGTCCTGAAGATTATGTATTAATGGAACGACTATGGATTTCTGATTATTATGATTTACATGGCATATTTAATCTCATAATTTTAGTTTCATGCTAGCTATGACTTCAAATGTAAGTATTTATCTTCTGAAAATAGCATGTATTTCAGTCTTATTTTTTATCCAGCCTGAAAATCTTTGTCATTCTGATTTTTAGTCTAATTGCATATAATTATTAATATGACTTTATTTAAATCTGCCATCTTGCTGTTAGTTTTCTATTTGTTTCATTATAGCTGTACTTTTGGTTAAATTTATGCACTATGAAAATTCAGAGTACTAAACCCAAAATGGATGTTGGTTGTTTTACTTAATCAAAAACTCTCTTCCAAAAAATGTCTTTAATGTACAGAAGAATAAACTGAGAAAATAGTTTTAATAACTTATCTATTATGGCTCGGTTATTTTGACTGTTTCTTAACTTTATTCTAACCAGTATTAGAATATTACTTATATTATTTATAGGATATCATTTAGTCTAATATTTTAGCAAGTACACAAAAAATTCATTGAATGGAATGTTACATGTGTTTATCACCTCACACTCCTCTTTTTTCTGTCTCTGGTTTTAGCTTTGCTTATTAATTAAAGATACAAAAAAAAATGTACCTACTAAAATGAATAATGTTTTTTTGACTGTCTGGCAATCATTCTACTGATTTTCCTCCCACAAAGGTATAGGTTATTATATGTATGTCTATACAAAATATATTTCAAAATAATGTTGATACTCTCATATCATAAACATTTACATGCTAATAAATACAATTTTTAATGAAATGATATTGAAAATGTTAAGATTTCGTTTAAGGTTTAGAAGGTGATTGAATTAAATGTTTTAACATTCTTCCACCAGTGATATTTGATTGATTTTTTTAATCTTAGAATTTGAGGTATGAAATAAAATTTTACTGTTATTTTACAAATTGGCATTTATAATTTTTGTCACTGTACAACTGGCTAAAATGATATTTATATAAGCCCGAATTTTAGAATTCTGTTTTATGACAACTATTAAGTCTGTATACAAATTGATACAACTTAGAAAATGAAGGTATCAAATGTCATGCTGTGTCTCAAATATAATGCATCCAGTAAGTCAAATTTGTGTAATATCTAATTGAGTGATGGCTAAGCTAAAAGCCTAGACTTCACTGTTACACAGTATATCCACATATCAAAACTGCGCTCCTATCCCCTAAATTTATACTGAGAGCTATGTAAACATGTCAACCATCTCGTATTATCGTCATGTGTTATGTTGCTTGTATTTTAAGATGAGCATCTTAACTTGTGTTTCCTATAAAGTCGTGCCTCAGTCAAGGACCTTTGTTCAAGTGGTTCATTTAGTAGATAACCCAGGGAGTAAGAGTAAAGAATCAGGGATCATTAGTCAAGGACAGTGGGAAAGCCAATGCAAGTGGATTAGGGCTTTTAAGTTGACCATTATGAACCACAGGGGCTGGGACCACCTGTAAAACATACAGTCTAGTTCCTAAATTTTTGCCCCTTGAACGATAGGAGGTGGGAGTTTTTTTGCTTGTTTTTTGTTTTACTTTTTTTTTTCAATTATACTTTAAGTTCTAGGGTACATGTGCTCAACGACAACGTGAAGGTTTGTTACATATGTATACATGTGCCATGTTGGTGTGCTGCACCCAACTCGTCATTTATGTTAGGTATTTCTCTTAATGCTATTCTTCCCCCTTCCCCCTACCCCATGACAGGCCCCAGTGTGTGATGTTCCCTGCCCTGGGTCCAAGTGTTCTCATTGTTCAATTCCCAGCTATGAGTGAGAACATGCGGTGTTTGGTTTTCTGTCCTTGCGATAGTTTGCTGAGAATGATGGTTTCCAGCTTCATCCATGTCCCTACAAAGGATATGAACTCATCCTTTTTTATAGCTGCATAGTATTCCATGGTGTATATGTGCCACATTTTCTTAATCCAGTCTATCATTGATGGACATTTGGTTTGGTTCCACATGTTTGCTATTGTGAATAGTGCCGCAATAAACATACGTGTGCATGTGTCTTTATAGTAGCATAATTTATAATCCTTTGGGTACATACCCAGTAATGGGATTGCTGGGTCAAATGGTATTCCTAGTTCTGGATCCTTGACGAATTGCCACACTATCTTCCACAATGGTTGAACTAGTTTACACTGGAGGTGAGACTTTTTATATACCCATTAGTGATGGTTACCCTGGAAGAGGTACCCTTGCCCTTACAGGCTGAATGGGCTCCCGTAGCATAGGAAAAATTTGGAGGCAAAGGGCACCCTTGGGTATAAACCTTCATAGCAGAATGTGAATCTAAGCTAGCACAGTTACAATGGAAATCAACAGTAGGCTAAGAGTAACAGTATTACTAATTTTAAGTTGACATACAATTTTGACTCAAAAACTTGGAAAAAGAAATTATTTGTTAAAAAGTAGACAAATGATTAGAAAAGCCAATATTAGATTATCCTAAACTAATAAAATTAGAAAGGTTTTACACAAAACAGAGATTAGAATAGGAAAGACAACCTCCCAGAGAGGACTTGCTCTTAAGGGGGATAGAGTACACCTCTGACTGTGAGCAAATTTACCCTGGCCGGGACCAGTTGAACTTAGTAAATTTAATTTTGGAAAAGCAAGAGGAGGATTAGCTGGTAAGAATCTGGAAAGAAATTAATGTGAATAGTCAAAGAAAAAGAGATGAAAGATAAACAAGAAAGAGAAAAAAGAAAAACATACACATGACAAGGAAACTTGGAAGTATTTAGGCACCAGCAGTAGAGACCTTGATCATATAGGTTTTGCCATCTCAAAGAAAAAAGAAAATAGTTTGGAAATGTAATGGAAAGTCATTGGGAGAGAGAAAGGAAGATTAAAACAGGAGGAAACAAAGGGAATTCACTCAGGGTAATGATAAATAACAGTGGCTTGTTACAGATATCCTTATTAAAAGTTAGGGGTTGTGTCCAAATAAATATTAGGGTGTGGTATACAGGTTTTAATCAATCACAAATAACACTGATTTGATCATACAGTATGGTGAAAGTATTGAAATATTTCATGACATATTTTCATTGCATATTGAGTACAAAATATTCTATAGGTCTATTACAGAATTAATAAGACCGTTATGAAAATTAGGATACCTAGAATGTGTAATATATTGGCTATATGCCATTACAATCAACCAATAGTACACATACTACATATATTACACACACCCATGTATTTTGGCTTACATTAAATTTAAATGTGATTCATTTAGATATCAATAAGCTAACATATCTTAAATTTGGGGGGAAATTAGGCATTTTCTAAAATATGTACAAATAATTTAATAAGTTTTAAAAGATAATGTTCACCATTACACTTAGTTACAAACTAATGTTTATATGATCATAAAACATGCAAATTTTAAGTGAATGTGATTTTTTTCCTGTGATTGCCTTTTTCAAGGTACAATTTATGAATTAAATTTTCCAGACTAAAAGTGGTTCATTTTACGATGAAATTATCATTAATCATGGACTATATAAACCAGTCTTTTTGACTACAATTGGATATTAACTGAATATTGAGTATGAATCCTAAAGCTGACACCATGAATACACATATTTCATTTCCTGTGGTTTGAGTCACAGCCACTTGTCAATACACATTGCAACCTTTTGCATTCTGAATAAATTTTCAGGTAAATATTTTAACAGAAAACACTCACATAATAAAGTACACCTCTCTGACTCTAAATGCAAATACAATCTCAATAGAAAAAAAGGTACCCTCGGGTAATTTAGCTGCTCTTTTGTCCTGTTCTCCACTGAGTGCCAAAATATGGAAAAACGAGCAGTTCTCAATTCAACCATTATGGAGGGTAAAACCAATGTAACGTTTCACTGCCCTCTACAGGATGCAAATGTAAGCTGTTTGGATGGAACTTTTCTTCTCATATGTATATAATTTTAAAATGAAACTCTCAAGAAAGGATCCAGAATTAAAAATAGCAGTGATAGAGCAAAGGGGGGGATGCAAATTGAGTTTTCTGTAAAATTAATGAATTTGTGAAGACATACAGTACCCAGCAAGATTTCCCCAAACCGAAAATAAAGAGCAATAAAAATGCCACACGATGATAAGGTGGCGAGAGATTGTATGAAATGTTCAAATGAGAAAAACAGAGAAAAAAAAGTAAAGAGGAGAGAGGGAGGGAAATTGTTATTGGAGATGAATGGGTGTTATTGTTTGATCTCATTTTTTTAATCCCTTTTTGTTTGTATAATTGCACTTGATTGCTGAAATGAAAAGTGTAAAGTGATGGATTAATTAAAAGAATATGCAACCACTTTTCCTTTCTTACAGAGAAAAAAAAGAGTTTTATCCCTATAAGATCCCATCCATAGCCTTCACTCTGAACTATAGCGGGTTTTGAAAGTCATTTACATAATAGCTAACAAAAATGTACTCAGCAAAACACCGGGCTTTCTAAACACAGGAGATAATTATGTTGGAAGAATGATATTCCATTGCCATCTCCATTTTCAAGATGCATTTATTTTTCCTGTACACAACAAAGAACAACCAAACACATATTAACATATATTGTGTAGGTGTGTGCCCTTAGAGTGACAAGATACAGGGAATTGGATTTGATGGGGCTAAGGCAGAGCAAAAACCAGAAAGGAAAGAAATACTGCATTCTATTCCTGGCATATATATACCACCTGAATGGTATTTTTCATTATCTCCAGCACTGGGAACATTCTACTATTCCACTGGGAAGTCATAGCAGAAGAGATATAATTATCAGCAGAGTAATGGGGATGCTCTTGCTAATGGCCAGCTATTCAAATATCTCAATATAATCGTCTTGCCCAATCTCTCCCCATTGCATACTCTTCTGGAGAAACTCATCATTTTTTCCACTTACTCCAGCATAATGAATTCATTTTGCATTTTCTTTGTGAGAAATTAAGAGGAATCGCAATATAATGTGTTGACATTTGAAATTCTGCACAGAAAATTTTAGGCTGGCAATTTAGTTTAATCACAAGCTAGCAGGGAGATGTTGTTTATTAAATTGGTTCCCAGTGTATAAAATGCGTATTTTCTTTGTAAACCTTTGCCTTTGTACCTTGGTTTGGACTTCTTCTTTTCCTTTTTTTAAAAATAAATCTCAATTTTCTCAAAAGAAAAAATAACATACCCCCAACTGAAGCTCTGTGTTCTCTGAGCCTTTTTTATGGTCAAAATTCTTGACACTAAATATAAGCATTGAGTAACAGACCCTTGAGAAAAGGTTAAAAAAATAAAATAAGTGAGAAGTCACCTTTAAGAAAGGCCACCAAAGTGTGCTTTATTTTTCTGTGCCATTATGCCACTGGGTTGGCCACTGCTATAGGAAAAATTCTTTCTTATTATTACACTAAAGCTATTCTGTTTATTTGTTCAAATCTGAGTTTGGGTAACCATTTCCATATTTTCTGCCCCTTATGTTTTTGTTTTTTATAGAATTTTCATTAAATTGCTCTAATAAGACTTGTAAACAGCTAATAAAACAGCCTTTCCGCTTTCTCTAGGGAATGTTACATTTCTGGGCAGGTGAGAATGTGAACAAGTTATTTAAAAAAACTCCTATTGGAATCATTGAGTTGGAAGATGATTTAGCCTTCCTTTTACATTAGAAACTTTGCTAAGGTCCAACATTCGTAAAAAGAAGGTGGAGGAGAGCAAGTCTGAGTGTGAAACCTGTGTCATCAGTTGATGGGAAGCAAGAAGATGAAAAAAGGGTGCCACATTTTGATGACCTTTCTAGCATGTCTCACATTCTTGCTTTACTTGATTCTTCTAAATTATTTTCATATTCAAACAAATATTGTGCTAACATAGCACCTAAAGTTTGTTAAAGAAGGCATTCAGGAAAATATATTCAGAGGGCATATTCACTCCTCTAATTTTCTCTAGTCGATTCTGACCAGAACCCAGATTAGAATTGTTGCATCCCTCCCTAAGTTTACCTGAGGCCTCTGGGAAGAGACGTGAGGAAAAGACAACTTGGCCTCGACTTTAAAAAGGGCAGTAAAAGTCATCTTTAGAAACTAGCATGCATCCAGCAGAATTACTCCAGGTTCCATAAGAGCCAAAGCCTTGCCACCTACTTAGTCTAATGTACCCCTACTTAATATCTTGTGGTTGGTACTGTATACTGAATTCCCTTCATTTCTTGCACTATGCCGCTATACTTGATTGCTAAGGGTATGCCTGGCCACTCCAAGTTCTTGGTTAAAATTAGTCTAGAATTTTACACTTTCATTGAATCACAATTTTCTTTCAATCTTTTTACATTAGCATTCCTTTGAATGTCATAATTCTTCTTTTGTAACTCTGTATATTATTATCAATAATAAAAAACACTCTGATTATTTCTTTTTCTTTTCTTTTCTTTTTTCTTTTATTTTGAGGCAGAGTTTCACTCTTGTCACGCAGTCTGGAGTTCAACGGCTCAATATTGGCTCACTGCAACCTCTGCCTCCAGGGTTCAAGGGATTCTCCTGTCTCAGCCTCCCAAGTAGCTGAGACTACAGGTGCCTGCCACCATGCCCAGCTAATTTTTGTATTCTTAGTAGAGATAGGGTTTCACCATGTTGGCCAGGCTGGTCGCAAACTCCTGCCCTCTTGACCTACCCACCTAGGCCTCCCAAAGTGTTGGAATTACAGGCGTGAGCCAGTACACTTGGCCAATTATTTCAACTATTAAATAATTGCACTGCCATAACCATTACAATATGCAATTTGTCACTTTGTTTTGATTGATGCTCTCTTGGTCTAAAATACAGTGTTTTCTTTAAGAAAGATGGTTATATCTTTCAAAGTAAAGATCTTACATAAAGGGATAGTGTCTCAGTTTGTTATTAAAGATCTTTCATCAGCTAAAGGAAAGTGGAAAGAGAGTAAGGAGAAACCCACCACAACTCTCCCAAGTTGTGACTGTAAAATTGTTCTGTATGTGTTATATTAATAACATTGTGATGCATTGGTGTTTTCAAACTCCAGTCAATAGCCTACTTTTTATTACTCACAGAGAAGTGAAAGGAAGCAGGGAACAAGTGAGTGATTGCAAAGTGTATATGTTTAAGAGCATGTTCATCAAAAAAGCAGCTCTGGGTTACGGTCTGAAAGGCATTATGTTATTAAACCAAGAACACTTGATCAGAAATCAGGAGCCTGAGTTCTAGTCTCAAATCTAGTCCTAACTAACTTGCTATATGGTTGGAAATTTGAATCAAAAAGGCCTTTAATTCAGCTAAAAAATGAGGGCATTGGACTTGGTTTTGTGCCACACCACTTTCAGTTTGAAGTAATTATAATTACATTATTTAGACTGAAAGTAGCTTTCTGAAAACCAGGCTATCAACGAACAGTAGACATGAATTATTATCTATAGTAATTTTATTTGAAATAATTTGTTTTTAATAAGTTTTTGGTACCAAGTAAAGGGGAAATGTTATAATGTCTTAGGACTAGGTTTCAGGGAAGAAATATGGCAAATAGCATCAAGCAGCCCACTATGAAGAATTTGTGAAATGTCTAGTGCCTTAAATATCATGAAAGATAGAAAACATTCCAAAATACCTGAAATAGTCTCTTATTTATGCAGTCTCTTCTTTAGGGGAAGGTTCAAGTATAACCTTTTATAAAAGTATGATGCAATGAAGTGGCAAACAGTACAGTTCTATGAAGAAGTATGATAGAATTTCAGATAATGACATGAATGAAGCAGTCTTATAAGAACAGTTGGGCTCTGACAAAAGTTTTAGAATGATTGATGGTTTGAACACAAAAGAGGGAATTACTCAATTAAGGCAGAGAAGTTAGACAGGGCATTCTGTGCTAGACATCTTTTAGAAGCTATAGGCAGCTTCTCTAATGCTGTGTTGAGTGACAATGGGTTTGTGAAGAACAAGTCCAACACACAACTGGGAATCCTAAAGGGTTTCAACATATTTTGAAAGAATTTAATGACAATGAATACCAAAAGACACTATATTTATGGCTTACCAAAAATAGAGTGTCTATCAAGACAATCAAACCTGTACACTTTCTTTTCCTAAAGACTTCTATGGAGCTCCTCTTTGGCATACAATAGAATGCACTTTCTTACATTAATTTCCAGGTACAGGTCTCTGACCAGGGCAATTATAGAGAAAATAGAAATTTATCTTAACATGCAGTTCCTAATAACAATTGCACTATAGTAATTTCATTGTGTATTTAACTTAGGCAACATTTTTAAAGAAAACATGTGTTGATGTTAAACACATGTATAAATGTTTAGTTCTACGGAGTAAAGCAGAAAGAATGTTTTCTAAGAGTTTTGTGTGCTCTTTTAGAATTCTAGTAAACAATTATGGCAGGTGTCCACAAACGTCTTTGTTCATGTACCACAAAAAGACTTTTGAAAAACTATTTACCCTCTAACATATTTTTAACTTGACATCTAAAAGTTTTTATCATAAACTTATGATGCAAGGATACAAAATAAATACATTATAAATGTTGACATTTAAATATAAAATTGTTAAATCATCCTATTAAGTGTATACAATGGAATCTAAATACTATGATTTGAAAGTGACCATCATTATTAAAACAGTAGATGACAGAAAATTCCTTAATAATTTATCATTTTAATACTATATCATCTTTTTGTTGAAAGAATTTAACTTTATGAATTGAAATAAATATGCTCATACATATCTCAATCTCACAATATCTCATTCTGAATTTTAATTGAGGTAGACTTGTTAACAGATAGATGACATATGATAGAGATAGATAGATAGGTAGATATTTAGATGGATAGAAAATAAAGTTGGCTGGGCATGGAGGCAAATACTGTAATCCCAGCACTTGAGGAGGCCAAGGCAAGTGGATCACCTGAGGTCAGGAGTTAGAGACCAGCTTGGCCAACGTTGTGAAATCCCGTCTCTACTAAAAATACAAAAATTAGCTGGGCGTGGTGGTGTACGCTTGTAATGCCAGCTACATGGGGGCTGAGGCAGGAGAATCACTTGAACGTGGGAGGGGAAGTTGCAGTGAGCCGAGCTCATGCTACTGCACTCCAGTCTGGGTGACAGAGCGAGACTCTGTCTCAAAAAAAAAAAAAAAGATAAAAGAAAGTCAATGCACCATGGGGAAGATCATTCTAAGATCATTCTCCGGTAAGAGAAGGACAGTTGGCAAATAAGAGTTGGAGAAGGAGAATTGGACTCAGAATTTTTGGGGGGTAATATGAATTTTGCAATAACATATATTTTAGGGAATACACGGTCAGATCTTCAACTACATAGTTGTATAGTATAACATAGCATAGTATAGTATGTGTTCTCTGAAATTTTTCATGCCCAGTTGTCTCTAGGAAATACTTGGCGCATTCCCATAAAGACATGCTCCAGTATGAAATCTGCTTCAGAAAAGCAGACCTCCACATCCCTCCTCCCAAGAGTAGGTTCTGCTCCCATGATCAAAATTTTTATTTCCTCATTTCAGCGTGGGCACTTTTCCTGCTACAGATCTCAGCTATGTGCCACATGCTCTAAATCTATTGTATAATTTAATCCTTTCAGAAAACCTGTGAATTGTGTCCTTTTTTCTTTTTTTTACAATTATAGTCATACAAAACTGAGACTCAAGGAAATTAAGTAAATTGTTCACAGTTTCATTAAAAAGAAAAGGCAAGTCTGGAATGCAACCAAATCTGCCTAATTTCAACAATGTATATCCCAAGCCCTCTGTCAACTTAAATAATGAAGAGGTTTTTTGTTACAGTTTTTGAGGAATCTACAGCTCTAATATTTTAAGGCTCTAAGATAGTGGCTGAAACAGAGTTTTGAGTGATACTAGAATTTTGGCCTGAACATAAAGCCAATATTTGACTCTATTTGAAAATGTTAGCTTATTTTTCTGAAGCTTCTTTCTCAACAGGACCATCAAATTTTGAATAACAGAGACTTTTTTAACTTTAGAAAGTTAGAAAATAATCACATTGTCTCCAGATTTCTTCCATGTGGCCCTCTTCAGTTATACGTGTCAGTACAACATTTTTTTTAAGTGGAATGCCAAGACTTACCGTCATATAGTTCCCATGGGTATTGATTTCCTAGAATAATAAATAATTTGTTCTTCCAATTGTGTGTGGGTGTGTGTGAGCATAGGTAGGGTGATGGAATTTGGGAAGTGAGATGGAGAATAAAACATTTGTTTAACTTTTGTCCTCTCATCTAAACAATGTATTTTTGCCTTGAGAGATTCTTATAACGTAGCAGTCAGTTCTGTGCTCTGCTCTTTTCAGAAAGAATGACACACTAATTTTCACTTCAAAGCCTGACAGTTTGTAAACTTGTCTTACACCATTAATTTTGGAAGCCATCTTCCAATGTCTTTCAGGGAGAAATTATCAGTCAACTGTGTTTGGTTTATGAAAATAGAAAAGCACTTCTGAAAAAATAGAAAATAAAAAGAAAGAAAATGGAGCTTTAAGTGGTTAAAAATCAAAACCCTCAATTCTAGTGCATAACATGTCAATAAAAAGTAAAAAACAATGCTCAACTTGGTGAAAAACAGAAAAATAATACCATTTAGTTCAAGACTTTTTTAAGACAAACACTATAACATATAGTTGGCAGATAAAAACATGGAATTGTTCCAGACATACCTGCAACACACACACATATACATACAAACACATAAAAAATAGTGGATGTCTACTGCTTTGTTCCAGAATTGAAAGCAACCTAACTTTTAGTAGCTATTTTTAACAGATTCTATTTTAAATTTTGGCACAGTTGTAACCTTAAAAACGATGTCATTTTCTAAACATAAGTGTAAACACATTGAAAGAAAGGAAGAATAAAACTGAAATTTTAGCATATAAAAACTTCCTGCTGTTGTTGTCTGAAATTCTTCACAATTTCATCCTTATGCTATCCCATACATGTTGCTCCTCAGCCTAAACCAATATTGGACTTCCAATACTGGCCACTTATTCCAAAGCACACACCAGGCAGAAAGTTACTTAGATATTCAAATCACCTCCACTCCCGGTTTACTTCATATTCGCCCCCAGCCTTCTCTGAAGCTTTGCATTTGAAGTGTTGCCTCCCTCTCTCTCCTTACCTGTGATTGGCCCTTTCTATGTGCCCATGATTGTTTTATATGGAATATGTTGTATAAAACCCAAATAAATCCTATGAGATACAGGTTAGTAATAAATAGGCTAGAGATGTTATGCAAAGTATACCGCCATATTTGTGTAACAGCATTTTGGTCCATCACAGATGGCATATGGTGCTGAAAATGTCATAGCACAATGCGTTACTCACTTGTTTGTGATGATGCTGGTATAAACAAACCTACGGTGCTGCCAGTTGTATAAAAGTCTAGCACATACAATTATATACTGGCAATAAACGACTATGTTACTGGTTTATGTATTTGCTGTACTATTCTTTGTATCATTATTTTAGAGTGTACTCACTCTCTCTTTCTCTCTCTCTCTCACCATTTATATATATATATATGTATATGTATATATACATATATATATATGTCCTTCAGGAGATACTCCAGAAAAAAGCATTGTTGTCATAGGAGATGACAGCCCCAGTTCTGTTATTGCCCTTGAAGACTTGTCAGTGGGACAAGATGTGGTGGTGGAAGAAAGTAATATTGATGATTCTGACCCTGTATAAACCTAGGCTAATGTGTGTATTCTTGTGTTAGATTTTAACAAAAAAAAAAAAAGTTTAAGAAAAAAGAAAAAAATTTTAAAAAAGAAAAAGCTTATACATTCAGAATATAATTTTTTTGTATAGTTGTACAATGTGTTTGTATTTCAAGCTAAGTGTTATTAGCAAAGAGTAAAAAAGTTAAAAAATAAACATTGATTAAAAAGTAACGGTAAGCTTACGTTAATATAGTATTGAAAAAATAAAAATATTCTTAACTAAATTTAGTGTAGCCTAAATGTACAGGGCTTATAAAGCCTATGGTAGTGTCCAGTTATGTCCTAGACCATCACATTTACTCACCACTCACTCACTGATTCACCCAGGCCAGCTTCCAAACCTGCAAGCTCCATTCATGGTAAGTTCCCTGTACAGGTGTGCCAAAAAACAAACAAAAAAAGCTTGATACTGTATTTCCGCTATATGTTGCCTATGTTGGGGTATGTGTACGTGTACAGATACTTATAATTGTGTTATAATTGCCTACAATATTCATTATAGTAACATGCTGTATAGGCTTGTAGCCTAGGAGCAATAGCTATATCATACAGCCTGGATATGTGGTAGGTTATACCATCTAGGTTTGTGTAAGTACACTCTAGGATGTTTGCACAACAGCGAAATTTCTTAATGTATTTCTCAGAATTTATCCTTGTTAGGTGATGCATGACTATATGTGGTTACATCATGTAGACATTTTTGTATAGAATTAAAATGCATAAATTTCAGACTTCAAATGTGATTCATCCATTGTGTGACACTGCTTCTCAAATTGGTGATTAACTGCCTATGTGATCACCTGCAAACAAAAGGTTTGAAGGTATCAATTCTAGTTTTAGTTCTGCTGCTACCTTTGGTCTTGTTTTCTAATATTGTGAGCCTCAAGATCCTTCATTAAAAATATGCCCAGTGATATTCTCTTCCATTTATTCCTGTTGTCCTATTTACCATAACTAATGGGGGTGATAACTGTTTACTTTTGCTATGGACTGAATGTATATGTTCTTTCTAAATTCATATGTTGAGATCCTAACCCCCAATGTGATGACATTAGGAGATGAGGATTTTGGGGAGGTGATTAGATTCTACCCTTATAAATGGAATTGACTGCTTTAAAAAGAGACTCCTGAGAGCTTTCTCACTCTTTTTGCCATGTGCAAACATAATGAGAGAACCACATATGAGCCAGGAACCAGGCCCTCACCAGACACTGAATCAGCCAGCGCCTTGATTCCGGCCTCCCCAGCTTTCAGAACTGTGAGAAATAAATGTTTGTTGTTTAAACCACCTATTCTATATTTTTATTATAGCAGCCCAATTGGACTAAGATGAATTGCATTGGTTAAAAGTGAGGCAGTATGCAAATAGTTTTGCCAACAGTATCTGACTTACTCTTTATAACATTAGCTTCAGGAGTTATTCATTTTATAGATAGGAATCTGATATATTACTTATTTTTGTGGCATAATTCTGAGAACTAGAGTCAGGATTCAAACTAAGATTTGTCTGAATAATGTAACTAGATTCTTACTTGTAGCTTCCCTCTGCCCTGTTACATCATTCCTAGAAAAATGAGAGTTCAGAAAGAGAAAAAAGTTTTGGAATATTCTGGAAGGCCTATAGAGAAGTAGAAATTGAATAGTGCCTCAATGGTAAGTTGTTTCATTAACCACGGAGAAAAACAAGGTGAATTTGAGTAATGGCTTATTCTCAGGAACAAGTCCTAACCTGTAAAAGAACAGATTTTAAAAGTGTCCGGAATAGAGAGAAAAAGCATAAAGCAACATAATTTTAAAATGTTTAATGTCAACTTTGGACCATACTTTTTTCTTTTCCTCTTCTCCTCCCCTATTCAAAACACTTGCAACAAGGAATCCTGCAGTATCTTCCCTATCTAAGATTTCATGCACAGTAGAAATTACAGCAGAAGTTTGTGCAATATTTACAGAATGAGGAGGTAATACTGAAATCCAGAGGAAAAAAAATAAAGAGAACGCTGTATAGAAATCAAATCTTGGGAAGCATGCAGTCTAATCTTGCTCAGAGAATGTTAACTTTATGATCTGCAAGGTTTCATCAGAAGAGAAAACTAAAAATAGAAAGTGTGGGATAAGTGAGTGGGATATATAGCTTAAAAAAAAAGAAAGAAAGAAAACTACTCACAGCTTAAAGGTTTAGAAAACTCTCTCTGCCACAGGTCTGAAAGAATAAATTACATCAAGAGCTGTTTTACTGTTTTCTTTATTTTGGGGGAGTGCAATGCGGATTGATTTGGAGTGACCTGTATTTAAAAGCCTTGACATTCTTGGAAACTGAACAGTTCTATTGCAGTGTGCACAGTGACATCGCTCTTCTCCTCCTCCTCCTCCTCCTCCTTGCCGCAGCACAAAGCAGTAACTTTTATACAATCTGACTTCTCAACTCCTGTCTTCTTATTTTCTCAACACAACAGGGCAGCCATCTATCCTGTTCTTGTTCCATATGACCTTCCGGGGATCTCTGGGTTTCGTTTTTCTGGCTTCATTTTTTCTCTACTTTGAGAGTTTAAATGTATGGAGGTGGAGCTGGGAAAGCAGAAACCGAGGCTGAAAAGGGAAACATAAATTCTGCAGTACCACCAATTGTCCATTAGTGATATTCATGCCTATAACATGATCCAGTAGGAACACGGCTAGCACAATTCCAAAGTACACGTTGCAGTATTTGTTGAAATACGCACACATACACGTAGAGTCCCTCACACTGAAAAACTTTGTTCAATTCAGATGTAAGCAACATTCCCTTGGATTGTGAAAAGCCAGTTGTTGAAGTCGAAGAACACGGAATAACAAGAATGTTTACCAGAAGAAGGAGAAGAAAAAAGGAGAGAGAGAGGATTAAATGCTCACTTAGATGCCCACTCCACATCTGAGGTAAGGACTACCCAAAAGAACTCTGGCAGAGTTAAGTCAAATCGTGACTGAGTAATATGTATTAGGCACTGCTTCCTGAAGTCCTAGAAAGCTCTCTTCAGATAGAACGCCACGTTCTCATTCCACTCAGTTAATGGCCTTGCCTCATATTTCAGGAAGAAAATACGATTTTTTTCTAAATTACAGTCATATGGTCTCATGGACAAATCTATTCTACTCTTATCTGCATCCTTCTCTCTCTCTCTCTCTCTCTCGCTGTTATATTCAAGGAAGTGCCACTCCTCCAAATACCACTCTCACTTTATGTCCTAGATCTAAATCTCACAAATATTTTTACTTCTCTGAAAAATAACAGATTTTCAGATGAAATCTTTTCTTTATCCTATGTTTCTCTCTCTACCAGATTATTCATACGAAGTTTTCCAGCCTCATGATGTCCAACACGGTGGCCCCAAAATACATGGGGCTATTTAGAACTTGAAATGTGTCTAGTTCGAACTGACATAAACTGAACTGTAAAATACACGACGAATCAAAGACTTAGTGACAAATAAAGTAAAATATCTGATTAATAATTTTTTTATTTTGACACATTTTTAAATGATAACATTTTGAATATATTTGGTCAAATATATCTCTATCTCTATCTATCTATCTATCTATCTATCTATCTATCTATCTATCTATCTATCTATTTTTTAGATGGAGTCTTGCTCTGTCACCAGGCTGCAGTGCAATGGCACGATCTCAGCTCACTGCAATCTCTGCCTCCTGGGTTCAAACGATTCTCCTGCCTCAGCCACCTGAGTAGCTGGGACTATAGACAAGTGCCACCATGCCCAGCTAATTTTTGTATTTTAATAGAGACGGGGTTTCACCTTGTCCAGGATAGTCTCAATCTCTTGACCACGTGATCTTGCCCGCCTCGGCCTCCCAGAGTGTTGGGATTACAGGCATGAGCCACAGCGCCTAGCCAATAACATATATTTAAAAAATCAATTTTAGTGGTTTCTATTGCTTTTCAAATGTGCCTTTAAGGCATTTAAGTGTACATATGCCTGTTTTTTTTTGGTTTGTCTTTTTGATTGCTTTTTATTGGCCTTTAATTTAATCATCCTTTAAAAGCTTCCTGAGAACACTTGAAAAATTTTCTGATTCCTTGTATGTCTAGCCATGTCCTCATGTGTTGACTATTTGTCCTAAGTTCTATTTCTCTGGCTATCTAAAAAACTTCTCCAAGAGATAGACCCTGTTCCTTCTGCATGCTGAGAAAGGTCTGTATCCTATAGACTTTCAAAGTTAACTATTTAGGCAATAACTCCTCATGTAATTTGAGACAACTCTACTGTATCCAGTTTCTTAATGGACATGTTTACTTGAAGGATATTTCATAGACATTTTAAAACTAGAATTATTGATACACACATGAGCCCACATATGTAAACACACAAAGATTTGTTTGTCCCTGTGTCTTCTCATACTAAACGATGTTATGAAACATGAAGTTGTTCAGATCTGAAAAGTAAGATTTTTCCTTGATTCCTTTCTATAGAAAATATATCTGAAAGCTCTAGTTTTTCTGCCTCCAAACTATATGTATTTCCAATCTGACCATTTATCTCCATTTCTAGAGCAATCAGTTTTGTCCAGGTAACGATGCCCAGGACTGCTTTCTAACTGGACTTCCTGTTTTTGCTCTTGCTCCTCTTCAATCTATTCCCTACAGCCAGGAGAGAAAGTAGATGATCGACCATATAGTCTAATATTAAAAATCTTCAGCTTCACTTAGATTAAGCACAAACTCCCAAATGTGACTTATATGACTTTTCATGATATGGCAACATCCAGCCTCTGCAATCTTTGCTTTTATCACTTCCCACCTTGCAAACTCTGCTCTAATCCCTCCTGGAAATCAATCACTCTAGCCCCTGCTCAAAGCCACCAAGCTCTTTCCTGCCTCTGCATTTCTACCTCTGCTGTACTCTAGGCTCTGCCCTAAACCTTTGCATGACTAGGTGTTTTACAATTTCAGGACTTCGCTTCGAAGTCCCCTGCTCAAAGAGGTCTTCCTTAGCTCACTGCACAGCCTAACATAGCTCAAGCTACTGAAACATTATTTCTTTACTTCCTACCACAGAGCTCTGTTTTTTTTCTTTATAGTAGTTCTCACAAATAACTTCTTTATTTATACTTACTTATTCATTGTATGACATCTTTCCCATAATGTTAGAGCTGAAATGGCAAAGATCATATTGTCTTGTAGACCACTGTCTTCTGATCCATACAGAAAGCTTGACACATGAAAAGTGTTCAATAAACATGGACTGAATAAATAAAATTAATGTCTATGGGCTTCCAGGAACCTATTTATCATATAAATTCAAATTTTATAATTATTGGTGAAATATGTTAGATGACATCATATTTTGAAGCTTCTTTTGAATAGTAGGAAAACCAAAGGAGACACTGATTGCTTGCATTTATCATGAGTATGTTCAATGAAGTAGAGAAGGCCTGGACAAAGGGGTAAGAAGATATGTTTAGAGCATTGAGTATTTTTATAAATGTAGAAACAGGTTTTTCAATAATAAAACCACAAATTCACTGTCATTAGCAATTATTATTAAGACTTCAGGGCATCATGTGAGAGACATAGAGGAAACTGGGTATCTAATTTAATCTATCCCTATATCACTGTAGAAGCCACTCATAATATGATTGTCAGTCATTTATTTTTGTACTTGTTATCCAGCCGTGAACACACATACAAACATTCACTCACAGAAACAATGAAAATAGCATGAAAGAGGATTTTGAATAAGAAAATGTAACGCTTGTTATTCAAGCACTCTTTAGAAATTCAATATAAAGAAATAAATAACCAACTTGAAGAATTTGGCTAGACAAGAGTAAAAGAGGAGGAAAATTGGTCTTTGGTGGTGTGTGGAAGCTATATGTCATAGCTTCAACTCATATCAAAGACAGGAAAGTAATTAATAAAGGATGTGCTGTAGAAATAAGATTGAATGTGTGCTCAACAGAAATAAATGTCAGTTTTGCTTGATGACACTGTCCATTGAGAAACAGAAATTGGAAATTGGTAATCCTATATTATAAATCTCGTGGAATATCTCTATTTTTATATAAAATTTCAACCAGCAAGTTTTATTCAGAAGTTGAACTTTCCTGTAGCTAATCTAAAGGAGTCACTGATTTCAATGAATTGCTAAAGTGTTAGTGCAGCTATTGTTAAAAACGTGTAAAATGTCTTCGAACTATAGAATTTGCTGTTTGAGTCTAATTCTAAGCTCCTTTAAAAATGTTCTTTCTTTCCTCTCAGTTGAAACTTGAATGGAGGTGGGTGGAGAAAGACATGTCAGGTATTAGGATTCTGATTTTGCAAATTTCTTTAAGAATTGTGATTTGGTTGTTCAGAAAAATCAGCACAAATGAGGTAATTTCTTTAAAATAAAAGTTATATGGGTGCAATTTGCATTTCGTTAATCTGGTCTTTAAAAGTTACCTTCCCCCCTCTTTCCAAACTGTCATATCACACCATCATGTTATAAAAATGTTATCTCTTATTAAGTATTGCAGAACTTCATAGTTAGAAGAGGAAATAGAGTTACTTTCGTCAAACATTCTCATTTTGCAAATGTGAATATAGAGGCTAGAGAGCTTAAACGGGTTGCAAAGACTCAGCTCACTCAGTGTTAGTGCCAGGCCTAATCTGCAGTTATATCTGGGAGTGACCTCACAAACCATAAAGGAGTCCAGTGGAATAGGTGTAGGACAATAGGGAGTGTTGGATTCAATGGAAAGTGCATGCCCATATTTGTGAACTGACCATGTAAACAAATATATTATGTCTGCAGGAAGTTTGGTGCACAACTTTGAGTCCTGTGAACGTGATATACCATATTGACTCTCTACATTAGCTCCTTTGGCATCTATGCTAAAAAATGATCAGACGATGTCTTTCATTCAATGACTGCCAAATTGTTGATTTATATTTCTTTGGTGCCAACTCATTTTAGCTCAGAGAAAATATACCTTTATAACATGAACTAAAGCGAGAAGCTTAAGGATATTAGTGAACAGACACTTCCCTTTGGAAACTTCTAGGAACTTACTTTGTTTGCAGCAAAGATTTTTTTTATTATATGCTTTATTATCATTTAAATAAAAATGATAATTAAAATTGAGTTAATCTTATATGTTACTCAACAGCCAGAATAATTTTTGTAAATACTGTTTTTCAAAATATTCTCAAGTTTAACATGTTTTCTTTCTCTTCCCTAAGACTTGCCTGCCTGTCTTTTTGGGCTATCAATAATTTCTCTCTACCTAAGAAAGCAATTTTTATTGCTCCTCATTAACAGGTCTCCACTTCAGTCTGATCGATCTCTTTCTTGCATGCTCCCCTCAATAGGTTTATTATCAATCTTGAGCCATAATTTCAATGTTTCCTCCAGCTTAGAGAACTACCTGGGGTATCCCATCAAAGACAGCTTCTTCAAGAAGGCTTATTCCAAGACCTATCCTATTTTAGTCTGTTCAGGCTTCTATAAAAAAATACTATAAATTGGATAGCTTGTAAATGACAGAAATTTATTTTTCATAGTTCTTATGGCTGGGAAGTCCAAGATCAATACAGATTCAATGTCTGGTGAAGGCCTGCTTTCTGACTTAATAAACAATGGCTTCTTGCTGTGTTCTCACACAGTGGAAGGGGTTAGTGAGGTCTCTTTTGAGTATCTTTTGTAAGGCTACTGTCCAGTTCCTGAGAGCTCTACCCTCATGACCTAATAAACTCCCAAATTCCCTGCCTCCTAATACCATCACTTCGAGGGTTAGGATCTCATCATATGAAATTTGGGGGGACACGAACATTCAGAACATGACACATTCTTTGTGAAACCTGCAGGTGCTCTCTGGAGTATGCATCCTCATGCTAGCTTCTGCAGAATGGCCTTTTCACCCATCTATATCACAGTGTTTAGAACTCTTCTTGTTTTCATTTTTTGGAAAAATTATTGAAGACAGAATACATGTCTTCTGTTCTCTGTGTATTTTCCGTATTGCCTCATCTATTTATTCACACTTGGTCAAGTTTCAACAAAGAAAACTAATCAATCTTACAAAAAAAAAAAAAACTTAGAGCACAAAGACATTCAAAAGGGAAACACATAGAACGTCATTCTTTCTGCAGCTTGGAAAGAAGCAAAGGCCATATAGATGAGGTAACTGGCTCAAGCTGACACGACTGGATGTACAATTGGAATTAGAAACAAGTCTCCTGAACCGCAGACCAACACTCATTTCACTATCTACTACCACACTCACAATGCTCAGAGATCATTAAGAAGAGAAGAAAGAGTAACATGCCTTTAAGAGTTGATGTACATTTCTGTCTGGATACAAGACACCCAGGCTAGACATCCAGAATGTCAGCTCTTAGCTAGTTCAAAACAATACCACCTGAAACAAAGCAACAGGAGGCGAAGAAAGCTGTCAAGTCCCAATTTGCAGTTTCTAGCAAAGATCACAGGAAAAAATAGACTCCAGATTCAACTTGTCTTTATTTCAACTCCTCAAGAGCTCAGCACCAGCTAACTGCTGGAATTCTACACAAGCCTGTTGACCAGCTTTATGCTTGCTTCTCCTCCTGACTGGTTACCCAATTAGTTCCTTGTTAACCACACACCTGCAGTGTCTTTCCCCTCAGGCTCTGCTCCTCTCTGTGTAGCTTTTAACCCCTTCTGTACACATTGTTTAAAACACTATTAAGGTGATTAAGGTGCCCCCATGGATGCCTGACAGAATTGTTGGTGCCCTCTTGGTTGCCAAAGTAATTAGCTTACAGGGACATCTCATCTAATATAACTGCAAAATCCGAAAAAGATCAAACTTCCCTGCCTGTGCAAGCTGCTGGGGCACCAGGAATGCAAACGCTATTCGTCCAGGTAATCAGGTAACATGGCAACACAGAGAATGTCAGAAGGAAGATATCAAAAAATTTTAGTCTGAGGGAAGACAAGAAAAACAATTGTCTTATCAAATCTTTCTGAGCCCCAGAAAGAAAATCCCCTGGGAAGCCAAAAGGAGAATGATGAGTCAAGGAAAAACATCTTGGTGTTAGGCTGAAGACTTTTTCACAGCTGCTCATGCCTCGGTGAATTCCCAAAGCTTGGAAAGGACATATGCTTTCAGGAGGAATGTGTTAGATTGTGCACCGAGAAAGCTAAAGGAACTGATAGTAAGGAGGATAGGCTCTTTTAAGAGTACCAATTGGTCATAAAACCATGTGTCTGCTCACAGACAAACTCCTAATTTAAAAAACAGAACTAATTAGCATTAGCCCTCTTTATTCGGGTCTTCTAAAAAGTAAAACGACTCTAGATAACCTCCATTAGTGACACATTCTATGATCTGAAAATCCTCACTCATAAGAAATACATATCTTCCCATCTTCATTATTAAAGCAGAAAAACACATTAAAACTGTAAAAGGCAAAACAATCAGATTTTTAAAAAATTACAGTCTAATAAAGGCAGAGAAATTAAAAGAGGAAGCATGGTTATTTTAAATAAGAAAATATTGCATATATAATTTCAGAGTCATGTAGCCATTATAAAATAATTGGGAGAATGGAAGAGTGAAGTGCTAGAAATGCAAAAGTCTCATATCAGTTGTCCAAAAGGAGAGAAAGGTAGATTCTGAAGATTATAGCTCAAGGACCTGACATTGATAACTACTGGAATTGTATAGGTGATTACTAAATAATCTATTTGTCCATATTCAAAAAAGGAAAAACTGATAATGGAAACAAAGTATTTTCACCAAATGTGTTTTCACCAAAAAACAAACAATAACATGTTAAACTCATCTTCTGTTCCTGTTTCTGATACTGTTTTCAGACTGGAAATGCAAAAAGTTTCAGTAACAATACTTCTAGAGATCAGCAAAGTTTTTCTAATTCAATATGTCTGAAGAAAATGAAAGAAAATATGTTGACATTTTAATAAAGTCAAGGTTAGTTGGACTATGTTTCTTAAAGGATGAATGTCAATCCAAAGAGATGTCTCAGGGCTGTGTTGCTTCTTTGCACACATATGTGTCATGTGCCTGCCATGTTGCTAGAATTTGGAAAAACAGCAGTAAGCAACATCTAGATTGGCATAGACCCCTCCTGCTTCCATCGAGATTATATAAATTTGATTTATTTTTTTTAAAAGTAGATGTAGAAATAGAAGTTTCTATCATGTCCTTAGTATTTTTTGCAAAGTCAGATGAATAACTAAATCATTAGTCAGAGACTTTTGGTAGAAAAAGTTTAGGCTAGAATGATGCATCACAGGTGAGAACAAAGATAGTTGATAAGGATAAATGTAAATTTGGATATCTATTTTAAAGCTTAAATCAAGAGATATTTCTTATAGTCTTGAAATTATGGGTGACTCCAAGATCTGAGGAGGCTAGAAAGTAATTTAACTTTCAAAATAGCCAATTAAATCCTAAATAGTAAAAATAAAGGCAAAATCTAGTGTTCAAAACAAGGTAGGATTAGCTAAATTGTTTAGAAGAATTTAGGCATTTTCATTATATTTGGGGCCCTACAATTTTTAAAGAAAATAACAAGTCAAAATAAATTCAGGATAGGTAAAGCAGGGTAGTAAAATATTTGGAAATTCTGTAATATGAGAACTAGTCAAATGATTTGGAATATTTAGGTTAGAAAACTAAATTGTAGTGAACTCTTTTTCAATACAAGAATGATTTCATTGTTTTGAATAGGTCCTCAGTACAAAACTAGGATTAACTGATGGAAATTCCAAAGACACAAATGTATGTCTAACAACTATATATATATATATATATATATTCACCAAACACATAAGAAGGCATGATGTTTAATATGGAGGATACTAAAATGACCAAGTATACTTTGAATAGCAAGCTGTCAGGAATATTTTTTTAAAAAGACTTCTCAATTAAGTAGAATTTTTGCCTAAGTGATATCTAAGATCCCTTCTAATTTTCTAAATCTGAATTTATGAGATTGTAAAGGAGATATTTTCTTCTGCACATTTGACTTGAGATGAATGCTTTCTCCTGAATTACTATTCTATAACCACCAGATATGAACAGTTATTAAGTAGGAATGGTTTCTCCAATTTCTTTTGCCTTGATCTATATGGATGTTATCATCATGGAGCTCAAATTCAATAACAAGTAAGCCTAGCATCTCAATCAAGCCACATTTTACCTCTTTTACTGTACTTTGCTAAACTAAATATATTAACTTTTTCCCCATATTATGAATCTTGGTACAGATTTTTTCTAAAATAAGAAAAATCATTTCTTTGTAGTCACATTTCAGTTTTTTGGTCAATTAAGTTTGCAATTTCTTTTATTCTTCGTTTTATGTTATACTCAGAATAATTCTAAAGATGTCATGTTTTATTAGATACTAGGGTAGCCAAGGATGTCATGACACTAACTAATCCTCAGCTTTGCTGATGTTCAAATTCCAAAGCATCTCTGAATTAGTTTCTCCGGAGACTGGCTTTGTGTTTCCTTTTGCAAGATGGGAACGTCTGTCTTTAACTATGCTGGGTGGTGGAAGAGATCCTTCTGGCCTGCTCCACTCCCTATAGAAGTTACCTAGTTCCCTTTAATGTACGAGTTTCTCCAGGCTTATGAAGTACAAATACGCTTGCTTTAATTTTTTTTTCAATAGGATCTCAAGTTTCTTTTTACCCCTCCTCTGCTGAGTCAAATACCACTCGTCACTCTGTTTTTTATTTTCCACATTTTGCTGACATCACTTATCTGGAGTAATTTCCCATATTGTTCTTATTTTCCTCATAAGTTTATACCTTTTTAAAATTATCGTTGTATAGTTTTAGAAAGAAACAGATAAAAACATTTGATCTGACAGGTTAAAACAAAAGTCTCATTTTGCTTTCATTTTATTTTTGATTTGTTGTTATTGTTCATTCAACCACATAGTGCCACATATTTAAATACCTATTTTAGTTTAAAACTTTTTAACACTAAAACCAAGGAAATGACAGAAAAATAGGTCAAAATTTAGTGTCTCTCTGTTCAGGAGAAATTATATGTGAAAATATTTCTTCTTTTCTATCTTTTAATATTTTCTGCATGTAACAAATGTACTATTTTCATAAGAAAATCTAATTGAAATAATCAAAATAATTTTATTCCACTTTCTTTCTTCTTTAATTTAAATTAAAAATAATTTAAATAAAATATTCTAAAGATCCTGGGAAGAATACAGAGCATGAGGAAGCTGTCTCCCACCTAGACAACTGTACTCATTCACAGAATCTATCTAAAGTAACTATTTTGGAAGTCTGGAGTGTATTGAAGGTTTGTAACATGCAGGGGGAGTCTTGGGCTGCAAATTGTAGTTAATTTAAGTCAATTTCGGATCTTAGCACAGTAGCAGCTACTCATTCCCCATTCCCCAGCAGCTGTGCTTGTGGTCTTGGAACAGCTTGCAAGCCGCTTGCAGGAGCCACAATAAGCAAAAAGAACCCTGTCCTCCACATACTGGGGATCTGTGCTCTGGTCACTGATTGCTGCTCTTACTAAAGAGATACAGACAAAGAGATGGATATCCATTGTTGTAGCACCTCTTACCATTGTTGCAACAATTTCCTTTCTGGCTGAACTAACTTCTAAGAACTTAAAGGGCTAGTGGATTTAATCCCCTCACTTTTTCTTCTCCTAGAGCCTCACATTAAAGACTAAAATATTCAAAAGCATTTGCATATGTAGAGAAAATTAGAAAGTGATGTGCACGCCCAGGAAAAGGTGTGGGCTCAGAAAAAAACTGAGAAGATCTTAATTTTACCCCTTAGGCTACTCCCTGGTACACAGATAGCCTACAACAATAACAATAAAATAGTTTAAAAAAGTACACAAAAAAAGTGAGCCCCGGTTAAGGAGAATCTAATTTCCAAATTTACCATATTATTCTATTCAAATCTCTAGCTTTAACAACAAAAAAAATAAGGCATACATGGAAAAAGGAAAGTATGGCCCATTCAAAGGAATAAATAGATAAATAGAAACTGATCATAAAAGAGATCTGAAGACAGATCTATTAGAAAAATACTTTAAAACGTGCTCAAATAACTAAAGGAAGATGTGGAAAAAGTCAACATACAATGTGTAAACAAACTGGAAATATCAGTAAAGAGATAGAAAACTTACAAGGAAACCTAACAAAAATTCTGTAACTGAAAAGCATAATAACTGAAATTAAAAAATTATTAGATGAATTCAAAGGAAGATTTGAGCAGGCAGTCTAAAAGAATCAGCAAACTTGAAGACAGGACAATGGAAATTATTGAGTAGGAGAAAAAGAAAAAAAAAGATTGAATAAAAGTGAATAGAGCCTAAGAAACCTGTGGGACACCATCAAGCAGATCAACGTAAACATTGTGCGAGTTCGAGAAGAAGAAAGAGAAAGGGGCAGAGAGAATATTTGAAAAAATAATGGCTGAACATTTATCAATTTGATAAAAGTCATAAATACAAATATCCAAAAAGCTCAGAAAGTCCAAGATGAATTCAAAGAGACCCACCCTGGGGCACATATAATCAAGCTTTCAAAATGCAAAGACAGGCCGGTCGCAGGTTCCCAGGCCTGTAATCCCAACACTTTGGGAAGCAGAAAGGGTCAGATAACTTGAGGTCAGGTGTTTTGAGACTAGGCTGGCCAACATGGTGAAACCTCCTCTGTACTAAAAATACAAAAATTAGCCAGGGATGGTGGTGCATGCTCATAATCCCAGCTACTTGAGAGGCTGAGGCAGGAGGATCATTTGAACCCAGGAGATGGAGGTTGTAGTGAACCAAGATCATGCTGCTGCACTCCAGCCTGGGTGACAGAGCGAGACTCTGTCTCAAAAAAAAAAAAAAAAAAAAAAAAGACAAAAACAAAGAAAGAGTCTTGAAAGCAGCAAGACAGGTGACTCTTACATACAAGGATTCCTGAAAAGATTATCAGTAGATTTCTCATCAGAAATTTAGAGTATTAAAGGCAATTATTCACAGTGCTAAAACAAAACAACAACAACAAAAGTAATTGTTAACCAAGGATTCCATACCAGAAAAACTGTCCTCCAGCAGTGGGGAGAGAAGTTAAGGTATTCCCAGATAAGTAAAAGTTGAAGAAATTTGGTATCACCAGACCTGCTCTGCACAAAATTTTCAAGAGTCCTAAAGGGTAAAACGAAAGGACACCAGACAGAAATTTGAAGCTGTATGAAGAAGGAAATATGCCAATAAAGGTAAATAAATGAAAAATTCTGAAAGCCAGTATTATTATAACAGCGGTTTGTAACTCTACTTTTTAATTTTGGATGAATTAGGAGACTAACACATTTTTTAAAAAACACAATTATTAGTTTGAAAACTAATATTATTGTAATTTTGATTTGAAAATATATACTTTTTTACATCATGTAAGAGCCTATTAAAATATGTAAAAATAGAAAAGGAAAAATAGAAAAAGGAGATTAACACATATGAAAGAATTATTAGTACTTTTGAGGGGCATACAGTTTATAACATGTAATTTTGTCACATCAACAACTGAAAAGAATGAGGATCAAACTGTGAAGAAGCAGAGTTTTCACATGTTATTGAATTTAAGCTCTTATAAATTCAAATATAGTACTATAACTTTAGGATGCTAAATATAATCTCCATGGTAACTACAAAAAATAGCTACAGAGTATACACAAAAGAAAAATGAGAAAATAATTTAAACATTGTTTTAAGTACACACATACAAAAGAGGAGAGTGTGACAGGAAACAAGGGATAAGAAAGCTATAATGCATATAAAAAACAAATTGCAAATGATGAAATAAATTCATTCTTATTAATAACCACTTTAAATGTAAATGGATTAAATTTTTCAATGAAAAGTCAAAATTAGCAGAATGGATTAAAAATACATGATGCACATATGTGCTGTTTATAAGAGACTCACTTTAAGTTACAGACAAATGGATTGAAACTGAAAGGATGGAAAAAAATACACTCTATGCAAATAGTAATCAAAAGAGAGAAAGAATGGCTATCCTAGAATTAGATAAAATAGACTTTAAGTCAAAAAAGATGTAAAAAGCCAAAAAAGGAAATTATATATTAATGAAAATTTTAACACAGCAAGCAAATATAGCAATTATAAACATTTAGATACCTATAATAGACCATTGAAATATATAAAGCAAAAACTGACAGAATTGAAGAGATAGAGAGTTCTACAATAACAGTTGGTAAATTCCATAGCCCACTCTCAGTAATGGACAGAAACAAAGAGATAGAAAATAAATAAAATAATAGAGGACTTAAAAATTATAATATGCCAACTAGATCTAGCAGACACATACAGAACATTCTGCTAAAAAATAATAGATAGCCACTGTGGAAAATAACATACCAGGTACCTCCCAAAATTGGAAATAGAATTTCCATCTGATCCAGTACTTCTACTTGTGGGTATATTCCCCCCAAAATTGAAAGCAAGGTATCAACGATATATTTGTGCACCTTTATTTATGACAACATTATTCAAAACAGCTAAAATGTGGAAACAACCCAAGTGTTCATAGATGGGTAAATAGATAAATAAATGTGGTATATGCATACAATAGAGTATAATTCAGCCTTTTTTTTAAAAAAAAAGAAGAAAATTCTGGCATATGCTACAACATGGATGAAACTTGGGAACATTACGCTAAGTAAAATAAGCCAAGTCACATAAAGACAAATACTGGGTGAGTCCACTTATATGAGCTAGTTAGTGTAGTCAAAATCATAAAGACAGAAAGTAAATGGTGTTTTCTAGGGATCAGAGGCAGGATATTGAGGAATTGTTGTTTAATAAGTATAGAGTTTCAGTTTTACAAAATGGAGAGTTACAGAGGTGGATGGTAACATATTATGAATGTATTTAATATCATTGAACTGTACACCTAAACAGATCATGATAGTAAATTGTGTGTTATGTGTGTTTTACCACAAAAATGAAGGAAAATTTTTTTAAAACCTAATAAAATTAATTGTCATAGTTTTTATATAAAAAAACAGAGCACACTTTTACATTAAAAGTGTTAAGAAAAATTTCTTATCAAATAAAACAGTGTGAGTCTTATGGAGTGAAAATATATTGGGAATAAGGTGTTGAAACAATATAAATTAAAGTGATTAAAATCTAGTATTGGGTGCCATGATGTTTATTTCTTTTATGGGAATTTGTTATAAGCTTTAGTGCTAAGATATTGCCTTCAAGGTCATGGAGGTATGAAGTTAAGGCCTGGCAAGCTCTGCTACAATGACTTGGACTGGAAAGAGTTAAGATTCACACCCTAACTTCTAGATTTTGGTGTGAGGGTCCCCCTTGAGGGTTGTGAACACCATGCTCCACATGTGTTTAAATGTTCATCATAATAATCCCTGGATTTGTCCTTGGTGGGGGCTGGAGGCAGTGGGATCCCAGGGGAGGATTATTGTTAGCACTGTCATTTAAAAACAGAGTAAACAAATAACAACAAATTCACTATAGGGAATGCACTGTCTTGAGCTTCGAGATAGGGGGATTCAAATGGGATTTTCAAAATTATATTGCTGGTTTTGCTAACAAAACAGATGTGTGTTAAAAAAAATGTATAAGTTGCTGAATGTCGTTCCCTAAAGCTGCTCCCCCTGCCCACCACACTCACCAAAAATGAGTAGCTTAATACACAGAACACATTTTTATGACATTTTTACGATTTTTGCCAGTTCAAGTGCATTTCATCTTCTTTGATCACATTTTGTTTGACTTTATCTCATTACAGACCCCTTAGATTTTCCTTGAGCTTAGGTCATTAACCCTTTGGATATACATTTTTAGTATGCCCTAGCAATATTTAATATATTTAAACAGGTAATTTGAATTTCTGTGACTAAATTTATCTCTCACTATACATATATATAGTTACGTCCTATATAGACTTAAACTTTCTCTTTTCCCAACTTCCATTAAGAGACTGATACTTCATTAAGCAGTTTTCCAAGGCCATTTGTTGATTTTTAAAATCCTGTTTATAAAACACATTCATACTTACAGTAGAGAATTTAGAAAATGCAGCTAATTACATATAAATAAAAACTATATAATCTTTCCACTTTCAAAAATTCACTGTTACTATATTCAGTAATTAAGTGATCTTATTTTCCCCATATGTAGACAACTTATTATTGCTGTTGTTCTAAAAATTTAGACTCCCTTCCTATGAAATTTCATATCTTGATTTTTAAAAATATATATACGGTCCTTTATTAAAAAAAGTATTATCCAACATATTAAGGGCTATCATTTAACCTCATGTTTGAACAGCATAATTTTAATGTAAATATTTAATTATTCTTTATGTAGATGATTCATAACGTACTTAATTATCTTCCAATTTCTGAGCATTTAGATTATTTCTTTTTTCACCGTGTTCGTGTTTAGGTTGATATGTTTGCATGTGTTTTTATAGAGAGATGGAGACAGCGAGGCAGACAGAGACAGAGACATGGAAAGAACTCAAACAAAATATCATGGAAATAAATGAAGAGCAACCAAATGTTATTTATTCAGAGCTTGCTATAGCAAGAGAGTCAGTCATTGTTACTTGTGTTTTGGCAGAAATTGAAAGACAGGCAGAGGATTGGTAAAGCTTTATAGCGAACAAAAGGGAAGCTTCAGTTCTGCTCTAACAGAGATGCTTAGTATGGGGAAGCTGTAGGTTGGCTAAGTAGAAGCAGCACATGCTATGTCACTGGTTAGGGGGTACATATCTGGCTTTCTCTGACTGGTCCTAAGTTGGAAGTGGAGATAAAAAATTAGGGAAGCAGTTCGTTATTAAACAAGTCCTGGCTATTTCGGAGTGATGGTTAAAAAAGTTATTGTTTGGCTTACTGGATTGGTGCTGAAATAGCAGTATGATTTCCTACAATTGTGGCTTCCTGGTTGGTTATTGTAGATAAGGGGTTCCTGCAGGTTGTGGGTCAGAGTTCTACTTTTACATATGATCAGGCTATTCTCTGTTTGGATATTCAGTCTCTCAATATACACAATCTTTTATAATACTTTTAACAGACATGGTATATTTACATAAATTGCCTATATCCTGGTCCAATGTAAAAGTCTCAATACTTTTTAATTGATATTACACAGACCTTATCAAGTGATCACAACGCAGTAAATTAGAAATCAACATAAAACCAACATAAAAAAAGCAAAGTAGAAAAGAAGAAGAATGAGGAGGGAAAAGTTTGTTTAAAAAAGAAAAGAATAACAAAGCAAACTAGATCCATAACAACCACAAATTCTCTACACCTTTAGAAAGTGATTAACATTCTTCTAAATAGAACAAAATTAAAATTAAATTTTAATTACTTAGATAGAATGGAAGTGCAACATATCAAAACCCATAGAATCTAGATAAAGCAATACTTGGAGAAAATTTTGCAGTCCTTTAAATATACATTAAATAGGGTTTCCATGAACACCCGTGCACCTGAACACCTGTGATATTTTTCAGACTTATTTGGATATCTTCAAATGTCTAGATAAATTTCAAGAATGGTTTCAAGAATAATATAAAGAATTCTTGAATATGCCTTATTCAGATTCACAATTTTTAAAATTTTGCCACTTTTTTTAATCCTTCTATCATTATATATAGACATAGATATAACATATAGTACTTTTTGTTTGTTCGTTTGTTTTATTTTCTTTCAGACAGAGTCTCACTCTGTTGCCCAGACTGGAGTGCAGTGGCATGATCTCGGCCCACTGCAACCTCCACCTCTAGGGTTCAAGCAATTCTCCTGCCTCAGTCTCCCAAGTAGGTAAGATTACAGTCATGTGCCACCATGCCCTGCTAATTTTTGTATTTTTGGTAGAGTCGGGGCTTCACCATGTCGGCCAGACTGGTCTCAAACTCTTGACTTCAAGTGCTCTTCCTGCCTCCACCTCCCAAAATGTTGGGATTACAGGCACGAGCCGCAGTGACCAGCCAAGATATAAATTTATTTATTGATTTTTCTACACCCTTTCAGTGACAATTGCATACATTACGCTTTCTAACCATAAATTCTTCAGAGCACATTTTCTACAAACAATTAAATGACCATAGTGCAGTTAATACATTCAGGAATTTTAATATTGATAAAGGAATATTACTCAGTCTAGACTCCGTATTCCAATTTCACAAACTGTTTCAATAGTATTCTTCATGCCAACTTTTTCCCCAAGATCCAATTCAGGTTGCATATTGCATTTAGAAACCATAATGACTCACTGGGACTCTTAACTGGAACAGTTTTTCAATTTTTCTTTGTCTTTCATGAAATAGACACTTTTGAAAAGCATAAACAGCCTACTTAGTTTGTAGACATTCCCTCACTTGTGTTCCCTCACAATTAGATTCAGGTTACTCATTCTTGGCACAAATACTACATAAAGTTATGCTGCCTCAGTTCATCAATCAGGGATGTTGGTGTGTCCCATTATTAGTCACATTAACTTTGATGATTTGTTTAAAGTGTGCCAAGTTTGTTCATTTTAAAGTTACTGCTTTTCTCTTTGAATGAACGCATATTGAGAGCCTCTCTAAGTATCATGTTCATCATAAAATGTTTGCATTTATTAATAATTTTCATCTGAATCATTATGTCTGTGATAATTATAAAGTGGTGATGTTCCAAATCCATTTTGTCTTCCCCACTTATTAATAAGCATTCTACTATAAAGAAGTGTTCTTTTCATCCCATTTATTTACTTATGTTTGCATTTCTTATCTGTAAGGACTCACAAGTTTTTGTTTTATTTATTTATTTTTATTTTTATTTTTTTATTTTTTTTTGAGGTGGAGTCTTGCTCTGTCGCCCGGGCTGGAGTGCAATGGCGTGATCTCCGTTCACTGCAAGCTCCGCCTCCCAGGTTCACGCCATTCTCCTGCCTCAGCCTCCCGAGTAGCTGGGACTACATGCGCCCGCCGCCACGCCCGGCTAATTTTTTGAATTTTTAGTAGAGATGGGGTTTCACCGTGTTAGCCAGGATGAGGACTCACAAGTTTTTATTTAATATACATATATAAAATTTTGACAATGTATTTTAAGCCTTCTTTGGGTAACCTTCTTGGAAGTAGAGATTCTTGAAGTAAGTTTGTGACAGTCAGCCAAGTTTCATTCTAGAAAAGCAAAATTTGGAACTCCCGCCACCTGTGTATTAAAATGCTTATCTAATCACTAGCTGTATTTTCAGGTGATTGAACGTTGTCAATATGATGGGTGAAATGTGGACACGGACTCTTGTGATTTCACAGTTTGTGTTTACTAATAAGCTTATGAGTTTATTTCCTATTTATATTGGTTGGCTCTCCTGTTTTGGTTTTTGCTGTTGCTTTTGTTTGTAATGTTGATATTTTTCTTACTGAATTTTTTAAGGATACATACTTTGACATACAATTGTCCTTAAAATATCTTCCCTGCCAATTATAACTGTCCTGCAAATATTTACAAAAGTCCCTGCGGCTCTGCAGGGACTCTTCTCCAGTGCAGGAAATTTCTCTCATCTTACTTTTTGAAAATTATCAGGGGTATGGTCAGCCTCTCCCTCACCTATCTGAAACCTAAGCCCCTGGCTTCTCATTTATTTTTTGTAGCCTGATGTCCTGTGGAGACCAATGCCTCTGTAGGACTGACATCTAGCGGTTTATTTCTGTTTTATCCATGAATACTGTACGTCAAGTTAGCTTTAACTCTATGTTCTGGTCTTAGCGTAAGTCTTGTTTTAAGCCTCATTTTCCATATAGACACAATAGCCTTGGCTTCTGCTTGTCTTGGAGGAAGATTTTGACAAGCAGAAGATATATTTGAAAGAATATAGATTGCAAAGGCCTTTAAATTCCCAACTTGTATGTGTTCCATCTAGCTTAGCAGTCCTCAGGGTGTGGCCCAGGCTCTTCTGGGGATTCCAAAGGTCCTTTCAGAAAGTCAGCAAGGTCAAAACTATTTTCATAATAAAACTAAGACATCATTTGTCTTTTTAACTCACATTTTTCTGATGAGCCTATGGTGGAGTTTTCCAAAGGCTACATGATTTGTGATACTGCATCAGATTAAAGGCAGATACACACATGAGAACCTAGCTATCTTCTATTCAATCAGTCATCAAATAAATTTTCAAAAATTCAAAGCAATAATACTATTTGACATAGTTTGGATATATGTCCCTGCCCAAATCTCATTTTGAATTGTAGTCCCAAAGGTTGGAATTGGGGCCTGGTAGGAAATGTTTGGATTATGGGAGCAAATCCTGCATGACTTGGTCCTGTCTCTGTAATAGTGAGTTCTTCTGAGATATGGTCACTTAAAAGTGTGTGACACCTCCCCCGCAAGTCTCTCTTGCTTGCTCCTGCTTTTGCTGTGTGACTTGCATGATCCCATTTAACCTTCCTCCATGATCGTAAGCTTCCTGAGGCCTCTCTGGAAGCTGAGCAGATGCCACCTAAAGCCTGCAGAACCATGAGCTAATTAAAAGTCTTTTCTTTATAAATTACCCAGCCTCAGATATTTCTTTATAGCAAAGCAAAAATGGCCTAAGAAACTATTTCTTCTATTTCTTCTAACATGATTTTTTAAATAATTATTTTCAGAAAAATATGCTACTGACATTAACATTTAATTGGTTATTTTACATTTTTCTTTAAAATAAATTAATGGCTGGGTGCAGTGGGTCACACCTGTAATACAGAACTTAGGGAAGCTGAGGAGGGAGCAGAGCTTCAGCCCAGGAGCTCAAGACCTGCCTGGGCAAAACAGCAAGACCCCATTTTCCACAAAAAGAGAAAAAGACAAAAATAAAATAAATTAACAAATATTTAATTTTTTCTCAACATTACTTTCTGATAGATAAAACCCACATGAACAAAAGCAACAACAAGTAACAATTTTAAAATTAACAAAAAAAATTATGCTGCCTCTCTGGTGGAAAGCCATTAATGACTATACTGTATATAGAAATTTATTTTAATGGCCAGAACTCTATACTGCATGTGTTTGACTCATAACTGCGTGACCAACCTCTACCCAACCTACTTTCTTTCACTTCAAAGGTGTTATTGACATGACCTTCTTTCAGTTGCTCTAAGGTATCAATTTTTTTTCCAACAATTGGCCTTCACAGATATTGCTCCCTTAAATTCACATTAATGCCTTATCAGGCTGTGTTGTATTATCTCATCTCTTAGGTCTCCTTGAAAAACACTTCCTTGGAGATACCATTCCTGTATTACTCCTTGTCCAATCTTTAATAACTCTCTCATTCTCTTTTCTAGCACCTTGTCTTTTTTCCATATAGAATTTATTAGTATAATAAGCATAGCAGAGTACAAAAGGGCTTGAGCTAAATTAGCTCCTGGCCATGGCAGGCAGATACTCCCCAGCAAGAGTCAGTTGTAGAGTTCACTTCACTTTCTGGTTTCCCATTCTCTTCCCAAACACTTAGGAACACTAATTTTCTTGTCATTTCCATGATAGATTCCAAATTTCACATTTTAAATAAAATTTCTAAAATTTTATTTATTTTTAATGGAAGAGTTGTGAAATTCTGCCAGTCAATGCCCTATGTAGAGTCTTTCCAAGTACGTTTATAGAGATTGGTATATTAGAGTGTAAGCATCAAAAGACAAGGGGAAAGCATTATATCACACACACACACAAACATATACACACACTATTATCTAGCTGACAAAAACAGTGAGTTATTTGATCAAATATATGATATGATGATTTGTGATTATTTTTATATAAAAATTCAAATATTGATGTTTTCTGGACTGTGTTTAGTCCATTTTGCATTGCTATAAAGGAATACCTGAGGCTGGGTAATTTATAAAGAGAAGAGATGTATTTGCCTCATTGTTCTGAAGGCTGCACAAAAAGCATGGCACTAGTAGCTGCTTCTGGTGAGGGCCTCTGGGAGCTTCCAAACATAGCGGAAGGGGCAAGGGATTTGGCATGTCACATGTTGAGGGGAAGCGAGGGCTATGCCAGGCTCCTTTAAATGGCCAGCTCTCATGTGAACAAATAGAACGAGAACTCACTCATTATTGGAGGGAGGGCACCAAGTCATCAGTGAGGGATCCACCCTCATGACCCAAACACCTTCAATGAGGCCCTACCTCCAACGCTGGGTATCATAGCTTGATATGAGATTTGGAATGGGCAGAAATCCAACTTATATCACCTGTCTTCATCACCATCATCACACAAGATTTGCTAATTGCCAAGTGAACTCAATTAAAATTTGGTAGAGGATGGGCTTATGTTGTTTTAAAGAAAGGGCTGTCAGATGTGATACCATTTTTTTCTGGATCTTGTAGACTTCTGGGACAGAGGTTGACTTGAATAAAATGTTAACAGAAGGGTTGGCTTAGAATATTGAAGGGACAGAGTTTGACTTGAATAAAATGTTAACAGAAGGGTTGGCTTAGAATATTGAAGGGAAGTAGACCATCCATTCAACAAAAGAAATTTGAAGGCACAACTAACAATGCAGTGATATCCTTAACTTGTTTGTAGATTGTTGAATTACTCAGGATGCTTAGAATTTATTAGGATTTCTATACCTTAAAAGAACAGGGAGTTATCAGAAAAAGTATCTATCACCAGAGTGGGACACAGACCCAATTTGAGAAGAGAATGTCTATATTCTACCCTCACTCCTTTTGTGTGTTCCTTAGTTTTCCATTCAAGAAAGTACATAATAATGGAAGGTCAATGCTTTCATGCCACCTGAAATCATGCTAGTTCTAGAGAAAAGTAAAAGATGTTATTAAAAATTATAGGCTTGATGCAGGAAATGCAGAAGAAGGGATGCATTTAGAAGAAAGGGCCTGCCCTGGTTCTCTAAGATGACACAATCTATGTGCTGCTGCTTCCTCATCTTTGGCTTTCCACAGTACAAAATTCTAGTTCTTTCATATGCAAGCATACTGTAACCATTAAATAAAGAGGAAAGAAACCCTAAAAGCAGCTCAACAGTCGAAGACTGTTTATTTTGGAGAATAAACCTGAGAGGGGCTTCAGGCTGAGTTAGGTCAGAGGCACTCTCTCTTACAGACTCAAGAGTTTTTTAGGATTCAAGGTGGCAGACCTTATCAGAGGCTTGAACTGTTTCTGTGTCTCTTTGTGTGCTTATCTGGGAGGCAGAGTCTTGTGTCTGTTCCCATACATCTTCCTGCAGCTGCAGGCATACCCCCCAGTCTGCTTTTAGCTTCCCTAAGTGCACCTAAAAGGAAAGGAATGCACCTATTAAGGCCCACTGTTTTACCGGGGCCCATTGTATGAGTGTGAAGTTTGGTGTTTACCCAAGAGACTTTCCCCCCTCCCTCTGTCCCCAAGCTGTCTTACCTGTGTTTTACTGTCTGCTCTTTCTGGCTGCTTGTTGTTAGAAGAGAAGCGATTTCCTTGAAATGCATGAGGTTGGAAACGGAGCTGGAACTTAAAGTGTCCAAGATGACGGTGCTCCTGCAGTGTCACATACTACTTGTGAACTGAGCACAATTCACATAATTCTTTCAATATTTTTGTCAAAAATGGTTCCTCTATATTGCAGGTCTATATGGATAGCATGGTGATGGGAAAAAGTCTAGTTTTTTGTTTTGTTTTGCTTTTTAATCACCACAGAAGTGAGAATGAACCTGCCGTATTCTCTTCCTGTCTGTCTCTGAGCAATCAAACTCAGAGATTGATTTCTCTCTGAGTAATCAATTGTTTTCTCATCTGGGAATGAGAATGATAGGCATGGTTGTGAAAGTTAGAGATGCTATGAGTATGCACAGTGGGCTCTCCAAAGTTAGTCTCTTTGATAGATATTACAGTTATTACAATACACATTACACTTACTAAATGTGACCAATTGAGAGACATGGATTTTATATATATCATCTAATTCTTTCTCTGTATATAATATATTGGATATGTTGCATGCCAATACATGTACTGTCTCTGCTTCCTTTTCTGTATGTACAAATCTAAGTTGTCTACCCAATTCCATCCACTGAGGACAAAGAGTGGCCTTAAACAACTAGGGTGGCCATATTTGCGCCTAAAAGCTGCTCTACCTCATCTTTATCTAAATTCAATATTCATATTAAATATCTCTTTCTCCTTGATGTCTTTATTGATACCATCTACTGTTCACAAAGCCTCTTTCACTGAATTCCCATAGCACATTTTAACATGCCTATTTTATTTTAGAGAATTGAATACCTTTTCGTTAGCCTGTTTCTCATGTTATAATTTCCATGCCCCATCCCCTAAGTAGATTACAATGATTTTCAGAAAGGCAGCATGTCACATTTCTTTCATAACTTATAATATCATAGGCAATATCTGCATATTAAAAACACTTCAAAATATTTGTAAATTTTATGAAATTAGTCTGTTCGGAATGAGGAGTGACACGTTCATTGTTCCCCATCCATTGTTGAGCTCTCTTTTATTCTCAGCTTTGCCAGCTCTGTACCCAGCCAGAGACCCATCACTGCAAATGCATTTGCCTTGATTTGGAGATTGTGCCACTGTGCCAGAATAGAACAAACCCTTTTATTTACACACATTCAGTACAATAGCCTCTCCTATTCTGAAGTGGAATAAGTTTCCAAGTGTGGTTGCTTTTGAAGAAAGTTCCTGTAAGAAGAAGCTAGAAAGATTTTTGCTCTCACTCTGACTGCATTTTTTTATCATCACTGTTTGCCCCTCCAGTGTGTCCAGCCCTTTCCAAAGCCAGGCTCATGATTTTGATGGACCATCGTGGCTAAATACAGTATATCATTTCAGCAGGCTCTTCACATTGTGTTATTGTTAATGATGCTTTTTATTTACCAGAACCATAGGCAATATGATATTACTCTCATTCAGTGAGCTCAGCAGGAGACTTTTTAAAAGTGTAATGCATTTGCTCTAATGTCTCTGATAAGGTGGATCTGGCCTGGAAAATCTCCAAGTTGGATAATTACATTTTTGCTACCTATAATTTCCACCACCCCTTTGAGAGCTCGTAGCATTCTTCTCCTTTCAAACTCAACACATGTGTGGTGTTTGCTGAACACTATTTTAAAGAGAAAAGAAAATCAGTCAGGCTTAACCTCAGGAGGTAAGGGAAACAATCAAAGAACCAGAGTGGTCAGAGTAAGCCCTACTAAAATTGCAACATCATTGAAGTTTGCCTTTATTTTTCTTCATCCCTTCAAGATACGTGTCCTCATTGCTCCTTTTTCATGACCCATCTTTTCTCCCTTTCAGATCAATAGTATTCTCATGCTATTCTGATTTCGCCAATGAGAGGAAGAAATCTAATGAAATCATTCTTATTAAAGCACACAGATAGCATTTGATAACTTGTCCAGAGATACTTAAACCTTAAAAAATGATAGCTACTGAAAAAGGCAAGGAAAACACAAAGGGGCAGATTTTCAAACAGGGGAAGTTTAGAGTCCTTGTGCTATAAGGAAAGAGGAAATCTCAAGTGATGAGTGAGTAACGTGTACCTTGTATGCCCTCTCCTGCTAACACCCCAAAACCACGCTGCTTTTAAAGGTAAAAAGAAATATTAGAGTCTGCATTTTATTGTCTCTAATAGGTTACATTTGCATACAAGGCTCTTTACACATAAGGTTTGACTGGGTCAAGGAGAATGTTTTTAACGTTTTAAATATTTTACGGTTTTTAATATAAGATGCCCCAGCCCTAGAATCAACTTTTTTTTTAAGAGCAAAAGCACCTGAAGCCAAGTGATTAAGGTGAATGAATGAGTTGAATAATGATATCCTGACAATCAGGCAATCATCATCATATAGATGTATATATATGATGTATATATATGTGTGTATATATGATGTACATATGCATATATAATGATATTCTATTGTCAGTATATCATTGTTGTCAGTATATCTATTGTCAGTATATCACACACACATATATATACATCATATATACACACATCACATACATACACACATATATACATTTTATATATATGTGAGGTCCATATATATATTTTATGGATCTCAAGCTCATATATATATGTGTGTGTGTGTACATATATATACTTATGACCTTGAGATATTTATGGATATTGAGATATTTATGGATCTCAAAGTATCATGTATATATATATACACACAAGTATATGTATATACAGATCTATATATACACACACGTATATGTATATACAGATCTATATATACACACACGTATATGTATATACAGATATATATACACACACGTATATGTATATACAGATATGTGTGTATATATATATATGAAACCTTGAGACCCGTAAAATAACAAGACTAATTTTCAGTTCTGTCTGGTGAAATCAGAAGGGTCACCAGAGCTGCATATTGATCTTTATATCACAATTATAAGAAGAGATGACTTTAAAGGGGAAACTCTTCCTTTAGCATGTAATGCCTTCCTTGAATGTTTCACATTAGTTTTTAATAGACATCTGTGAGGTACTCTTACCCTTTTCGTCTTTCTTCTTTTTGAGCACCTGGGTACTCATAGCATCCTCACAGTATGCAAAAGCTCATTCCAAGCTCTACCTCAGACTCGTATGTGGTTTACTATCTAGACAATTGCTCAATTGACAAGAGCTGACATCACTATAATGTAGGAGCCTGGAATGTACTTACAGAACTTTAGTTCAGTCTATAATATTATAGTTCAAAGCTGAGAAATGTAGGTTATATTACATACATTTATCACTCTCTTTTTCTAATGTACCTTAATTTTGTTGATTCCATGGAAATGTCTGGGGGGAATTTGCTTTGTTACTCAGTACATCACCTTTCTTTGCTCTTCTGATGTTACAGACAGGCACATGTCACTTTTGCCTACAAGTTATTTGAGGCAGAGTTGAACAGAATGATAGATTTCTTTCTGCACTGGACTGAGGCCAAGACCAAGGTGATTCTTAAGGGAGTTGGCCACATACCAATTCACCAATTCACCTGGTGGGTGGTGGATAAAATCAACCATCCTCTGATGGTCTAGAAAAGGAGCTAATTTTTTGAGCATTATGATCATTTAAATTTTAGAAGTGTTGCATTTTAGATACAGGCAGGACATAAAGTGTAAACATATTCCAAATGGCAAACACAGTTGCATACCATTTAAAAGAAAAATATGGTATGAGGAGACTCATCCTTTCTTTGGAGTCCCTTTTAAATGCAACCAATGGCCCTTGTTTAACTTTTGGGCTTATATTCCAAGTCACCAATATTTCTGCTGATCTGGTTTAACATTTCTTGCTTGTGCGTTCCTCTGCTTTCCTGTCCCATTTTGGCAGTAAATTTTGCTCGGGTTTTGAGTCTCATGTCTTGAACTTGTAATATAGGCTTAGATTAGTGTGACCTTTGAATATCATCATCCCACAGCTTCTGGTATTTTCCCATTGGTTTTGGTACCACAAACACAGTCCATCAGTGACATATCTGAGGTCTTTGTCCTGCATTTACTTTTTCATGTTCATTGACTTTTTTTGAGTATAAGAGTCCTCCCGTATTTCTTTCTACTGCCTTTTCTAGCTTCACCATTTAATTAAATGCCAGTGTTTTTCAAAGCACAATTCACAAGCCTCTCCAACTTTGATCATTGCTTTATCTTTCAGGAATTTTGTCCATACTTACAGGATTAGCTCTACTTATTAGAACTAAGACTGGCAACTTTTTAAATAAAAGGCCATATAGTAAATATTGTAGGCTTTGCAGGCTACTTCTGGTCTCTTTTTCAGTCTTTTATGTATTCATTTTTGCTTTTTGTTTGTTTCTGCAGCCCTTTGAAATGTTAAATAAATATTCGCCTTTGGATCATACAAAACACTTAACTGATTCCTGTACTAGGGACCAGTGAGATTAATAGAATGTATGTGCATTCTGTGAAGGGGTCAAGAAAACTGAAGAGAGATAATAAATCATTGCTGCTAATAATTAAGGGGATAAAAGTGTTGATCTTGGAACTGGTTATTTTTATTAGAACACTGCTTTTTGAAGAAAATGTAAATAATTTTCTAACTTTTGTGTTTTACAAGTATGACTTTTATTTTTCTTATTTAAATAGAGTCAATATATATCACTAGTCTTCTACAAAGAATTTCATTATTCTTTCCAAGTATCTGTTTTTTTGTTGTTGTTGTTATTTGTTTTTTTTTTCAAATCAAGTAGAGTGCTTTCATATTTCCTTTCTAGATTCTCTAAAGGGGAATTATATAAGCCCATACTGAGTTGACTAGGAATTAGGCTGAACTTCCTGAGTAGCCAGTATTTGAGTGAGGCTGTGCACCTAACAAGCAATGGGATCAGATGAACTTTCAGAATGCCTTTCATACTCTTGCTTTATCAAGTTAATATTTTGGATCTTAGAGAATTTAGTCTTTTCTTTGCAAATCCTTATTAAATTTAGATACTAGTCTCATGACCCATGTTGTGTGTCACCTGGCTTAATTATATTGGTAGGTAGATCTTTTAGACAACTCTTTCAGTAGAAGAGACATTCTAATAAAATGAAAGAGAAGAGGGAGAATGGAAATGCCAAAAGAGATAGTAGAGGAAAAAGTCAATAAAAATATCTTCTTGCAACCATTGGCTTGATTGGACTTACTTAAGTAACCATTCCTTAGTTACAGGATTATTGCCTATGAAGCATCATAAACCTATACTGATATCCAGAGACGGCAAGGCTAGGAGGGGCTGTGATATTCCAGGGAAGTTTCTTGCCTTCATAGGTATTGCAATACCCAGGCCAAAGATAACCTATGGTCAATCCACTACCTAGGAAACCTCTTCCGTCCTTCATCAAATTTAGAACAAAAAAGACATGGTCCACTAAAATCAATTTTCCTTTTTAGTTTACTGAATAAACAAGCCAGAAAATACACACACATACACACCCAAGAAGAAGAGCCATTGTCCTTGGCCTGAAGAACCTTTTGTAAACAGAGAAACTGTGAATGAATATTACTTAATCTTAAAGGGCATGGTGAAATAATAGGGTTCATTTGTGACCAAGAGGGATTCTGATTCTTGTGATGTGGATTAAATCATTTAAAAAGTGTTCATGTGAGTTATCTGATACTGCACTTTCAGTGTCTATTTCAAGACTTTGAGATATTTGTTATCACCTAAGAAATTCCATGAGGGCTTCAGGCTGTCTTTCAGTTCTCAGATATTCCTTTGGTGCCTAGCATGGGGCTTGCTCATTTCAGGATTCCATATAAGTATGTTGACTGATTGACTAAATTTTATCCCATAGCTACCCTTGAACCTCATAAGTCTTTTCCCTCTCAAATTTGTCATTCTGAATGGATGAGAGAGGAATGTACAATGTTCCTCTCTGTGTCCTACCTTAGTCACTCATTGTCCTTGCATCAAGCTACAAAGATTTATTTTTTTTAATCAGCCCTGATCAAGCAGTCCCTCCAACCAGTTAACCTTTCGGGTTGTTTATTCCTTGTTTCTGAAAATTTATCTTCAACTGTCTTCTATCAGGATGTTCAGAAAGAGTCAATGCAATACAGCAGCACACTGTTATAAACAGACCGAAAAGGTAACAGCTTAATTACTAGAAATAGAAGGCATACTGTCTATCCTCCTCCTCCTGCATTTTACACACACATTTGCACACATTCATGCTCACACAGTCTTCTTCATGGTCCTCAATTATGAAATTTGAAACAATGGATACATAATTATGCATTTGGAATGCTCACATCACAGACAGTCTTGACCTGGTACCTGAAAAAGGCCTTGCCAAAAAGGTAGGAGCTGAGGGAAGAGTTAATAAATGGTGGAATTTTCCCCAAGATAGGAAATAGGACAAGGAGTAAAGATTAGGAAATGCAGTAGAGCACATTTTTTGTTTTTGGTGCTCACTGATGAAATGTATCTTGTGATAATATATTTCTAAAATGTTAAGCAATTTTATTTTTTTTTTCTGGTATTCATTTAGCATGAATGTTGCTAAATTTTATGTGTCAAATGTTCAGCATTTTTTTTTTAAAAGCAATGTGAGGGCACCAGAAGCAAAGTTTCTGATTTCACAACTATTTTGAAGAAAGAATACGCTTTGTTTTTGTTTTCTTGAGACAGGGTCTTGCTCTATGGCCCAGGCTGGAGTGCAGTGGTGCAGTCTTGGTTCACTACAACCTCTGCCTCTTGGGCTCAAGCAATACTCCCACTTCAGCCTCCTGAGTAGCTGGGACTACAGGTGTGCACCACCATGCCTGGCTAATTTTTGTATCTTTAATTTTTATTTTTTTTGATAGAGATGGGGTTTTGCCATGTTGCTCAGTCTGGTCTCAAACTGCTGGGCTCAAATGATCCTCCCACCTAGGCCTCCTAAAGTGCTGGCATTACAGTCATAAGCCATGCCACTCAGCCTATGACATGTGTTTTTAAAGCTGCAATGAAATGGTACATCTCTGGATGTGTATAATATTAGGTCCCTTTGCTTTTTAATTTAAGGCCAACTTAATGTTCAGTCACAGCTCTAATTTTACCTAATATTCCAAATATCCAAACTCCTATTTACTCTGACAATCTCTTCACTCTGAGACTTCCCTGCCTAGTTTCTGTTTGCTTTAAGATCATATGTTTTGTTGGGGATTGGAACCCCTTAGGGAATATGAGAGTGACAGGCAAACCGAACCAAGGGAGTTTTCTTTCTTACAAACAGCAAAACTCCAAAAAGATGCTCATCGAATAATTGTGAGGCTTGAAAACATTCAGAAGTCATTGTCTTCTGCGATGTGTAGAATAATTAAAGGCAACATCAGCATGACATCAGTGGTAGATAATTTTCAGCCATAAAACGCCATTCTCTCCCATTAACTGAGGATTGTTGGAGGTTTTTGTCTCCATTTCACCAGAGTACAAAACATTGTGACATGCTTAATATTTCTTCCGCCAAGATGTCCACTCCGATTCCTCACCCTTTACAGAGTTGTTGATTTCATCCTACATTTAGCTGCCAAAAAAGCGATTGCGTGTGCAGCACCAGTAACAAAGTGAAAATGAATTATGCATCAGAAGGAACTGCATTTGAGTCAAAAAACTTAGACTTCAGCATCTTCAAATTACAATATGATTTAAGAAGGAATACATTTAAGGAGATAGCAATGGACTGAGGTGAAGGGGTCAGCATTGGCTCAGTTTAATATAATTTAGCTTTCAATTATTTATTTTTTAAAGAGCTACTAAGCACACTGAATCTCTTTAATGGCAATGTCAAAAGTATGGAGACTGGAGAAAAGCCATGAATAATAGTGACAGATTGTTATGCATGGTAATGTTATAGGGCCTGCTGCAAACTGAAGCGTTCACCAGAGCTGGAAGAGCAAACAAGGAGCAGCCTGCTAGGAAAGTGAGGGACAGGGCTCCCTTCCCTGGGCTGCGATGATGGCTGAGCTCACCTTTCTTTGAGATTTAACTGGTCTTGTCAAAGGCCTTTAAGTCACTATGTCTTCGACAATCCCGCACGTCTTTTCTGACACGTAGACTATATAATTGTTTGTTTAAATGGTCTCCCTCTAATTTCACCAACAGCAAAATTAATTCAGTAGAATAACCTCTCACATTCTTTAAGCAACCATACAATGACTAGAACTGTGAAAGTACCCTGGAGGACATGAGGCAACGACTTGCTCATCCATCACAAAATTCATCCTCAAATGAATGGACTTGAACAAATTGAGGAACTATGTAGTCGAAAATAAATAAACAAGTGTTGAAACATCAAATGAAAATTAAAAGTGTGAATTAATACAGATGAAAGAGGAAAAGGGTATGGCAAAGTAGAGGAGCCTCGAGTACCATTAGGGATCCCCATGGTTACTCATTGACTCACCAAGGCAAAGTGAATGAGGAAAGTATGTGACTTTTTTTTTTTTTTTTTTTTTTTTTGAGACAGAGTTTTGCTCTTATCACCTAGCCTGGAGTGCCGTGGTGCAATCTTGGCTTACTGCAACCTCTGCCTCCCAGGTTCAAGTGATTCTCCTGTCTCAGCCTCCTGAGAAGCTGGGATAAGAGGCATGCGCTACCACACCTGGGTAATTTTGTATTTTTAGTAGACACAGGGTTTTGCCATGTTGGCCAGGCTGGTCTTGAACTCCGGACCTAAAGTGATCCATCCGTCTCGGCCTCCCAAAATGCTGGGATTACGGATGTCAGCCACTGTGCCCAGCCAACTTTTGAGATCAAGATGAAGTTCAGTCTCATAAAACTTTTCAACTCCAGGCCGAGCACAGTGGCTCACGCCTGTAATCCCAGAACTTTGGGAGGCTGAGGCAGGAGGATCACGAGGTCAGGAGATCGAGAACATCCTGACTAACACAGTGAAACTCCATCTCTACTAAAAATACAAAAAATTAGCCGGGCATGGTGGCGGGTGCCCGTAGTCTCAGCTACTCGGGTGGCTGAGGCAGAAGAATGGCGTGAACCCGGGAGGCGGAGCTTGCAGTGAGCAGAAATCGCGCCACTGCACTCCAGCCTGGGCGACAGAGAGAGACTCCATCAAAAACAAACAAACAAACAAACAAACAAACAAACAAACAACAATGAAAACAAACCATTCAACTCCAACCCCACTCATCCAGAGGACAGCTTTTCTGCCAGTTGGGCAACTCTTAGATAAATAATTATTTCTCCAATCCTTTCCTGATCATGCACCTCATTTGAGTGCCCATAAAGGCCACCAGTGATCTAATTGGGAAGTGACTGAGGGTGTCTCTGGCATGACTCAACCTCCCTTGTGACACTTCCTTCTTCTCTGCCAATGTTTCCTTTCCCAGGTGCCGGAATTTCTTTCTTCCCATCACAATTTTTCAAGCATGGGCATTTTGGTGGTGCAGTGGATGTGATCCAGTGTATTGTATGAAATGTGGCATTACTAGGGAGCTAGAAGGAGATGCATTTCATTATCACATAACCCTTGAGTCACAGCTTTTATCCTACCATGAGAGCAGTTGCTGAGTCCACAGATATGAAAGAAGATATGAGGGACACAAAGGAAATAACATTTCATCCACTTCTTTTCTCTCAAGGCTCTGATAGTTCCTTCTCATTATGCATTATAAAGCTTTCCAAAGTATGTCGTTCATCACATCACTCCCCTGCTAAGTAAAAATCCACAATAGTTCCTATTGCCCATGGATCAAAGTCAAAATTCTTTAGCTTGCCTTTAAGACACCTCATAATAATCAAGGACCTTATTCCTCTTTTGTTTCTTATTAATATTTAGCATATATTCCCATTACATTCAAATTTCTGGCTCTAAATGGTCATATAGCTGTTGCTGAAACTGCTCAATTCTGCCATTAAGGCATGAAAACAGCAATAGACTATATGAAAAAATTGAGTGAACATAGCTATGTTTCAATAAACCTTTATTTACAAAAATATGTAGTGGGCCAGGCTGGTCTTGAAATTCTGGGCTCAAGCAATCCGCCTGGCTTGGCCTCCCAAAGTTCTGGGGTTACAGGCGTGAGCCACTGCACCTGGCACCCCCACTTCTTTGAATTATTTGTCTCACCAGCTTAATGACAAGTGAAAAAGGCAATATCATACTGAAAAACAGAAAATAGAATTAGATATAAAACAGGCAGATTTCTAGTTTGAGCTCTTACTTTTTTATTTAGACAACTTTGGGACTTCTTCAACTTTCAAATGGATGAATTGGTTAAATTAGTGGTTTTCAAATATAACAATAGTTTTACATATATAGTTTATCCTTTTAGTAACGGATTTTTCTTTCCGAAACAAAGAAAAATTTCTTTTTTGTTCTTCCTATTCTATCACAGACTCTGAAGTATTGAGCAGACTGAGCAGAACCATGCTGGTTGGGGCAAAGTGGCAGAGCTCAAGGTGTTTAGCTTTCTTTTCACTCTGAGCTATGTTCACCGAAAGTTCTGCAGAGTCAAGTTCTAAAATCTACAGAACACAATCTCTAAAATTCTTTCAGGTTCTAAATTTCTTGTATTTTCTGTCATTTCATAAAACATTTTATTCTGAACTGTTACTATCTTAAAACTTATTCTACTACCATCTGTACTTTTTTCAACACAACATGAAGAGTACTAAAACCAAAGAAATATTTAAGGATACAATTTCTGAGAAAAGGAGGTTAATTGTTCCTAATTGCAAGTGGTTCCAAGTGATTGCCTAAGCTGTTCAGTACAAGAATAGTTTGAAGCTCTGCAGAAACTTCATGCTGAAGAGGAAGGAGCAATTGGTAAAGACATGCCCATTGACTGCTTTACTAACAGACAGATCAAAGGGGAATCAGTTTCCTCTGCCAGGAACAGGTATCAGGTTGCTGATAGTTTTAGTTTCATTCTTCACACTTGTGCTTGAGAAAAGGCATGCTTTTAAGACTATGCACTTCTGTTTTTGGGGGAACATTTCAAGGCACACAGTGCTGAGAAATTATTATTGCTTAATTATGGAAATACATAACAGCAGAATGCCAGTGGTGTGGTATGTTCGAGTGAGGGACAGTTTCCTCAAACCCAAGGTAGCTGCAATTTGGAAAATACATTTTTTAAAAAATGAACTAAAAAGAAATAAATAAAATATTGATTACAGATAATGCTTGCTTGACACATACATAAAAACAAAATCTTTTTTTTTCTGATTAAATATCTAAGGTGGTTATCTGCCTACATTAGCAAGCCCCAGCCCTTAATTAGCCACATGTAAAGGAAGGCTCTAATTTTCTTCTAAGGAAGATAGAATTTTCAAAACATAATTATATTTTATCTATTCAATTTAAGAAAAGTAAAGTATGAGATTAAGAGAATTGAGAAAAGAATAATAATTTATTTTAGAAAAATGTGAGAACAAATGGGGCTGAAAGCAAAACTAAGCACTGTATTTCCAAAAACCATTATGGGAGACCCTGCTGATTTCAAGCTTTGCAATTTAGATTTCTTCTGAAAGTTGTATAGGGTTTGCCTTTTAATATTTTGTTTTTTTCACCATGTATTCTCATCTCTCTAGTTATTGAGAGCTAAACCTTTCAACTCTTTTTATGGGGCATTGAAGGAGGGAAGAAAGGGAATAGGAGCAGAACTATCTTGCCACTAGTCAATGTCATCAGTTTGATGTCCTGGGATCCACTTTACTGCAAATCTCAGACCCTGGAAAAGAATAGAAGATTTATTTTCAGCCAACCACCAAGGAATTAGCTAACTGCTTAAGAGTTATCTAGTTACGGTGTAAGGTCTTGTCCCTCCCTCTATTGAAAGTAAATAAGGAGGAAAGGTTAATTATGACTGAGTAAAAGAAAAACAAATCATTATTCAGAGTAAAAGGAAATGTGTGTGTGTGTATGTTAGTGGGGCTTTTTCTGAAAGAGTGAGAAATTAATTTTTCTTTTCTATGAATAAATTAATTTTTAGGAATCAATGTAACCTGTCAAAAGTAGCTTCTATCAGAGTTATGGAGCATTTTGGGATCCTCATTAAATTGACGTGGTCTAGATAATATTTCTTTTCCATGATCATCTTGAATGCCATACTTCTTTTACCATTACACAGAGCCACCTACTCTACATATTTATGGCAGTCATCTGATAGAGGTTGATATGGGAGAAAGACACAACCACTCAACTCAAGTGATCATCACATGATACACTGGTCAGAAAAAGCATGTATGGCAGGATTTCACAACACCAATCTGAATTCTCTCATCTCTCCTCGTTGTGCACTCTTCACTCAGTCCGTTATATGGGATTCACAATATTGAGGGGGCATGATGCTAGGAAACGGTTATGAAAGAAAAAAATTCCATTTTATTTTACTTTCTTTCTGTAGGGTAGAAAAACTAATATCTTTCCCTTACTCATCAAAAGGGTCATGACTGACATCCCTATTAAAAAAAGACAGATTAACAAGAGAAAAGCATAACAAATTTATCAATCAAAGTTTTATGTGACACAGAGCCTTCAGAATTGAAGACCCAAAGACCTGTGGCAAATAGTGTATTTTTATGCTTAGGTTTCTTTAAAAATGGATTGTCATGTAGACATATAATTGGATAAAAAGAGATATGACCTAATTAATGGTAATAAATGAAAGGGAACTCAGCAAGACCTGTTTGTTCAGATTATTCTTAGCCTCTCTGTGTGGCATTCCTTTCCTCTGAATATAGATCAGGAGCCCTCCAGAATGAGCATCTCATGACCTACTTCAGGTGAGGTAAGTCAGAGAATTCCTTTATGACCATGCTTCACAGACAAAGGTGAAGGAAAGTGAGACTGACCACACTTTTGCAGTTTTTCTCAATTGTCAAGGTGCCATATTTTGGGGTATCATGTTCTGAGACCCAACATTTCATGTTTATATAAATTGTGTTCGGAAAGGCTTTTTTTTTTTTTTTTTTTTTTTTTTTTTTTTGTAGCATGAGTAGAAATGCTCCTTTCTCAAGTCCCACTGATATTCAGCTTGACAGTTGGAGAGCACTTAATTAGTCTCAAGAATCTACTTATTAAAACTTTGTTTATTTGTGTTCCAGAGAGTCACAAGGACAGAAAGACAGGTTTCTTGGTACTGCAACACAATCCTTAAATGTAACCACATAACTTATGCAGGGCTGTATCAACCCAATCTAAACAAGTAGCTTATTCTGAAGCATAAATGTGGATTCGAAATTTGACAGAACATTACAAAAGTGATCAAAGCATACAACATTGGTTTTGGAGATATTGCTGTGCTTTTCCTGTTGTAATCTTATATTAGTCTGTTCTCATATTGCTGTAAAGATCTACCTAAGACTGGGTAATTTATAAAGAAAAACGTTTTAATTGGCTCACAGTACCACAGGCTATACAGGAAGCATGGCTGGTGAGGCCTCAGGAAAGTTACAATCATGGCAGAAGGCATAGAGGAAAGTGGGGCGTCTTACATGGCCAGAGCAGGAGGAGAAGAGAATAAAGGCGGAGGTGCCACACACTTTAAAACAAGTAGTTCTCAAGAATGCCCACTTCTATCATGAGAACAGCAAGGGGGAAATCTTCTCCCATGATCCACTTATCTCCCACCAAGTCCCTCCTCCAACAATGGGGATTACATCTGGACGTGAGATTTAGGTGGGGGCACAAATCCAAACCATATCACATATATACACAAAAGTAATTGAAGGACATTAATATCATCTACTAGAATCCTTTCAATTACAGATTTTAAAAATACGTCCTAAAGAACTGTAAAATTTTCTAAATGAAGGCCCATGTCATTTCCTCTGTTTAAGAAAACATGGGAAGAGAAAATAATACCAATGTAAGAGAAGGAGCCTTTCATGAAGTCATGAGCACTTACTAAAGCATGCAGCCCTTCCCAGGTAGTAGATTTTTGTTGTTGCTGTTATTTTTTCCCCTTTCTTATGAGAATTATTTATTAAGGGATTTATTAACATTGACACAAACTGCCAGATTTGCATCTCCCCTCATTTGCATTATCTTGCCTCTTCAAATTAGGGGTTAGTTTTTACTCTCCAACAGCTAATTTTCCTTAAACACAAGGAGAGGTCCTAGCTATCTGCATAAGGCATTTTATATGCAAATCTAGCCAGTCAACAGCAGAGTGGACACTGATTAAACACAAGAGATGCTAATCATAATGACTTTTAAAGTTACAGAGACAGACAATATCCTTGTTAATGTTTTAAGGATTCCAGAGATAGAGTCAAACTTGCTCTGTAGAGAGTCTTTTAGTTGGCCATTGCGATACTATTGATATACTAGTCTTGGCCAGAGCGGCTAAAGTCATGGAACCGCTGAAAATGGATTAACATGAGATGACAATGTTGGAAAGTCTTGCTGTTTTTGGTCCTTGGGAAATTGAGGGAGGCAGAAGGGGGCTGACAATTGTTTCTTTTCTCTTTTGCTTCATCTTTCTAGAGGTTGTTTCATCAGCATATTTTTTAATAGTGCCTTGAATGTAGATAGCTCCTTCCTGCTGAGCTAGTCAAAGTGCTTTACATACATTATCTCTCATTTGTCCTCCCCTAATCCTCAGAGTTTGATAGATGTCAAAGGAATGTCCTTTTTTATTTTTATTTTTTTTTAAGCTTCTGGGGTAAACCAGAGCCACTAGATTGAAAGTACAGGGGAAGAGTAATTTTCCAAGATGGCATCAAGCTTTAGAAAACCCTTATAACTGAGGAAAAAAGAAAAATGTCTTATCTCGTATGCATTACTACCATTCATCAATAGTCCACTTTCTTTTCTTTCCTGAACCTGAAAAGGCTACACTGATCATTTTTCTTGCCATGAGGCGAGCCATGTAATTTTTATGACTTACGAAAAGTGAGCAAAAATAAACTTACTTTCTGACCAAAAAGCCCATTCTCAATTCTCTTTTTTCTTTCTTCTCTTGTTCATCAGTGGGTAATATGGAATAGAGCCATCCTAGCCCTGGCAACACACAAACACACACATCCATGTATATTCATACATTGTATTTATTTGAGGAAGAAATATAAACTTTCTGAGATTTGGAGGTAACTTATATCAGTATAAGCTTTGCTTATTCTCACTGATACATCTTGTTTGGGTAATACTTAAACATAATAAAACAAAAATACTCTGCTACTTAAAGTATCTTTGGATCCAAGGACTGTGTAAATTGACAAAAACATATTCCCATCAAGCAAATAAGTTATTTATTATAATGTAAATTTAACAAATCAATGAACTAAGTATATGTTACTATAGGTTACTATTCCAAGTACTTTTCCACATTAAACATAATAAATTGTACAATTTTTCTCAAGGTAATAAAAGCATATAAATTGAAAATAATTATGAAATACAAAAAAAGGCACACACACACACACAAAAGAAAACAGAAATAATCTGTTCTTCCATATCCAGAGATAACCACTGTCATTGAGTAGCACTGGAGGCATCGTGTAATAATTTTTCACAAAATGAACAAAGATAGTTATTATATTGTTCCACCTCTTTGTTTCCTGTAACAAGGGTTACAAAGCTGAAAAGACACCAGAGGACAAATCTGTTCACTTGAACTCTGTGCTAGTTTGGATACTAACTAGCTGGGAGACTTTGGCAAATGGTTTAACTGTCTCTGAATCTATTTTTTTAATTGGTATTCATATCTCACAACTTTTTGTTCTTTTCCATGAGATTTTAATCTCATAACTTTGGTTTAGGTGATTATTATTTAGCTGTGAGTCAATTCACTAGAAACAGCTGAAAGTTGATTCATCAAATGATTAATTTCCCAAATAACTATTTCACCAAAAGTTTAATATTTTAAATATGAACCTATAAGAATTTTACTAGGAATATTCAGTAGTAAATGTTTTATAAAAGTATATTTTATCACAGTAACAAAAATGTTGGCATGTATTTTTCTGCTTTTTTATTTTACATTTTAAGATTGCACTGGTATGTTTCTAAACTTCTATTTCACTTTTTGTTTTGTCAATCTTTTTTTTTTTTTTTTTTTGAGATGGAGTCTCATTCTGTTGCCCAGGCTGTAGTGCAGTGGCACAGTCTTGGCTTACTGCAACCTCCGCTTCCCGAGTTCAAACAATCCTCCCACCTCAGCCATCCAAGTAGCTGGGATTACAAGCATGCATCACCACGCCAAGGTAATGTTTTTTGTGTGTGTTTTTATTACAGATGAGGTTTCACCACATTGGCCAGGCTTGTCTCAAACTCCTGACTTCGAGTGATCCCCTGACCTGGGCAATCTTTATTTTTTAGCCTAAGAATTATTGGCCTTTCAAACCATTTAATTCTTTCTTTAAAATTTTGCATTTATATTTAATATATTTCAAATTTATGATTGCAATCATATAGGGGGATATAATAATTCTTTCTGAGAATATGAACTTTCTTTTCTTAGCATTGACTGAGTAAAACTTTTGATGTTGGCTATTTGTGCAAACTGCTACCGAGTGGAATTATTCAAACAGACTTTCATGGCTTCCAAAGGTTAGCAACGTCTAATGTGATAGGATTTTTCTGGTAATTTCTTTCAAATGCTTCTGAATTTAAAAAAATTAATATTTAATTTAAAGTAAAAATAACTTTAAATTCAATATGACTAGGGTAATTTTTAAATTTAAATTTTATATTTATATAATTTAAACTTTAATTACAAAAATATTTTTAAATTTAGGATTATAAAATTAATTGTACACCAGTATTAATTTTATTCAATTCACTATTTAAATATAATTTAATATGTATTTTCATCATTAAAATGTAACATTTAGGCTTGAATAATTTGGGAATAAAATCTAAAAAGGTTTAACCTTTTAAAAATTTCAAAAGCTACTGAAAAGTTCTGAAAAGAATAAGAAGTAGATAAGATAAACCAAATGAAATATCAAAATCTTAAATAAGAAAATATTTAATGTATTTTTTTAGTGTATAATATTTTATAATTTTTTATTTTCTGAAGTTTATTCTTTATTTTTTGTAAATGCTTCAACCAAAACTTAATTAATATTGAGAAAAATTGGATCCAACCATCATTAAAATGAAATTCTGATTACTTCTGGAAACAGCAAAAAAAATCATTAGCACATTGAACATTGGTTCAATGCATTCTTTTCTGAATTACTTCATTAAGTTTTCCCCAAGTCCTCAATACCTGTCAAACCAAAATTTACCACCAAATGACCAACCCTCAAACAAAATGAAAAAGAACAATAGCAGCAACAGTGATAGTGCTTTGGATTTTTAAAGTTATTTCCTAATAAAACATTACAATATACAACAAAAATTTTGAACCATTTTGACAATATAATATCTAATTTCACCGACCCTCTTCTCCACCTAAAGTGACTTGCCTCATGTGCAAGCTATGCTTGCCTGGCTCATAAAATTTATTCAATAAACATTTTCCTAAGATTCCTCTATGTCAGGTACCATTCTTATAGGGATAAGGAGAGAAAGCTTCCCTCTTCACCCACTGAAGGATCACTGAAAATGAACTGCAAAAGATGCTTAATAGAAGGGAAAAAACATACGAATTTATTTTAATGTTTATAGCATAGGGGAATTACAGAGAAGTGATGACCCAGTGAAGCTGGCCTTGTTTTCTGGGGTGTGACCTGAAGTTCTTTGTCTCATGGCCAAGGAAATCAAGGATGCGGATACACCAAGGGTAAGGTTAGAGCAGAAGTTTAATAAGTGAAAGAAAGAGCGAATGCTCACTGAAGCAGAAAGGGCCTCCTCAAAACGGTTGCTGTTTCACAGTTGAATACAGGGGCTTTTATAAGAAACCAATGAGGGCTAGGTGTCTCATTTGCATAAGTTGCGAATTTGTGTGATAGCTCTACCCCTTCCTCGTAGTGCACATGCCAGCCCTTAGCTTGTGTTACTCCATGTTGCTTTATTCCCCTTACTGTGCATATGTCAAGGGATGGAATTTTCCATTGTGGGCATGTTTGGGCAAGTCTCTTACATAGCCTTTCCTATATCTGGGGCTGCGGACATGTCTCAGGCAAGCATCCCCGTGCAAGTTCCTTTATTTTCCAAGTTCTGTGCCTGCAGGCTGTTTTTTTGTTTGAAAGAACTCAACTGAGGACCCGCCCAAACTGCCTGCTTGAGTGGTTTCTTCCTTCCTCCTATCTCACCAGTAACCTAGTGGAGTACTGATGCTTATATGCCCTTTTTTATAGAGGAAGGGAGATTGGGACATAGGAATAAATGATTTCAGGGGGGAATGAATGAACCCAAGAGACAGACATTATCTTGTGAAGGAGTCTCTGAAAATTGAATGGGACTCAAGAAAGAAAAATAATGGTTTGGGATAAAGTTCAAAGTTTGTCTAGACTCTAGGTGTGATGCTTAATTTTCAATATCTTCCTCTGTAATAGGAGTTTTAATCTTTTATTAATAGCATTTCAAGGAAAGTATTGCAGGGAATTGTTTTCTTCTTTGGGGGTCTGGTTTTTAGGCAGATAAGGGAGCTTCAGAAAATAGCTTCATTCTATGCTTTGGGAGAGACAATGTATTGTGATACAGAGGAGAGGATGAAAGTCAGAGAGGACATTAGGCTACTTCTTTAGTTTAGCATGTCATAGCAATATATTTTGGGCTGTCAGTCTCTGATCGCCAACTTTTCTTTGTTTAAAATGTCCCTGTAAGTTTCACATATTTAAAACTGAGTTAGTGGCTACGGAGGAAAAAATTGAGCTCATAGCTGAATGTCAGAGGATCCCATTTAAACAGTTTTCCCTTCCTGGGAATAGGACATCTAATTAAACAGTTGTGTTTTATCCTATAAGATGGTGTTGCAGATAGGCTGTCAAAGCCAGGCATTTATATATCATGTAGGCAAACAGATCATCAATAAAAGGGATTTCTATGAAAACAGAAGAAAAACAAAGTTAATATCTGTAGTAGTCTATAAACTAGTTTATTTAGAATTTGGAGGAGAGTCCTTTGAGATCAGTGCCTGTCTCACAGATTTTTCTGGTTTGTAGTTTGTATATACAAAGTGTATCCAAATATAGGCTGTTGTAATAATTTTTCTTCAAAGCCATGTTGGCTAACTTGCTCCAATTTTTTTTAAAGGATAGTTTTAATATTTAGTGCTTCTAAACCAGAAGAGTAGAAGAAAAAAAAAGGAAAATGCTAATTTGGAAAGTTACAGCCAGATATTGGAGTAAATTAAAAATTCAGGATCTAGTCCAGATTGTAGGTAAGTAATAAGATCTCAAACACAAGGGCTGGGCTAGGATCTAGAACTGAGTAACAGGTGCAATATAGTTTTCTTCTAAAATATAATTTTTCTCCCTGACTCCCATTTCTACCAAAAATAATCACAGTAAGACTAATTTGTTTGCAAAATAAGTTTAGTCTTTAATCTCATTATTTACATAACTTTAGCAAGAATTGTGCTAAATTGACTATATATTTTGACTATGGCTCTTTTTAACTTTTCTTTACTGGAATTTTTTTATAGGAAACTTCAGATTAGATTTTAAAAGGTCTCATGAGGGTTAAGAGGCAAGTCAATGACTTAGGAGCCAAGCCAACTCATCAGACTGGGTCTGAAATACCTGTACAAATTGGGTATATTTCTCTTTCTTTGAGGTTTCCAAAATATCTTGAGATTCCTGGGCCTGTCGAAAAGTGACATTCTTTCAAGATCTTGAACACTATAAGAAAACTAGGTATACAAAGTGCCAGACCAATTTTGTTGAAGGGACTTTTTTTTTTTCTTCATAAAAGGCAACTGTATTATCTCAAAGTAGTGTGGTCATATCTGAAAATACGACATTTCAGTCAAAGTCTTTTTGAAATGGTCAGTATTTACAATTGTGTCCTGATACAAAAAACAAAAACATAAAAATACTCTATTTGACCTCATACAAATAACTAAATTTTCATAAAATGAGAATATTCACAAATAATTTCTGAATTTCAGAGGAATCAGATGGAGAGAAAGGTAAATGTTTCAGTTTTTCTTACTAAGAATACTTGACTAAGTTGCTGTAAATCTATAGATAGGTTAAAATGAAAAAGTTTTCTTAATTCTAGAAAACAAAATATTTTATCAACAATGTGTCAAATAGAACATCATTAGAAATCATTTTAGTCCTTCATCAGTTCAGCCCCACATATTCTTGTTCTGCTTGATGTCAAGTAAGCAATTTTATGAGTCCAGTTTTTATTTTTCATTAGAGTTTTAGAATTTTTACTCAGTCAAATGGTATGTTCCCAAAGTTGTCAGAAACCTGAGTTTAAGGGTACTTGTTTCAGTCTTTTCCATCAACCTCCTTGAAGAAACAACACTAAGATTTGCAAAGTGCTTTCAGAAAAAAAGAAATCAGAAGAAAGCAATTTACGTAGACAGCCAAGTTTTCAAATGGCCATAGTTAAAGACACAATTGACAAGGAAATTTTGTCATTTTCAATGTTCTACAACAATCAAATGTACTAATCATAATTATGACTGATAACGTATACCAATACATATCAGAATTTTAGCAATTTTATATAATATTATATAATTTTGGAAAATATATTGAGAACGTGCATACAAATATAACAAAGAAAGTTAAATATTATTTCTTATTTGAAACTGTTTCCCATGTAATCTAGCAATTATATTAGTCAATTATTATCTCTTTCAGATGCTTAAGAGGTCCTCTGGACCATCCCAAACTTAGTTTGCAGCCAAAAAGACTTCATATCGATTTTAGGAATTTTTTTTTCAAAAATAAGTCTTTAAAACACTTACTCAGAATAAAGTCACATTATTGTAACATAAAAGTCTTTAATTTAGCCAAAGTGATTATTAAAATGTTTCAAAAACAAATATCTTCAGTCTTTCATAAAGAAGACACATAGTTTTCTAAATAATCAGAAGACTTAATAAAAGACAGTAAGGCATACAGAATTTCTCTTTGTCTTTTCAATTTTTTTTTATTTTATTCAAATGGTGAACAAAAAATATTGACTTTTATCACTATTACAGAAAAAGATTTTTTTTTTCTTTTGGTTTGTTTATTTGTTTGTCTTTTAGACAGAATCTTGCTCTTGTTGCTCAGCCTGGATTGCAATGGCACAACCTCAGCTCACTGCAACCTCCACCTCCCAGGTTCAAGTGATTCTCCTGCTTCAGCCTCCTGAGTAGCTGGGACTACAGGCATGCACCATCACACCTGGCTAATTTTGTATTTTTAGTAGAGACAGGGTTTCACCATGTTGGTCAGTCTGGTCTGGAACTCCTGACCTCAGTTAATCTGCCCGCCTCGGCCTCCCAAAGTAATGGGATTACAGGCATGAGCCACCGCACCTGGCCAGAAAAAGGTTGTTTAAAGGAGAACACCACATCTTAGTTTTGTGTTAGTGTACTTTTGATATTAAGGCTCACTTAAAAAAAAAGAATATTTATAATACATTTATTTAATTTTAGTGAGTTTGATTACACATAAAATTTATTTTAGGAGATTTATTTTTTATAACTCATATTTTTTATTTGTTGTTTTATTTATATCATTTTATTTCTTTATTTATAAACAACATTTAAATAATGTGTAGATAAATTACCTGTCATAAAAACCCCATTCTTATGTCTTTTTCAAATCTTCTTCACCAAAAATATATCTTATCCTCTCTGCATACTTTTCTTTATTTTTAGTAGTTTTGATTACATATATTAATTACAATTTTAACTTTTAATAACTCTAATTTACCATGATAAATCTAGGAAGTAAGCGATTTAAATTTGTATCATATTAGTATTTGTAACATAAAATTGTTTTATAATTTTTAGAAATACAAGCTTTTTATAGAACACTTGTATGTAGAATAGAACATAATCACATACCCAAATATTTTATTTTTAAAATAAATTTAGAAAGCAAATACATTTACACCTATATATAGTAGTTTATGTTCTAGTATTTTATTTATTTCTTTAATATAAATGACTCATATTTTATGATTATCTATTACTTGATTTAGCATTACATGATTTTGATTTTAAATTACTGAAAGATTTTTGAAACTATGACACGATCATTTGAGAACATTTATCCTATTTATATTTACCTAATGTATTCACTTTTAACAAATAAATTTTAGTTGTTTTTGAAAAGTAAAGTTAGCCATTTAAGTTTTTTTTTTTTTAAAAAAAGCAAAACTTGGCTCATCCTGCCTCATTAACTGTTATTTTGAGCCTGGGTTTACACAATAGGTGTGGAGCCCCGGACTGAGGACAGACAGCACTGTGAAGATGACTCTTGGATTATCCAGCTCCTCTCAGTATGACCAAGAGGCAGAGCTGGGCAATGGAGGATGGTGCCATATCAGATTTGGCTCTACCGTATAGCTGATAGCCCAGGTGCTGCAGACACGCATATGTCTGCAGGCCTCACCCTGGCCACATATCTGACCCTAGAATCAAAAGGTTCAAAACCAAAGACATAAGCTCATAGCAAGATTTGTCCAAGGCTATGTGGGACCCCAGAAGGCAGCCCTCATAGCTTTAACTCACAGACAAATCAAGCAAGGGTCAAAAATATTATAGAAGCAACTATTTTATGACCTTATAACACCTATTAGAGACAGTATAAATCTTTCTAGCCCATAGGCCCAAGCAAAAATGCCTACATTGAAATCAGATTTTTTAAAAATTTTAAACTAACTTTATTTACCAAAGATTATTAAAATGACACGAACTTAAAAGACTTTGAGCTAGTTATTCACTTAATTTATGAATGTTTATGCTAAATCTATTTGTTGCCATCTAGACAATACATAAACACATGTACAGATATATACACACATGTAGTAGACATATAACACACATATCTACACATGTATTCAAAAGCCAAAGAGATCAGGGACCTCATTGTGAAAGAGAGTAGGACTTTAGATCAGAGAGGAACCTGTTTATGACACTTGGTTTTCTGTGAGAAAGACAGAGGACTCCAAAAGAGGGGGTCAGTGATGCTGTTTTTGTTGTGCTTCAGATGGTTTTAGAGTCACTAGAAGTCTCTTTTAGATTCCTTCAAGTGGTATTAAATGTGGCAAAAGAAAGGAAGGGCAGAAGTAAATGAAAGAACAAGTCTTACAGGGGGCAGTTTGGGGAGATCTTAAGTTTTCAATTAACAGAGGTTAGAGTGGGGAAAAAAGTGGGAGGCGGGTGGGTCTAGTCAACTAAGACATTTCCATGTGACAGACAGAATTCAAAAGAGAACAAAGAAGTTAAAAATACATGTATATGTTGAAACATTGGCTATTAGTTAAGCCAACTTCTGCCCATAGAGCTTTAAGAAAGGAAAGCTTTTAAATACTTTATTATTAGGTTTTTATCTAGGACAAGCAGCAAACTTTTTGCTGTCTGAGCAGACAGCCTTTTACCTGAGCCAAGGGAACCGAGGTGGAGGGAGCCACAGCAGCTACACTGCAGGAGCACCTGCCAGGCTTGCTTGTGGCTTCTGATTTGAGTGGTGGCTGAAGGCGTCTCTTTTGAGTCACATAATTATTTACATTTCTAGGGGACCAGTTTTCTGACCAGGAGTTAAACCCAGGCTACAGCAATAAAATAATGAAATCTTAACTACCAGACCACAGACTGGAATGGCAGTTTTGTAAATCATGCAGAGAATAAAAGTAGGGAGTTTGAGTGTATAAATGATTTTAACTTTGGTTCTAGGTCATACTTCTGTTTTTTGTTTTGTTTAATTTTCTCAAAACTGTTTCTGAGGCTAGGTATGACATTATTACGTATCTTTTAAAATTTGATCATCCCATAAATACAAATAAGGCAATTGCTTAGGGTGAGATATCTGCAAAAGTTTTTTCAAATGTATAAATCTTTTTTAAATCGAAAGTTCTATTGTCTGACCATTGACAATGAGGATTTCTAATTGTGCATTTATGTCAGTAGTGACTCAGTCCAATAAACCTCTTCATAGGAAGACCAGGAATTAATTTTCCAGGCTTAGAATAAGTTTTAACCATATAAGCAACACATATTTCTGGAGGGGGCATAGAAGAAGCAGCCCCCAACTTCCACCAAAATTTACTTCCAGAGATATGCTAACATAGCAAAGGATCTTCGTTATGATGGGCAGTTAAGGATGATGTTTGTGGGGATAATAACTCCAATCTCCTCCTGAGCACATGGACATGTAAACATGTTGGTCCCAGACCCACTAAATCTGTGACATTGGGCAGGCATGTCTGGGATTAGACTTTCCCTGCACTAAACAAGCAACAAAATTGAGACAACAAAATTCCCTTTTGTATGAGACTCTCAATTAAGATAAACTCCTCTGAGAGCTTGGCATGTTTAGAATAAAGAGTATGCTGCTTCATATTTTATATGTGTTGGGGTTCCCAGACCTTTCAGCCTGTCCACTGAACATGACCTGAGAATCACATACTCCTGAGTGGTGGAGACCAAGAGAGAGTGCTCTCACTTGGTCATAAGTCAAGCTCTCAAGGACATAAGACAAGACTAGAGGGCAATCTTATCTGGTTTTTATTTTGCGGATCCAGAGCACAAGTTATCTAAACAGATGCTGGTCTGATGAAAACTGTGAAACTTACCAGTTTGTGAAAGGCTCACACAATGGGCTTATGGGGGCTCCCATTTCTACCCCATGGTACCTCTCTTTATTACAAAATGACAGGAAGTCAAAGACAAAGGAAAAAACAAAGACTATTTCTGGGAGAAAAAAGGATCATACCATGTGAATATTTATAAAAACACACACAAGAGTTGCCAAACCTAACATGAGTCATACAAATGCTTTTCTTGCATTAATCTTAAATTTGGAAAGAAAAAAGAGACAAGCAGAATTTTTATTGTCTGCTGGACAAAATTCCATAGGCAGAGATCCACTGGAAATCTGACTGGTAAGACCCTTTTGCTGGCTTGTCAGGTCCTGGGTTCCCTTGACTGCAGCTCCCAGAAGAGCAGAGTAGATTTGGTTTACCCTGTTCCCTGTGCCAAACCTGTAGGGGCCAAGAGGGAGATTTTCTCTTCACTCCCTGAAGGTTCACACAAAATGAACTGACAAAGGGCAGATCAATAGGAAAAAAAAAAGCCATATAAATTCATTTCAACATGCATAACACTGGGAAATTGCAGGAGAATGCCCAATAACTCAATGGAGTGTAGATGCTTATATACTTTTTTATAGGGGAAGGGGAGGTGGAGTATAGAAGGAAATAACTTTTAGGGGAGAAAGAATGGACTCAGGAGGCAGACATTATCTTGTGAATGATACTCTTTCAAAATTGAATGGGATCAGCGAACAAAATATGGCTTGGGACAAAGTTTGAAATCCTTCTGGGCCCTAGGTGTGGTGTTTAATTTTCAGTCTCTTTCTCTGTTATATGAATTTTAATTTTCTCTGGTTAATGAAATTTCAGGGAAGAGATGGAAAGCAATTGCATTCCTTTTTTGGAGATCTGGTTTCTCCGTAATAAGGGAGCTTCAGAGAACAGCCTCATTCTGTGCTTTGGGAGAGACAGAGGACTAATAGACAAAAGGGATGGGGTTGGGGCAGGAGTCAGAGAGGTCTTGAGGCTGCTTCTTTAGCCCAGCATGTCAAAGCACCATATTTTAGGGTATCATATTTTAAGCCCCAACATTTCCATAGAATGAGAAATGGCGTTGTTACCATGGGCTTGTGGTCAATTGAGACAACAACAAAAAATTGCTATAGAATGGGTTTTCTGCTTGAACTGGCATTGTTTATGAACCACTGCAGTGAAAGAGTCCTTGTCACATGCAAGTGTGTTGGACATCTTGCTCCCCAAACTCTCTCTTTTCTTGACATTTTTCTACTTCTCTTTGCCTTGTTCTTGTTCTTCTTTGAATGCCAGAAGAATGCTCTTTCTGGCATTCTTCCAATATTAATTTAAACATCACCACTTTTTAAAGAGGTCCTGGAATAGACCTCTCTAAATCAGCCGAAATCTCCATTCTAGTTAATCTCCATTATATCACTGTTCTTATTCACTTAATAACAAAGACAGCGCTATTACTACCTATAAAAAACTGGTTTTATTTCTTTGTTTGCTTATGTATCAACTGTTATCTCCTGCTGGAATATAAACTACATTAGGAGTATGTTTTTCTGTTTTTATCTATTTTATACAAAGCTATTAACCCATAATTGGCACTCAGAATTTTTTGATAATTTGTCCATGTATGTATTCATCTATATATTCATTCATATATGAAATAAACATTTACTTAGCATTTACTATAGGCCGGGCATTTTTTTTAAGGCATAGGGGACATAGAAAAATACAAAATACAAAATCTCTGCCCTTATGACTATTGCAGTCTAGAGATGGAGACAAATAATAAACAAATAGACAGGTAACAGATAGCATATGAGAAGTGGATATGTGCTATGGAGAAAAATAAAGCACACAAGAGAATAGGTGCCATTTGGAAGGGAGGTTTTATGTTACATATGGTAATAAAAGAAGGCCTCAAGGTGAATGTGATATTTGAACAGAACACTGAAAGAAGTGGAATATTTACTGTAATTTAAAAAAGGAATATTTTAAATGGTCTAAAGAGAAGTGTTCTGGCTCTTATTTTAGAAACATCATTTTCGCTCTTGGACTGAATATGTATTGTAGGGGGCAGGATCTTGTGGAAGCAAGGAGATGATAGTTCACAGTATATAATTGTCTAGGTGAGAAGTAGCATTGCTTTTGACCAGGATATTAGTAGTAAAGTTCAGAAGACCTGTTTTATGTATTTTCAAGTTACAACATATAGAATTTACTGATGAAATAGACATATAATGTGAAAAAAAGAAAGAGAAGGTTAAGGGCGACACCTAGATTTTTGGCCTGACTCCTTAGAAGGATGGAATTGCCAGTTACAGAGAAGAGCTGTGGGAAAAACAGGTTTGGGGTTAACGAGTATAACTGGGGTATGTTAAGATGATAGACGGTTAGGGAGACCTTCCTGCTTCTGCAGTTTGCTCAATTTCTTTCAGTTTAAAATACTCAATATGTCAAGGTGTCATATTTTGGGGCAGCATTTCCTGTACCTCATTATTAGAATAAGGGCCTTCGTGATGCTGCAGGAGCAGGAAGATGTAGAGGTGACAGGAAGAGGCCCCTCTGGTATTGGGTTAAGAAACAGTTAATCAAGAATTGATATTTAACTGAGACCTGAATGATGTGTAAGAGTTAGCTAAGCCAAGAATAGAATTTAGAGTGTTCATTTGCTTATTCTTGAAATTCAGCTCATGTAATTCTGTTTCTGGGATTTGGAGAGATAATTGTTATTTCAAAATGGGCAGCAAATTTATTAATCTATGTAAGTATACATTTTTATTAAAAAGCTTGTCACATAAGCTTTTTATAAAAATAATAAATACATACATCTTTATTTATTTGTTATTTATTTCTTTATTAGATGCCACTGCCATTCTTTCTTATAATCCCTCCCCCACCTCTATCAGACACTCCCATAAACTCATTCCAGTGAAATGTTTTTCTTTGAAATAATACAAAACAAAGGGAAGATGGATTTGAGTTTGGGGAATTTTATTTACAAAGGAAAATTTTGTTTGCAAAGGAAAGATAAGATGTATTATACATTTCATGGAATAACTTGAATAAATTAATAGAAAGTTATCTTTCAGTGCATTTCGGCCTTGCAGTTATTCTAAATGTACAGTATTATTACAGTGTTGTAAATGAATACTGTGGTGTGCCCACATGCTCCTTCAGGACGACAGCCCTAATTTTCCCAACTACCTGGAGCATCCTCTCCTCTGGAAGTTGCCTTCTGATGAAAGAAATCCATCTTCCAAGGATAGCCGTCCTTTCTAGGGTCAGCACAGATCTAATGAATATTTAATGCTGGGGTACAAGGGATTGTCTTGCACCTCAAGTCAGGACACCTCTGAAAAGCCATCTCAGCTCTATAAATCTCTATGAGGTTGGCTGAGGGCTCTGTTGAAACTGCATGAGTTCAGTATCTTCTTCAACCCAGTTCTACTTTCCTCACTCCTTTAAAGATATTATTTTTAAAGATACTACTCAGTAAACCTTCTGTAAGCACATTTCTGCTTCAGAATCTATTTCCTGAGGAACTGTGACAGACAGAATCATTTAAATCATCTGCAGTAGATTGCTGTAGCAAATGGCATTTAGACTCCCCAGTTAGAATTAAGAATGTTCCCTTTGCTAAAAATGCTATTATAATTTTGGATTAAATCAATAAAAAATATCCTTCATTCCCAAGTTGTGAGTTCTTGTTAACATGGGCTGAGTTTGGATTTTGATTCTCTAGCTCTCATCACTAGACAAATGAATAGATGAATGTATAATGCCTGATCAGAGAGAATAACCTAAAGCCTCAGAAGAAAGGCCCTACCAAATGCTCCCATTGTTTTTTGAGGTGTTCTTCTGTCTTCTGAAATTTTAGAACTTTAATCTGGACATTCTCTTTAGGAAGGCCAAGTAGAAAACATCCAGAATAGGACACAGATGATCCAAATTATGGAAGGCCAAGATGCCAATCTCACATACTTGAAGGATTTAGTAAAGAAATAGATTTAGCCCTAAGAAGTTGAAGTCACATTGGACATCTGAAGATACGATGAATGGAAATTATAAAGATGCAGCTGCTGCTCATTAGCAAGATAACTGGTTCACATTTGGAAAAATATATCCTGTGAGGTCCTAAATGCACAGAACAAACTGAAATGAAGGTGACCAGGAGCCAAGGATGATGCAGAAGAGATACAGGGATTGTCCTGCTTTGATTTTGCAACATCGAGACTTGCACCAGGAAGGGTCTTAGTTTGAAGTTCATGTCTATACAATGCGGTAGTCTACACAGAAAGAGAAATACATGCACCAAATGTATTTATGGTAAATGAATAAATGCATAAATCTGTATACTAGTTTTCATAGTTGTGGTTATGGAGATAAATGTTCTAAGATGACATTGCACCTTAGCTTTGGTTCATTTATTTTCACTGTTTTAGAGCATTACATTGGATGCATATAGGACAATGTGTTTATCATTCTTTTTATGGAAGTACAACTGTGGTAGCTTACTTGTTTTTGTGATTACTGTTAGCACCCACAGTGCTGCTATGCATATCTTTGTGCATGCTTCCAAGTGCACATGTGTAAGAATTTCTCTAGAATACATAAGAGGCATGACTGATCTCAAGGTGTGAGAATCATTTCTTTTAATAGAAAATGCCAAATTATTTGCTAAAATGATCAATATTCACTTCCACCAGCAGTATGTAAAAATCAATTGCTTCCAGACAGCACCAATACTTGTCTGACTTCTATATGTTACACCAGTGCATTGTGCATGAAATACTCTATTATAGAGACTTTAAATTTCACTGTGTTGATTATTGAGAAATTGAGGGTCTTTTCATATAATTCACACATGATATCTTTCTTTCCTATTCTGTGAAATGCCAGATCATTGCTTATAGTGTCTTTGTTGGGGGCAGGTGCACAGGTGTTTAAAAAATCTTTTTCTAGGAGTTCTTTATATATTTTCTAGGTAGTCTTTGTTAGTTATATACGTATGAAATATCTTCTTTCAGTTTGTATTTTTTTATTTGCTTAATAACTTTTTGGATTAATGGAAAAGTTAATTTTAATATGTTCACATTTATTTGTCCTTTATGATTTACATCTATTAAGTCTTGTTTAAGAGATTATTTTCTATGTAAGTGTTTTTGTACTGTTGTTATAACAGAATACCACCAACTGGGTAATTTATAAAGAAAGAAAGTTTATTTAGCTCATGGTTCTAAAGCTGGGAAGTCCAAAAGCATGGTGCTGGCATCTTGTGAGGGACTTCTTCCTGCATTAAGACATGGCAGAGCGCATTGCATGGTAAGCTGGTGAGAATGTGCCTGTGTGTCAGTGTAAATCTCTTTTTCTCATCTTGTGAAGCCACGAGTCTCATCAGGGAGGCTCCTCACCCCTGTGACCTTTTCTAACCCTAATTACCTCCCAAAGGTTCCACCTCCAATCAACATATGAATTTTGGAATCAAACCTCCAATACATGAAATCTGGCGGGCACAGTCAAGCCATAGCAGCAAGGTCTTTAAGAGATTCCCCGATTTTTTTGTAGTTTTGTATTTATAATTTGGATACTTACATTTACATTTTTAAACTACCTCAATGATTCCTGTTAAGAGTATGGAGTAAAGATCCAAAATCCATTTTTTAAAATGTTATGGATAAGTGATTGTTCTGGCAAAATTTATTGATGACTTTGTTTTCTCTCTTGCTACCTAGCAGTGCACTTGGTCACTAAGCAATTTGAGATGTAGGTCTGATTCCAACTCTAAAGGGTTTCTTATCTATACTCTCTTACTCCCATTTTTTTTTCTTTATATGTTACTGTAACTACACGATAAATCTGGATATTTGGTAGTGTTTGACCATTTTTAATACTGTAAGTGTATTGTTTATTCTTCTACTTTTCTCCTCCATACACATTTTAGCATCAGGTAATAATATTTTTTAAAAGCCTGTTGGCTTTAAAAATCCTGTTGGGGTTTTTTTTTTTTTTTTTGGAGGCTTTTTTTCAATGCCTCCGCCACTTTATTTTATTAAGGTGAGATTATAGAAATAAAATTAGCCATTTTATTTCATTTTTTATTTTTTTAGAGGCGAGTTCTCACTCTGTCGTCCAGACTGGAGTGCAGTGGTACGATCACAGCTCACTGCAGCCCCCAATTCCTGTGCTCAAGTGATCCTCCCACTTCAGCCTCCCAAGTAGCTGGGACTACGAGTGCATGCAATCAAGCTGGGCTAATTTTTTATTTTTTGTAGAGATGGGCTGGGGTGGGGAGGGGGGGTGGGTCTCACTATGTTGCCCAGGCTGGTCTTGAGCTCCTGGCCTCAAGCAATAAAATTAACCATTTTGAAGTGAACAATCCAGTACCACTGAGTGCACTCAAATGTTATGCAACCATCACCTCCAATTCCAAAACATTTGTATCACCCTATAAGAAAACCCCATATTCATTAAGCAGTTACACCCCTCCCGTCTCCCACTACCCCCTGGCAATCGCCAGTCTGCCTTCCATCTACATGGATTTAGCTATTCTGGACATTTCACATGAATTGAATCATACAGTATGTGGACAGGCTATCCAGCCTGGGTAACAGTGTGAGACTCTGTCTCAAAACAAAACAAAACAAAACAAAACAAAACAAAACTGCAGACTATCGCTCTCTAAATTTCCCATAGGCACCACAAACTTGACAAGCCCAAAGTGAAATTCACCGCACTCCCAAATAGCCTTGGTTGTTGTCCTTCTTGGCAACAACTTAGATTACCTGATTTCTTCCACTTAGCCAAGCGTTTTGGGGTTCAAGCATGTTTTAGCTTGTATCAGCACTTCATTCCACTTTAGGGTTGATCCCACTCTCTTACAACCCAAAGCCAATCAGCCAGTGAATCCAGCTGAGTCTACCTTCAAAGTATTTCTAGAATGGATTCACTTCTCACCATTTCCACTGTTGGCACTTCATTCCCCCTCCCCAACATAGCATCACCTGTCACCTGGATTTTCTTACTTCTGTCCTTCATGCTTCCCACTCCCTCCCCACTCTTCCTGGTCCAGTTTTTTTTTTCTTTTTTCTTTCTTTCTTTATTATTATTATTATTTTTTATTATACTTTAAGTTCTAGGGTACATGTGCACAACGTGCAGGTTTTTTACATTTGTATACATGTACCATGTTGGTGTGCTGCAGCCATTAACTCATCATTTATATTAGGTATATCTCCCAATGCTATCCCTCCCCCCTCCCCCCACCCCACAGCAGGCCCCGGTGTGTGATGTTCTGCTTCCTGTGTCCAAGTGTTCTCACTGTTCAATTCCCACCTATGAGTGAGAACATGCGGTGTTTGTTTTTTGTCCTTGTGATAGTTTGCTGAGAATGATGGTTTCCAGCTTCATCCATGTCCCTACGAGGGACATGAACTCATCCTTTATGGCTGCATAGTATTCCATGGTGTACATGTGCCACATTTTCTTAATCCAGTCTATCATTGATGGACATTTGAGTTGGTTCCAAGTCTTTGCTATTGTGAATAGTGCCGCAATGAACATACGTGTGCATGTGTCTTTATAGCAGCATGATTTATAATCCTTTGGGTATATACCCAGCAATGGGATGGCTGGGTCAAATGGTATTTCTAGTTCTAGATCCCTGAGGAATCGCCACACTGTTTTCCACAATTGTTGAACTAGCTTACACTCCCACCAACAGTGTAAAAGTGTTCCTGTTTCTCCACATCCTCTCCAGCACCTGTTGTTTCCTGACTTTTTAATGATCGCCATTCTAACTGGTATGAGATGGTATCTCATTGTGGTTTTGATTTGCATTTCTCTGATGGCCAGTGATGATGAGCATTTTTTCACGTGTCTGTTGGCTGCAAAAATGTCTTTTGAGAAGTGTCTGTTCATATCCTTCACCCACTTTTTGATGGGGTCGTTTTTTTTTTTCTTGTAAATTTGTTTGAGTTCATTGTAGATTTTGGATATTAGCCCTTTGTCAGATGAGTAGATTGCAAAAATTTTCTCCCATTTTGTAGGTTGCCTGTTCACTCTGATGGTAGTTTCTGTTGCTGTGCAGTAGCTCTTTAGTTTAATTAGATCCCATTTGTCAATTTTGGCTTTTGTTACCATTGCTTTTGGTGTTTTAGTCATGAAGTCCTTGCCCATGCCTATGTCCTGTATGGTATTGCCTACGTTTTCTTCTAGGATTTTTATGGTTTTAGGTCTAACATTTAAGTCTTTAATCCATCTTGAATTAATTTTTGTATAAGGTGTAAGGAAGGGATCCAGTTTCAGCTTTCTACATATTGCTAGCCAGTTTTCCCAGCACCATTTGTTAAATAGGGGATCCTTTCCCCATTTCTTGTTTCTGTCAGGTTTGTCAAAGATCAGATGGTTGTAGATGTGTGGTATTATTTCTGAGGGCTCTGTTCTGTTCCATTCGTTTATATGTCTGTTTTGGTACCAGTACCAAAACTTTGCTCAAGTTGCTTATCAGCTTAAGGAGATTTTGGGCTGAGACGATGGGGTTTTCTAAATACACAATCATGTCATCTGCAAACAGGGGCAATTGGGATCTTTAATGGAATTATGTTGAAACTATAGTTTATTTGGGGAAAACTGTTATTTCAATATTGCATTCTCTTATTTGTAAGCATTGCATATGAGTTCATTTACCTAAATATTTTCCAATGTCTTCCAATATACATCTATAACCTTCTCCATGAAGGGCTTGTAAATTCTGCACTTTTGAAATGATCCATACTGAATTATATTCTATTTTAATGATTGTGTGGCATATTCTTTCACTTTTTTACATTTTTCAATTATATCTATTTTAAGTAATACCATTTATTGCGTATTAATAACTTTAATATTTTCACAACGAAATGTCCTTAGAAATATTAATCTCATCATTTAAAAGGAAAGTTAAAAAACCTATGACAAATGAAGGCAGGAAGAAAATAACTTGAAGACACGTAAGCATTCCTGCCAACATCATCCCAGTGATGGAAAAAAATTATAATAAAATCCTTATGAATGCATTTTTATAAATCCAGCTTTTGTGTTTTTCACTGGGATGTGTCTACTGCTAAGAAATTGTGCTCTGACTTGTTCAGATACCAAGTTCTATTCTTGTTTGATTGATGTTTGGGGGTTTATGATAGATAGAAAAGTAAAATCTAACACCTTTACCTCCACCATCCTTACTTCAAAAGAAACTGCTCTGTTTGATACTCTCCGTGAAGTTTCTATTGACAGGACATCAATCATTTTATTTGTATACACCTTTTCACAACATTAAAAGTGTCTCACAAAGCTAGTAACACTCAGTTCTCAATATAGACGACAAGTTATTTGTTCAAAAGGCAAGCTTATCAAGCCTGCACCACTGACTTTCTGGGTCCAGAGCTATATTGGCTGAATATGAAATAAGGGTAGAATCTGTTGCCCATGCCATTACACAAGCAGAGGCCCTATGAAAGTCTCTGCATCAGCTTCTTGGAATTTCAGGCTGTAAGCTCCTGTGTGTCAGAAGGGACCATATATATCCACAAGGTAAAAGGATGTGCCAGATTCTCCAGGAGCCTTCCATATGTAACTGCCATAAGACTCAAATCTCTGGCTAAAAGTTATCATGGAGTACAAACAGTTTTAGGAGCTATACTCAGTATCCAAGTCTCACCGCATACGGTCATTTTAACTAAAACTGAATACAAACACCATTTCTTTATTGGCAAAATGTGCAATCACTTTTTGTTTTAGCCATTCTTCAACATGTGCCATTCATTCAGGTGGAGTCTACCTTCTCACTTTCTCTTCAGGCACCTCGTCTTCTGCCCTGCTCTACCCTGCCCTATGACCTTTCTTCCAGGTTATCATAAGCACACCTCCCTTGTCTTTTCAGTCACCATATTACACTGGCATGATTCATCCTCTCTCTCATCTGAATATTTTAACCTACATTTACTTTCTTCATAAAATTTATTTCAATAGTGTCTTAGAGATAAATTATATTTGCATATATGTATCAATGCTATCTGTGAGTATCAGTCTGATGCCAGAGTTATGTGATCATGTAAATTTCTCTTTGAGTTCCACAGGCCAGCTGTGTAATTATACTCATGATGTAATACATATAGCACATACACACACACATACACACACACACAGACACACAGCATGTATATATTAAATTTTCATATTATTATTTATATGTTGCTGTAGAAAATTTCTTGGTTCATATACTCATGTTCTTCCTATTAGAGTATTACTAGAAACTTGAAACAGAAGATGTGTAGCTTTGTTCCCTAATTTCTTCCAGAAACAAAATAAAAAAAACTATGCCTGTAAAAGGCTGTATATGAAAATTTTTGAGTGACTGGCATAACTAAGAAGTAGGATAATTTTGTTTTATATACTGCCAATAATAAAAAAGTTGTGGCAATGGAAAATTTGTATATGTTTTAATACACAGTTATTTTTAAATGATCATAAATATAAATTATATGTACATATGAATTTATACATATAATATATATAATTATTTTATAGTAATCAATAAATTAGGTACTTCTACTATAAAACATTACATGTAGATATATATATGTTAAAGAGAGATTATTGTCTTTTATAATAATATGAAGCAAATTATAATATTAAGTATTTATTTCAATAGTTATTAAAATATGTAATTTATCATTGATATCAGTGGGTTTATTTCTTAGAAAAAACAAAATTTTATGGTTTTTAAAGAAACATGTTATGGCCTGGAAAAAATATTTATAGTGTCTAACTTGTGCAAATATTTTCTTCTCAACAAATTCTTCTATTAACACATACATTTATAGTCATAAAACAACCTTTAAGCCACATTTTACTAAGCCCTAAAGCAGATGAAAATCAAATGCAGATGTGGAATGGGAGCCAAACAGATGCTGAAAAACTCTGTCAATATCCTAAAGGAATACATTCCCTATCAGAAAGAAACTTAATTTCTACTATAAAGAATTTGATTATGTATTGTTATACAAAATGTGATTAATGTTTTGTGGTGATTAATCAACTGCAAAATATATAATTATGCCATCTGTATTTTTCCAGCTTCTTGTCACTTACAAATTCTGCAGGGGAGTTGGGAGGTGGGGTATTGAGAACTTGTGGCATTTGGAGAGCTTTAAAGCCACAGGAGACTAGTCTGGGGAAACAGAGCAACTTAAAGACCTGGTGCTTATTCTAATGGAAAAGTACTAAAGAACATAAACAAAGAGACCCCCAAAGCCCACTGGCTCCCTGCAGAATGAAACACTGATAAGAGAGGCCCATAACCTCCCAGACACAGCAAGAATTAGTGCTTCTAGATAAATTGCCATTTGCTTTTCACTCCAGAAATGGGTTACAAACTTCATCTTGACTCGTAGAAGTAACAATTATAGTACCAAACAAGGTTTATCATTTATTTCAAAACAAATAAAGTGAATACTTTTGCATTTCCAGTCCACTATAATTCAAGATGTAGGACTGTGATTAAGGTTTATGCTATGATTGATATTCATATCTTCCCCCCCAAAATGAAAACTGTTAAGAGTTGTATTTACATGAATGTCCCAGTTGGACAAAGTTTTACATGTCATCTTTGTCATTTATTCCAAGCAATATAGTAAAATGCTCTACAGTTTAAAAAAAAAAAAAAGTTTCAATATAGTTGAGAGTTGCTTATAAAGTTCAATTCTGCAGAATACCTAGGGTTTTAATATATTATTTTGACCTAGATAATGCTAGATAACATGTTTCATTGATTTTTTTTATTTTACTATTGCTCTGGGGGGGGGGCATTATATGGAAACAACTTACAGTGAGTTTTGTTTCAAATTCTTGATGGTTTTTCATGAAAATAGCATTTTACTTGTGTGCTATATGGTAGCACAAAGAGCTGTTGTAGTTGATTTTCCCTTAGCATGCTACCTTGACTCTGGATATACATCAGAATCACGTGGAATCCACTTTTAAACATAAATTCTGTGCCATACCTGCAGATAATGCTTGAGTTGTCCAGGGGTGGGGTCCAAACATTTGTGATTTTAGAATTTCCCAGATACTTTTCATGTAATGTTTATCCAAAATGAATATGCAGTAGGCCAATGGTTCTTCAAGTGAGGTCTCCAGATCGCCAGCATGAGCAACAGCTGGAACCTTTTTTAAAATGCAAATTATTAGACTCCACTTCAGATCTACTGAATTCAAACCTCTGGGAATGGGGTCCAGGGATCTGTGATGCAGTAAGCCCTACAGACAACTTTGAAGCGTATTAATTGTTCCTCAAACTTCAGCTGGCATCAGAATCAGAATGTCTGATATTGTAGGTTTGGGGCATGCCTCAGTAATTTGAATTTCTAACTAGCTTCCATGTAGGGCTGATGCTGCTTGTTCAGGAACTTTGGTCATTACTAGGCTAAAGTGCTGCAGAACTGTAATCTGAAAATAACAAGACAATGTGTCTAGAGGTGTTTTAATCTGTCAAGCAGTATCATTTTTGATCTAAAAACTATTCTTTTTAAAAATTTATTTTGGGAGACAGGCTCTCTTGCTCTATCGCTCAGGCTGAGCTCACTGTAACCTTAAGCTCCTGGTCTCAAGTAATCCTCCCGTCTCAGCCTCTCAGGTAGCTAGGACTACAGGTGGTTGCCACAGTGCTCAGCTAATTTTTTATTTTTATTTTCTAGAGACAGCGTCTTGCCATGTTGACTAAGCTGATTTGAAATACTAGCCTCAAAGAATCCTCTCGCCTCAGTCTTCCAATGGAATGGAATTACAGGCGTGAGTTACCGCACCCAGGCTAGAATTACTCTCCTTTAAAAGATAGGCTTTGTAAAACTTTTAGTTTTAAATCACACCAAGTGATACTAAACAGTCTCTGTCGTGCTTTTGGAACAAAAGCTATTTGTGGGCAGGAGCTCCTGTCTTGTTCATTACTGGCAGCACAATTTAGCTCTCAGTAAACATTTGTGCAATGAAGGAGTACATGAAAGCCTTTGTTTGTTTCTTTTGTTTTATACTGGCTTATAAATAGCATACATTTATTTATCACTGTTCCAGAGGCTGGAAATTCCAAGATTGAGGTACTGTCAGATTCAGTGCCTGATGAGGGGTCACTTCCTGGTTCATAGATGGCCACGATTTTGCTGTGTCCTCACATAGTTGAAGGGGAAGGAGAACTCTCTGGGGCCTCTTTTATAAGGTACTAATCTCATTCATGGGGTCTGCCTATTCATATCCTAATCACCTTCCAAAAACCTTATCTCCAAATACCATCATGTTGGGGATGAAGTTTCAGTATATGAATTTGCATGGATTTAGGGAACATTTTTTAGGGCATCATATGACCCAGGGTAAGTGCATCAATGGAGGGTTAGCATTTAAAACTTTTATAGTAATTTGTCAGACTGCATTGTGTCTGTTTTCATGTAATAATAAAAGACACATTCGGGCTTGTATTTTTTAATAGCTGCTTTAATTTCATTTTCATAAATGTAATATCTATTTTAAGCTCATGGTATTTTCATATATTTATTTTTTTGTAAAAGTATTCATACACAATAGATTGGTGGGAGAAATATATTTAAAACATATTTATATATTTATAATATATAATTTATATATAGTATATATATTTTAAAAATACAGTTTAAAAAGTGTAACCAATCCGGCTAGTCAGAGTAGAACTTATTGGACCAGAAATCACAGCCTCAGACAATGACTGCTTGATAAGAATGTTTTTAATGATCTAGCAACTAAAATTTGGAGGAGTACGGGTTAATACTTGGAGAAACAAGTTTTCTGCTATCCATGGGACTGAATCATCGTTTCTCACTAGGGCCTGGTTATTTCTTCCAACCTTGGAACACTGGTTGCTCTAGACCAACCTCAATGAACATGTATTTTGATTGAACTCATCAGTAAACTCAGTCTACACAAAGATTTGACTAGTTGTTTTTTTCCATAGTTGTTTTAATTCATTGCCAAGCTGTTTTGAAATAATATTGATTGGAGGTATTTCTGGTTAAAAGATTAAATCCATTCAGTTTGACAATTCACTACAATCAAATATCTATTGTCTCTTTTTCTTTTTTATTCTGAAATGGTTATTATGAAGCTGAACGAGCCAGTGATGCTACCACTGCAGTTATTTTTTCATTTATATGGCTCTAATATCTGTAAACCTTTAATATTGTCAGTCATAAAATTATGAATCTGCCATTAGCAACTTACAAAGGACAGAGTCACTCACTCATAAAGGAGAAACTACATTTTCTCTTGTTTCTTTGTATACATTTTCTGATAATTGTAATAATAAAATTGGAAATATAAAAGAATTTTATGGCAGTTTAATTGGGTTTGCGGTTTTAAAACTATGGGTTTGATATAACTAAATGATAGCAGAGGATAAGTAATGATTTTTTAGGAGAACACAATTTTTGTAGGATAATTTCCTTCTTTTTCTCCTTTATATGGTGAGAAGGAAGAAAAGAATTTGAGAAATTAAAGGCTTAGGAAAGGAGGAGGAGAGCTTCTCTGTGGGAAAGGTTGACATCGATGTAGCCTCAGAAATGTTATTCTTAATGCAGTGGGAAATCTTTGCATCTTTGTATTCCTCTTAAAGGATTTGGATAAGAGCTTCAGTTTAAACTGTTTCAGGAAAGTGATACAGAGAGTTGATTGTTTAACATCTCATGTCCAGCTGTGTATAAAAACAGAGTGTATTTAACATATTTTACCAAGATCTCAAAAGACGTCAGATTCTGTCAAATGTGGCATATTTTCTTGAGGCCTCAAAGAGACTTTGGATTTATCAATTTAGTGAGGAATGTGTGATTTGCACCACATGTGCAAATCATCAGGTGGCTACCACAAAAAACAAAAAAGAAAAAGAAAAAGAAGCCAACATTAAACAATGTTGCCAAATTTTGATAAGCAACATTATCACTCGTCAGGATGACTTAAAAAGAAACAAATTTCTTATTTAGAATTTGGAGATGTTTCACAAAAAGAAGTCAGAAAATTTTTTTAGGAGACATACAGAAAAATTGAAATTTGATAATAAAGAATATATATTTTAAGATGAGAAATATAGTAAAACAGTACCACTTACACAACCTAAATGCATAGTTATTTTAAAGATTTTATAATGAATATTATAAAAATATATCATAATCATATATATAATCAATACGAAATTCGAGGTGGCATTTTACACAAAGTAAAGAGAGTCATATGTAGTGAATTAAAAAGAAAATAAATGAAAAGAAGATTTTTTTTTTAAAAAAGGGTTTATTAATCACTAATTGGGGTAGCCTTAAATTTGGGGATAAATTTAGTCATTGACCTTTAGAAGCATGACTGAGTGAAGTGTTACAGAGAAGATGAGAATTGGGAGTTATCACACACTCTTGGTGAAGTACTTTCAATTGCCATAATTTTGCAAAATTAAATCTCTTTGTAATATCAAAAACTTGGAAGTATCCATTAGGAGAAGAATTTATAATTTTCACATGTTGACAAATGAATAAAAGCATTCTATCTGTATAGATATAGATTTATATTGAAGATTTTTAATGTAGAGTGAAAAAAGAAAGTTGCAGGATGGTTAAATACAGAATGAGACTAAAGCAAATAGCACATCATTCATGGCTTATAAATACATTTGGATGGTAGCTCCTCCAGACAAGGGACTGAGAGTGTGTTGAGAAAAAATGTAATTTCAACTATATCTGTTATTTAACAACAAAAGATATTATATGCAGAAATTATTATTTTGTTAATGCTTAGTAATTTCTAGAGGTCAGTTAGATTATTTTACCTTTAGAATATTTTATAATACAAGAAGTTGAAGGAACAAAAAAAGACACCATATAATTCTGCTTCAGAGTGAAGCCAAACAGATTGTTTTGCTAATTTCATCATTTTTATTGAAAGTGCTTATTGACCTATGTGAATACAGTACTAGGTTGAACTATACATTCCTATGTGCAATGTGTTTGCAATTTCAAAGCCCCACCTGGAGAAAAAAAATTTGAGGAGGCTGAAATTTTAGGTATAGTTCCTTATTTCTTGTGATATTTTGTGTAAATAGCTCTAGTTTTCACAAACCATGTTCTCTCTGCATAAACTTTCATAACATTGCAAAAAGAAATTCAACTCAAAGCAAAGCAAAGCAAAGTATATTCATTTTCATTTAATAGCTACATATTGAAAAAATATTATTTCTATGTGTTCATTTAATTACAAGCTTCTTTGAAAGAACTAACTGCTAATGCTTTGTTATGGAACTTCAACTTTTCAAAGATACCATATCAGGGTATCCAATTAAAGGAGACCATTAAGGAAATATATTGCAATTAAGTTTACATTCAACAGATAGGACTTGTTGGTAGATAAGAGAAATCGTTTAAATGTAGGCTATTTATTTATTTTTACATTTTATCATGTTGATTATCACAGCATGAGGTATTCTTTTAGATTAAAAACATTGCAAAATGTTAAATTTAAAAAATGAAAAAGCCAATATGCACAATTAAACAATTATCACTTTCAACCTAGACTCACAAATGAAAATTAATAAGTAAAACAAGAACACATAAACACTTAGGGGGTCTCAGTTATACTCCCTGCCTCTGTGGCAGCTCCATTAACTTGAAACCTTGGATTGTTATTAAGAAATTACAGTCTTGCCTTAGGAAAGGAGTAGAGTTATGCTTGTTCATAAGCCTAGGATATATCTTCCTTATCATCATGGTTTCCACCTTCATAGGTGGAAGAGATATATATTTCAACATGTGACACTTAATAAATCCACAGTCCACCTCTTTTTTTCCCAAAATACATTTTCAAATTCCATTAAAGATTACGTAGTAAGTTCGCAACTAGAGGCAAAGCCCATGCTTCAAATACATAGCAATGATAAAAGAACATATAAAAGAGTAAATAATGGCAATGGCAATAACAAAAGCACTTCATGCAGGCTCAAAAAACCAGATTATATACTTTCATGGACCAGAAATAGAACAGATGCACAAAACTGTGAGTGTAGTGATGGTGTCAGGCCTGCTGGTCTCCAAGATTATGAACAGACAAAAGCAATGATATTCAGTAATGAATCACCTGTTTAAAGCCAGAGGACAGTAGTTAGAATACTTTGAAACTAGCTTAAAAAAATCAGAAACTTAAGAATCCAGGGAAGCTCATAGACAAGGTCAAAGATATGTGAACAGAAAATTCAGCAAATCACAGCTGGCTGGATAAAAGGAAATACAAAATCCCTGATAGTTTAACAAGAAAGATATCTGAGCCACAACTATAAGGATCGAGGTCCAGTGAGGAGGGTGGGCAAACCTGATATGCATGAATCAATGACAGGTAAGAAAAGGAGGATGAAGTGAAGGAAAGAACAAGAAATAAGAAGCACACACACAAAACTTTCCACTCAAAATTAACATTTAATTCAAAATTGCAAAAACAGGTAAAAATGTATATATGCACACTATTCTATAGTATATATTTTTATCATATATATTTCAACATAAATTCCTGGAAAAGAGAATTTAGCTAGATGAGACTCATTTCGTACAAATGTTTTAAAATAATTTAAACACACTGAATTACAACAAAATAAAATTTAAACTTCTCTACACAAAAGGCAAAATAAAGTTAAAGGACAACAAATGGCAAAAAAAATTATGATACATCTAAATGACAAATGATTATTCTCTGGCATATATTAAGAATTTACCAAATCTGTAAGGAAAATACAATCAACTTAAAGGTTATGAACACACAACACATACAAGGAAAACAGTTAACCAAAGGTATGAAAAGATGTTCAACCTAATTGTTACCAGGGAAATGAAAATATAAACAAAATATTTCATCTGCATCTGATTGGCAACATGTGAAATGTCCGCTAATGCTATGTGTTGGACATGTTGTTCGCTTTGGCAGCCTAATATAAAATTCATAGGTAATATTACCTCTCTATACACATACATTCAAAAATCCAACAATATAACATGATAGTATCATAATATATAGCATCACAATTAAAATATGCAAGGAGAAATAAAGAAAAGTAATTTATAATGTGATTATATAGTATAATATATCAATGCTTGGGCATGACAACATAATGTCAGGCGTTTGCCTCTATATCACCATGAAAGGGGCAGCAATGAATACAAATCCTGACATTTTTAGTACAGGATTTAATGGCCATGGGCATTTCTGTCATTAGTGATGTACTTTTTCCAAGTAGTGACCAATTTTTTTGTACAGATCTTTATCTCTCACTACACACACACACACAGTGTATCTTTCTACAACTGTCACAGTGGTTCCAATCATTGGAAATTCAGCATAAGTTAAAACTAAGCAAAACTACTTTGGATATGTATGACAGATAATTGACATTATAGCTTTGATAATTACTCACAGGATCTCTTTTTAAAAAACAATCTTGATAGGTGTCCAGTTATACTTTCGAAAGACCTCTGAGGAACAGAACAATTCTTATGGGGGGACTGTTGCATGCATTGTTGGTCATCTCACATTCCTAACATCCACCAGCTTCGTGCTTGTAGTGCTTTCCAATCATTACGGCAACCCAAAACGTCCCTAGAAATTTTCCAGTGCCTCTCAGAATGTCGCATCCCCTTCTGTGAGAAGCACTGACATAGAGCAATGGGAAATTTTTCAGGATATTGATTGTGATATAAATTGGTGCAACTTACAGGGCAGCACGTTTATAATGCATTAAAATATATCACTCTCTAAGACTAAGCAATTCCACTTACGAGCATACACTCCAGAAAAACCCTACTTCATGACTCCAGGAAAAACACATATGAATTATTATTAAAGCATAGAGAAAAACTGAAAACTAAACATCTATAAACAGAAGGGATAAGTAAACAGTGATACATTCTTGCCATGGAATACCTGATAGAAATATGTAAAAATGAACTAGCGTTACACATATCAAAATAGATAAACTACAAAAACATAACATTGAGAAAAAGTTGAATTTACGCATTATGATGTCCACTGCATACAGTTTGTATAATAAGAAGTTAATATTTACGTTGTTGAGGACACATACACATGTAGTAAACAACAATGGCACACACCAATGGTACACACAGCTTCTTTATCTGGGAAGGGAGGGAGAGAATCTAGTATGTTACTTTCCTAAGTAGAGGGTTCAATACGGATATGTCAAAATGTTTTTGTTGTTAACCTACTATCTATGAGATTTTTAATATTCTTTTATATAACTATGTAAGGTAATTGTTTTCAAAAACTGCATATTGTTTTAGGTAATGAAAGTCAGTATCTCTTTCATGGCATGAGAATATATTGGTAACGGAAGAGAAAAAGTTCCTTTTTTCATATGCCTTTTGTTCTGTATTTGAAATATGTCCTTACAAATAAATTCTCCCACAGGTCTACTTAGATAGCTTGCATTTTTCCTACATTATATGAAATCTAGACAATTTGACTGAATAAAACTATGTGTCATTCATCTTAGTTTCTTAGTTTCTAGCATGATGTCTAATTTATGCATCATGTGTGAGAGATACTTAAATAGATGGAATGTGGGGGTAGATTATGTGTGAAAATAAACACAGATGAATTGAATATCTGTGCTAGGGACTTTTTTCTGGGAGTGATTATCGTTGGGAGTGTGGGTGGGGTATAATCTTATGCCAAAATACAGGTGTTTCCCGCCGTTGCTGAAGCTTTAAAAAGTAAAAATCATTTCATAGGCTGTTTCTGCATATTTCAGACATTTGGCAACACACATTGAAGGAGGGATGACCTACTTGTGTTTCTTTTCTCCTTTTTCTGTATTCCCTTTATTTTACTTTTTTTTTAACTTGAAAAGGTCTATACAATAATAAATCACAAATAGGATACTATTTAAAGCTATACCACTACTGTTGAAAACTTACGTTTGAGCTTTGTTTTTTTGTTTGTTTGGGTTTTATTTTCAGCTTTATTGAAATGTAATTGACAAATAAAAGTAGTGTTATATTTAATATGTACAATGTGATGTTTTGGTGTAGGTATACAATCATTGTGAAATGATTACCACAATCAAGCAAATTAGCATGTTCGTTATCTCAGATGATTTCTTGTGTGTATGTGATGAGAACATTTAAGATCTGCTCTCTTACCTAATTTCAAGCTTACACTACAATATTGTTAAATAAGTCACTAAGCTGTACACTATGTCTCCGGCAATTATTCGTCTTGCATAACTGAAACTTTGTATCTTTTGACCAACATCTCCCTGTTTCTCCAGACCACTCCCAGCCCTCTGGTAACCACCATTCTATTGTCTGATTTTATAAGTTCAACTTTTTCAAATTCCATATATAAGTGAGATCATGCAATATTCATCTTTCTGTGACTGGCTTATTTCACTCAGCATAATGGCATAATGTCTTCCAGTTTCGTTCATGTTGTCTCAAATGACAGTTTCCTTCTCTTTGTAGGATGAATAACATTCCATTGTATGTTGCATGTATGTGTGTATCACATTAGTAAATCCATTCATTTGTCAAGCTTTGGTTGATTCCATATCTTGACTATTGTAAATAATGCTGCAATGAACATGGAATGTAGATACTTCTTTGAGACTGAAACACTGATTTCATTCCATTTGGCCATATAACCCAAAGTAAGATTGCTGGATCATGTTTTTAATTTTTTAAGGAACATTCATCATGTGTTTCATAATGTCTATGCCAAATTGCATTTTCACCAAGAGTGTTCAAGGATTGTCCTTTCTTCATATCTTCACCAACACATTTCTTTTGTCTTTTTAATAATAGTAATTTAACAAGTGTGAGGTGATTTCTCACAGTGGTTTTGATTTGCATTTCCCAGATGAGTAGTGATGTTGACCTTTTTTATATAAGTGTTGACCATAGGAATGTCTTCTTTTGAGAAGTATTTGTGGAGCTTTGGAAAATTGCAGACTAGCAGAAACTTCATAGCAAACAGCATAAAAGTCATCAGTCAGTGACTAGGTATGCTATTTATTAGAAGTATTCAATGAATTTTGTAGAATAAATAGATTAATTGGATTTGTCACACTAAGGCATCATGCTCCATTTACCCTGAGAGTCGGCTTCCATCAGCAGCATCAGATGTTGTTTTAGAGTTGCAGGAATATCTATCACAATGACAATTTAGAGATTAGCTTTATTTGTGAAAAGTACCAATTTCTATTAAAGCCCATTATACACTGTCATCATTGATTTGCCTAAAACTTTATGAAAAACATTCAGGTAGACCTTATTCTGGTGTGTAATATAAACTTTTTATTAACCCCAAATTTATCACTTAAAAAATGTTGGGTGAGGTTTCTCTGGGTAGAGCAGTTTGTGATTGTCAATTGTATTTTATTTTCATCCCATACAACAATTTTCAGCCTCAATTCCCACCCCTAGTATTTAGTCTTCAGTCAATCACTAATTCATTTAATTGATTGTCAGTCATTCAATAAACGCCTGTTAGATACCATTATGTGCCATGCATCATTATAGGTGCTAGGGACAGAGTAGTGACAAAACATGCAAAAATATCTGCTTTTATGAGGCCATTCTGATGGGGAAACAGACAATAAACTAAATTAAAATAAGTGTGTTTGTAACACACACACATACACGCATATTCATTTATCTATCTATCTATATGTCTATCATCTATCTATTCTATATATCAAATCATGCCAGATCATATAAAGTGCTAATGAGAAAATAAAGCATAGATGAGTAAAAAGAATTTTGTGTGTGTGGCAGAAGAAGGATAGTGGTGGTAGGCAGGTTGTAGTTTTTGATATGGTGACCAGGAAAGGTGGATATTTGAGTGAAGGCATAAAGAAAGTGAGAAAGCAATATGTGTGACTATCTAGAAGAGGAGCTTTACAGGTAGACGAATCAGCAAGTGCAAAGATCCCAAGACTGGGGTATGCCTGGTACATCCACAGACCAGAGGCAATACCAACATGAAGACCACGGAGGTTTGCTTGAACCTGTGGAGTCAAAGACCTCTTTCTTTGTCTATCACCTGCAGTTTCCTTCATCATGACTTTCTTGAGTCACAAAGGCCAGGACTGCAAGACTGCATTCTGGTTTTGAAGAAGAAATATTAACACTTGGAATTTAGTTTAGTTTCTTTCCCTTGGAAGCCCAGTAATTTTTATTTACCCATGTCTCCCCAGTCCTCCCTTATCCAACAACTTTATGATGTAAGTTCTCCTTAAAGTTTGCATAGTTCAAAATGTTTTTGACCTCTTCAAATGGCATATACTATTTGTCAGTGTTAAAGAGTTATGCATCTGCTTCCAAAAAGGCAACTGACCTTCATAAAGGAAAGATGTGCTATTAAGAGGTGAAGCCGGCTGGGCTTCTGGGTTGGGTGGGGACTTGGAGAACTTTTCTGTCTAGCTAAAGGATTGTAAACACACCAATCAGTGCTCTGTAAAAACGCACCAATCAGTGCTCTGTGTCTACCTAAAAGTTTGTAAAAGGACCAATCAGCACTCTGTAAAAACGGACCAATTGGCTCTCTGTGTTTAGCTAAAGGTTTGTAAATGCACCAATCAGCACTCTAAAAATGGACCAATCAGTGCTCTGTAAAATGGACCAATCAGCAGGATGTGGGAGGGGCCAAATAAGGGAATAAAAGCTGGCCACCTAAGTCAGCAGAGGCAACCCACTTGGGTCCCATTCCATGCTGTGGAAGGTTTGTTCTTTTGCGCTTCACAATAAATCTTGCTGCTGCCACTCTTTGGGTCCGCACCACCTTTATGAGCTGTATCACTCACTGTGAAGGTCTGTGGCTTCACTCCTGAAGTCAGCAAGACCACGAACCCACCAGGAGGAACAAACAACTCTGGACGCACCACCTTTAAGAGCTGTACCAACCACTGCGAAGGTTTGTGTCTTCACTCCTGAAGTCAAGCCAGACCACAAACCCACTGGAAGGAAGAAACTCCAGACACATCTGGACATCTGAAGGAACAGACTCTGGAAACAATCTTTAAGAACTGTAACACTCACCGCCAGGGTCCACGGCTCCATTCTTGAAGTCAGCCAGACCAAGAAGCCACCAGAAGGAACCAATTCCGGACACAGTAACTGACTTCTACTTGTTCCATGAAATATTTATTATTATACTATTTTCAGACTAAGAAAACTGTTTAAATAGAGAGGATGAGAAATAAAAATTACATCAACTTAGTTTTAGCACATTGTACAGACAGAATTTTAAAAAATACTATTTGACTCTCACGTGGATTGTTTCTGCAAATAATCCCTGATTTATATGGATTTATTTTTCAGGGAGCACAGATGTACCCTGAATATATGCCTTTGTTACAGAAGCGTTTTGAGGTACTGGACACGTTTCTGAATTTGCTTTACCCTGAACAAACAAAGGCAACTCAAAACCTAATTCCGAACTCTGGTCTATACCATGTTATTTTTAAGATTTATGTGCCCATTTAATTAATTATAAAAGCACTAATGAAAGGCCTGTCTATTCTGTCCATTCATACATTGTTCTGAGCTCTTACAATTACTATGACTGAGAAAGATATTATATCTTGTACTATCAGCTGCCTTGTACCTCCATTTTTTTTTTCACTTTACAATTGCTTTCCTGACTATAGTAAATTTATATTCATACTAGCTTTAAAATCCCTCTGTTTAGTTTCTACAAAGAGTTTATTTTTTAATTTACTTTATTAGGTTATAATTTATACAGAGTATAATAATTTTTATCACATTGTTCAACAGATTTTACCTATTTAACTACCCCCACATTTAAGATAGAAAACATTTTTCATCACGCAAAAAGTTCTTTAATATCTCTTCCCAGTTAGTCACTACCCACTACTGGTCCTGCTACTGCTGCTCTGCTGTCTATCCTTGCAGATTAAATTTGTCTTTTTTAGTGTTTCACATTAATGGAATGACAATGCATATGCTCATTTGTGTCTGGATTCTTTCATCGATTATAAGGTTTTTAGATTGATCATGTGGTTATGTCTATCCAGTTTATTATTTTTTTTTAATTTCTGAGTAGTATTTCATTGCATGCTGTATCACAATTTGTTTATGCATTCATTTGTTGGTAGGCATTGTTAGGATTGTTTTTTGACTATTATGAATAAAGCTTCGCTAGACAACCATGTGCAAGTCTTTGTCTCATATTTTAATTTTTTCCTCCACTTAGTGTAACTACTCTGTTGTACAAAAATGCATGTTTAATGTATTATATAAACACATCTTTATATAATAAATACACGTATTATATAAATACATCTTTATATAATAAATACACGTATTATATAAATACATATATAGTACATATAATATATAATATATAATGTATTTTATGAATGCATGTTTAATGCATATATTTTGTTATATATAAAAATTTTTTTCTTTGTAATTTATATTTGATTCATACTTCTGTTATAATTTATATAGAGTATATTTTTTCAAAAAAGTATATACATTTATATTTATACATTTATATATACATAAATAAATATGCATTTAAATATATACATTTATATAAGTATATATAAATGTTTGTGTGTATGTTGTGTATGTGTTGTACACATTGTCTTCCAGTCTCTGCCTTTTCATCTTCTTAATAGTGCCTTGTATGGAGTAGAATTTTCAGCTTTACTAAAGGTCAATTTATTGTATGATTTTTTTCTTTTCTTTTTTTTTTTTTTTTGAGACAGAGTCTCGCTCTGTTGCCCAGGCTGGAGTGCAGTGGCACGATCTCGGCTCACTGCAAGCTCCACCTCCTGGGTTCACGCCATTCTCCTGCCTCAGCCTCCTGAGTAGCTGGGGCTACAGGTGCCTGCCACCATGCCCAGCTAAGTTTTTTGTATTTTTAGTAGAGATGGGGCTTCTCCATGTTAGCCAGGATGGTCTGGATCTCCTGACCTTGTGATCCACCCACCTCGGCCTCCCAAAGTGCTGGGATTACAGGCGTGAGCCACAGCACCTGGCCTATTTTTTCTTTTATCATTATTTTTTCTGGGCTCTATGTAAGAAATTTTTACTTTCCTAAGGATGCAAAAATTTTCTTCTACCTTTTCTTCTAAAAACTTCACATTAGTTTTTACATTTATATCTGTGATCTCTTTTGAATGAAATTTCATTTATCCTAAGTATTGAGATTCTTTAATTTTTATATGGATATCCAGACATTCCAGTACCATTTGTCATAAAGATGCCTTACCCAATTAAATTACTTTGGCATCTTTATTGAAAATCAAATAACCATGTAGGGATGGATGTATTTTGGGATCCTACTCTGTTGCATTGATTTGTATATTCATTCTTACTCCAGTAATACATTCATTATCCGATTTACTCTTTGTTTGTAGCAATTCTATGACTAAGGCAAAATATCCAAAATTTTTTTTAGTATTGTTTTAGTTATTCTAGACCATTTTTATTTTCATAAAAATTCTAAAGATTGCACTGAATCTATGAATAACTTGAGAAAAATTTTAAAAATGCTAATAATCCATGAAAATGGTATATCTCTCTATTAATTTAAGTTTTTTATTTCTTTTGTCAATGTTTTACAGTTACCATTGTACAGGCCAGTTCTGTAGTTATCATTATGCAGTATATTTTTGTTAAATTTAACTTTAAGTATACTTTTGGTTATTTAACTTTTAATAATTAATTGATATTAAAATGAAATTGATTTCTATATATCAATCTTGTATTCTGAAAGAGAGGGTGGAAAACTCCCTGTGCTAGTAAAGAATCAGTAATATAAATCAATTTATGTTTTTTCTTTCTTCCCATCTGAGTTTTAAGACATATGCTGAAAAAGAAGTGTGGCGGTGGCTCACCACCTACGAAGAAAAATCCAAATTACTCTGTTTAAACAGGCAACCTTGGAATATGATATGCACTGGATTTGAGTTCTGTTAACTCTGTGTGAGTCACTTCTGGAGGCACGTGAGGTAATGGAGAAAGAAAGAATACCTACTCAATATTCCCAGTTCTTTTATAAATTGAAAATAAAAAGATTAAACATAATATTAATTACTAATAGTTGCTAGATTGAAAATGAGCAAGTTGTGAAAAGTTATTTATGTTTTAATAAATACCAAACTTCTGAGCTTAGCATCAGGGTTACCAATCATGTTTTCTCTGACTGCTGCTTTATTTTTCCTCTTGGAGACAGATGGCTTGGTGTCACACACTATTTTAGTATGTTGAGGTATGCTCCTGGTATGACTCATCTAGTTTCCTGAACCATGGCTAGTTAGCATATCTTAACCTGGCTAATGACAACAAAATTGTAACACCTTGAGAACTAGTATTGAAATAATGGCAAAATAATAATATTTATTTCAGAAAAAAAAGAATGATGGGGATGGCTTGAGAAACGAAACAAAACAAAACAAAACAACAAACAAAAAAACCCAGAATGTTTAGAGACCTGAAAAAGAGTTGCCAGTGCAAGCAGAAAACACACACACATACACACATAGAATGAGAAGACGGCATTGTTAGTGTTAAAGCAACAGCCAAAGCATGAACTCTTGTCTACCTGCTTTTTTTAGCTCTCCTGGAGATAATTAACAAATGTAGGTCTCTCCACAGCAACACTCTTCTGTTGGCCCATGACCAACAGGTAACTACATTCCCAAAGATACTGGTCTAATTCCTTCTCCCTGGCAAAAGAGCTCAGGGGAAAAGCACAGCTCGGTCTCTCTTTTTCAGTCACATCTACCTACTCCCAACAGGCTTCACCCAAACAACAAGTCCAAGGATTCTGAACAAGATGTTTTTCTTTTCAGCATGTCCAACTTGGCTCAGCCTCCCTGTAGAGCAGTTCTAGTATGATTCAGTATGATTCTGGAATAAAATCAAATGATGCTTGTTTCCTTTCTTCATCTGCTGTAAGGAAGTTTCTAATCTCACAAGGCAAATTTCTGCTTTATCTGGAATTCACATTCAAAAATTATGTCTACACCTAAAAAGTGTACAAGATGAGAGAGAGATTCCTGGACACAGTGAATGTATCCACTAAATTGATACAACAAAAAACTGAGACAGTATTATGATTGGTTCTCTAATTTGTATGTATAATGAATTAATATTGTACTGAGTAATTCCAGGCTAAGTGGCTAAATATTTATAGTGATAATCTGTGTATATACACAGTTACTTTAAAATAAAAGCAAAACAATGGCATACACATAACTATATTTAAACAATTCATAACATAAAATTAAAATGGTCAGTCTTTTAATGCCTTTCGTAGCTCAGATGATTTCTCAAAGACCATGGCCAAAAGAAGGTCTAATTTAGGTGACACAGCCTCACTATGCAGTACCAAATTCCAGACTGCACCAGGCCACTCATCCATTCCTCACTTTTCAGTAGTCAGATGCGGAATGATACATTATCATAACCAACAAGCCAACAGACTTAGCAAGCTGCTGACTTACTAGTAAATTCAAATAATCTGAGGTCAGCAAAGAGTACTTTTGGCTTGAGCAGAATATATCAGTATTTCCGATTTTCCCCTGCACTAGAATATATAAAACTTAATGCACCACAATGCAACAACACAAATAGAATATTTTTATTGAATTTTTGGCAAGATGTCTAAACTGCATTTTCTTTTGCAATACATTTGTTACCATTGTTATGAATTCTGATTTTACTTAGGTGATCGTTGATTTTTACAGCAACCAATATTCTCCTTTTTCACATTTACTCATAATCAGTATAATGGGAAAGATATTGAAATAAAATTACTGTGGAATGAGGAGTATATCACATAGTGTTCAGTATGTAGAAACAGCTTTACAATGGGTAAGCATACCACCTTCTCTGAGCCACACTAATGCCATCCGCAAGAGATAGTAACTATGTTTGCCATATCAAAACCCAGCCTTTTAAAGTAAACATTGTTTTATATAGATGGCTAAGCTCTACACCATGCTCCTTAATGGAAAGAATATATGTAGGGGCAAGAGGTAATACGACTTTTGATTGTGGTACTCCAGTGCAGGTAGAACCACAAACGGTACTTTGCAATCTGTGTCTTTCCTGTTACATAATTTCTATCATTGAGGTGACTTTATCTTCTGACTTTGTTCAGGGCCTTGTGGTAAGCTTGCTGTCAGAGCAAAAAATACATATGATGAGTGGGTCTTCTTTAACTTACTCCAGCATCACTAAAATGTTCATTGCTGATAAAATGTAGGTTATAACCCTCTAGGAATGTAAAATCTAATTAGTATTTCTAATGATAAATCAGTAATTCAAAATAATTACTCTCTAAAGATGGACTTTTAGCCACTGTGACTAAAGATTTTAGAAATGTCTCTTCAGATTTATGAGTATTTCTCAGATTATGTATTATTGGAGGGATTCCTTACTTGTGAATAATTTTGGCCCTACCTTCAGGACTTATGCTATGATTAAGAAAAAATATCCTGTTTTGAATTTGAAATTGGAAAGGTATCTCAAAGCCTTGGCTTATCGTGCTTCTTTATTGCCTTCTTCTCTGTATTGATAGAGAAGCTGTTAGGTAATCTTAGAGATATGAGTAACCCCTGATTGCTTTAGAAACAATGTACAAATGATTTTACTTCATATAGTAACAAAAATGCACTCTTACCAGGACAGCTGTTGTCCTGTTTCAGATCTGCCAGAACATATCCGATTTTAGCTGTTTTATGTAACTATCTTAATTAGTCAAAGCACTGTTGAAAAGTCTCTGACTCTTCTTGGCAATCCATCCAAACTCTTCATATGGCCCATTAAATGACATATCTGTTACTTTTAAGTTGGTCAGCAGATTTCCTTCACTGGCCTCTGTTCTCAAGAAAACGATCTGAAGCCATCGGATCCTGTTATACTATGGGGAAAAGAACGAAATTCAAACACATACATTCTTATTATCATTGTCATCAAATTGTGCGGACATATTTTAAAGAGGTTAAAATCAACTTCCTATACTTGGTTCAAGTACATGATGTCATATGAAATACTCGTTTTTTTTTTTTTTTTTGTTGTTGTTGTTTTTATAAACTGGGGAGATTTGATATAGCCTGTTCTTTAAAGTCAACAACTAAGCCATTCCGTGAAAGTTAGAATTCTGAACCATGTTTATGGGGAGAGCAGTGTTAAGCAGGTGATAAGTGTTTATATATCTGTATTATTCAATTAATAATTTTAAATATTAAGGGTAAAAAAGTGAAGTAATGGAGTTGAAAAAAGATCATTTTAGACTTCTTTGTACACATACCCCTAATTTTTTGTTTTTTATTTTTAATAGGTGAGAAAATATAAATAAAGTGCTATGTCAAAGATAGTTTTAGAAATTAGCTCATCTGCAACCAGAATTCATGTTTACTTTGTTCATCACTTGTAGCTTTCCTGGCAATCATATTCAAGTTAACATGGCATAATATATTTTACTTTTTTATTCTCTACTTCCCATGATTGAACACTAAATAGTCCAGCTAAAATTATATTTCCAACTTAAACTGCTTTTGCTTCCCTCATTTTGTCCAGCACAGAGCTTAGTAAGCTATAAATGCTGTTTTGTATTTGTCACATAGAGTTTTTCTTGAGAAAACTGTTTAGCAATTGGAGAACTAAATGGAACCTATTGGAATTCATGTTCCATGGTCATTCTACTTGCATTACAGACACAATGACTAAGATTTGACCCACTACTCACCTCCCCGGAGCAAGCCACTGCTTCCTGATCATTTATCTTTACTTCATCCCTAATGATAAGTTATGATTTTATGGATTCTATGCAACTGGCATTCTGCAAGAATATCTGAGGAAATGTAATACACCTATATTGTAACGCCCCACCAACTGTATCTTGATATTTGGATTTTTTTTCCCTCTAGAACACCAGGGTTACTTTCATTACGAATCTTAGGAGTTTTATGGGTTTTATTATAATATAAATCCACAGAAATTTGAGGATTAGGAAGTAAAATCATTAGTTATATCTTCAGGGGATAACTATGGTTACCTCGAAAAACCTTGTAAAGTTGTCGTAAAATGATACATAGGACATTTTAAATGGCTTATGAGAAAGAAATGCTGCCAGGCAGCACCCCTTTGGTAGCTAAGGGTATAAAACACCCTGTGTTTAGGGAAGAAGCAGTTAAATGACCACGCAAACATAAAGTGTAGTGCTCCCTGATAAACTGAAGTGACGCCATTAAAACCTGCAATAAAAAGGGCAGATCACTGGCCGACTAAGCATGATCACACGGGAGACTTAATCAGCTTCTTCAAATGTGCTCATTTCCCTTCCTTTGCTTTTTATAGTGTGGGCTTGAAACAAACGAACAAAAAAATATCCATTCTGTCTTTTTCATGTCTATAACAAAATCTGTAAATCACATTCTGATAATTCTATGATATCAATTGAATTATTGTCTTCCCAAGTCCCCAAGTGTTCCCTCAACAAAATTTTCCTTCTTCCAACATCCATATATACAAAGCTACCTCAAATCAGGTGAACCTCATGGCCTCACTGCTGATTTCAGAGCTCTGCCACTGTCCAGCAGGAATTAAAAAAGTATCTTTAGTCATGCCTTCTCCATCAGAGCTGGTCTCAGCTTCAAAAGCTTGGACTCTGCAGTCCACCAAGATGGAAAAACCCAGCCCTGTCTTCTGTTCACCATATCTACCTCCTCCATCCCCTTTAATTTGAGGACATTCCTTTTTCCTTTTTATTCTGTGCCTGCCATATATATTTCCTTCTTCTCATGATTATCTGAGTTATGTTTTTTCCCACTTGAAATACTACTGGACATGGTGTATGGTATTGATTCAACCACCAAAATCCATATGCAGTATAAACATTTGAGTGTGTCAATACAGTGCTAACAATTTGATGAAGTTAATAGTAGACAAGATAAGATGCTTTGGAAAATTGACAACTTCTTTGAACTTTAATTTTATTCCCTTTCAAGAGAGAAAATTCCAGAGAGCTATTGTTAATATCAGTGAAAGAAAATGAAAGGGAAAGTGTGGCCTATGTGTTAATGTGCCCACAGACATAAACAAAAACAGGTTGTAATAGGCAGAAGGAGATTAAGAGTAATACAAAGAACACATGATGTAATTCAATGGCTTTCATTAGATGGGATGTCTTTCTCAACCTGGGAGAAAAAAACAAAAACAAAGACTTCCCATCCTCCAAAATGCAAGGAATTTTTATAATTTGTTATAAAATTAAGTAATGTAACCAATAGATTACAGGTAGGGAGGAGTGAGAAGAGACAAATAGAAAGACAGATTAAAATAAAAGTTATGGATTGACCTATCTTTTAATCTAGTGATCAATCTATCTAGACAGACTGTTACAGAGAGAACCAAAACATGCCAGAGAAGAGTACCAGAGCTATTCAGCAATGCAGAGGAAGTTCCTGACTGGTTTTTTTAAGAGCAGATGCAGAGAAGAGACCTGTTCCTACAAAACAAGTAATTTTTGTAAATTTTTCAGTTGAAATATTAAGGAAGGACAAACTTCAAACTCAAACCTTTCACAGCTGAGTGTGGTTGGTAAAGCTAGAGAAATAGAAGTTGGCAATGCAGTAAGTAAAGACTGAACCTGGGAATTGTAAACAGAATTTACTGACAATTCTCTACAATTGTTTTACTAAGTGATCTTTCCAGCCCAGATCAACATAGAAACTCAGGGGACCATCAGCCATTGATAGCCAACCAGAATAATAGAAGAAGAAAATCAATTGGACCGTGCTCAGTTTTGCTTAATATTTTTCTAGTTTTTTGGCAAGGAATGATTCTTAGTTAATAGTTGAAATTCTGTGTCTCATATGGCTCGTTATACTTTTACTTAATCTAAATGTGGAGAAATTTGCATAGACATTTCATTGTATAGTTAAAACTCTGACAGGAATATCATTGTTGTCATGGTAAGATACTGAAAGAAAGCCTACAGATTTGGTTTCATAAATATATATGAATTTATTGAACCTTAATTGGCACTAGTAATGCAAACGCACTAAGTGATGCCTAAATGAGACTCTTCCAGTGCAACTTAAGTGTGGGTAATAATTATCTTAGTATGCTGTACATTACCACCATGTGATGTTGACAGTTGATACATTTATATTACACATTTTAGTTATATCTATCATTTTAAGTATTAATATAATAGCCACATTAGCCATCTTTACAAATACTAAGGGACATTAAAGATAGGTAGGAATTTAATTACATTTCTCTAGGTCTCATAGACAAAGGGGCTAGTTATAATAAGTTTTACCTTTATTCAAGATATTGGGAACTAAATTATAAATTGGGAAGTTAAGATGCCCTCCTAAGACAAAAATAAGATCATGTTAGGGCCAACACTGATTAAAACCACTAATCTCTATAATCTCCAGAGCTTTTCTAACTCTACTCTCATCTCTAACATGCCTTCCTTGTGTTTTATACTGACTGGAAACTATTGACACCGTGAAGTTGAGATTAAGATGACCATTGAGTATGGCACAGAATGAGATATTAGAGACCTATTCTAGGAGTTTACAACTGTGTTTCTCAGGGATTGTCCTTCCCCATAATCTTCTTCTCCAGGCTATTTTACCCCATGTCACCCAGGAACAGCCAAAATAAGTAGAGGTGGCAGGCCAATTTTATCCTTAGTTTTCCAAAGCATGTAAGAATACTTTTGCTTTTGTATGTTTTCTACAATAAATTACTGAGTAAGATATTTTAAGCAAAATATTCTTTGAAAATTCTTTGGAAAACCACTGATTAAGGCTAATATTACAATCTTTTGACTAATTGTGACCATTTCTTACTGAGGGATCAAAGTTTTAACTGGCATTACAAATGAGACTTATTATTTTAGCTGAATTTCATATTGACACTAGCTGACATGGAGTGATATAGTTATCCTGTCTCCTATGATCTTTCCATTTTTCATGCAATCAAAATAAAGGTTATATAAACATGTATAATAAATATACATATGTAAAAATTTGTATGTAGCTTTAATGTATGTTGTTTTTGTTTGTCCTTTATGTGTTCTATATATTTAAGCTTTTCTTTATGTAAAGTCACAGTTAGATAGATTTAAATGATTCATCAAAAGTTTTCCACTGAAGTGAAAATATTTACTCCAAAGGCCAAGGAAACCCTGATGAAGAAGACAAAGACAATGGATTTTGATAAGACAAGTTTGCAGCACAGTGGAGGTGGAACAGGAGAAAAACGTTGATCATTTCTTTTATTTTCTGTATTTCAGTGTTTTGATATCTGGGTCCTTGCTGAACCTAGGGCAACTGTCCTTCTTAGGGATAGCTAGTTCTTTGTGATTGCAAACAACTACCAGCGAGTATGCTTTCAAATGTGAATTGACCAATCCAGAACCCATACTCCACTACCTACTCAGTAGAGCTCTCACACCTGGTCCATGAAATACTTTCCTTAATCACTCCAGGGTCGCATACCAGACAACAAGGTACATCCCATATGTCCTCGAGCCTGTAGAAATTATTCAAACTAGCCAATTTAAAGCCGGTTTACCCTGTCTTTCCTATTCTTTCCTGCAGAAATCACAATAAGGCCTCTTGCCCGTACTTTCCTGTTGTTCATCTGACCCCTGACTGACTCTGCTACTTACCTCTGTGGTCCTCATTCATGACATGCCATGCCTCTTGTTTCTAGGGAATAGAAGTAAATGTGCTCATTTATGACAATCATTACTGTATCTGTACATCTTACTTACCATACCGAAATAAAACAAATTCTGGGTACCCTTAAAACTGGATATAACATTACATCGTTTTGAATTCTAGTTCCTTGGGTTCCTAAATGTGTGGCATTGAACACATTACTTAAAAAAAGAATTTGTGTTTCCTCAGCTTTATGTAGTAAAGATAATAATATTTAACTGAAAGAATTGAGTGTTTTGATATATATATACTATATATATAGTTTTATTGAGTGTTTTATATATATATAAATTGCATATTTTATATATATAGTTTAGAACAGTATCTGTCAAAAATTAAATGTTCAATAAATATGAGCTATTGTTATAAAATATAATAAGCATGGTATGATTATTATAATTACAAATCTCCAAATTTCTAAAATAATTTAACGTGTAACAAATTGAACTCATAGACTACAATTTTAGTTTCATTGTTATTCATTGCACATGTGTGTTTTCTACACATCTGCTTAAATTTTTATTATTTCTCAACTAGCAGATATTTTCACTTACCTTAAAATGATAATATATTACCCCATTAGCTGTGATCTAAGCATCATAGCCTTTCAACTTATTGGTGAATAACTAGAGAAGTAGAAAGATTAACCTGCTAGGCCAAATTACTACATGAGTTTTCCTCCTTATTCCTTGGAGATTGATATTCAGGGATGAAAGACTCTATTCTCTCATCACAATTCCAGAATTCCTTACACAAATCCAACCCAGCTGTCACCCAAGAGCTCCCCAGACTTATATCCTCTTAAATAATTTTCTGAAAATGAAGTCCTAAGGTAGCCTAAGCTAGTCTAAGTTCCCTCTCATAAGTATTCATTACAGTTTTCATAGGTGGAAAGAGCGAAAATTTGTGGAAACATGAGAAGCAAAGAAGATCAAAGAAGAGCAGGAAGAGGCGGAGAGCAAAAAAGGTTTTTTAAAGGTATACTGTGGACTTCCTTCTATTAAAAGATTCTTGTCACAGTCCTCCAAAAGTAGCTGCAGGGAAATATGAGAGGCTTATAGATGAGTTCGCTCTGAGCCTTATGTCTGGCACATTCTTTACTGAGAGGTTTGGATAAACTATTTGCCAAAACAGTTTTTAGCTATTTGCCAAGCTTAATAAATTTAGCAGCAATGTTTACTGGAACAGGGCATGACCCATGCAAAATAAATCTGGTGAAAATCTAGTAACTGTGATTTGAGCGGTTCCATAAGTCTCTAGAAGCATATCCTCAAGGATCAGCTTTCATCATATTTGTTTGGGGAAAATTCTTTCTTTGTAGTTCGCTCTCTAAAACAATAATAATTCTCATAATAATCATGATCATTATAGTAACAGTATTAATAATAACAATTATAATAAATATAAGGAAATGAGGAAATAAATAAGGAAAAACAGCTTAAAATAGTGTATACTTAAATCTTTGTACAAGATAGTTTACTTTATTTAACATTGGAATGAGAAGTCACTATTTAGAAAAGTAAAAATCTAAGCAAAGACACAAAATAGTAGAGAAAAACAAAACTAATAGCATGACATAAAACAAAAACAGAAAATATATTTTATTTATTTTTTCAATAAATTTCCCAAGATTGATTTTCTTATCATTAGCATCTGAAGGAAACTCAGAAAGATGAGATTTAACAAATTAGAAAAATTCTTCCTAATAATTGAGAATTGTGTGTATAGGTATAGAAATCATTATTTAACCTTGCATATGTCAGGACAGTCATAAGCTTTCCAAGTCTGATTACTACTTACTAATGGGTAATGACCTGGCTCTGATTATTCACTAGAAAGCTCCCTGTTACATCTTCAGATAACTCTGATCTCTGGGAATGTACTACTGTATGGAGGACAAGAATTATGAGGTGAGAATGTTACTGTGTGTACAAGTTGGAGTTTTCTGAATGTTCGGTAGAGGTTCACATGATGTTAGAAAATAGGAGGCCATTTTTGGAAGATGTGCAAACTTCTGGCAAGGGAGACAAGTTGCAGACTGGGATCAGGCAGACAAATAGATTTCAATGTGAATCTTTAACTTAATAGAGACTTTTCTGTATTTTAAGTAGAGAAATAAATGTATATTCACACATGTGGTTGTATGTCATGATTGGATGATGATTAAAGAGACATTTTCATATACAGGGCATGTGACTTTTGCATAATAGGATCTCTGCTGTGTCTACGGAGAGGGAGCTGGAGATTGTATTCAGGAATTCCTGATAGATACTAATTGCCAAATGAACGATGTTCCAATGCCAGGAATCAGTTTCTAAGCATATGACTTGGGAAGGCTATAAAAACAAACCGTTGAAAACATCACATGGTAAATGAACGTTTGGAAGAAATTCTTATGCATGTGTAACGTGACACTATATAATAACTCAGAATACTATACAGGACACTGTATAGTATGTCAAATCCAAAGGAATAAAGAGCACAAGTAAAGATAGTTACCTAAGTACATATTGTAACTAGTTTTGCATATCTATGACTTTTCCTGTTTGATTTAAGGAACAATTTAAACAATGTAAAATATATCATATAAACAATAACTAAAAATTAACTAGAGAGGCTATATTAATAGCAGACAAAATATGCGTTAAGACAGATGCTGTTACTAATGACAAAATAGGACATTTTAAAATTATAAAGTGACCTGTACATCTAGAAAGACATAATAGTTATAAACATATAGGCACCTAACAATAAGCAGTAAAATACATGAATCCAAAAAAAACTGAAGAATTGAAGGGAGAAATAAGACAATTCAGCAATAAGAGTTGGAAATACTAATAAATACTTTAAACATGGAGAGAACAGCTAAATATGATTTAAACAACATTATTAACCAGCTAGGACTAACAGACATCTTTTTATGGAACATCTTACCCAAGAATACCTAAGTATGCATTCTTATCAAGTACACATGAAGCATTCTTTAGCATAAGCCATATATTAGTTATTAAAATAAGCTCAACTGAATTTAAAATGATTGAACTTTTAGAAAGAATGTTTTCTGATATCAATAGTCAATAGAATAAAATTAGAAGTCAGTAACAGAACTTGGGAAATTCACAAATATGTATAAATTAAACAACATTCACATAAATAGAAAAGAAGCCATAAGAAAAATTAAAAAAAAATTTGAGATGAATAAAAATGAAAACATAAGAAACTAACATTTATGGGATGCAGCTAAAGCAGTTTGGAGAGGAAAATTATCATTGTAAAGAGTACTGAAAAAGAAAGACGAAATCTCAAATCAATAACCTTGTCATTCATCTTAAGAAACTAGAAAAGAGAGAAAACTAAATTCAAAACAAGCCTAAGAAACGCTACAATTAAAATTAGAGCAAAAATAAATAAAATAGAAAATAGAGAAAAACTGACAAGACTAAAAGTTGGTTCTATGAAAAAGAACAACCAAATTGGCAAACCTTTAGCTAGACTAACCAGAAAAAAAGACAAAACACTGAAACTATAAAAATCAGGAATGAATAAGGAAAAATCACTTTCAACCTTACAGAAATAAAGATTATAAGAGAATACTATGAAGAATTGTCTGCCAAAACATTACCTATTCTAGATGAAATGGACTTAAAAAAATGCAAACTAATGAAACTTAAGAAAAAATAATCAACCTTGATATACTTATGACAAGTAAAGAAAGTGAATTAGTAATTAAAAAATAACTACCCACAAAGGAATCTCAGGCCCAGATGGCTTCACCAGTGAATTATTATTATTATTATTATTGTTATTTTTTTGAGACAGAATCTCGCTCTGTCACCCAGGCTGGAGTGCAGTGGCGCAATCTCCGCTCACTGCAAGCTCGGCCTGCTGAGTTCACGCCATTCTCCTGCCTCAGCCTCCAGAGAAGCTGGGACTACAGGCCCCTGCCACCGTGCCTGGCTAATTTTTTGTATTTTTAGTAGAGACGGGGTTTCACTGTGTTAGCCAGGATGGTCTCGATCTCCTGACCTCGTGATCTGCCCGCCTCAGCCTCCCAAAGTGCTGGGATTACAGGCGTGAGCCACCACGCCCAGCACCACTGAATTTTATTAAATATTTCAAGATGATTTAACATCAATCTAGCAAATTCTTATAAAAAATAGAAAAAGCGGAAACACTTTCCAATTTATCCTGTGAGTTCAGTATTACCGTGTTGTAAAGGAAACAAACAGACAAACACGTAAGAAAATAAAACTACAGAATCATATTCCTTATAAATATTGATAGGGTATCCCCTCCAAATTTCATGTTGAAGTGTGATCCCCAGTGTTAGAGGTGGGGCCTGGTGGAAGGTGTTTGGGTCATAGGGGCAAATCCCTCAAGAATGCTATGGTGCCCTCCTTGTAGTAATTAGTAAGTTCTTGCTCTGAGTTCATATGAGATCTGGTTGTTTCAAAAAGGATGGCACCTAACCCCTCCCTCTCCTGCTCCTGCTCTCACCACAGGATACACGGGCTTTCCGTTCACCTTCTCGCATCATTGTAACCTTCCTAAGGCCCTCGCCAGAAGCAGTTGCTGGTGCCATGTTTTGTGTACAGCCTGCAGAACTATGAGCCAATTAAATCTCTTGTATTTCCAAATTACATAGTGTCAGATATTTCTTTATAGTAATGCAAATAGACTAATACAAAAAATGGTACCAACCAGGCCCGGTGGCTCATGCCTGTAATCCCAGCCCTTTGGGAGGCCGAGGCGGGAGTATCACAAGGTCAGGAGATTGAGACCATCCTTGCCAACATGGTGAAAACCTGTGTCTACTAAAATACAAAAAAATTAGCCAGGCATGGTAGCGTGTGCCTGTAGTCCCAGCTATTCAGGAGGCTGAGGCAGGGGAACCCGGGAGGCGGATGTTGCAGTGAACTCTGATTGTGCCCCTGCACTCCAGCCTGGCAACAGAGCAAGACTCCATCTCAAAAAAAAAAAAAAAAAAAAGGTACAAAGGAGTGAAGCATTAGCGTTGCTACAAAGATACACAAAAATGTGAAAGCATCTTTGGAACTGGGTAATGGGCAGAGATTAGAAGAGTTTGGAGTGCTCAGAAGAAGACAGGGAGATGAGAGAAAGTTTGGAACTTCTTAGAAACTGGTTAAATGATTGTGATAAAAATATTGATAGAAATATAGACAGTGAAGGTCAGGCTGATGAGGTCTCAAATGAAAATGAAAAAGTTTTTGAACTAGAGTAAAGGTCTTCTGTGTTATGCCCTAGCAGATAACTTTGCTGTGTTATGTTTATGTCATAGGGCTCTATGAAAGTTTGAACTTCAGAGTGATAAATTAGGTTATCTAGTGGGAGAAAGTTATAATTAGCAAAGTGTTAAAGTTGTGGCCTGGCTGCTACTAACAACTTATGATCAGATATAGGAGCAAAGGAATGACTTAAAGTGGGAATTTATGTTTAAAAGGGAAGTAGAACATAAAAGTGTATGAAATTTGCAGCTTGACCATATCACAGAGAAAGAATTCAAGCAGGTTATGGAGCAATCATTTGCTAAAGAAATTAACTTAACTAAAAGGGAGCCATGTGCTGATACCCAAGACAATGAGGAAAAAAAGCCCCAAAGACATTTCAGAGATCTTGGAAACAACTCCTCCCCTCCCATGACAGGCCCAGAGGCCTAGGAGGAAATATTGTTTTGGGAGCCAAGCCTGGGACATCACTTCTCGGCTCAGCCTCAAGACACTGCTCCCTGTATACAGGTTGTTCCAGTTCCAGCTGCAGTTCAAAGGACCCCAGGTACAGCTTGGGCTGCCACTACAGAGGGTTCAAGCCTTAAGTCCTGGTGGCCTACATGTGGTGTTAAGCCTGTAGGTACACAGAATGCAAGAGTGAAGGAGGCTTGGTGATATCCACCTAGATTTCAGAGGATGCATGAGAAAGCCCAGGTGTGCAGGCAGAGGCCTGCCACAGAAGCAGAGCCCTCACAGAGAACCTCTACTAGGGAAATAACAATGGAAAATGTGGGGTTGGAACCCCCACACAGAATCTCCATTGGGGAATTGGATCTGTGGGAAGGGACCACTGCTCTTCAGACCCTAGAATGGTAGATCCACTGGCAGCTTGCACCCTACACCTGGAAAAGCTGCAGGCTCTTGACTCCAACACATGAGAGTAGCCACTGGGGATGGCTTCTTCCTGCAAAGCCACAGAGATGAAGCTGCCGGAGGCCTTGGGCACCCTCTCAGCAGTGTGCCCTAGATGTGGAACATGGAGTCAAAGGAGATTATTTTGGAACTTTAAGATTTAATGACTGCTCTGCTGGGTTTCATACTGCATGGGGCTTATTGCCCCTTCCTTATGGTCCATTTTTCCTTTTGAAATGGTAATGTTTACCCGATGCCTATACTACCATTATGTTTTAGGAATAAATAACTTGTTTCTGATTTTACAGAGTCATAGGTGGAAGAAAGTTGACTTGAATCTCACACGAGACTTTGAACTTTAGGACTATTGAGAATAGATGATTATATTTTGTAATGTGAAAAAGATATAAGATTTGGGAGGCCAGGGGCAGGATGATATGGTTTGGATGTGTTTCCTCTCCAAATCTCATGGTGATGGAGGTAGCCTGGTGGGACTTCTTTGGGACATGGAGACAGACTACTCATTAATGGTTTGATGCCCTCCTCACAGTAATGAGTGAGTTCTCACTCTGAGTTCCTGTGAGATCTGGTGGTTTAAAAGAGTATGGCACCTCCCTTCCCCTTGCTCCCTTTCTTGCCATGTGATACATCAGCTTCCACTTCACCTCTTGCTATGATTGTAACCTTCCTGAGGCCTTCACCAGTAGCAGTTGCTGGTGTCATGTTTTGTGTACAGCCTGCGGAACCATGAGCCAATTAAACCTCTTTTATTTACGAACTACCCAGCCTCAGATATTTCTTTATAGCATGCAAAAATGACCTAATACAAATATAGATACAAAAATACTCAAGAAACTATTAGCAAACCGAATCCAACAACATATAAAAAATTATACACTACAACCAAGTGAAATTTATCCCCATAGTAAAAGGTTTGTTTAATGTCTGAAACATCAATTTATATAATAATCTATAATAAAGGATTAAAACCACATGATCTTCTCAATCCACACTGACATTGCATTTAACAAAATTTAATACGTTTTCATTATTGAAACACTGACTACAATGAGATACAAGGGAATTTTCTCAATCTGATATAAAACATCTTTGAAAACTCATAGTAAAATAATAATATTTTAGAAAAAGAGCTGAATTTTTTCCTGTAATTAGGAATCAGATAAGGTTGTATATTTTTGCCATTTCTATTCAATATTATACTAGAGGTTCAGGCCAGGGCAATTGGACAATTTAATAAAAAGCATCCAGATTGTAAAGAAATAAAGCTATCTCTATTCAAAGATAACATGATCTTATATACAAACTTAAGAAGTACAGAAAAAAATTTTGAATCAATAAATGTGTTCAGCATGTATACAAAATACAAGATCAATAGATGAAAATTAATTATATTTCTATGCACTAATGAACAACAGGAAAAATAGATTAAGAACACAATTTTATTTATAATAAAATATTTGCAAATACATTTCTTAAAATAAATGCAAAACTTGTACACTAAAAACTACATATTATTGAAAGAAATTAATGGTGACAGTAAAAATGTAAAGGCATTTCATGTTCATGGATTGGAAGACTTAATATTGTTAAGATGGCAACATTCCCCAAATTGATCTACAGATTCAATGCAATCCCTATCAAACTCTCACCTCCTTTTTTTAGCAGCACTTGACAAAAAGATTCTAAAATTCACATGGAAATGCAGGGGACCCAGAACAGCCAATCAATGTTGATTAAAAACAATATTTGGAGGATTTACACTTTCTGATTTCAAAACAGCACAATGCTAAACAAATGGAGAAAATTTGCTACTGGTGTGAGGATAGACATGTAGATCAATGGAACAGATTGTGAATTCAGTAATGAACTCTTACATTTATGATCAATTGATTTTTGACCAGTGTACCTCAGCATTTTGTTGGAGGAAAATAGTCTTTCAACAAATGGTGCTGGCATGACTGATATTAGCATGCAAAGGAATAATCCTCTAACTCATATCAAACAAAAAACGATTAACTCAAAATGGATCATAGGCATGAAACTGTGAAGCACTAAAACATACTCTTAGAAGAAAACATACAAGTAAATCTTTATAACCTTAGATTAAACACTGATTTCTTAGATATGACACCAAAAGCATAAATGGCCATACTGGAAAAATAACAGACAAGTTGGACTTCAACAAAATTAGATTTTAAAGTTGTTTATGTTTCAATACCATTAAAGAAGTGAAAAGTTGGGGCCAGGCACAGTGGCTCACACCTGTAATTCCAGAACTTTGGGAGGCTGAGGTGGGAGGATCACGAGGTCAGGAGATCGAGACCATCCTGGCTAACATGGTTAAACCCTGTCTCTACTAAAAATACAAAAAATTAGCCGGGCATGGTGGTGGACTCCTGTAGTCCCAGCTACTCGGGAGGCTGAGGCAGGAGAATGGCTTGAACCCCAGAGGCTGAGCTTGCAGTGAACCGAGATCGCGCCACTGCACTCCAGGCTGGGCGACAGAGTGAGACTCGGTCTCAAAAAAGAGAAAAAAAATAAGTGAAAAGTTAATCCATAGAATCAAAAAACCACATATGAAATATATAAATAACCCTTAGAAATCAATAGTAAAACCCAAAACCTAGCTAAAACCCAAATGACAGAATTGCAAAATGATTTGAATATACTTCTCCAAATAAATATTCAATAAGCACATGAAAATATAATCAACATCCTTAATTATTACAATGTCCAATAAGCACATAAAACTATAATCAACATTCTTAATTATTATTTTGAAATGCAAGTCAAAACCAAAATAAGATGCCACTTCACATTCACTTGTATGTCTATTGTTAGGAGCTCAGCTGAGCCTGGAGAACAGAAGCTGAGCTGCCAGGTGTCTAAGTAACTAACTAAAACAAGCCAAAAATGGAAGAGTTAAATTGTTAATCAGTTATGGATATAATAAAAATGGAGCAAATGCCAACTCCCCTGGCCCTTTATCCCATTAAGGAATGGTGCACAAAATAAGGGTCAGGTACACCAGCATAGATTTGGGAGTCATCTCTCTGTTAAGGGAGCCAGGAATTTTATAGAATCTGAAGCAAGGGGAGGGAAACAGGAAGTTTCCCTGAGTGCAAATCCCTTCAGAGATGCAATGAACTTGTGCCCCATGTCTGGTGTGGGGAGGGAAGTTTTGTCTCATGAGACCTGAGAGGGAAGACTGTAATTCCCGTTGTCAGGCCTGAAAGAAGCACCCATAGCTTGTTGTTGTTGCTGTTGTTTTGTTGTTGTTGTTTTGAGACAGAGTCTTGCTCTGTCGCCCAGGCCGAAGTGCAGTGATGCGATCTCTTTAGAACATAGTTTGGCATTCCCTCAAAATATTAAACATGGAGTTACCATATGACTCAAAAGAGAAATTAAAACATGTATCACCATAAACTTTTACACAAATGTTCATAGCAGCGTCATTAACAATAGCCAAAAATTAGAAACAATCCAAATGTATATCAACTGGTGAATGTGTATCCATGAAATGAGACATTATTTGGGCGTATAAAGGAATAAAGTCCTAATACATGCCACATCATGGATGAACCCTACATTGTGCTTAGCGAAAGAAGCTAGAGGAAAAATCCCACGTATTGTATGATGCCAGTTGTATAAAAAGTTCAGAATATGCAAATATATAGAGACACAAAGTAGATTATTGGTTTTAAGGGGGTAAAGGGAGGAGCAAGAAAGGGTAGCTTCTGAAGGGTACAGGACCTATTTTTGGTGTGTTGAAATTGTGCTAAAATTAGATAGTGTTAGTGATTGTAGACCTCTGTAAATATACTAAAACACACTAAAATGAGCACTTTAAAAGGATGAATTTCATGAAATACTAATAATATCTCAATAAAGTTGCTATAAATAAATATTATACAATTGATAAGTAAAATAAGGGTAAGTTAGAATTGGATACATATAAATAACATTTTACTTCAATTTAATTTAATACATGCTTTTAAATACCATCTATATGTCAGGAAGTTGCTGGCAACCAGTGGGTGCAAGGATGAATTTGAAATTCTTGTCTTTGATGAGCTTACAATCAGGCTGAAAATAAAAACAAATGCAACTATTACTATTTGTTAATTATTGTTATAGAATATGGACTAAGGTGAGAAGTACTTAGAATCATTTGGAATGAGAGACAAATCAGAGACAAGCACAGAAGGAAGATGACTTTTCAAATTGGTACCTAAAAGTTAGTTGGAGTTTTTCAGGATAAAAACACAAGAGTGACATGGGAGAGCACTCTTAGTGAAGAATATGGGAAATATATACAGAACAATGCAAAACTGGCTATGATTAAAGTCTACATGCTAAGATGCTATTGACTCCAAGTGCTGTAAAAGATCAGAGAAAATGTTATGAGGAAGGACTGAGTAGCCCCTTGGAGAAGGCAGCATTTTATGGAAACTTAAATGTTGAATCATCACATGTATGCTTTCTGTTTGCTCAGAATAAGAAAGTTTTTCATTTTTATTGTAGAGTTTAGGGAATTCTCTGACTCTAAAGATGCATAAAAGTCATTCATATAGACAAGAAGATTTTTTTTCCCAATTGTTTGTAAAACATTATGCTGGATAGCATCTGGACATTGATGTGGAGAGAGGGCCTTCTGCCTTAGTGATCAGCCCTCAATCTAGGGGGTAGCTCTGTCCAAGCACATATCTTAGACTTGTGACTACCACTCACCCTGTGGACAGCTTGTTCCTGAACCACACTTTAAATGAAAAAGAAATGCTGATATTATTAAGGGTCCAAGTCAAATTCATACTGAATAGAAGCTTTATTCTTGATACAGTCAAAAGAATTAGAAAACTCTTTAAGAGACAGTTAGTGAAAAAAAATAGATCAATGAGCACAACAAAAAAATAAAATAAAATAAGTGCTGTCAGTACAAATAGAAGAGAAACATGATTTAGTTTGAAGGAACAAGAGAAAGATATTTGGTGTTAAATGCAAGGTTGGTCTTGGAGTAAGCAATAAGTGGTAAAGATTGGCAGGTGCAAAATCTCAGAGACTCCAGGGAATAGGCTGGAACATAGAGCTTGGGGTCAAGGTGGGGGAGTGTCAGGTAAGCCTTGTAAATATCAATTATTAGCTTTAACTTTGTTTTCTAAGAAAAGTATCTGAAAGAATTGATTGTTGAATTTGCCTTTTAGGATTGGCACTGTGGCTATAGAATGGGAAATTGACCTGAAAAATGCAAAACTGTAAGCAGCGAGAGTAAGTATGAGGTGGTTGAAAGAATCCAGGGACATGGTGATTGTTTGCAGGCAGTTATGAAGGAGTGGCATTGACAAGGAGGATAGAGTTTCAGACTTAGGCAACTGGCAGAAAGACCTCATTCACTGAAATAAGAAAGGTGGAGGACATGCAGCCTGGAAGAGAAAATGAACCTGAAATTTGGCCATCTATTAGACAACTAGGAGAAGTTTCCCAGTAGAAGTTCAGCGATGTGGGTCTTAATCTGTGAGCAAGAGAATCAGAGGAGGAAATAAAAGTCATGAAAATGAATGATAAAAACACTAGAGAGGAGAAGCTGGACTCAGGAGAGTATATTAGCAGAAAGCATAAAAAGGAGGATAAGACAAAAAAAAAAAACATCGATTGTCGTGTAACAGGAGAATAAAAAGAAGGAGAATAAAAAACCAGAGGCAACAAGAGCATCTCATGTTATTAAAGCGTCAGTGGGATGTTTCTTCAGATTAGATTTGTATTATGGTTTTATTTGACATTAATATTGTAATCGATCAGATTCTTGACAATGTCTCTTTTTCTGATTACTTGCAAAATCAACTTTTATTACCTGACAAAGGCAGTGCAATCTACTCTGAAGCTACTCTTTGTTAAGTATGTTGTGGTGAGATATCTTGAGAATGTGTAAACATACCACTTTCAGTATACTGTTACTTGGGTAATGCTAGTATGTACCTATGTCTCTTTTCTATAATGATATGAAATACTTTTGCCACTATGATAGTTGAAAAATGATGATCTTTCAGTCTAACAGTTCTTCTATCCACATTTCTTAGCTGTTATTTTCTTATAAGGAAGAGACTACCTTCCTTCCTTCCTTCTTTCCTTCTTCCTTCTTTCATTTTTCTCTTTATCAGTGGGGTCTTGTGATTTCCATTTTATCCAGTGAGTTAGGAGACAATTTTTTAAAATTCTCCCAATAGTTGCTTCAAATTTTATCCATACAAAGCTCCTTCAGAGTGGTTGCATCTTTATTTCTTCTCATAATATTCCCCTATTCTTTGTGCTTTTTAATTTTTATTTTTTTTACTTTTGGGCTCAGAAAATCAATAATGAATGCATTTTCCTCTTCCATTTTTGCTTTCTTTTAGTGAAAATGTGTATAAAAACCAAAAAAATCTGCACTGAAAGTCACTGTTCCCAGTCTTCTCAGGGAGGAGAATTAGAAAATATGTGTAAACACAATCACACAGACACACACACACACACAGATGCATGTACATCTATATTTCTTCATCTATCCACATCTATTTACATAGATAAGCATATATGTTAAAATATATGTCTTTATACCAGTACCTTCAATATTCTAGGTTCATTCTAAGTGCCCCCTTTTCCATATGTGTAGCCCTCCATTTCAACACTGAGAAACTTGGTTCCAATTATCCACAACCTCCCAACCCTCATTGGCATCAGCCTCAATTATACCAAGCTACCACTCCATCTTGCTGAGTCCTACCTTCCCCCAAGTAAGCCCCATTGCTGCCAGTGTGACAGGCAGGCAGGAAGAAAGGAAGGAAGGAGGAAGGGACGGAGGGAGGAATGGAAGGATGAAGGGAGAGAGGTAGGTGTCTCTATATGTTTATGACATTTTTCTGTGTCTACCCCTCCTTCTCTTCTCCATTGCAAGCTTTTTGAGGGCAGCGAAATCTTACACTTCCGCGTCTATCCCCACAATGTCTACCACAGTGCTTACCCAAGATTTGGGAATGGCAACCTAAGGGCTGAATCTTATCAGCACAAATGTTTTAATTAGCCTATTGTATATTTTAAAAACGAGTTTGTTTTCAAATTTTATTTTAATGAAAGTTTTAGATATGGGCCTCAGTTTCTGATTTCTTTCAAAAACCAGAAGTTATGGCATCACTGGAACTGTATTCTTGCATGAGGAAAAAAAATAACAAAAATAAAAAACCATTTGAGTGGCTGCTGTGGCTGTAGATGGGATACTTACTAATAGTTCAGCACAGATCTCCTGGCATACTTTGGTTCATTTACTTTACCTCCCTGATACTTGAAGTTTGAATTTAGACCCTCACACATAGGAAGCTCTGCTAGTTGAGTGATTACTCAAGATGAAGTTTAGAAACCCAAGTCAACTGTATCAGCCTTCTCTAATGAAGCTCTGACAGTTTTTCTTTGCTTTTTATTTCTTTTCATCTCCCACCTTAGACTAAATTCAGAAACTTGGTCACTGCCATCTATGAATCATAGTAATTTTGCCAGTGAATAGTACAGGCAGTCCCCTAGAAGAGGAGGAGAGTGTGCCAGAACCATTAGTTTCAGGGGAATAAAAATTACTCGTTCATAATTTTGTGTGTGTGGTCTATGAGCTGTAAAGACCACTTAAGGCCATTGCTTCATACAGTATTAGGTAAACATTTAAGAGGTAAATACTTTTATCCATCTTTGCTTCCAGCAAATAAGCAGACCATGAAAACTCCAGAGGGCTGGTCTGATATATATTTTCACTCTTATTATTTTCCCTGAGCTGAGTACTCAGTAATGCTCTGTGTAGATGCAGGTAACTGGACCATGTTCAGTGTGAGGGAAGAGAAGCAGTTGCATCTATGAATCCATTTTTCATATGAGAGGTAGAAAAATAGGAGGAAGAGAGAAAGAGCAAATCTCATTCTCTGTTCATAAGAAAGCCTTGTATTTCAGGGATGATAAATATGTCTGTTAATTTATGAACTTATATGCAAGTTAGAGTAAGAAGTGAAAAAATAAAAGCAGAGTTACTGTATTAATATAAGATAGTTGACATTGTTCAATTGTTGTATACCATATCCAATGCTCATAGTTATTTCCCTTCTAATTGTAGACAAATGTCATATTTTTTCCCTTATATCTGTCCATATGTTAGTTTTTGGTATATTGACTGATGGTATGTCAATTTGGCATATGTCAGTTGATGCTAACTCTAACTTGAAAAATAAAAATGACACTTTATTGACGGTGAGCCTGAACATATTTTTATGATTATGTTTATTTCTCCTATGAATTATTTGTTCATGTTGCTAAGGTGTTAATGAGTTGTCTGGAGCCAATACGTATGAAAAAGATCAAACCTTTGTCTTATTTTATGTAATTATTTTCCTGTTTCTTTCTATTTTTGATTTTATTACAATTCTGATATATACAATTTTTTTTAAGTAGCTAAAATTGTTAATTTTCTCCTTTTGATTTCTTTCTTTACTTTTATGGTTTGAGCACTTCTCTTCTTCCTAGATGGTGAACACTAAAAATATTTTTGCACTGAGTACCTAGTAGGCACTGGATATCATTATAGTCCTGGGTTGTACAAGGGTGACCAGGGCATCAGCTTTCTTTCAAGAGACTCCCAGTTAATTTAACAAAGATAGCCATATGACTAACTGACTTTATTTCCACCGTCTCTTTCTCTGTCTTCATTGCCATCCAGGTACCAGAGAACGTAAATATCAGTAGGATTCATAAGATTAGCTTTAGATAATAATGGGAAAAAAACCCACACACAGTCCTTCCCATAATTCAAACTCAGATACTGATTCCAAGTTGGCTTTAATGGGGAAACTTTTCTTACTAATTTAGTGAGGATTCTTAGTGTACATCTCAAAGGAGCAAAATCTTCAACTCTGGTTTTTGCATCGACTGACACACAGATACACAGACATGCATTCTCACACCATGTCTTTAAACTGCCAAAGAAGTGTTGAAGGTGAAAAAGAAAAAAGCCAGGACACATCTCTGCCCGTTAACAAAATTAAAGGCTTTACTTTTCCTGGGAGAGTGTGATTTAAGGGCTAATCAGCACCATGGTCCTTGCACATTATCTGGGAAAGTAGAAATTACTGGCTACTGAATCTGTGCTTGGAAGCTCCAGGGGGAATCTCTGCAGGCCCTCTGATAACTTTTTATGTGGTGCTTGAATATTCCTCCCCATGTAATTGGGTTTGTTTGCTATATATAAAAACCTGCCGCTGGCTAATCGTCTGATTCTTTCCGTACGTGTTTGAGTAGGACAGCTTACTTGTGCAGATTAAGCTTCTTGTGTTCAGTTTCCCTCTACTCCACTGGCAAGGACTTGAGCTGCTCTATTTGCTTTGCACAGTCCCATTAAATTATTCAATGGCATTCACATTCATATATCTCTAGAACATTGGCTCCAAATGAGTCATATTCAAAAGAAAGGCTTTATTTTTAGGCCATTGAAATCAGAAACAGTATCATAGGGAAAATGATTCTAAAAGTAGATTTTAGTTCATTCATGTGGGGCACGCAAACTCTTCTCCAAGTTCTGTATGTTGATTGCTCCTCAGTTGCAAGGCAACCCTTTGTGTGGAATGAAAAAGCCATTTCTCACTTTCATTGAGGCCAAAGTTGCAGGCAGAAAAAAAAAAATCCATGAGAGGCAAAGATATCTGAATGCCTTAAGTGTTTCTTTTTTGGGGGAATATTTATATGAAATTGCCAATGTAGTCTGTCTCTCTTGATGCTGGTACAGAGAGTACAGAATGAGAACCTTATAATAAACATTCCATTTGCTCATTAATGCTATACCTAACGTGTTCATCAGGTTTATTCACATGGGGAAGATAATATTATAAAAATCTTGTAGACATTGTAAACAAAGAACTTAAATAGAAAGGCAATCCAGTACAACATGTGCACACACACACACACACCATTTTGAACTGACTTGACTTTAGAAACCTGGACATTTTTGGTGCTTGCTGGGGTGTTATGGAGCCATGTTTCTGATTTTTCATGTGTTGTCATCTTGTTTGAGAGGAATAAGCTTGTAAGAAGGTCTTTCACTCAGATGTCTCAGGATTCCAGTCACCTTTTTATGTCAAAGTAATTAGGCCACTCTGTCATCTGTGGAAATCCTTCCCTGTGACTGTTTTGAGCTAAAGACATTCTCTGTTCTCAAAAATAAACAAAAACAAACAAACAAAAATAACAAAGTGAAAAACATACAACAGCCAAGCACGGTGGCTCATGCCTGTAATCCCAGCACTTTGGGAGACTGAGACGGCTGGATCATGAGGGCAGGAGATCGAGACCATCCTGGTTAACATGGTGAAACCCAGTCTCTACTAAAAATACAAAAAAAATTAGCCGGGCATGGTGGTGGGCGCCTGTAGTCCCAGCTACTCGGGAGGCTGAGGCAGGAGAATGGTGTGAACACGGGAGGTGAAGCTTGCAGTGAGCCGAGATTGCGCCACTGCACTCCAGCCTGGGCAACAGAGCGAGACTCTGTCAAAAACAAACAAACAAACAAACAAACAAAAACATACAACAATGACAACATACAGAATCTTCCCCAATATCAGCAAGGGAAATCTTAGAATTTTTTTTTCCATTATTATACTTTCCTATCCTCTCCAATTGATATGTCTTTGTTCCCACACACTTTACTTCAGGGGCCATTTATCGCCCATTGCCTTCCTCTTTTCCAATCAATGATCTGATTATTATTTATATTTTATAATCATATTACACAATATCAAGGAGTGGTGTGTCAGGATATCTCTGCTCTCTTAGACTCAGTGACAGTAAATCAATTGTTTTTGCCCTTTGACCTACTGAAATCATCTTTACCTGCCAGCTACAGCCATATTAGCAGTGTGAAGAGTGACTATCTGGGAGTAGGGAGGTTATAATATAATAAAAAATAAATCAGGATTTGGATTCAGAAATACTAAATTCTTGGTCAAAGACCAGCTATTTTCAAGTTATATGTCTTTGGTTAATTGTTTGATCTAGTTGAATCTCTATTTTTCTTGTCATAAAATAGTCTATCCCTATTTGAGGATGAATAAAATTACCTAAATAAAACCACCTTTTACGGTATTTTGTAATTGTGATATTGTGACATATATATTTGGTCTTAGTCTCAGTTTTCTGACAGACAGCTCTTAAAATCCTTGGAATTTCCAAAGTGATAAGATTGTCTTTTGCATGGTAGTGAGATGACTGATGGCTGGTAGCCCCTAAATATCCTTAGAATGGGGGCTGGTTGCCAGGGAACTAGCTCTGGAGATTACAGGATTGGAATGTTCAGTCCCACACTCTCCATGAGGAGAGGGGGGCTGAAGGTTGAGTTGACAAACCAAAAGCCAACAATTCAGTCAATCATGAGTATCTAATGATCCTGCCATAAAAACACAAAAGAACTGAGTTCTGACAACTTCCATAGAGCTGAACACATAGAAGTTCCTAGAGGGTGACATGCCTGAAAGGAGCATAGAGGCTCTGTGCCCTGCTCCCATACCCTGCTGAATGTATCTTTGCTATCTGGCTGTTCATGTATCCTTTGTAATATCCTTTATAATAAATGGGCAAATGTAAGGAAAGTGTTTCCCTGAGTTCTGTTAGCTGCCCTAGAAATTTAATTGAACCCAAGAATTGGGTAGGCATAGGAAGCTTGATGTACATCTGACTGGTCAGAAGCACAGGCCATAACCTGTGCCAGAGACTGGCATAAGAAGGGTAGTCTTGCAGGACTGGACCTTTCAACCTGTGTGACTTGATGCTATCTCCAGGTAGATAGTGTCAGAAATTAATTGAATTAGAAGACACTCAGCTGACGTCCACAGGAGAATCATCTGAAGAATTGCTTTGTGTTTGGGAGAAAACTTCACAGAAGTGTTCTGTGTTATGAGAGTATAGTAGCATAAATTGAGTTAGTTTTTTCTTATATTCTTATAGTAATGCTTTTTCATTCTCATACCAAAGTCATTAAAGTAGGCAAACAATATATTAACTCCCTGACATTCTTTGTTTGTTTGCACAAAAGATTTCCCAGGAAATGGTATTGAGAAGGATATGTTTATTATATTGTTATGGCAAGAATCATTCAGTAGGAAAATATAGGTGGTATAGCTAATGAACAAACTATAGAGTAGATTCCTTTTATCTTTTCCTTTTCTTCTCTGTGGTTTTCACTTTGCTCTCTTATCATCATCATTGATATCAAAGAATTTGGAAGATCATTAAAACTCTGCTAGCATTTGAAACTATAATGCTTTTGGACATAATTTTGAAGCTTGTGAGTGATGAGGATTGTAATTTATAATATCAGTTGACACCTTCTCCTCCACCCTTCATGCATTTAAAGAGCTCTGGGCTCCAATCTGCTCTCAGCTATTGTTTGAAGGCTGTCATTAAATACAGCAGCTCACATATCCTTCAGCAGGATTTGGTCTTCAATGGGTAGCAAGTAGAAACAGGCCAATAAGTCCTAAGCAAGAAGAAATATAGTTTAGATTTTAGAGAACTCATTCAGCTGAAGTCAAAGAGGGTTCATCCTCTACAAAAAGAACTGTTTATTTTGAACATATGATGTTTCAAAGACTGAAATTGTTACTGTACTATTTTGAGTGCAGGGAAATTGTTTATAAAAGGGACATGGACTCTTCTCAAATGGAGAGAATAAAAGTAATCACATGTATTAAAAAATTAATCCCAATAATTCACTTTCCTCTTTGATTGTACTTGCTATGAAGAGGCACAGAATGTCAGGCTTTGTCCTAATTGAGGATGATGAAAGTCATCAGAGAGGGCTTCCCTTGGGAAGTAATGTCCAAACTGAGATATAACAGGTAAAGAGGGCTAGCCGGAAAAAAATTGGGGTGAGAGAGGCTAATGAAGTAATGTCAAAATGAGTATGGAACTGACAAAGACCTTCATGGCTGGAGCTCAAAGACAAGGTGGACTGACATGAAGCTGATAGGCAAGAGCAGTGGTAGAGAAGTTGGTATTTATCATAAGAGCAAGAGGAAGTTTTTAAAAAATTGGCATGATAGGTGTATGTTTTGAGAAGTCAGTCAGGCTTAAATCTTCTGATCCATACTAGAGGAAAGTAAGAACAAAAGTAAGGAGAACAGTTAGGTGATATGGCAACGGTCATGTCAAGAGTCCAGGCTTTCACAGCAGTGTTTACAGTACTGGCAGAGAGAGGAGAACATATTCGAGAGACATGAGACAGGGTAGATAGAACATGATGACTAAATGACACTGAGAAAAGAAGAGAAAATGTGAAGAATATCATCTAGCTATCTTCCCAGATGATTAAGTGGCTTGTGGGATCATTTACTGAGATAAGAAATACTAATGAATGATCAATTTTCGAGGAAAAGATAATTTAGTTTTTGACATTTTGAATTTGATTGGCCTGTGTCTTATTTTTAAAGTTAGTTGGGAACATAGAAACTTATCTGGCTGATGTTTTGTAGACGGAGGAGATGTTATGTCACTTTTGAGCCATAATATTTAATTACGTTTGTGAGACAGTCCAGGGTTCTATTCTTTCTGCCACTGTAGCTCTCAGTGTTTGAGACAGTGAAGCCTCCACTATATGGGTCCTGAAGTGAAGACAACATAGAAATGAAATGAGTGGTGAACATAGGGTATGAACAACAAATAAAACCTTTGTGATTTTATTGACTGAAATCTTAGGGGTGTTTGTTACACCAGTAACACCCGGCCTATATTTGCCAATATATCTTCCTTTATTAAGAATACTTACTCATTCTCCAGACTTTTCATTGCATTCAATTTTGCATACAACTCACATTTCATTAATCATGCTGCTTTCTAATTAGTTGGGTGCATAGATGACCCTCTTCCACATACTTATATTTGGGACTCTCTCAAGAAAACTTGATATCTGTGTTTCTTAATGTCTCACTAAGTAACTAATATGAGTACCTGAGCTCAATTTGAAGTCTGTACATATGCATGAAATGACAGGAAATGAGCACTGATGGTAGCAATACTTCTGTAACGGGTTGACTTGGGGTCCCAAAATATATGTTGATTCTTAATTTTTGGTACCTCAAAATATGACTTTATTTGGAAATAAGGCTGTGGGAGATGAAATTAGTTAAGAGGAGGTAATACTGGAGAACAATTGTGCCTTAATCTAATATGACTGGTGTTTTTATGAGAAGAGGAGAAATTTAAACCCAGACATGAAAGAAGCAAAGTGATATGAAGGCACAAAGGGAAAAGATTGCCTTGTGAAGACTAAGGCAGAGATTGGAGTTGTGCTGCCACAAACCAAGAAATGCATGGGCCTACCAGAAGCTGGAAGAAGCAAGGAAGGATCCTCTCCCAGAGGCTTTGGAGGGAGCATGGCTGAAAATACCTTGATTTCAGGATTCTAACCTCTAGGAAAGTTAGATAAGGCATTTCTGTTGTTTTAAGCCATGCACCTTGTGGTACATTGTTATGGGATTCCTAGAAAATTAAGTATATTTTATAGTACTTTAATAACATTACAAGATTCATAACATGAGAGTTATAATGTATGATTCCTGTGTTGGATCCTAAGAATATGTAAGTGGTAAAACAAGCTCATGAGTTTAAACAATGAAGAAAAAACATCCTGTTGCAGGATGTTGATATTTTATAAAAATACAATTTTCCAAGGTATAGCTATTTAATTGTGGTAAGTGCTAATAGGGACAATTATTGAGCCCTTAGAAATCATAGAGTAGAAGACATAACCTAGTCCATTTAAAAAAGGATGATTTTCCTTGAAGAAGTGACTAAAATTGGAGCCCTGGGAGCCTCACTAGAAGTCTTATCTTTCTTTCATTATTGAGTCTTGTCTGAGTAGAATTACAGGATGGAGGGTGAAATCCTGATATCAGTGCTTTCTCAGTAAGTGTTTGGGGAGAAAATTTGGAAGAAAGGAAATTTGGAAGGAAGGAGGAAAAGAAGAAAGGAAGACAAGAAAGGAAAAAAGAAGAAAGGGAAGAAAGGAAGGAAAAGAGGGAAGAAAGGGAGAAAAGGAGGGAAGAAAATAGGTGGATTGAAAGAAAAGAAAAGGAGAAAGATGAAATTAACTCTGAAAAAAATATGTGTGTGTCCTATATTAAAAACAAAACAAAAACACATATTGTCTCACTAGTCTAGGAAAGATGCCATATAAATATATCCCTACTGAATGTATATAAGGATCCTTATATATACGGATAAGAAAGATATATTAGATATGTAGATAAACAGATTATATACACACACATATATAAACATATATATATATTCAGTAATAGGAGGGATAAACACTTTCATTTCAACAAAAGTTGAAAATAGAATTTTTAAATTTAAGAATTTCTTGAATTTTTTTTTTGTTTTTTTTTGAGACTGAGTCTTGCTTTGTTGCCCAGGCTGGAGTGCAGTGGCGCGATCTGGGCTCACTGCAAGCTCTGCCTCCTGGGTTCACACCATTCTCCTGCCTCAGCCTCCTGAGTAGCTGGGACTACAGACGCCCACCACCATGCCCGGCTAATTTTTTGTATTTTTAGTAGAGACTAAAAAGAACCCTATTTTTAGTAGGGGTTTCACCATGTTAGCCAGGATGGTCTCGATCTCCTGACCTCGTGATTCGCCCACATCGGCCTCCCAAAGTGCTGGGATTACAGATGTTAGCCACCGCACCCTGCCAGGGTAGGATTAGTTTCTAATACTCAGCAATTATTAGAATAGACTAATAAAATTAAATTTTTGAAAATAACACAATGAAAAGAGTTGAAGACGTTCAAATGTTTATTCCATTTTTATTTATCTGGTAATCCAGCAAATAATTATGAAATAACGATTGTATATCAGTTTATTTTACCAGCTATATTTCAAGATGTTGATGATGTATATACGTGGTAGAAGAGATAAAAAATGTTCACAATAAAACACACATACTACATAGTTACTATAATATGCATATTTATAATGTACTTTAGATTTACAAGAGGGCATCTAGACTATGTGGAAAACTCAGGAAAAGCATCATGTAATGGTAGCATTTGAATAGTCTGAAGGGTTATTAGGTGTTGATCAGTAAAATAAATTGAGAAATGCATTGTAGCACAAGGAAAACTACTATAGGCTTAGGGCAATTTTTAGGTCGCCAGTATAACAGATTTTAAATTACTAATAAAGTAGAGATAATAATCCATTGTAATAAATTTTACAACGCATGAACATTTTTTCTATTGTGATACAATGTTTTTTAAGCTGAAGATATATGTAGCAGTTACCGTTACTTCAAAAAAGTCTTATGTTCCTTCAAAAGTAGTTATTAAACACCAACTAAGTTTTCAGTTCTGAGCTAGATGCTGTGAATGACCTCAGAATAAACGAGTTACAGTTCTTCAAGAACTTTCTTTTTTTAAGAAATAATACTCTGAATAAAATCATACATGTAATAGCAGGTACAAACAGTATTATTTTGAGCATTCAACCATTTAGCAGTGTATTTATGATGACATTTTCTTTCTTAATCTCACAGTAACATACTGACCACTTAAAACAAAGTGGTTAACAACAGCAATAACAAAAGGCAAGGTTATTGGGCAAACGTCAGAAAGTCAAGATGGCTAAAGATCTTAAGAGAGCAACTTTCAGGAGGTCATTAGGTCACAAATAAGTACCAATGTACTTTTTTATTGGTATGATATATATTATACAAAATATAGAAGTATATGTTATTCCTACATTTTAAAAGGTTGTGTAGCCTCATCTGACATCTGCCCCTGAATAACTTGATAAAATTAACACCAGCAACTGACAATTTAAGAAATTGTTATATTACTATTCTGGTACTATTTAGTTCTGTATCTCTGGTTAAACATTAATACCTCAAATTTCTAGTTTTAATATATGGGTTTTAAAATAGAAAATATAAAATTTCTATTTTGCTACAGTTCTTAAATCTGACAGATTACAACTGAAAAGATGAGAAACCATTTCTTATACCTTTAAATATCTGCTGCAATGTTTAGTTTACAAAAGTAGTTTTATCACTGAGTTTTTAAAAATATAGCTTCCAAAACAATGATGATAATTTCGCTGTCACAGTTTTTAGGAGTAATTATGTATTCAAAAATTATCTACTATATTAAAGCACAGTGACATCACAAGAGTATAGATAAAACACTGTCTTCTATTTAAAAATATATTATCTTACAATCACTTTCAATAAAAATGTCATTGCACATAAAAAAATGAGAATTTTTAATGGGATGAACTAAGAGCTGTAAACTAGATGATAGAATTACAAGTGTTGACTTAAGTATTCTTTCTACAAGTATTTGACTACAGGTTTTCTAGATTTAGGGATCATATCTTATGTATTAACGAATCTAAAATACTTAATATGAACTTGACACATAAGAAGTGTGAGATAAATTTCGATAAAAAAGTAAACAAACGTATGGATTAATTGTCAAGTAAAAATTATTCTAAAGAAACTATTGAAGTTAGAAGAGAGAATAGTCTGATAATGCTTATAAGGTAGATGGTAAATAACTTGGAGAGTTTGAGGGAGCTTTGACTCATATTCAGGAAAACTGGAAGATACTTAAAGATTAAGTACAAGACAGCAGCTATCTGTAGGAGTAAAAGGGGGCAGAAGAGAGATGAGCAAATTACCGCTACCACAATGAACTAAAACCCGGTGTTGCAGGGCACACTAAAGCTTGAAATAGGGCACGAGAACAGACAATCACTCCAGGCACTTTTTTTTTTTTTTTTTTTTAGATTGTGTCTCTCTCTGTTGCCCAGGTTGGAGTGCAGTAGTGCGATCTCGGCTCACTGCAACCTCCACCTCCCGGATTCGAGCTATTCTCCTGCCTCAACCTCCCAAGTGGCTAGGACTACAGGCACGTGCCACCACGCCTGGCTAATTTTTTATATTTTTAGTAGAGACGGGGTTTCACCATGTTGGTCAGGATGGTCTCCGTCTCCTGACCTCGTGATCCGCCCTCCTCGGCCTCCCAAAGTGCTGGGATTACAGGCGCGAGCCACCGCGCCCAGCCAGCGCTTTCTCCTTTACACGGAGAACAATCATGTGGTTGAGAAGAGGCAGAAGAGTTTAAAGAGACCACCCTCAGGTAAGGACACATACGGTCAACTGAAAGCTGAAGGTAGATTAAGAGTAAAGAGATAAAACCAGCAGACACTCAGATCCTAAGCCTTACTAAAGGGAAAGTTGTGATTCTACCCTTAAAATATTTGAGATCTTTTGTTGAATTGAATCTAATTAAAGGAATAACAGAAACTAGGCCAGTTCAACTATGGAGTAGATTAAACAAAGACCTGGCCAGACACAAATATACATTGACTTAGTAATCTCTGTCCCATGGTAAGAGTCTGAACAACAACAACAAAATAGGAGCATGTCCTTTCCTAGACTTAAAATTACTCAGTTCTTTCCAGTTCTTTCCACATAATGTCTATATTTAATAAAAAAAGAAACAATCAAAGAAAAAAATATGTGAGCCATCATCAAGAGGAGAAACAATGAAACTAACCCAGGTAGCTCAAATGTAGGAATTATCAAAGAGGCATTTTAAAATGATAGTGAGTATAATAAAGAATCTAACAAAAATATGTACAATGTGAATTTTCAAATGAGTAATTTCAACAGAGTGAAAAACACTAGAATGAAAAATATGAGAAAAGAAATAAAGATAATTTTGGTGGATATATCAGCTGAATATATATAGCACATGAAGGAATAAGTAAACATAAGACAGAACAGTAGAAATTATACAAAAGGGAATAAAGGAGGGAAATAAGCTACAAACATATAATATCTGTGAACAAAACATCAGCTGGCCTAAGATTTGTGTGACTACTCAGAAGGTGAAGATGGAGGGAAATTAGGGCACAAAAATACTGGAGGAAATATTGGTTGAAATTTTTCTGAGTTTTATGGAGAACATCAAATCACATATTAAAGAAATTCAGCTTCAGTGAACTACATTCAGAATTTAACAGATTCTCTATCTCTCTCTCTCACACACACACAGACACACACACACACGCACACACACACACACCATAAATAAAGAGAAAACTTGAAAATTGCCAAAAAAAGAAAAGACATATAATTAGAGGAGATCAAAAGAGAAAAAGGACAAAAAGGAAGCCACATGGCTAATAAAAATCATCTTCAATATACCAAGTGTTTTTTTTTTAATGAAGAAGAAAAACCTGTTAAAAAATAAAGGCAAGGGAAATTCGACTTTAGCTTAGTAATGGAAATAGAAAACCCTCTTTTGAAAATTATAAAATGGACAACATTTACAAAAACAATAATTTTTGCACATTGGAAATTAACCAAAGACCTAGCTGTAATGCATCTATATTTCAAAAACAGCTGAACTTAGAGTGAGACAATAGAAGTCTGTGATATTCGTGCTTGAGAATGCTCTAACCGTCACTTCTACTATTCCAGAGTTAGCATGGCTATCATTCCAGGGCTAGGAAGAGAATAAGAATAGTTCTATCAGGCCAGGTGTGGTTGCTCACACCTGTAATCCCAGCACTTTGAGAGGCCAAAGCAGGCGGATCATGTCAGGAGTTTGATACCAGCCTGGCCAATATGGCGAAACCCCGTCTTTGCTAAAAATACAAAAATTAGGACAGATAATGATGGATTACTAAAAATAAAAAAAAACAACAAAACAAAAACCAGAGAGCTCAGCAACAACAACCTTTATTAGAAAAAAATCAAGATTCATAGTTACTACATTATATTATAAAAATGTCAATTTTTAACAAAAACATGTAAAACATGCAAAGATATGGAAAGTGTGAAATATCTTCAAAGGATGCAAGAAGCTAATAAAAAATATCACTGAGTGTTCCCAGAGATTGTGTTTAGGAAACAAGGACATCCAAACAGCTGTTATAAACATATTCAAAAAACCAATGACAACTACTTGTGAACTGGAGGAAACTATGACAAGAAGGAGAGAATTTCAATAAGGAAAGAGAAATTATTTTTAAAAGAATCAAAACAAATTGTGTGTTAAAACATGCAAAAAATGAAAAAATTCACTGAATCCATAAAAAATCATGGATTCAATAGCAGATTGGAACTAGCAGAAGAAACAATCAAAGCACACACACACATACACACACACAAACAGAAAAAAGCCATAGAAAATAAATTGAACAGGATCTCAGGAATCTGTGGAAAAATACCAAGCTTACCAACATATGCATAATGGGAGGCCTAGAAAATAGTGGGAAGGAAAGGAGATAGAATTTAATAATTTAATGGCTTAAAACCTCACAAATTTGATTAAAACACTTTACTACACACAGTCAAGGAACTGAAGTAATTTCAAATAGGATAAATACACACAGATCTCCACCAGTGTGTTGTAGTCAAACTATAGAAAGTAATAAAGAGACCACCTTAAAGACAATGAGACAAACAAACAAGCAAAAACAACTCAAATAAGTGCATCAATATGACTAACTCATGACTTCACATCTGAAACAACAGGGGCCAAATGGTAGTGGGATCACATATACAAATTAATAATTACAAAAATCAACCAAGAATTCTATGTCCAATAAAAATTATCCTTCAAATATGACTTTAAAATAAAGACACTACAAGATAAATGACAATTGACATAATGTGTTGTTAATAGGTATGTCATAAGAAGAAATAGTAAAGCAAATTCTGGATGAAATAAAATGACACAGGGCAGTAAATCAAATCCATAGGAATAAATGGTAATATGTGAGTTAATATAAAATATATTATAAACGTAGTTTGCTAAATTCTTTGTAGATTTATTTTAAATATATGAGATGGTATAAAGCAATAATTATAACACATTATTACTGACTTTATACAACCCATAGATATTTATAAAAATAATAGCACAAAGTAAGAAAGAAAACTGTGCTATAGTAAAACAATATTTTCATATTTTATCAGAACAAATTTTATGTTATTTGGAAGTATAAGGTCATTGGTTAAGATGCGTATTGTAATCTCTAGGGCATCCACTAAAAAAAAAACTTAAATGTAAATAGTAAAATAATCCACAGATGAGTAAAAATTATACCTTGAAAACATGTTTACTAAAAACAAAAGAAGGGACCACACTAAAAGAGAAAGAAATAAAAAATTATTAATGTTAAATTCAAATTTATTAAAACATACTACTAAAAAAATTGATAAGGTACAAATAGGGAGAAATTATTTGAAAATTATATATTTCCTTTAGTAGACTCCAAGGTAGACTCCCAGATAAAGGACATGTATCCAAGATACAAAAAGGTTTTTAAAAAGATAAACAATAAGCCAAAAAAAGAGCAAACATTTTCATTATCATTTCACCAAAGAAGTTATAGGAATAAGGATTAAACACTATAATGTATACATACGTCATTAATATTTAGGGAATTACAAATTAAAACTACATGAGATACCACTATACACCCAACTAGAATGGCTCTACTCAAAAAGATGGACAATGACAAGAGTTAAAGAGGATGTGCAGAAACTACCACCCTAATACATTGATGATTAAAGGTTAAATGGAAATGTTAAATGGGCTAGACACTTTGGAAAACTGTTTGGCAATCTTAAAGACAAAATAGACATAAACATACATGACCCAGAAAATCCACACCTGGGAGTCTACTTTGTATTCTACTGAAGGAAAATTAAATGTATGACAACACAAAGCTATTAATAGGAGTATTATTCATAGTAGCTTAAAATTAGAACCAACCCAATGTCCATCAAAAGATGAATTATAAACAATGTTTTCTATTTATATAACTGATATAATTCAGTAATAAAGAACAAACTATTGACATATAATTCAGGGTGGCTAAACCTCAAATTTAGTATACTTAGTGAAAGAAGCCAGTGGCAGAAGACCACACATCATATAATTTAATTTTTATGGAATATTTAGAAAAAGTAATTTATATAGAAAGAAAGATAATAGATGTCATCTACAGCTGGAGAAGTATATGAAGATTAACTGCAGATGAACAATAAGAAACCTTTTGGTGTCATGTCTGCCATCTTTACTTGAGTGGGGAATGGGAGAAAATGTGTTGGCTTTTGTCATTTTTTTCTATAGGCTGTATGAAGCAATGAAAGTAAATGCTTTTTACTTTTATAAATGCTACTGTGTTTCTGAAACACGATTTCCACATTTTCAAACAAGAATTATTAGAATTGTATTTGTGTGATTCCTTTCCTCTATACCTTAGAGATCTGTCTTTCCATGATGAAATTCTTTTAAAAGCTATCTGAAGGTATACTCAATGTAATGTGTATGAGGTCATTTGCATTTTTTTTTAAAAAAAACATCTTATTTGTGAAGCAGATTTCTTTCAACATATCAAAGCATATACTCTCACTGAATCCATCTGAATGCTTTTTAAATCATCCTTCTAAGCAAAATACTTTCATTTTTTAAAAGAGAACATTTCCTATACCCAATTTAACTTTTTGTGTTGAGCTCAAGCAATATAAAATATCAGCTCAAATGAGAAATGTGGGGAGGAATTGTAAAGGAAAGCCAGGAAGATTAAATGGAAAAATGACTCTCTAAGGTCTGATGTGTGGCATTAATGATGTAGCTCACTATAGCTGACGGGGGCAGCTAGTTCTTTGCCCTTTGTATCAGGAAAACTAATAAAGACTTTCATTTGTTAAGTGGTGAAAATTTAAACAAACTGAATCTTTGGTTATAAAAGATTGTCTTTTAATTGCTTAAAAAGAAACATACAATGTTACTGCCAAGAAAAATATATAATTCATTCTCATTCTGTATTGAACACGTACAAACTCATTTTTCTTGTCATTATTTCCTAAATAATATAGTATAACAACTATTTACATAGCACTTACATTGTATTTGAGATAATAAGTAATCTAGAGATGATTTAAAGTATATGGGGGACTGTATAGGTTATATGAAAATACTATGCCATTTTATATAAGGTAATTGAGCATTCACAGATTTTGGTTTCTGAGGGGTATCCTGGAACCAATCCTGAATGGATATCAAGGAACGACTGTTTAATGTTTTGATATGATTAACTATAATCAAATGCTAAGTAGAATCTATGAATTTTATGGATTGTAATTACCATAAGGAGTTTTGAGGAAGTAGGACTTGAAATAGGAAGGTAATGAGTTTCAGGACATGCTACTACAAAATATGGCACTTTGAGATACTGAATATTTTAAGCTAAAGAAATTGGAAAAAACAGCAGAAGCAAGAAAGTCTCTCTGATCTTCCCCTGCTCTTCTTCCAAGAAGCAGTTCATAAAAACCGAGGAAGAATTTTCTGTTCTTCCCCTGAAGCAGGTCATAAGACCCTCATGCGAGAGGTGTCCTTCCTATATCCAGAAGAAAAGATCATTGTTATCTCTGAAGACTCAGAGACACAGGCAGAAAAATCTAAACAAGACCTTGCTAAATTTCCCTCAGTTTATTACCATTCAATTCTACTTTTTGTCCTATTATATTTTCTCCATGATTAGTTACTCTTCATCAAACTGAGTATAAAAATATTCTGCATTACTCATTTCTTCAGATCTTTATTTTTTTAATTAAGGTTCAATGTCATATAAAATTTATAGTACATAAATTGGTATACTTTTCTTTTGTTAACCTGTCTGTTGTTATAGAGCCCTCAGCCATGACCTAGGATGAGTAGAAGGAATAATATTTTTCCTTCCTTACAAAGGACAAACTTGGTAGAATACCTAAGCAAGCGAAGAAGTGGCAAATGGAGTGCAACTCAGGTATGGGTGCAGAACGTAGATAAACATAGGCCATACAGTGATCAAATAGCACACTTTAGTGGTAGTTCCTACTCTACCACTTCTACCTATTATACTCTTTGAAGGTAATAAAGAGAAAGGGGTGGCGGAAAAATAATTAGAATTGCTAGGAAACATATGCAAGAATAGTCATTTTGGGGATGCTTTCACACAGTTAATTGAGCTACAAAGCACAATTAATTATAGTCAATGAATATTTAATTACTGGTAATCCAAGAGAAATTCCAAAATGAGTTATTTTTATTTTGAAGGTATTTTGCAAATAAGAAGAAACCTTTGGTTACTATTTCCATGATAATCTAAAGAAAGCAGGAGTGGCTATACTTACATCAGACAAAGCATACTTTAAGTTAAAAACTGTCTCTAGAGACAAAGAAGGTAATTATATAATCATAAAAGGGTCAATTCAACATGAAGATAGTAACTGTATATATTTAGTGTATATATATTATATATAATATATATCTCCAACTTCAGAACACCTAAGATATAAAGCAAATATTGACAGAATTGAAAGGAGAAATTGACAGTAATACAATAATAGTAGAAAATATCAATATTCCACATTCAATAACAGATAGAAAATCCAGACAGATAGTCAGGAAAGAGACAGCTGACTTGTACAACACTATAGAGCAAATAGAGTCGACAGACATATATGGAACTTTACATCCATTGGCAGCAGAATACACATTCTTGTCTTTTGCACAAATAACATTCTCAAGGATAGATCACCTTAGGTAACAAAACACATCTTAAAATTCAATATGTAGAAACCAAATAATATTTTAACAATCAGTGAGTCAAAGAGTAAATCAAAAGGAAATTTAAAAAAAAATCTCATGATGAGTGAAAAAAAACCTAAAATATGCCAAAATTTATAGGATGCAGCAAAAGCACTATTAAGATGGAAGTTTGTAGGGATGAAAACCTACATTTAAAAAGAAGAAATATTTTAAATAACCTGCCTAACATTACACATCAAGGAACTAGACAAAGAAGATCAAGCTAAATTCAGTTATCAGAAGGAAGGAAATAATAAAGATTAGAGCAGGAATAAATTAAATAGAAAATAAAATAACTATGGGAAAAGGCAACATAACTAAGAGTTGGCTTTTTGAAAAAATAAAATCAACAAACTCTTAGCTACTCTAACTAGTAAAATAAGAGAATATATTCAAATAAAATCAGAAAGAAAAGAGAAGACATTACAATGGATACTTCAGAAATAGAAAATATCATAAGGGACTATTATGATAATTATGCAAACAAAATGGATAACTTATAGAAAATGAATAAATTTCTAGAAAGATACAACCCACCAAGATTGAATCAAGAATTAGAAAGCCTGAATAGACAAATTGTCAATAAAGAAATGAAAGTAGCACTCAAAACCTTCCAACAAGAAAAGCCAGGCAACTTTATTGCCAAATTCTACCACATATTCATTGTATTAATACCAATCCTTCTCCAAGCTTTAAAAATAAAATAAAATTAGAGAGAATACTTCCAAACTAATTTTATGATACCAGCATAACTCTAATATCAAAACCAGACCAAGATATCACAAGAAAACCATAGGCCAATATCTCTAATGAACATAGATGCAAAAATCCTCAATAAAGTACCAGCAAAACAGATTCAACAACACATTTGAAACATTTTACACCCTGATCAGGTGAGATTTGTCCCTGGAATGCAAGATTGTTTTAACATACACAAATCAAACAACGTAACATATCACATTAACAGAATGAAAGATAAAAATATGATCATCTCAATACTGGACAGAAAAAACACTTGATAAAGTTCAACGTCCTTTGATGATGAAATCTTTCAATAAAACAGATTTAAAAGAAAATGTTCTAAAAAAAGAACTTATTCATGAAAAGCACATAGCTACCATAATAATCAATGGGACAAACTGAAACCTTTTTCCCTAAGACATGGTACAGAGCAAGAAAGCCAACTCTTGCCGCTTCTATTTAACATATACTGGAAAAATCAGCAAGAATAATCAGACAAGAAAAAGAAATAAAAGACATACAAATCAGAAAGCAGGAAGTAATCTTATATCTGTTTGCAGATAACATCATTCTGTATGAAGAAAATCTTAAAGATGCTGCAAAAAGATTTTCAGAACTAGTAAGTCAATTCACAAAAAGAACAGGGTCCAAAGTCAACATACAAATATTAGTTGTATTCCTTTACACCAATACTGATGTATCTGGAAAATAATCTAAAAAGCAATCCCATTTATGATAGCATCAAAAAGAATAAAATACTTAGAAATAAATGTAACCAAGGAAGTGACAGATTTGTGATTTGAAAGCTGTAAAACGTTCATGAAAGAAATTGAAGACACAATTAATGGAAAGTTATCCCGTGTTTGTGGATTGGAAGAATTAATATTATATAATATAATATATAAATAATATATATAATAATATAAAATACCCTTACTACCCAAAGAATCAAACAGATTCAATACAATATCTATACACGTTTCAATGGTTTTCAGAGAAATAGAAAAAAAAATTCTAAAATGGACATGAAACCACAAAATATCTTGAATAGCCAAAATAATTTTGAGAAAGAAAAACAAAGTTGGAGGCATCACACTTCCTTGTTTCAAATTACATTATAAAGCTATAGTAATTAAACACGATGGCATTGGTATAAAAACACACACAGACTGGCTGGACGCGGTGGCTCACGTCTCTAATCCCAGCGCTTTGGAGGCTGAGGTGGGCAGATCACGAGTCAGCAGATTGAGACCATCTTGGCTAACATGGTGAAACTCCGTCTCTACTAAAAACACACAAAATACAAAAAATTATCTGTGCATGGCTGCGTGTGCCTGTTATCCCAGCTACTCGAGAGGCTGAGGCAGGAGAATCTCTTGAACCCGGGAGGTGGAGGTTGCAGTGAGCGGAGATCCCTCCACTGCACTCCAGCCTGGGCGACAAAGCAAAAAACAAAAACAAAAACAAAAACAAAAACAACACACACACACACACACACACACACACACACAACCCAATGGAACAGAATAGAGACCTAAAGAAATAAACTCAAACATATATGATCAATTGTTTTTTGACAAGACAATCAAGAAGATACAAAAGACAAAGGGTAGTCTCTTCAATAAATGGTGTTTAAAAAAACTGGATATCAACATGCAAAAAAAAAAAAAAAAAAAGATACGAAAGAATCTGAACCCATGTCTTACAGTACATACAAAATTAACCTCAAATGGATTAGAGACTTAGATGTAAGGTATGAAACCGTAAAATTCTTAGAATAAAACATGGAGAAAAACTCCTTATAACTGGCCTTGGAAAAGAGTGTTTGAATATTACACTAAGTTTGGGCAATAAAAACAAAAATTAACAAGTGGTACTACATCAAACCAAAAAGCTTCTGCATAACAAAGAAAACAATCATCAAGATATGAAGGGAGCCAATAGACTGAAAGAAAACAATTGTAAGCCACATACCTGAAAAGGGCTAACGTTCAAAGTATATAGAGAACTTACATGACTGAATAGCAAAACTAACAAACAAAAAAGATTTAAAAATGGGCAAAAACATGAATATAGATTTCTTCATAGAAGAAGATACATAAGTGGCAAACCGGTATATGAAAAGGTGCTCAACATTACTAATCATACAGGAAATGCAAACCAAAACCACAAACGGGTACCACCTCACACCTAAGATGGATATTATCAAAATACCAGAAAATAAGTGTTGGCTGGGGTGTGGAGAAAAGGAGATCTTTGTATATTGTTGATGGGAATATAAATTGCTACAACCATTATATAAAATAGCATGGAGGGTCCTGAAAAAATTACAAACATAACTGTCATGAGATCCAGCAGTCCTTCTTCTGGGTATATATCCAAAGCAAATGAAATCAGCACCTCATGGAGATATCTTCACTCCTATCTTCGTTGCAGCATTCTTCACAATAGCCAAGATATGGAAACAATGTACATGTCTATTGATGGATTAATAGATAAAGAAATTGTGGTATATGTATACAAGGAAATGTCATTCTGCCTTAAAAATGGAGTTGCTGTAATTTGCAGCAATATGGATGAGCCTGGAAAACAGTAGCTAATTAAAATAAGCAAGATACAGAAAGAAAAATACTTTATGACCTCACTTATATACATAATCTAAGAAAGTTGAATACAAAGAAACAGAGAGTAGAACAGTAGATACAAGAGGCAAAGATTGGAAGGAAATGGAAAGATGTAGGTCAAAATGTGTAAACTTGCAGTTATGTAGGATGACTAAATCTAGAGATCTCATGTACTGCGGAGGGACTGTAGTAAATAACGTTGTATTGCATATTGGTAACTTGCTAAAAGAACACATTTTAGATGCGCTTATGGGACACACACAAAAGACATAACTACGAAAGTTGATGGATATATTAAGTGCTTACCTATGGTAATTATTCTACTATGTCTATTTATATCAAAACATCTTCTTATACACCTTAAATACACATAATAAACATAAATTGAAAAAAAAAATAGGCAACCTGAAACTTTGAGGCCCTTAACATTATTTAAATTCTGTTATTGTAACTTATAGTTATCACGGAAAATATGTTAAGTGGAGATCTTATGTTAACAAATTCTGATAATTTAAACCCCAAAATTGTATCTCTCCATTTCTTCATCTCTCAAATGAGAATCATCATCTAAACTACATATTGAACATGGTATATATTAGGACTCTATAAGATGGCACAATGACTATTTAAGGTTGTAATTTGTTTTCCATTATCTTATCCTTGTTGGGGAGTAGATTTTTGTGGCTTGAAAATGTATCTTTCGATCTACATGTGCATATAACATGCATAGTGTTCCTTAAAGAACCCAGACCGCCTACCTCCTTTGTATGCCTCTTTCCTTCCTTCCTCCCTCCCCATCCCCCCACCTTTTCTTTTTGTTCCCTCTTTTTCTTTCTCTCTCTTTCCTTTCATTTTTTTTTCTCTTTTTTTCTTCCTTTCCTTTTCTTCTTAAAAAAAATGTTCAGTAGTTTAGACTGCAGCTAAGTTAAGCATGGGCTGAACCATACTTTATCTTGAACATGGGCATTTTGAAAAAATGTTTGTAAGGCAGAATATTTGCTTAAAAGAACAAACACTTTTTGAAAACTCTAGAAATAGCCATTTCCATACCAAAAATACACAGTGGGAAAGTACAAATGGTACTTTGTTGTGCTCATTAAGAATCATTTTTACTGCTTTTTAATGCAAAAACTAGGCTAAGATAATGTAGTATGGTCTAAGTTATGAAACCAAGAACCATAGAACTTGCTCCATAATTTACTGATTGCAAGGTCTAAGGGCAGTCACAACCAGCAATTTTCATTTCTCAAATAAGGCACCCAGAGTTGTATATATATCCTTTTATATCCCTTTATATCCCATGATACAGAAACATCTATAACATAAAGTGTGCTTAATCCCCTTCATGAGCATATCAAATTTAAGAATTCTGTGGTTAGGATTTACTTTTGTTTTTCAACAAATAGCAAATTATACATTTTTTTAACTAAGTATTTTTATTTGCCTACATCTGCCTCGATTATTCTTCTGTTTAAAAGAGTATTTCCTTTTTTTATGGTAATATATGTATGTGCAATTCTTTAGAATGAATATGCTCATTTGATTGTTATGCTGGTTAAAAAGAGTTTATATTTCTAGCAACTGTGTACCTTAGAGACAACCTGTATTCCCAAAAGAGTTTGCCTATCTAGTGACCATCATTTCAAATGGAGATACATTTTCTCTTTCAGTCTTGCCAAACTGGGAGCCTCCCTGAATTCAGGGAAAATAGCCTAGGGCTCCATGGCATAAAGATGACGATGAGGCAGCACAGCCGTACAGGACATAAGCAAGAATTCTGCCATTTTTATTTGGACCTTCCTTTAGGTTGATTTAGCTTCATCTGTCCTCTCCATATTCTTTATTACCCTGGCTTAGTGATATATTGGCCTACCATAAAATAGCCATGCATTTCTCTGTTCCTTTGTGAATTTGAAAATCTTGTCCTCTTCTGATACTAATTGCAGTGTTAGCCTATTTGTGAAGCTTTATAAAAATCCCATCTAATATCAAGTTAATAATGCATCGTGGGGCTTTCATATATTGGATATAGCAGCAGCTCCCCCTACAGATGTGGAACCAGAAATAACAGACTTTGTTCTGGTTACTTAAAGATGAGAAATAAGTAATAGTACTGGGTTTTTGGCTAATTCACAGTGTATGATGGAGGTAAGAGAGGATATTATTGTTTGTTTTAACTTTTCGTTTTGAAATCTTAGACTCACAGATGAGTTGCAAAAATAGTACAGAGGTTCACCATATACTTTTACCCAGCCTCTCCTAATGTTAACATAACCATGGTACAATGACAAACTGAAGAAATAAACATTGGCACAATACTGTTATTTTACTATAGGCTTTATTTGGATTTCACTAGATTTTTCAATCCTTAGATATTCAATCCTTTATATTCCAGGATTGAAACCACAATACTAAATTGCATTTAGTTGCTGTGACTTTGTAGACTCCTCCAATCTGTGACAGTTCCTCCATCTTTCCTATTTTTATTACCTTGACGCCCTTGAAGAGTATTAGTCAAATATTTTGTTGAATGTTTCCTATTTTTTGTTTGTCTGATGCTTTATCATGATTCACAGAGGATATGGATTTTTTTTGAAGAATATCACATAATTGAAGTATCCTTCTCATCACATCATGTCATTGGGAACAAGGTATCATCATGATTTATGGATGGTGATACTAACTTTGAAGCTTGGTTGAAGTGATATCTATAAGTTCTATCCACTGTAAAGGTATTAATTTTTCTCTTTGTATACACAATTTGTAGTAAATGGATCACTACATTCAGCCCACACTCAAGAGTGGTGGGATTAAGCTGAATTACGCTCTATCTTTTGGAAAAAAAGGAGTATTCAAAAATTTGGAGACATATGTTAAAAACACTATAGTAATTAATAGATATTTGGGAGAGATAATTGAGGGTATGATGAATATCGTTTTACTCCTTAAAGTATCCAGTGCCACCAAAGTCAATCTTGGAGGTGTACAACATCCCTAAACCAGAAGGACATAAACTGATAGGTTATTGCCCTTTCATTTTCAATTTTTTTTGGAGTTGACTATCCTTTTCTTTTTCTCTGCTTTAAATGTTGTACAGTGCCTTTAATAAGTTTATAATATATTTCATTCTAATTTTTATAATTTTTAACTGTGGCAGTGTTCATGTGTCTGCTTTGCTGCCATTTCTAGAAGTATTAAGGCTTTATTTTATTGATTTGCTTGATTCCATTCATAATGAGGACATTCAATTCTAAAAAAGTTAGTGTAAATATATTCAATATAATATGTTTACTAAGGTAAAGAATGAACTTATATATAAACAATTAAACGTGTTTCAGTGATGACAAATTGAGTTATTCCTAACACATTATTTCTTGGACATTTCAGGTAAATATTATTTAGTAGTTCTATTGTTTTTCCTAGTTTTTGTCAATATTATACTAAACCTGCCAATTCAGTGAAAACTTACTTACAGTTGTGATTATAAGCAACATATTGGTATTCTTAGCTTTTGTTTTGAACTTGTAGCCACCTCTTTGAGTATCAAATGCATCCAGTCTAGTCTCCCCATCAAGAATGCTCAGTGCTCATTTGCTTTCCAGTATGATGTAATTATGGCCATTTTCAGCTTTCACTGTTGGAGTGAATTACAAAAGTGACCACTGTAGACAGATGACCTAGCAATGGGTTTGCAGAGGTTTACATGATTCTGTGGTTGAAACAGCTGAAATTATCAGATTGCAAAACAATGTGCTTATGTAGTTTTGGCTTCCTTTACAAACAACTAAATCATATCATAGGCACAGTGATCCAGCTGATTGGCGTGTAACAATGATGAATTCCTGCTCACTGGTGTGTTTGTGAGTCTGTGTGTGCTAGTTCTCAGGAATATGCATGGGTTGGGGCAGGAGGGGGTAAGGCTTAAAGACAGACAATTCAAGGACTAGAAGAGAAAAGGGGTGAAGGAATAGTGGAGAAAGAGTAGAATAAAGCAAGTCAAAAAAACCCAGAACTGAATAGTAACATAAGCCAGCAAGTGTGGGGAATATAAAAACAGAAGCCAGAAGCTTCTTTGTTTCAAAGAGCAATTCTCAGGTAACCAATCTGTGTAGCCCTTGCATGACTTACAGCAGCCATTTTTAAATTTGGTAATATTACTCCCACAGTTCTTAGAGGAGTCTGGGAGCCAAACAGGGTTCTTGGGGCCATCTCCTTGTTCAAGCAAAAGAGCTTTATATTCATGTTTTGCATGGTTGACATCTGAGTAAGAAGGCTTTGAATAAAGAATTCCTTTAAATTTTTTTTTTAAATTCACAATTCTGGGCTCCTAAAAGACAAAAATAGCAGGTAACAAAACTTTAAAAAGATGAATCATAGACAAAAATAGCTAACTTAAACCCATAGTTGTAATACTATAAGAGAAACCTTGTATATTTGCAATAAATACGAGATAATAATGAAGCAGTTTATCTTCAACTCCAGGTTTCACATTTCATAGCTTTATCAAATTGTTATTAAACATTATTTTATGAAAACTTAAGGAGTTAGCTGCTGCTTCGTGAAATGACTAGTTGTTTTATTCTTTTTTTAATTTTCAGCTGAAAAGTAATATTTTAAGAGACAATAATTTACTGCATACACTCACTGTACTATGGAGAATATTACGGGGATTCTTCACAATAGTCACTGGCCTTAGCAAGCCTAGAGTGCAGCTAAGGAAATAAAATTTATGTTATACAAAAAAATTGAACGAAATGACATTATATTTCATTTCCAAGATAAGCGAATAGTAAGGGCAGGGACCAGTTATGTAAATTCAAATATTTCAGTGGTTTTGAAAGACTATGAAGCCTAATGGAGAAGGTGAGATTTTGATTAATTCTGGATTGCAGGCTGAAAAGATAATGAGAGAATAAGTGTTGATATATTCAAACACTAATTTACATTGTCTTGTAATTATAGAACTTCTTTTCATACATATAGTATGACGTTTCTTAAATGAAGGCCATACTTTCAGGAGGATTTTTGTTGACATATCTATATTAGATTTCACTAATATCATCTGACTTGTGAGAAAGAGTTTTTAAAAAATGACAACCATATTTTCCCCTTAAATTACAGATCATCTGTGTGTTCCTAGATGACAAGATAGAATTGTATAAATAATAATATTATAACAACTATTGTAAGAATAATTTTTGTTCGAGGTACCAAATTCAGGAAAGGAAGCCTCAGTATCAAATAGCCCAATTGCATGAGTTTATATGTCAAGGCTTCATTTATTCCTAATGGGGCCATCAACACTTTTTGTGATCTCAGTAATTAAGAAGCCAGTTTGATTCCTCTGATTATGGACTTCCTAAAATCTGGCTGCTAAGTCATAAAGGAAATAGAATGATGCTTTGGAGAACTAATGACTGCCCATGTGTGCTGAGTCAGTCTTGAATTTTATGAGAGGCTATGCTGACTTTTGCAGGACTGTTTTGTGTCTCTGAAATGATCTATTTTAACATGTTGATTGCTTCTTCTTGGGTATTATTTTCCCTATGGAGATATGTACCATTTATGCAATTTTGCGAAATTAATTCTATATGGTAGAACAGAGAAAACATAGATGGACAACAGTGGAAATTCTAAAGTGAAACAACATGTGTGGAGACTTATATTAAACAAAAAGTATAGAAGTAAAAAGATTTCTATGTTATTTTGGTAAAGGATGGAGACTGGTGACCCTATTATTGACGTCATTGGTGTAATCATGTTCATTGGATGAAAGCAGAATGGCTTGAGGCGTCTTCTTAGAAATAGGATTTTTTCTCATTCATTACCCCTCTTCCTACCTCCACCTTCAATTTTGTCTATGTCTTCCTCAATAAATGCCATAGAGCAGTGAAAACAAGAGAAGTGAATAAGATAAGCCAAAACAGTAAAGTAACGTGAATCACCATGATGGAGTTCATTAATTAGAAATTGAAATTAAAGACAACAACCTGTGAAAAATTGTACCTCTTGAGGTTGTTCTAGGACATCGTCTGTTCTAATTTTGGAAGTTAATTTGACAGAAATGTTTAAAGTATAGAATGGTATGTAAGAGAAATATGATGACCCAGAATGAAAATCACAGTGGGAGAAAAAGAAGCTTTATATCATTTTCCTTTCTTGTGTATGCTTTGATTAGACAAGAACCAGAAAGCCATATTTGGAATGCTGCTGAAGTTCTTTGTGTATGAAAAGCTAAAAAAGATTGCCTGTTCATCGTTCCACCTAAGAGACATGTGTGGATATTCAGCCAATTTTTAATTATGAGGGTTTTACTTCTGTATCAGCTTTTCTGAATTACAAGATTATCTGATGAACAAGTAATAAAAAACAAGTTGGGGATGGGAGGGAGGGCAAAATGAAGAGCAGGCAGAAGAATGATCTTAATTGCCCTCTAAGTGCATACAAAGCAATATGTGGTCAGTTCAAACAAATGCAAACCCATTTAGCTGGAGTTCAATTATCTAGAAATTTAAATAAGCTGAAATCCATTTTTTGAATTTTGTTTTTAGTTGAAATCAAATAATTATACATTTTATGGGGTATATTGTGATGTTTCAATACGTGTATACAATATGTAAAAGTCAAATTATGGTATTAAGCACATCTATCACCTCATACATTTCTCATTTTTTTGTTATAAGAACATTTCAAAACTTCTCTTCTAGCTATTTTAAAATATACAATAAATATTATTAACCATAGTCACCCTACTGTGCAATAGAACACAATAACTTATTCCTCCTGTCTAGCCACAGCTTTGTATCCATTAACTGACTTCTTTCTGTCCTCTACTCGTTGCTCCTCAGCCTCTGGTTACCACCATTCTACTCCACTTTTATGAAACTGACTTTTTTAGAGATCAAGAGTGAGATTACCCGGTATTTGTCTTTCTGTGCCTGGCTTCTGTTACTTAATATATTGTCCTCCAGGTCCATCCATATTGCTGCAAATAACAGGATTTCATTCTTTTTCATGGCAGTACAGTACTCTATTCTGTCTATATACCACATTTCTTTATCCATCATCCATTGATGGACACTTAGATTGATTCTCTATTTTGGATATTATGTAGTAAATGTGAAAATGTGGACATCTTTTTGATATAATTATTTTATTTCCTTTGGATAAACATCCTGAACATCCTGTTTCTGCTGTGGTCCTTTTTTTTTTTTTTTTTTTTAGACAGAGTCTTGCTCTGTTGCCCAGGCTGGAGTGCAGTGGTGGTGCAATCTCGGCTCACTGCAACCTCCACCTCCCATCTAAATGATTGTCCTGCATCAGCTTGTATTTTTAGTAGAGATGGGTTTTCACCATGTTGGCCAGGCTGGTCTGAAACTTCTGACCTCAAGTGATCTACCAACCTTGGCATTCCAAAGTGCTGAGATTACAGGTGTGAGCCACCATGCCTGGTATCTTTTTTTAGCCATGTTTTTTCATGAAACCAGGTGACTCTGTCCTTCAGTGATAGAGGTCATATGTGCACACAGCAGCTATTTGAATGTGAGTTATCTTGGGTTAAGCTATGTTAAGAACTGTGAAGCATCTGAGACTTTACCCTACTTATAAGTTAACAATGTTGCCTGTCACTATTATTTGGATGTTGGCAAGAGACATGATACTCCTGGATCAAAGGTACATAACCTGGTTTTTCAAAGTGATAGCCGTAGTCAGAATATCAGCATTTTCTCGTGCTGGTTCTATGAGTCCCAGTTCACAGGACATCAAAAAGACATAAGGTGACACCTATACTTGCATTAGGTAGCATTACAGTAGAGAAACAGCTTAGGGAACCCATACCTTTTTTAACAGGCAGTAAGTATATCTGCCTTTCATCCCATAGAGAGACATTATATTTATTGTACTGGGCAATTTGGATTTGAACAAGACACTATATTTTCCAAGGCATGAAAGAAACTTGTCCTTTGCTTTAAAGGGAGACACTATCTCCATTTTCTAAGGTTGTCTGCTCTACAAATATCTTTGAAGAGATCATCTGGAAAAAAGACATGATACTTCTGCTCATAAAATTTGTAAAAACTTGAGAGACTTATAGAGAACTGCCTCTTAACATACCAATGAAGAACTCTAATTATGTGTTCTTTGTTGTCCTGGAAGAAAAATGACAACTACCACAGTTTCATATGTAAAATTGACAGAGGCCAGAGAGAAACACCAGTGATAAGAGAGATTTCATCCTTCTCAGCCACAGAAATAGAAAGCAACTGAACTTCAAACTCCAATGACTTTGCTCCATCCAGGTTGCTTTTTTCTAAACATGTGTGTCTTCCTAAGTATAACCCTGCTATAGCTAAGTTGAATGGAGTGCCTGTCACTTTCTCACTGGTTCCTCTAATGTGCTATATGAACTTGAAACTGGTAGTTTCTTCCTCTCTGCCTTGTTTTTTTAAGCTAGAGAATGGTAGCAATTGCACGTATCTTACACCGTAACAGCACTGTGATGAGAATTAGATCAGGTAATAGGTACGAGAGTGTTCAGACCAGTATCAATAACTCAGTACAAAAGCATAATCCTCCATTCCATTTCACTCCATTGCCTCCAGGACACAGCTCCAAATCTCATCTGGCAGTACTGACATCCCTTGATCTGGCCACTCTCTCTCTCCTCAGAGGATTATCCCTCAACATTTTTCTTTTGTAGCATGCACTCCAATAAATTGTTAAATCTGTCTTCTTTGATTTCAGACATTCCTGCTTTGAAATTTTATGTCTTCAAATAAGAACTCCAATGGCAGCCCCTCTATTGGGTATCCCTCTCTTCTCTCATAAGAAAGTATTTCTAGTCCTGTGGGCCTTTGTACTAGCTTTATCTCATAATACCAATCACATCGTGTTGTCATTACACACTATTACACCTTGTCTTTGAATAGATGCTGCGTCCAAGAAAATAACCTGAGAGATAAAATAGAAATTAATTAAATTAAAGTAAGTAGATACTGCAAACTGTGTTCTCTCACTTAGGGTGTGTCTTTAATTCACACCCAATGCCATATGTTGCCCAGGTATGAAGCACTTTTTTTGTTGTTGTGGTTAAGAGAGCAGGATTTTTTGTTAGGTGCTCTTGGAATTTAATTCCAGGTTTGACGTTTATTAATTGTGAAAGCTTGGGCAACTTCTTTCAATGTGCTAGGCCTCAGTTTTCTCATGGGCAAAGTAGGGTTATTATCTTTACCATGAGTTTTGGGAAGGAGTATTTGTAATACTGTTTAGCAAAACATAACTGTTAGATAAAAGGTTAGTCTCTTTATACACCACCTTATTGGGTTGTGAATGATTACAATTATTATTATTATTATTATTGACAGAATCTCACTCTGTCACCCAGGCTGGAGGGCAGTGGTGCAATCTCGGCTCACTGCAACCTCTGCCTCCCAGGTTCAAGTGAGTCTCCTGTCTCAGTCTCCTGAGTAGCTGGAACTACAGGCACATGCCATCACTCCTGGCTAATTTTTGTATTTTTAGTAGAGATGGGGTTTCACTGTATTGGTCAGGCTGGTCTTGACCTCCTGCCCTCAGGTGATCCACCCACCTCGGCCTCCCAAAGTGCTGGGATTATAGGCATGAACCACCGTGCCCTGCCAGTTTCCTTGTATTTTGTTGAGAATTTCTATGTCTATGTTCATTAGGGATATTGGCCTGTAGTTTTCTGTTTTGTTGTGTGCCTGCCGAATTTTAGTATCAGAATGATACTGTTTTGATAGAATGAGTTGGAGGAATGCCTCCTCCTCAATTTTTTTGGGAATAGCTTCAGTAAGATTGGTATCAGCTCTTCTTTGTATGTCTGTCTGTTACAATTTGGCAGTGAACCCATCTTGTCATGGACTTTTTTTGATTGGTAGAGTTTTTCTTACTCATTCCATTTCATAACTCAATATTTTATTTGGCTGTCCAGGATTATAGTTTCTTCCCAGTTCAATGTTGGGAAGCTTTATGTTTCCAGATATTTATCCATTTCCTCTAGGTTTTCTCATTTGTGTGCACAAAGATATTCATAGTAGTCTATGAGAATCTTCTGTATTTCTGTGTATCAACTGTAATGCCACTTTTATCATTTCTGATTGTGCTTATTTAAATCTTCTCTTTTTTTTTCTTGGTTAGTCCAGTTAGTGGTCTATCAATATTGCTTATCCCTTCACAACTCCAACTTCCCTTGTATTTTTTTTTAGGAGTCTCAATTTCATTTAGTTTGGCTCAGATCTTTGTTATTTATTTTCTTCTGCTAGCTTGAGGCTTGGTTTATTCTTATTTTTCTAGTTCCCTTAGACGTAATGTTAGGTTTTTAATTTGAGATCTATCTTTTCGATGTAGGCATTTAGCATTATAAACTTTCCTCTTAATACTACTTTTGCTGTAGCTCAGAGATTTTGACATGTTGTCTATCTTCGTTGCAAAAAATGTTTTGATTTCTTCCTTAATTTTGTGATTTAACCCAAAGTCATTCAGGAACTAGTTGCTTAGTTTCCATCTTCTTGTGTGTGTATATATATATATATATGTATATATATATATATTTTTTTTTTTTTTTGAGACGGAATCTCACTCTGTCACCCAGACTGGAGTGCAGTGGTGCGATCTTGGCTCACTGCAAGCTCCACCTTCCAGGTTCACACCATTCTCCTGTCTCAGCCTCCCGAATAGCTGGGACTACAGGTGCCCACCACCATGCCCAGCTAATTTTTTGTATTTTTAGTAGAGAAGAGGTTTCACCATGTTAGCTAGGATGGTCTCCATCTCCTGACTTCATGATCCGCCTGCCTTGGCCTCCTAGAATACTGGGATTACAGGCGTGAGCCAACACGCCCAGCCCTTTATGGTTTTAAGAGTTCTTCTTGGCATCGATTTCCAATTTTATTCCACTGTGGTCCAAGAAGATGCTTTATATTATTTTGATTTTCTTGAACTTATTAAGACACACTTTATGACCAAGCATGTAATTAATTTTAGAAAATGGTTCATACACAAATAAGAAAAATGTATATTTTGCAGTCATTGGGTAGAATGTTCTGTAGAAGTCTAGTAGGTTCATTTGGTCAAGAGTTAAATTTAAGTCCAGAGTTTGTTCGTTTTCTACATTGATGTGCTGTTTAGTGCTTTCAGTAGCATGTTGAAGTCCCCCACTATTATTGTCTGCCTGTCTGTCTCTTTTCTTTGTTCTCACAGTTATTGTTTTGTAAATCTGGGTGCTTTCGTGTTGGGTGCATAAATATTTAGGAAGGTTAAATCTTGTTAAATGGAACCACTCACCATTACGTAACGGCCTTCTTTCTCTTTCTCTCTCTCTGTTTTTTTAATTATTTTTTTAAGTCTATTATATCTGATACCATAACAGCAATACCTGTAATTTTTGCTTTTCTGTTTGTGTGATAGATTTTTCTCCACCTCTTTCCTTTGAGCTCATGGGTGTCATTATATGCAGGATGGGTATCTTCAAGGTAGCAGATGATTAGGTCTTGTTTTTTCATCCAATTTGCCAATCTATCTTTTAAGTAAAGCATTTAGGCTGTTCATGTTTAAGGATAATATTAATATATGAGGTTTTGTTCCAGTCATAGTGTTGTTACCCAACTGCTTTGTAGTCTTGATTACATTATCACTTTACAGAATCTGTGAATTTTGTAGTTAAGTGTGCTTTTTGGTATCAAGTGTCATCCTTGCATTCCATATTTAGAACTGTTTTGAGCATTTCCTATATGCTTGGTCTAGTGGTGATCAATTCCCTTAGCATTTGCTTTTATGGGAATTAATTTATTTTTCCTTCATTTAGTTTGGCGGGGTGTAAAAGTTTTGGTTGGTGTTTTCTTTTTCTTTCAGAAGGCTGAAAATAAGCCTCCAAACTCTTCTAGCTTGCAAAGCTTCTGTAGAGAAATCCACTGTTAGTCAAATGTTTCCTTTATAGGTAATTTGGCTCTTCTCTGTAGCTGACTTGAAGATTTTTTTCTTTTACGTTGACCTTAGATAGTCTGATGATTATAGGTCTTGGTGAGAGTCACGTTGTGTAGTATTTCACACGGGATTTCTTTTATCTGCATGTTGACAACAATAGCAAGATTAGGGAGTTGTTCCTGAATTGTTCCCTCAAATATATTTTCCAAGTGGTTTCTTTTTTATTCTTCTGTCTCAGGAATGCCATAGGGTTTGTTGCTTTACATAACCTTAGAGTCAGTTGCTTTACATAATCCCATATTTCTCAATGGCTTCATTCACTTTTTAAACAAATCTGTTTTATTTATTTTATTTTATTTTGTTTTATTTATTTTATTTTATGTTTTGAGACAGAGTCTCGCTCTGTCGCCCAGGCTGGAGTGCAGTGGCATGATCTTGGCTCACTGCAACCTCCACCTCCCGGGTTCAAGAGATTCTCTTGCCTCAGCCTCCTGAGTAGCTTTACAGGCACCCACCACCTCACACAGCTAATTTTTTTGTATTTTTAGTAGAGATGGGGTTTCACCATGTTGGTCAGGCTGGTTTAGAACTCCTGACCTCTAGTGATGTGCCCACCTCGACCTCCCAAAGTGCTAGGATTACAGGTGTGAGCCACCATGCCTGGCCTTTTTTCTTTATTTTTGCTGGACTGGGTCAATTTGAAAGATTGGGCTTCAAGCTCTGATAACTTTTTTTCTGCTTGGTCTAGTCTATTATTAAAGCTTCAATTGTAATTTGGTATTCCCTTCATTAGTTTTTCAATTCCAGAAGTTTTATTTTTTTTCTTTTTAAATATAGCTATCTCATCTTTCATGCTTTGAATCATTTTTCTGGTTTCTCAGTGTTGGTTTTCAACTCTCTTGGACCTCATTGAATTTCCTTGCAATCCTTATTTTGCATTCTTAACCTGTCACTTCAGACATCATTTTGGTTACCATTCATTTTTAGTGGTAGTGCAGTCCTTTGGAGGTGTCAAGACACTGTTTATCTGTACTGCTGGAATTCTTTCACTGATTCCCTTTTATTTGACAGACCCGTCACTTATTTTTTTTAATGTACTGTAATTTGGACAGAACATTTTAATTTTTTATTCTTTATTTCCCTTGAGGGCATGACTGTGGTGTATGCTGTATATAATCATTTGACTTCACTTCAGGGTACTCCCTGGGGGCCAAGGCTCTCTATGGGTTCCTTGGTTGTTGCTAACTTCTGTGTACTGGCTTTCTCAGGTGCTGCCTGTTATAGTGATATATTAGATGTATGAGCTGACACATTATTTCCTTCAGGGCTGATGGTGTGGAGGTCTCAGAAGCTTATCTTGTACACGAGCACTATGTGCTTTTGGCATCCAGTTTATATTTAGTGGTGCAGTCCTGGATCAAGTCTAGTAAGTGGCACTTAAGGGTAAGAGCTAGCTTGCTGTGAGGTAGGCTGATGATGAATGACAGCACCGGCCCTGATGAGGGTATAGTGGTGGAGTGATCATGTGTGGGTGCACTAAGGTTTCAGAGAAAGAAGCAGAGGTTAAGGTTATACCAGCTCCTCATCCTGAGTAGCAGTAGCAGGTATATCATCTTCTTTCTTCTCATGCCCCTGTCACAGGGCTTATTGATTTTTTGTTCACTGACTTTGTCCTTTTGCTATAGGCTTCAGTGTGGCTCTGGACCATGGATATCCTTACCTATCTGGTAGCTACTACCTAAATGGGCTCAGGACAGACCCTCCTCCATGAGTCCAGAGCGGACAATTCTGTTGCAGATGTCTAGTCTGCTCTCCTATGCTGGGACACTGCCTCTCTGTTAGGGAGGAGGAGTGGGGCCCTGCCCTTTATGTAAGCCCAAGCAGCACAGGCTCACTTTCAGTGAGGGTAGAACTGTCATGAAAAGCACAAGAAACACTTCATCTAAGTGCATGCATGTTGACCCCCAGCTAGAAGAGCCTCTGCCGTCCAAAAAAGTGGACAGCGGGGAGGAGATGACCTCTTCTCCAAATCGGTTTTGGGTCACCAGTGCTGCTTCCTTCAGGAATTATTCCAAAGTGGGATCTGGTGGGTTGCGCTCTTTCCTCCCATAGGGGTAATCCACACTGAGGGTTAGCTCTCCAGGGGTCCTGCAGCTCCCCAGGGATCCACTGGTCCCTTTCACTTGTCAAAGTCAGAGTGGGTTCTGGGGTATGGTAAAGTGGTGTCTGTTGGTATTATGACTCAAGGCCTGAGATTCCCCAGGCAGGGCAGTGGCTCATAATGGGATGGGTGTACAACCAGTATGGTACCTTCCATCTCAGTTCTGGCCTGACAGGAGTATAGGCATGCCTGCATGAGCTGGCCACCATTTTTCTGTTGCCAGAAAGTTTTTGAATCACCTCAAAGAGTATTGTCCAGGGTCACTAGGGTAGAGGGGCTCCCCAACAGTTTGACAGTCAGCAAATTATCGCAGGGGTGAGGGTAGCGGAGAAGCATTCCCACCTACCCTTTCCATGGGGCTCCGAGTTCCTCAAGGGTCTATCTCTTCAAGACTCTTGCTGCTTTCCTTTTCTGCATCCCATCTTCTTCCTGTGGATTCTCCGACAGGTCCTGGCTCTCTTCTGTCAGTTTTTTATTTGGAATATGTCCATTCACCAGTAACTTTGATCTTCTTTCTGAGGAGACTGGCATCCCATGTTCCTAGTCAGCCATCTTGTAAAGAAAAATAACTGATTTAAATTGAGGTTTGTAGACTTCTTGTCTTTTTTTAGGATGCAAAGGCCTGGAAGTAGTATTTATTATCTGTGACTCCTAATTGCCAGAATTTTACAAATGTTTTTGCTTCTGAATGCTGATTATCAGATGAACTTTTATGGTTTGATGAAGTAAATTTACCTTATGAATTAGTAAATGAACATGCTGAGGTTTTATTACTGTTGTGGTGGTGAGTAATTAGATTGTTTATTTATTTGTTTTGTTTTATTTTTCTGAACAGCAACCTGTGACTGCAGTTTCTAATTACTTTAATTCATGAGACTGTATTCATGTTATTCCTGAGTGCTGCTGCTAGCACATATCTGTCAGAAACATACAATGATTTTCTCTAGAAGAAAAGGACATATTTCTAGATCCCAAGTTATTTTTCTAAATAATTTTGTAAATAAAATTTCTGATACATAATCAAGAATAATCAGATACACTAGGAGAAAATATTACCATTTGCAAATTGTTAACAGATAATATACCCTCTAAAATAAGAAGCAAAAATTATAGACCTAGATTAGTAATAATTCTATGCAGTTACTAATAGACAAATTATTAAAATACAGAAGTTTTGAAGAATACAATTAGTATGCTGAAGATTTGTAACACTATCTTCAACAACTATGGAACAAATTCTCTTTTCAGGGACATTAACCACGTCTTCAAACATTCAAAAAATTTAAATCTAAATAAATGTTCAAATTTTTTTTCTGTGTCTGTGTTAGTATGTGAAATTTATGTTATATACAGTTCTAAAATGTATATGAAAATGCAGAGGAGAAAGAATTATGGAGATACTCTTAAAGAAGAATAACAAAGTGAGAAAACATGCTCTACCAAATATCAAGAATTATTATAAGATTACATTAAGAGTATGCAGTATTGGCAATAATATGAGATGAAGAAAGAGCAATAGGGTAGACAGGTTGACAGACTTAGTAACACCTAAGTCAGGAAAAAGATGACACTTTAAAACCATGGGAAAGTATAATATTTCCATTAATTGGTGCTAGAATAATTAGACATCCACCTGAAAAAATTGTCATGTCATTTACTTTTCCCCATACTTAAAAATCAATTCAGATCGATTTTTATACTTTAATGAGAAATAAAAAAATAAATCTCTTGGAAGATAATATCGGAGAAAAATCTCCAAGATTTTGGTACAGGGAAAGACTTTTTAAATAGGACAAAGAAGAAAGATTGATATATTGGACTAAATCAAGAGATAATTTTTTTGTGTGTATCAGAAGACATCATTAAGGGAACAAAAAGGCAAATCACAAAATGGAAAAAGGATTATTTGAAATGCTCTAGCCACAAAGGGCTCATATCTGAATATATAATATACTTCTACACATCAATAAGGAAAAATCAACCAAAAGAAAAGTAGGCAAGATAATTAAACATGCATTTCACATAAACTATAACAAAATGGCCAAAGATGCTCAATTACATTAGTAATCAGAGTTATTCAAACTACAACCACAATGAGGAAATTCACTGATGAATATTTTATTTAGCGTACTTTTCTGTAAATGTTCTATTCCTGAATATAAAAAGTTTTCATTTAAAATATGTGAAAGGGAATGTAGGGAATTACATATAATTGCCTAGAGCTAGAACTCTTTCAACATGAGGGTGGGGACGACAGAGAAAGTCAGTGTGAAATATGAGGACACAGTAATGACTACTTCGAAAAATGGCTGTTCTAGAATTACGGTCTCTTGGTTCTACTATGGCTGCAAAATCTTATTAATTTATATTATTGTTAAGTAATAGTACTTACCAGCTGTATAGCAATGAGCACATCATGTGACTCTTTGTTTCTTTGTTTTAAATTTGAGCCCAATATAGATACCTTTGCTGTGGTTGTGAAGGTTTTAAAAATAATGTTAAGCAACATTATTTGTAGTAAATGTTAGATAAATGTCTGAACGGAAACTTAGGAAGAGAGAACACTGCTTCAAACATCTATTTCCAATTTCATTTTGCATTTGCTTTAGAAATTTTATATTGTTTGAGAAAGAGAGTAAAGAAGAGAAAGGATATAAAAAGAATAGATTCAATTCTTTCCTGGCTTAAGTATTACTAGTCTAAATTATTGGCTTTATAATCAGATTATTTTTAATCATTTCAATAAGTGGTAAAATAATTTTGCTAAATTGTCACTGTAAGTATGCTCATAGAGAGTATATTAATTGGAAATTACCAATTATTAAGCTAATTTCTGTCCACTTTATATTTTAACTTTTAAACTTTTACATGAAAATAAGTCAAACTCTTAAAGAATGAGAAAATTATTTTGTGTAAAAGAACTGAACCCAAATCCATTTTATAAATGGATATATATAGCATTAGTCAGCTCTTTTAACTCCTTCACATCCTCTCTCTCACATCTTTATTCTCTCTTGTTATATTTTTTCATTTCATAAAAATACTGAAAACTATTCCTTAGCTGTTTATATCCAACCAGGATATAAACATCTTTAAGATTTATTACATTGAGTTTAGAAACTAATGTTGATAAAAATAGAAATAATAATGATGGCATATTATTGTTAATGATACAATTAAGAAAACCAATAGCAATAATATGTATGTATGTATGTATATATACATATAGTTGCTTTTTTTTTTTTTTTTTTGGGATGGAGTCTCACTCTGTCACCCAGGCTGGAGCACGGTGGTGCCATCTTGGCTCACTGCAACTTCTGCCTCCCAAGTACAAGTGATTCTCCTGCCTCAGCCTCCCGAGTAGCTGAGATTACAGGCACATGCCACCACACCTGGCTAATTTTTGTGTTTTTAATAGAGATGGGGTTTCACCATGTTGGCCAGGCTAGTCTCGAACTCCTGACCTCAGGTGATCCTCCCACCTTGGCCTCCCAAAGTGCTGGGATTACAGATGTGAGCCACCACACCTGGCCAATAAAATACATAGTAAATAAAAGAATTTCAGATGATGATGACAGACTAGCCATTCTGGAACGCCCAGAACAGAATTATTTATAACCTCATTTGGTACTGCTGAGATGGAGCAAAGCTTTGGAGAAAAAGAGTTTCAAGGGGTCTTCATTTGTGTTGGAAATAAATGTGGCCTTAGTGCGGCCTTCCTGTGGCTGTATTCTCTCAGCCAGTTAACTTAACTCACCCTCTGTGCACACTATGGGCACCTGGTCCCCCAATTAATACCTATACTTGTGGTGGCCAAACTTCCGTCTCACTCAATTTCTGCTTTTCACCCCCTCCACATGCCAGAGGAACTCTCAGACTGGAGATTCAACATGGCAGCTGCCCCCCAGGAATCTGAATTACTAAGACAAAAGTTGCATTTTGCAAAATGTATTCATTTTCCTCTTCTTGGGGTTAAAGGGCATCCTGTATGACCTTGAATAAAAATATTTACCAGTGTGACACTGGGTAGAAGAATTTCATTTTCTTCTCAAATAACGAGAGTCTGAACAGGGGCAGAATAAGAAATGCAGGCTGTGAATTTTGAGGAAGCGAACTTGAGTAGGACATGGGTGAGGGAAGGAGGGTGAATTATTTCCTTCACCCTGCAGGACCAGGACTCAGTCCCAGAGAACTCCTATTTGAGAACTGTTCAATGTGGATAGTGTCTGTTTTCATGTTGAGAATTAAATGTTATTAAAGCCAGATTATCTTTACCACTTCAGATCACAGACTATCCAGGTTTCTTTTCATACTCAGATGAGCTCAATGGTTCCTTTTGTCAAGATGACATAGTACTAAGTAAAATTACCATGATCATGTGTAGAGACACATGAACAGTGGGACTATTTTTTAATCTTCTTAGAGTGAATTAATAATAGTGGCTAGCTGTGGTCCATGGACATTGGAGATGTGCTGAAGTCATCATCTCTAATTAAGGCACATAGCCTAAGAAATTACTTTTAAATTGTCAGAGTTTTCAAAATTTGATCTGTCACACCAAATTTGTGCTTATTTGCACCAAAATCACGACTTTATTATAAAAACTTCAATTCCTTAGAATTTTTGCATTTCTTGTCATTTGTTTTCTAGTTGAGACAAAAGAGATTGCAAGAACCAATAAAAATATTTGAATCACGGCCGGGCGTGGTGACTCATGCCTGTAATACCAGCACTTTGGGTGGCCGAGGCGGGTGGATCACCTGAGGCCAGGAGTTCAAAACCAGCCTGGCCAACAGGTGAAACCCTGTCTCTACTAAAAATACAAAAAATCAGCTAGGCGTTGTGGCCGGAGCCTGTAATCCAAGCTACTTGGGAGGCTGAGGCAGGAGAATTTCTTGAATCTGGGAGGTGGAGGTTGCAGTAAGCCGAGATCATGCCATTGCACTCCAGCCTGTGCAACAAGAGCAAAACTCCATCTCAAAAACAAACCAAAAAAACTTGAATCATGTTATCATAAACAGATATTTGTTTCTGGAAGAAAATATCTGTATCTGTAGCCAGGCTCTCTGGGTTCTCTTAATTACTATGTGTGGGTTTGGGAAAATTTCCTTAAACCCTATTCTTCAGTTCATTCAGCTGTAATATGGGTTTGCAAATTGTATCTGTCATGGAGAATTTGTGAAGATTAATGTAAATCACCCAGAAGAGGGGCTGACACATATAGACATCAGTAGTTGCTACAATAACAATTATTATTACTACCATTGTACAGTTGTTACTTCTATTAGATGCTTTATTTATCCAGATCTCCATCCTTCATGCCGTTTACTTTCCCAGTTTACTCTCTTCTCCAATATTCTTCAAGTGAATCCACAGAATTAGATTATTGAGGCATAATTATTTTGAAATGCTCAGTTGGGCCAAATATGAAGTATAATTTAAGTCAACATAGTATCAAGGTAAGATGGTTAATTAATAGACTAATCTTAGGCAAAATATTATTTTTATTATAGGCTACTTTGCAACTATTATAGAATATATTTCCAAAGAATATTTTGCAAATAGAAAAATGACTGGAAATGCAGCAATACCTTGCCAGCCATTGTCTTGCTTGGCAGAATTTTTGTTCTTTTTAATTTATCCCACTATATTTTCTTGCACTTTAAATTTTCTATTAGAAATATACATTGCATTTTATATTTTAGGAAAACAGGAAAAACAGTTCTATAAAAGAAAATAAACATATTAAACAGCATGGAATTTATAACATAATCCAATTTAATTTTTGGAATAAATAATGCATTTCCAAGTAGACAAATTCCAGAAAAATATTCAGAAACATTCTTAACTGGGGAATATCGCTGAAACAAATCATGCCAGGCAGAACTGACACCCAGTTGTAAAATGAGGTAAATTAAAATGTTCTTTTTATTTTATTACTGTAAATATTCATTAAGCCTAAGTTTGAGAAAGAAAGTAAAAGGAAGTTTTTACTCTTCAATAACATTTTCAGTTTGTCATTGGATATAAGGTCACCATGTTCCATGGCCAGTTTCTGGAAAATGTATACAAAAATTTGTACTCAATATTTGACTTTGTGATAATCATAGGTAAAATAATGTGTTCTTGTAAATAATCCTTATATCAGACCTGTCTCTGTCAACTGCCCTGTCTCCCAACCCATATTTTATTTTCTTGATCCCTGTTGTGTTTTCCCTGCTTCGTAAAGAATTTAAGGAAACATTGGTATATTGATCCTTTAGTGTATTGATAACTAAAATATGTATTATGCGGGGTCTCATATCCTAGCTATCACACTCAGATGTCGAAGGACACAATGTTGCAAAAATTCATTTCCTTTACTCAAAATTTTAATATCAAAGACTGATAAATACGAATATATCAGTTATTGTAATGCAGCATAAGGTGGTTCTATGGGATGAAAACACAGAATGTTATTCCAACATTTACAGTAGCATTTAGAAGCAATAGTAAGCACTTGAGATTGAAACTGAATCTAGACAGATTCTTTTGATATAGATTAATTTAACTTCATTTTTCACTTTAATTTGCCAAAATGCTTAGAGACATAATTTATGAATCATTCAATAATTTCTCAAATGATTTGTTTTGTATAAATATTTTGTGGAAGTGATTTTTCTTTTCTGAAAGGAAAGATAATGGAAAATATATTTGCACAAGGTAAAGTCATGTGCCACATAACATTTTGGTCAGATACAGACCACATGTACAAGAGTGGTCCCATTAGACTATAGCGGAGCTGAAAAATTCCTATGATCTAATGTTGTTGTAGCGAGGTAAGGTCTGAGCTCAATTCATTACTAAAGTGTTTGTGGTAATGCTGGTATAAACAAATCTGCAGCACTGCCAGTTGCATAAAAGTCTACCACACATAATTATGTGCAGTACATAATACTTGATAGTGATTAAGTATTATCGTTATAACTTTCAATGGCAAAAACCGCAATTACTTTTGCACCCACCTAATAAAAAGCAACTATATTACTAGGTTATGTATTTATCATACTACAGTTTTTATCATTATTTTAGCGTGTACCCCTTCTACTTCTTAAAAAAAGTTAACCGTAAAACAGCCTGATGCATATCCTTCAGGAGTTATTCCGGAAGAAGGCATTATTATTGTAGTAGAAGGTAGCTTCATGCCTGTTTACTGCTCGTGAAGACTTTCTAGTGGAACAAGATGTGGAGGTGGAGGACAGTAATATTTTGTATTTTGACCTTGTAAAAGCCTAGGCTAATATGTGTTTTTGTGTCTTAGTTCATAATAAAAACATTATAAAGTAAAACAAAATAAAAATATTAAAAAATATAAAAAGTACATGTAAAATTTGTATAGAAAGAAAATATTTTTGTACAACTGTACAATGTGCTTTAAAGCTAAATGTTATTACAAGAGTCAAAAGTCAAAAAATAAGTTTATAAAGTAAAGATATTAGAGTAAGCTAACGTTAATGTTATTTAATAATTTTTTAACTAGATTAAGTGTGTCTAAGTGTACAGTTTTGGCAAAGTCTACAGTAGTGCCCAGTAATGTTCTCGACCTTCAGATTGACTCACCACTCACTCAGTGACTCACATAGAGCAACTTCCAGTCCTGCAAGCTCCACTCGCGGTACGTGCCCTAAACAGGTGTACCATTGTTTATCTTTGATGCTGTATTTTTACTGTACCTTTTCTATGTTTAGACATGTTTCCACAAATATTTACAGTTGTATTAAAATTGCTTATTCAGTATAGTAACATGCCGTACAGGTTTGTTGCCTAGGACCAATAGCCTTGATGTATAGTAGGCTACACCATCTTGGTTTACGTAAGTATACCCTGTGATGTTTGCACAACGATAAAATTGCCTGATGACACATTTCTTTCAAGACATATCCCTGTCGTTAGGTAACATGTGGCTGTATTTGAATATTTCACAGGTATTTCTTAGTTTCCACAAGGCAATTGCTCTTAATTTACATTATTTCAATGTATCCCCTACCACTTACATGCTCAAATCCTTGCTCAGCGCTGTGAGGGAAAAAAAAAGTAGAAAAGCATTTACAATTTAAATTGGGCTAGAACATTACATGGAAGTAATTCTGAAATTGAAGACATACTGTGCTGCTTAATAGAATATCTTTGAGTGTCACAATATCAGAGATAGTGAAACAGAGTTGAGATGAGCTTTGGTAAATTAATAATATTTCTGTATGTGGAAAAAATAAACGTGTCATGTCTCGATCTCTATATGCATTTCTTTGCCAAATGCCATTGTTTGTCTACATAGTTTTGATTTCTAAAACATTTTGCTGGCACACAGGAAAAGTTAGCTATTTGCTCTGTAATTATACGCCATCATCGTTCCTTCAAATATTTTACAGAAATCTGTGTATAACAGGGCTGAATTAGGAGGTAGACTAGACTCAGAAGAGAGTCTGAATTTCCATTTTCATGTTTCTCTTTGTATATAGTTGCAGACAAACCCTCATTACCAGGAAGGAGAGATGCATATTGTCATGGCATGGTGCTGTCTTGATAAAATTTTGTAACCTGCAGTCCTCATATTTTGCCTCTCACTTTCCTCTTTCTTTACTTATTGGGAGCATTTCATCTAAATCATTGTTTGTTGGACAGTCCTTTGTGAATCATAATCTACTCTGATACCACTATCAGTGAAAATGGTGCTGTCAACATTTATGTCAACGCTGAGGTTGTAATTTTTGACAGTCATGTTCCTGGGCTTGATCTAAAACTCTCTGTTCACGTTGACAGAGCTGCCTGTCAGAGTCCCTTCTCACTGACACTTTTAAGTGACTAAGGACTTGGTAGGACTCACTCTAGTAAAAAAAAAAAATCTCATTCCAAGTTCTCCCATTAGGTCCATGGCTCATCTGAAAGAACTGCCCATGTTACCAAGAGATAAATGAATATAGAAGAGCAGAGACTTGGGTCAGCAGTAGGTTGCTGTATAATGTTCATAAATATCTGTGAAAATAAAATACACCAGTGGAGAATTTTTCCTGAAGGCTGGATGTTGTCAAGATCCAATACATAAATCTCAAACTCCATTAAAGAACATTGGTCTATCATAGCTGACTTCTTGTTTCAAATCACAAAATTATGCTCTAAAATTTTAGGATTTGTATGATTAAAGTGCTTCATTCTGAGCATTTTTCTGCCGTATCATACTCATCACTATGCCCTAAATGTGTTGTGTTCCTTCCTCATCCATTTTTTTGGCCAAATATTTCATCTTCTCAGAAATTACTTCCATTTTTCTGTAACTATTAGATTAGCAAAATTTAAAGAAGTTTAAGATTACACAAAGCTAGAGAATATTGGCAAAACTGATGTAGTCATATATTGCTTATGACACTGTAAATAGGTATCAGCCTTTTTAAAAGCAATTCGGGGTTATATAACAAAATCTTGAATAAAAAATGGTGTGTCTGTGTATGTGTGTGTATGTGTACCCTTTCTAGTAATTTCACACTTGGGAATACATTGTAAGAAGATAATTCAAAATAAGATGAAAGCTATATGCACAAAAGCATTTATTGCAACATTATTTATAATAGTTAAAATTGGTTATAAATAATGTCTAATAAAAATGGCTAAGCACATAATACTACCTCAAATTGATTAAATTATATGAAACATTAAAATATATAAAATTCTCTCTATTATTTTCTACCTCTGTGACCACACCTCCTCAATCTCCTTTCTGAACTGCTCTTTCCTGTACAGCCCAAGTATAAACATCCCTCTATGCATTTATGCACTATTCTGGGTTATGCAGTACCATCAAGAATTCATCCATCATAGCACACTTCCCACTATATTATGCATATGAATTCACTGTTTTTTTCACTAGACCATAAACCCTTTGTGGATAAGAATTGTATCTTTTATTACTGTATCCTTGGAGCTTACAATGTAGGGCTATCAATAAGTATAAACTGTGTGGCTTCAAAGTTTTTAAAAAGTGCCTATAATTTCTTGGTAAGTAACAAAAGCAAACTGTAAAGAGTGTTTACAATACAGTAAAATATTTAAATATATTGATTATTAGAACAGGGGTTAAGGTGTACAAAGAGGAAGGAAATGATGTCAACATTACATTGATGTGATTACAGGTAATTTAAATTTTATCATTTTCTTCACTGTTTTGTAAATAAGAATTATAAATTATATGCTCAAAACATAATTGTGCATAATAAGTCTATAAGTCAGATTCTCTCAAATGAGAATATTATAGCTTAACTTATATAACTTCTATTTTCTGTAAGTCTATGATGTCTAAGGGTTGGGTCCTTGAGATAAGTTAATAAATCCATCTGCAACCCAGGCTCCTCATCTGCAAAATGGGGATAATAATACCGATCCCCAAATATCATTAATGTAGCAAAACAAATCATCTAGTAAACATGTATCTAAATAGGCTGAGACAGCCTTTCTGTGTTTATTAGTTTAGAACTGTTCCTGGAAGAAAGAAACACTGCAGAAAAATTTAGTTCAAAGACCCTAAGAGGATACCTAAAGTAAGAAATTCTGTGTATTACATGCTTGACACAAGAAAAACATAAGATCTGATCTGCTTCTAATCCCCAAGTAGTTACCGTTTTGACCCACAAAACAGAGAGAGTACCACTGCACACCAGTCCTTCCTTCTTAAAGACTGATGTAATAACATGTTTAAACCAGCTTTCAGAGGCTGTACTTGAGCTTGCACTTGCCTGTCTCTGGTTCTAAAGACTGCAATCAAGTCACTTAGGCTCCACTGATGCACCCCCACAATCTTAATAGAGCTCAAAGTGGTCACCTTGTACTGAAAAATATTACACCTTGTAAAATCCAACCTTTTTCGTATATATTCCTGAGTTTTCACAAATACATCAAGTCATGAAAACACCATTCAATTATGATATTGAACAGTTCCATCACCCCAAAGATTTCCTCATGCTACGTGTTTGTAGTCAACCTCTCTAACCTGCTCCCTGGTAACCTCTGGTCTGTTTATGTTCTCATAATTTTGATTTTTTCAGAATGCCATAAAATTGGTGTCATATGCAGTATTTAACCTATGAAGTCTGGCTTCTTAACCTTAGGATACTGCATTTAAGATTCACCCATCATTCTGGATGTAGCGTTAATTTGTCCCTTTGCGATGACGAGTAGTATTCTATTGTAGGGAATTAACTATAGTTAACTAATTAATTTATTTATCAGTTGAAGGACATTTGTGTTGTCTTCATCCTTGGTAATTATGAATAAAGCTTCCATAAACATTTACGATTGGGTTTTTGTGTGAACATATGTTGTTCTTTCTCTTTTGTAAACACTTAGGGGTAAAATTGTCTGATCACATAAATATAACTTAACTTTTTAAGAAATATTCTGACAGACTGTATGATTTTACATTCATGTCAGCAGTGTTCCTGTTCCTCCATATTCTGTACAATATTTGGCATTTTTTTTTACTTTTATTAATCTAATGTGTGTGTAGTGATATCTTACTGTGGTTTTAGTTTGATTTCCCTAGTGGCTGATAATGTAGATACTCATTTCTTGTATATTTGCTGTCAATATGTCTTCTCTTAAGGGCTTCTGATTAGTCTTCACATTTTGCTTTGTTGTGCTCGTGTTATGAATGATGAAATACCCGCCATTTTCTCAACACCCACTTCACCATGAGATTCTATGAAATGCCTCAACATTTGGATTCATTAAAACCTTTTATTGAGGATTCACTTAAGAAATGTCCCATCAGTAAATAAAAAGCTATGGCAAAAGACTAGGTGAGCCTCACCAAACCAGTTTCCCCACTACCTAATTTCTGTGACGATCTCAAATTTGATGAAGTGCCAGTTTTTGTAACAGAATTCTCTATTAGTTTATCACATGAGGTTGTACAATATTTTAATGCAATTCACTCTAAAACCAAAATATAAAAACTAGAATTCACATACCAGAAAATGTTTTAGAAGTTATTTAACTCCTCCTCTCCTGCTAGGGCTCCATTCACTGTTCAGATAAGTTGCTAGTATTCTACGCTTAAATATTTATTAAAGGTTTACTATGTATAAGACGCTGTGTTAGTTGCTCAATAAATATTTGTTGAGCTGAACTGAAGATAAATACACAGCACTATATATTCTAAATAAAATCTATAACTTACATTAAATCATTCAACTGTGTCATGTCTAAAAGTCACACTGGGACTTTTACTGAGCACTAATGGCATGCTAGATATAGTAGATGATAGAAAAGATGGAAAACATAACCCCAGCTCTCAAGAGTTTGTAATTTTGATTGGAAAATATACAAACATGAAGCAGAGTAGAATCTATATAATAAAACATCCTAAATTAAGTATTTATACTTGCACAAATTCAGTGACTGAGATGGCTATAACCACAGAACATGATTTTCCAGAAGAGATACACCATAAGAAGGGCATGATAGATGGAATTATAATTTCTTTCTTGTGTCCAAAGCACAATGAACTTGAGAACCAAGACAGGAAAGGCAGTGAAGAAAAGGAGTATTCATTAGGTTTTGGAACAAAACCTGCCATTCAGCAAAGGAAAGAAATGGAGATTGAATTAATCGCCTGAGCCATGCTTCAGATTAGATACAAATGCGGGAGGCAGAGTAGGTTTTCCACATGCACAGAGCACACAGTCAGGGAATTAATGCTAGGAATATTTAGAACAGCAAGCTGAAGATGGGTCACGTTGAGAAGACCATCTCATGGCCAGAAAGGTTGGCAGTAAGATTCAGAGCTGGGCATCAATTCTTGGGGGGAAAATACCCTATTACTATGAATGATAGGTATATATAAGGATCAGTGGAAAAGTCTAATCTTTGTTTTTTGTCAAGATAAAGACAAAGATATGGTATCACCTAGGAATAAGTATTTGAAGTAAGGCTGTGGTAACCCCTGGGACATAAGACCACTGCTCTGGAAACAAATTACTTTTGTTTTGCCTGGTCAGGGGATCACGATGAGGCTTTGTATAGAGCCACAAATGGATTTAGCTTAGGAAATCTGGAAAGGAGTGAATTGGGAGAAATGAGTCAAAATTTACATGAGTGAGCATGGCTGAAGGATAAATAAGGGTTATAGGTAATTTTGATATCTAACATTCCAGGATTTTAACAAAAAGAAGTTGATGTTATCTGCTTTTAATATTAAATTTTGTCTCCACTTAAAATCCAAGATGTTATTTTGCTTCACTGGTACAGAGCTAGTCATTTCCAAATGGTAATTACATAACTCTCTCTTTTTCCCCAAGGAGAAAGTTCATTTTACAAATGCAATATACAAATAAATATAGGCAACAGTGGAGCTGGGTCTGCAAGCTTTTAGAGAGCAGATAAAATTTGATTAAATTCTTCTTTTGTTGTTATTATGTTTTCATCACCTTTGTCATTGTGTCTACACTTCTGAACTCCACCTGGGAGTGGCAGTAACAAGGTATCACAAAACTGGCTTTTCTCACTCTAATTCCAACCTGCCAGAAGCAGCAAACATAGGAAATCTTGGGAGAAAACCCCTTGTCATACAATTTACTGCCCAATTTTGCAAACCCGAGAGGTTTAGCTACTAGTAGTTGCCAGAGTTTCAAATAAGCTTACCAAGTTGAGGTTATTTATCCATAATAAACTTGTAAATATTTCAGATAAAAACCATGAGTTTTCAGCTTAGTGTATAGTGATGAATACTTTTGGAGGATTTCAGACAAAGAAAGAAGTTTAATATACAGTGGATGCTATATAATTTTGCTTTTTCTGTTATTATCTAATATTTATGGCTAAGATTATACCATTGCAGAACTAAAAGAGACCTTGGAGATAATTTGATTTAATGAGTTCATTTTATAGAAAAGTCTGAAAATGAGTTACCCAAGATCACACAGTTATTTAGTAGAAGAACTGAAATAAGAATCAGGTTTTATAACTCTGCACAGGCATATACTCCATTCAGAAATAGAATTGAATTCACTTCAACTGAAGCCCAGAGCTGTTCTACAAAAGAAGTAAAAGGTATAATATTTTTTCTCTCAATAGCCTTACACTGTCTACAAAACACACAAGCAAAGCAGATGATTATTTTTGACCACAGACAACTCTAACCTAAACTGAATGCATTGAAATAGGAAATGTGTGATCTTCTGGTCCAGAAACCTTAATGAAGGTAGCCATTAAGTTGAGCTTTGATGGATAGCAGGAGATAGGTACTTTACTATAATATATATACAGAAGTGTGTAGAGTCAGGAATTTTTTTAAATGGAAATGAGAATCATATATGAATGTGATAAAGACAGGAGAAACTGTATACTGTTGTCTTCTTAAATTAATAAGACAAACATTTTAGTCATGAGGAGCGTCCCCTTTTTTTTTTTTTACTTTTAGAATCTTTTGCTGGGTTATCAAACTATTCTTGAATAAAAGTAAAAGTGAAAAGTGTATCTTAGTCTTTTTGAGCTTCTGTATAAAAAGACCATAACACTGCTAAGTTATAAACAACAGAAATGTATGTCCTACAGTTCTGGAGGCCAATAAGTCCAAAATCAAAGTGCTAACAGATTACGTATCTGGTGAGGACCCATTCCTCATAGATGGTGCCTTCTAGCTCTGCCCTCCTGTTGTGGAAGGTGCAAGGCAGCGATACGAGGCCTCTTTTATAAGGTCACTATTCCTGTGCATCAGGGATCCACTCTCCTGACCTATGTATCTCCTGAAAGGCTCCATCTTCTAATATCATCACCTTGAGGGTTAGGATTTAAACATATGAATTTTGGGGGACAAAAACATTCACACCATAGTGGTATCTATAACTATCAAGAAGCAGCTGCATAAAAAAAAAAAAGAAACTTGCAAATAAAAAAAAAAGAAGCAGCTGCAGATTTATTTATTTTGCTTTGAAATATGTAAATTTTAATAAAATAATGTGTACAAAGATAGTATTTTTCTTACACTTTTAAAAGTTTTTTTTGTTTGTTTTGTTCTGTTTTTGAGACAGAGTCTCACTCTGTTGCCCAGCTGGAGTGCAGTGGCGCAATCTTGGCTCACTGCAACCTCGACCTCCCAAGTTCAAGGAATTCTCCTGCCTCAGCCTCTCGAGTAGCTGGGACTACAGGCATGTGCCACCACACCGGGCTAATTTTTTGTAATTTTTAGTAGAGACAAGGTTTTGCCATGTTACCCAGGCTGGTCTCAAACTCCTGTGCTCAGGCAATCGGCCCACCTCGGCCTCCCAAGGTGCTAGGATTACAGGCGTGAGCTACCGTGGCCAGCTAAAAGTTTTTATCTTAAAATAATTTTGATTTAAAGTGTTCAGTACAAGATATTTCAAAAATAATACATAGGGTTTCTGTGTAATTTCTCTTCACTTTCTCCAGTAATAAAATTTTATGTAAGTACACTGTTGTCAAAATTAGGATTTTACATTGATATAATACGTTATAAAAATTCCAGTAAGTATCCGGTCTGAAATATGTTTTGTTGATAACCTCAAATCTGACAAACAAATGAATTCAAACAAAAAAAATTAGTTAAGATTTGTTTTCCAGGTACAGCGGCTCATGTTTGTAATCCAAATGGTTTGGGAGGCTGAGGTAGAAGGATCACTTGAGGCAAAAGTTCAAGACAAGCCCGGGCAATATAGTGAGAGCCCATCTTTAAATAAATAAATAAATAAATGTCGCTGGGTGTGGTGGCACGTGTCTGTAGTTCTAGCTACTCAGGAAGCTGAGGCAGGAGGATCCCCTGAGCCCAGGAAGTCAAGGCAGCATGAGCCAAGATTGAGCCACTGCCCTCCAGCCTGGCAGCCTGGGTGGCAGAGTGAGACTACGTCGTTAAAAAAAAAAAAAAAAAAAAGAAAAAATTTTTCTAGTCAGTTTCCTTCAAAAAACAGATGGCATACAAAGAAGGGTAATTGAAGAGTGTTTAGTTTGAAATATAATTTTTAATACGTGTGAGCAGAATTTAGAAAAAAATGACAAAAGATAGCAAAGCTCCAGCCACTACCAACAGCAGCCATTAATAGCCCTAAGTTTAAGGGGCTAGCAAAGGAAGCAACTGTGTTTATGAAGAGGGAGCTATCCTATTTTTACAACAGCGGTACACCACAAACAGGGTTTTGTGCCCTTTGGGAAAAAAAATCTGTTACTAGGCACCTGTGGAAATATAATAAGGAAGCTGGGAAATGAATATCTCACTCTGTCCTCTCTCCCATTCTGATGTTTTTGCTGGTTACTCCCGTTGCCCAAAACCAGCCAGAAACTAAAGAATATGAGGAGTTCATCTGTTCAATACAGATTAACTTCCCTGAACACTAAGCAGAGTGAAAAGAGTAAAAAATAAGTTCAGAGGATACAATGGAGAATATCCAACAAAGTACTTCAAATATGTAATAAATAATGCTAAGTAATTTATATTTCTTTATTTTAATTATATCATTAATTTGTTGGCAAACTTGATAAAGCAGTTATATTATTTATTTTCCTGCATCAGTGAGAGTTCATGTTCCACATCCTGAATGTAAATCAGTGTGTAAAACATAGAAGAAAAATAAAGTTCAGAAATTTTATAGTAAGCAATGTCATACCATAAATAATAATTGTATTAAAATATTCTTATCACAGACTCTCTTCTTTCTCATCTTTATGAATCCAAAAAATTCATAAACAACTTAGCCTAGTTTTTCCCTCTGAAATTTAAATCTGCTGCTTTTTTCCCCCACTTAAACTGTTTTCTGGGTTACTTCAATATCAGTGCTAATTGTTTTAGATTTCTGCTTCTGCCCAAGATGGATTAACAGGGACAGATTTGTCCTCCCTTCTGAAGCTACAAATATAAAGATGATAAACGCAATTTTACAAGTTTTCAAGACACTGAATGTTAGGTAGCAAAAAAGAGTTATCTCTGAAAGACAGAAAACAAATGAATGAGTTGTATGATTTCTCTAGCTTACTGCCATGAGAATTTTTGGGCTTCAAGGCATCCAGGCAGAGTCTGGTGGACTCACGCACTTGAGGAGATGGAATTAAAATTCCGAGGAGACCAAGGCAGCTGGAATTCACAGGACAGGGTACCAGGAAGGAGAGACTATGCAAAGAGCACATGCTGGAGAGCTATACAGGGTTCTTCTAAGGTACTTAATCTTCTAAGGTACTTAGCAGAGTACTAATAAATGCAACCCCATAAGGAAAATATCTGAAACTATGGTAAGGTCAACTGAAAGAATTAGAAGAAACACCACTCAGCATTCAATCACATCTTCGAATAGCATCACCATTCCCGTAGGACCCATTAGAAAAAAAAATCATAGTTCATGGGACATTAGAGATTTTGCCTTAGTAGTGGGAAATAATTACTGTAGACTGAGCACTACTCTAGACCTGCCTAACAAATGATGAAGGTATCAAGCCTGTAAGTATTGGAGTGTTTCTAAATAAATTAAGTGCATAGCAGAACAAAGCTCAAAAATATTTTTAAGAATACAAAAGTATCTAGCATTTAACCAGGTAAAATTTAGAATGTTGGAAATATAATTACAGTATACTAGGTATGAACAGAAGTAGGAAAACATTTCCATATTGAGGAAAAGAATCAATCAACCGAAAGTGACCATGATGTGACAGAGATCTTAAAATTGTAAAAGATTGTTAAAACAGTTTTTATAACTCTATTCCATATGTACAAAAAGTTAATCAGAAGCATGAAAGATATAAAAGTGACCCAAATGAGAGTTCGACCAATGACAACTACAATGACTAAAATAAAAAATAACCTGGGTAGAGTTAAGGGCAGATTAGACAGAAAAAATTATTAGTTAACTTCAAGATATAGCTCAACTGGCTTCACTGGTGAATTATTCCAAACATTTAAGGAATAAATAATAAACATTCTACACAAACTCTTCCAGAAAACTGAAAGGAGGAAATCTTTCCCACGTAACTCTGTGAAATAAGCATTATCTGCTACCAAAACCAGGCAATTACATTAAAAGAACAGAAATGAAACATTCAATTATCTCATAAATCCTCATTCTAAACAAAATTTGATGAATCCAACTATATGGTTTGTGTCTCCATCCAAATCTCATTTGAATTATAATCCCCAATGTGGTAGGAGACGCCTGGTAGGAGGTGATTGGATCATGGGGCAAATTTCCCCTTTGCTGTTCTTGTGATAGTGAGTGAGCTCTCACGAGATCTGGTTGTTCAAAACTATGTCGCATCTCCCCTTCACTCTCTTCTTTCTTCTCTGGCCGTATAAGATATACCTACTTCCTCTTCCCCTTCCACCATGTTCATAAGTTTCCTAAGGCCTCCCCAGCCATATTTCCTGTACAGCCTGTGGAACATGAGCCGATTAAACCTCTTTTCTTCATAAATTATCCAGTCTCAGGGAGTTCTTTTTAGCAATAGAAGAACAGAATAATACAACCAAAATACATATGACATATAATATGACATGACCAGGTAGTATTTATTCCAGGAATTCAGGATTGGTCTAACATGCAATTCATTATATTAACAGACTAAAAAATATAGTCGTTCAAAAAGACATAGGAAAAATGTTTTATAAAGTCCAGTATCTATTCTTGTTAAAAACTCTTGGCAAGTCAGGGATAGAGGGAACTTCTTCAACCTTAAATATAATATCTACAAAAAACACATAGTTAATATCACACTTAATGGGTGAAAGACTGAATTACTTTCCCCTAAGATCAGAGCAAGTTGAAGATGTCTGCCCTCACCAATTCTGTCCGAATTTTTCCTAAAGTTTCTAATCAGTGCAATGAAGAAAATAAAAGGCATTCAGGTTGGAAATGAGAAAGTAAAACTGTCTTTATTGAGAGAAAACTTCAGTGTCTATACAGAGTTGAATGAGATCTACAGAAGCTACAAAGCTAGTAAGCCACTTAAGCAAGATTACAGAATAAAAGATCAATTAATTTATCAAAATCAATTATACCTCTATGTGTTAGTGTAAACATTTGAAACTTAAAATTTGAAGACTAAGATTTATAATAGTATAAAAATGAAATACTTAGCTATAAATCTGACAAGAGAAGTGAAAAACGTGTCTACCGAAATTGCAAAATATTGAGGCAATAAATTTAAGAACGAAATAGAGAGACATACTTTGTCCCACAGGTCAGAAGGCTGCAGAAGACTGTGTATTGTTTTTTTTATTTTTATTCTTATTTTTATTTTATTTGAGATGGAGTCTCACTCTGTCATCCAGGCTGGAGTGCAGTGGCATGATCTCGGCTCACTGCAACCTCAGCTTCCCAGGTTCAAGTGATTCTACTGCCCTAGCCTCCCAAGTAGCTGGGATTAAAGGCACGTGCCACCACGCTCAGCTAATTTTTTGTATTTTTAGTAGAGTCCAGGTTTCACCATGTTGGCCAGGCTGGTCTCAAACTCCTCAACTCAAGTGATCTGCCTGTCTTGACCTCCCAAAGTGCTGGGATTACAGGCTTGAGCCTCTGTGCCTGGCCACAACTTTAGTTTAGACAAAGATTTCTCAGATAAAAATTCAACAGCATGATCTACTTATAAAGTTATATAATGGACTTCATCAAATCTTCTTCCCGTCAAAAGATACTGTTAAGATAATAAAAGGATAAGCCACCACCTAGGAAAACAATATTTGCAAAACATACATCTAATAATGAACTTGTTTCCTAAATATATAAATAACTCTTAAATCTCATAAATAAGAAACAACACATTTTTTAAATGGGCACAATATATGAACAATTTACAAAAGAATATATACACTTGACAAATAAATGTATGGAAATATGCTAAATAACATTAGCCTTTAAAGAAATCTAAGTTAAAACTACAACAGGATACTGCTGCACATATTATAATATCTAAAATTAAAAAGACCAAAACATCAAGTGTTTGTGAAAATACAGAGGAACTGGAACTCTCACACAGTTGGTGGGGAACTAAGATAGCACACCACTTTGGATAACACTGTGTTAGTTTCTTATAAAGTAAAACCTATGCCTACCATATTATTTACAGTTCACTCACTCCCAAATATTTATATATCTATACAAAAGAATTGGGGGAAAGGATTAAGCATGTGTACTTACAAAGACTTATAAAGTCTGGTACAGGAATGCTCATGGTAGCTATATCTGAATAGACAACATCTGGAAATAATAGAAATAAGAAAATGGATAAGTAAAATTGTATTTTATAGATGTAATGGAATACTATTTACAAATAAAATGTAAGAAATAATTGATACACAAAACACAGATAAATATCAAAGCAGTTATACTGTTTTAAATATATATAATTCCACATTTTAAAAAGAGATCCTTGCCAGGCACTGTGGCTCACGCCTGTGATCCCAGCACTTTGGGAGGCCAAGGTAGGTGGCTCACTTGAGTCCAGGAGTTTGAGATCATCCTGGGCAACATGGTAAAACCTCATCTCTACAAAACATGAAACAAGAACAATTAGCTTGGTGGTGGCATATGTCACAGCTACTCTGGAGGCTGAGGTGGTAGGATCACTTAAGCCCAGAAGGATGAGGCTGCATTAAACTGTGATTTTTTTTTGAATTCCTTATTATTATTATTATTATTATTATTATTATTATTATTATACTTTAAGTTTTAGGGTACGTGTGCACAATGTGCAGGTTAGTTACATATGTATACATGTGCCATGCTGGTGCGCTGCACCCATTAACTCGTCATTTAGCATTAGGTATATCTCCTAATGCTATCCCTCCCCACTCCCCCCACCCCACAACAGTCCCCAGAGTGTGATGTTCCCCTTCCTGTGTCCATGTGTTCTCATTCTTCAATTCCCATCTATGAGTGAGAACATGCAGTGTTTGGTTTTTTGTCCTTGCGATAGTATACTGAGAATGATGATTTCCAATTTCATCCATGTCCCTACAAAGGACATGAACTCATCATTTTTTATGGCTGCATAGTATTCCATGGTGTATATGTGCCACATTTTCTTAATCCAGTCTATCATTGTTGGACATTTGGCTTGGTTCCAAGTCTTTGCTATTGTGAATAGTGCCGCAATAAACATACGTGTGCATGTGTCTTTATAGCAATGTGATTTATAGTCCTTTGGGTATATACCCAGTAATGGGATGGCTGGGTCAAATCGTGTTTCTAGTTCTAGATCCCTGAGGAATCGCCACACTGACTTCCACAATGGTTGAACTGGTTTACAGTCCCACTAACAGTGTAAAAGCATTCCTATTTCTCCACATCCTGTCCAGCATCTGTTGTTTCCTGACTTTTTAATGATTGCCATTCTAACTGGTGTGAGATGGTATCTCATTGTGGTTTTGATTTGCATTTCTCTGATGGCCAGTGATGATGAGCATTTTTTCATGTGTCTTTTGGCTGCATAAATGTCTTGTTTTGAGAAGTGTCTGTTCATATCCTTTGTCCACTTTTTGATGGGGTTGTTTGTTTTTTTCTTGTAAATTTGTTTGAGTTCATTTTACATTCTGGATATTAGCCATTTGTCAGATGAGTAGGTTGCTAAAATTTTCTCCCATTTTGTAGGTTGCATGTTCACTCTGATGGTAGTTTCTTTTGCTGTGCAGAAGCTCTTTAGTTTAATTAGATCCCATTTGTCAATTTTGGCTTTTGTTGCCATTGCTTTTGGTGTTGTAGACATGAAGTTCTTGCCCATGCCTATGTCCTGAATGGTATTGCCTAGGTTTTCTTCTAGGGTTTTTATGGTTTTAGGTCTAACGTTTAAGTCTTTAAGCCATCTTGAATTAATTTTTGTATAAGGTGTAAGGAAGGGATCCAGCTTCAGCTTTCTACATATGACTAGCCAGTTTTCCCAGCACCATTTATTAAATAGGGAATCCTTTCCCCATTGCTTGTTTTTCTCACGTTTGTCAAAGATCAGATAGTTGTAGATATGTGGCATTATTTCTGAGGGTTCTGTTCTGTTCCATTGATCTATATCTCTGTTTTGGTACCAGTACCATGCTGTTTTGGTTACTGTAGCCTTGTAGTATAGTTTGAAGTCAGGTAGCGTGATGCCTCCAGATTCCATGCTCATGGGTAGGAAGAATCAATATCGTGAAAATGGCCATACTGCCCAAGATAATTTATAGATTCAATACCATCCCCATCAAGCTACCAATGACTTTCTTCACAGAATTGGAAAAAACTACTTTAAAGTTCATATGGAACCAAAAAGGAGCCTGCATCGCCAAGTCTATCCTAAGCTGAACTGTGATCTTGCCACTGCACTCCAGCCTAGGCAGCAAAGGGAGATCCTGTGTCAAGAAGAAGAAGAAGGAGAAGGAGGAGAAGAAGAAGAAGAAGGAGAAGAATGAGAAGGAGGAGAAGAAGGAAAAGAAGAAGAGGAAGAGGGAGAGGAAGAAGATGAAGAAAAGAAGAAGATGAAGAAGAGAGATCTAGTAAATGCAAAAAAACAGATCAATGATTGTCTGGAGATGGTTAGAAGGGAGGCATTATAAAGGATGAAAAGAAACATTTGAGGTGATGAATATGTTTCTGACTTTTACTGCAGTGATGGTTTCACAGGTGTATATATTTATCAAAATGAAATAAATTGTGTACTTTGAGTATGTGCATTTTGTGATGTCAATCATATCTGATTTATACAAAAAACCTTCCTTATCAATTTTTTCACTTCTTTTACCTTCTTTTCTCATTCTATGACAAAATCCGTTCTCTTGTATTCTAAGTTTTCAGTCTTTCTCTTGATCTGATATTTGCATCTCATAAAATCAGAATGGATAGACAGAAAATTTCAATTAAGTTGTAATACATAGAGAAAGGGCTAAAAAAATAAAATAAGAAAACCTCTCAATTATTATACTCGACTATATTGTATTATAAATCATTAGTCTTTCTTTCTCTCTTGTCCGGTAAACCGTGTGATCTCTGAGTGCCTTATTAATCTTTTTTTCGTATAATTCTGACACACAGTCATCCTTTAATATGTTATTTTAAGTGGATGAATGAATGATGTCTTGCCTTAAGAATATAACAATTTAATGGGAAAGACAAGACATAAATCTGAGGGCTATAAAAACTCTTTCACATCATATAGGAACAATCAGGAAAAGAATTGCACCCCGGGTTGGAAAGGGTGCAAAACAGTATTGGTCACAATTAGTGCAACAACAAAAATCCAAGAGAAATAAAGGAATAAGGTACATTTGAGGTGGATGGTAATCATTTGACTATTTTCACCACATAGCCATCCATCTCCTGCCCTTTCTACTCACCTGCCACTCCTCTTTTTTTTACACAGTCAATGGAGTGTTTTTATTCTTTAGTTAAAGGTTTCCTGTTGCTCCTTTGTGCTCCACCCGGCTTCTGCCATTTCTATTTCTCCTTCGCATGTCTACCTCAGGAAGGTGGCTTTCATACCTAAACGATGGGGTAAACACCAGTGTGAGAGACCACCGATTCCTATTCAGAAGAACGCTATTGAAATTGGAGCTGGTTTCTTGAAGATTTCACTGAACTGAAGCTCCTTCTTCCTTTATTTTACACAGAGAGGATTTTTCCCCCTTAAGATGCTAGCCCATCTGTTAAAACCTTTTTCTCTTTAGCTGTACCTCTGCATGGCTTCCATTATAAGCTTGGCTAAAGAATTCTTAATGAATCCCCCTTTACCAGCAAGACTCAGCTCTTGCGAGGAGGATTTGCTACTTTTAATTCTATACGGAACACAAATGGGTCACCAAATTGTTCTGTGCTATTACTGACAAGATTTGTTGCCATCATTGAATTACAATAAATTTTCAATTTTTGAGAGACTTCTTTAAGTTATATGACTGTACATATTAGGCATAAGGGGTATGGAAAAAAATGTGTCCAAGGTCCTGAATTGGACTTGGGAAGGCAATTATTTAAAGAAGGGCTGAGTTCTGGGATAGCAAGGGCCATGTAACACATGACTTCAGAGTAAGAAAACTTACGGAAGCCAACTACTTCCCAGAATTGGTGGACATAAACATATATCAAAGCAGTCATAGAATTATAATTATCAAGACATTTGGGGATGTTGCAGTTTGAAGATAGACTATTTAGATTTCTAGTTGAGGGAAGGCTCAGAGGAGATAAAGTTTGCTACAGCGATCTTCCCTTCCTCTGAATATTACTCCAATTGTTGCCTGAATAAATAATATGCTAGTTCACCATATAGTGTGTTCTCTAGTAGTCTTGAAGTATACCTGAAATAAGTCTTTATGCTTATCCTACATTTCCCCAAATTATATGATTCTCAGCGGCAAAGCCCATGTGTGCTTGGTTTACAATGGGTGGTGGCACAGTCTCTTACTTATAGTTTGTGTTCAATAAATATGTTAATTTTTGATTTCACTACAATTTTTTAAACTGAATGTAGCTTGTATGGTATATTAGTATAATAGAATCAAAGCAAATATTGTAAAATCTTGACAAACATAAAACGCATTAAAAGAAGTACTACTTAAAGTCCATTGCAGAAGCAGCATGAATCACACTACTAGGTAGATGTTGAATGGTTTGGGAGGTAGAAAGGAAAAATTAAACATTAACGGATGAAAATGCAAACTTGTATATCTAGGAGACATGTCTAACTTTTGAAATTACAAGAATGTAACAACAACCACAGCAACAAAAATCCACAAGTTGTACTTATTTTCTCAGATAGCATGAGAATTTGCCTCTTTTGCTTTTGATTCTTAGGCATTCTTGTGATCTTGATGGACTGTGATCTTGAGGCACTTAACTGATATCATTAGTATTCATCTTCTTTGGCTGCTATAAAAAAATACCACAAAGTTGGTAGCTTATGACAACAGAAATTTATTTCCTCACTGTTCTAGAAGACAGAGTCCTGAAATCAGTATCACTGGTCCAAAATAATGGCATCAACAGTGCCACACTTCCTCTGTAGGTTCTAGAGGAAAATCCTTTCTTTTCTTCCTCTGACTTCTGGTAGATGCTGGCATTGCATGGCTTTTGCCTACATAATCCCAAAGGTTCATCTGTAGTCAGGTGGCCTGATCTTTTTCTGTTTGTCAAGTCTCCCTGTACCTTTCTCTTACATATTCACTTGTGATTACATATAGTGCACAGCATATAACTCAGTATGATCTCTTGATCTCAAGGTCTTTTACTTAACACTCATGCATAGATTCTTTCTGCAAATAATGTAGCATTTTTAGGTTTCAGAGATTGGGACCTGGTAACATTGGTCCCAATGTTACCTATCAGCCTATCATAATATCTATTATTGTATTGCTGTTATTACATGTAGCATAATGGGCTAGAATTTTGATTTTGTAATTGGACAGAGCTGAGTTCATATCCCTGTATCAACTAAAACATATCGAAAAAAATGGACCTCTCTGTGGTTCAGTTTTCCCAACTGTTAAATGAGTATATGTATGAATAGTTTCTCACACTATTGTTATAATGATGAAATAGGATAGTGTATATAATATTTTAGCACAGTTTGTACTTTTGTAAAACATAAATTCAACATAAATTATAGGTATGATTATTTTTACTAAATTAATAAAACTACTAATTTATTCAAAGCAAAATGTCAGTTAATCTAAAGGTTATAAAATTTCATAAAGTTTTAGCTGCTGTTTTCAGAAGTTTGTAATTGCTGAGATAAAATTCACATGCATAAAACATACCAGAAAATTAGAAAATGTATACTGGAAATCATAAATGCTAGAGCTGGGCAAAATAACCATTAATCAAGGTCATGGACAAAGTTTTTCTTTTTTCCAATTTTTAAAATTGTGATAAAAGATGTTTCATATGAAACTTATCATTTTAATTATTTTTAAGTGTACAATCCAGTGTTATTCATAATATTGGACAATCATCGCCATCATCATTTTTCATCTTATAAAATTAAAGCTCTACACCCATTTAACTCCTCATTCCCCCACTCCCTAGCCACAGGCAACAGCCATTCTATTTTTGTATTTATGATTTCAACTACCTTAAGTACCTCATATAAGTGGAATCATATAAAATTTGTCTCTTTTGTGATTGGCTTATTTCTCTTAGCATAATATTCTACAGGCGCATCCGTGGTGAGCATATTTCAAAATTTCCTTCCTTTTTAAGGATGAGAAATACTTCATGGTACGTATATATACCACATTTGGATTATCCATTCATTCATTGATGAATGTGTGGGTTGCTTCAAAATTTTAGCTATTATTAATAATGCTGCTATAAACCATGGGCATACAAACATCTTTTTGAAACCTTGCCTTCAATTATTTTGGATATGTACTCAGAAGTGGAATTTCTGAATCATATGCTAATTCTGTTTCTAAGTTTTTGAGGATCCACCATACTGCTTTCCACTGTGGCTTCATGATTTTACATTCTCACCAACAGTGCACAAAGGTTCCAATTTCTTCACGTCCTTGCCAACATTTGTTGTTTTCAGTCTTTTTGATAGTAACCATCCTAATAGGTGTGAGGTAAAATCTCATTAGGGTTTTGATTTACATTCTCAAATAATTAGTGATGATGAGCATCTTGTCATGCGGTTAGTAGTCATTTAGATATCTTTTTTGGAGAAATGTCTATTCAAGTCCCTTGCTTATGTTGAATCATTTTTGTTTTTTGTTGTTGAGTTTCAGAAGTTTTCTATATAATCTGGATGTTAATTCTCTACCGGATATGTTACTTGCAAATATTTTTTCCCACTTACAAATATTTTCTCCCTTGCCTTGCTTTTTACACTGTTCATGTTGTTTTCATGTACATTTTAATGAATAAATTTATTAAATCTAATTTATTTTTTCCTTTTGTTGCCTGTGCCTTTAGTATCATTTCCAAGAAATCATTGCCAAATCTACCATCATTAAGATTTTGTCCTTTGTTTTCTTCTAGGGGTTTTATAGTTTTAGGTTTTACATGTAGGTATTTGATTTATTTGCCTTTGTTTTTGTATATGGTATTAAGTAAGGGTTCAGCTTCATTCTTTTAAATGTAGATGTTCAGTTTTCTCAGCAATATTTATTGAGCAGACTGTCTTTTCCCCATTAAATCACCTTGGCACCCATGTTAAAAAACAATTGACCATATATTCAAGGAGGTGTTTCTGAGCTCTCTATTCCATTTCATTTGTCTAAATGTCTATCTTTATGCCACTATCACACTATTTTGATTACTGTAGTTTTGTAGTAAATTTTGAAAAGATGAAATATGATTCCCTTATCTGTGTTCTTATTTTTCAAAATTATTTTTTGCTATTCAGGATCCCTTGGGATTCCATATGAATTTCAGAATAGATTTTCCTACATCAGTAAAAAATGTCATTGGAATTTTGAGAGGAATTTCACTGAATCTATCGATTACTTAAGTAGCATTGTTATCTTAACAATATTAAGTCTTATAATCCATGAACATAGGATGTGTTTTCATTATTTTATGTCTTCTTTAATTTGTTTCAGCAATGTTTTGTAGTATTCATTGTGCAACTCTTTCACTTCTTTCGTTAATTACACTATTTTATTATTTTAGATGCTGTAGTAAATAAAATTATTTTCAATTTTTCCTGCACAGATTGTTCACTCTTTATGTGTAGAAATGCAACTGATTTTTTGCATGTTGACCATGTATCCTGCTATTTTGCTTAATTTATTAGTTTTACAGTTTGTGTGTATGTGTGTAACCTTTACATACAAGAGTTTTCTTTTTTATTATTATTATACTTTAAGTTCTAGGGTACATGTGCACAACGTGCAGGTTTGTTACACAGGTTTACATGTGCCATGTTAGTTTGCTGCACTCATTAACTCATCATTTACATTGGGTATTTCTCCTAATGCTATCCCTTCCCCAGCCCCTCATCCCACGACAGGCCCTGGTGTGTGATGTTCCCCTCCTTGTGTGCAAGTGTTCTCATTGTTCAATTCCCACCTATGAGTGAGAACATGCAGTGTTTGGTTTTCTGTCCTTGTGATAGTTTGCTCAGAACAATGGTTTCCAGGTTCATTCATGTCCCTGCAAGGGACAGGATCTCATCCTTTTTTATGGCTGCATAGTATTCCATGGTGTATACGTGCCACATTTTCTTAATCCAGTCTATCATTGATGGATATTTGGGTTGGTTCCAAGTCTTTACATACAAGAGTTTTCTACATACAAAATCATATCAGCTGTGAGCAGAGATAATTTTATACTTTTCTTTCCAATTTAGAAGTCCTTAATTTCTTTTTTACTTGCCTAATTTCTAGCCTGATTGGTCTAGTACTTCCGTTACTATATTAAATAGAAATGGCAAAAATTAGTATCCTTTTTTTTTGTTTCATATCCTAGGGGAAAATCTTTCAGTCTTTCACCATTGAGTGTGATGCTAACTGTGAATTTTTAATATATGACGTTTATTATGTAGAGCTAATTTCCTTTTGTTCCTAGTTTTTGAGCATTTTTAATCATGAAAGAATGTTGAATTTTGTCAAATGTTTTTGCTGCAGCAATGGAAATAAACATTAGTATAGTTTGGATATTTGTCCCCACCCAAATATTATGTAGAAATATAATGCTCAGTGTTAGAGGTGGGGCCTGGTGGGAGGTGTTTGGACCAATGGGGCAGATTCCTCATGACAGGCTTGTGCTATTCCCTTGGTGATAAGCAAGGTCTCACTCTGAGTTCACATAAGATCTCGTCATTTAAAAGTGTGTGGCACCTTCCCTGCCACCTCTCTTTCTCACTTGCTCTTGCTTTCAACATGTGATGTGCCTGTTTCCTTTTCACCTTTCACCTTAATTAAAAGCCCTCTGTAAGGCCTCCCTAGAAGCAAAGCAGATGCCAGAACTATGCTTCCTGTAAATCCTTTTGAACTGTGAGCCAATTAAACCTCTATTTTTTTGTTTTTTATAAATTACCCAATCTCAGGTAGTTCTTTACAGCAATGCAAGAATGGCCTAATACAAAAATGTTTTGTTTTGTTTTTCCTTTCATTCTGTTGGTATGATATATTACATTAATTTTCCTATGTTGAACCATCCTTGCATTGTAGGAATAAATCCCACTTGGTGTGGTGTATAATCTTGTTAATATCCTGATAAATTTAGTTTTCTAGTATTTTGTTGAGGATATTTTTCACCAGTGTTCATAAGGGTCTTGTAGTTTTCTTTTGGTGATTTAGTTTGGCTTTAGTATCAGGACAGTGCTGCTTCATAGGATACATTAGGAAGTACTCTTTCCTCTTGAATTTTCTGGAAATGTTTGGGAAGGATTGGTGTTAGTCAGAATTAATCAGGGAAGCCATCAGGTCCAGAATTTTTCCTTATTAGAAGATTTTGGGGTACTGATTCAATGTTCTTACTAGTTATAGGTCTATTCTTATATTCTATTTTATGATTTTTCATGATTTTTCTTGGTAGATTTTGTGTTTTTAAGAATTTGTTTGTTTTATATGTTTTCTGTTTTTTTGGGGTACAATAGTTGATAGTATTCTCCTATATTTTCTATTTCTACGGATTGGTAGTAATGTCCATACTTTCATTTCTGACTTTAGTAATTTTTTTTTTGTCATAATTCACCTAGCTGAAGGTTTGTCAATTTTGAGTATCTTATCCAAGAACTATCTTTTGATTTCACTGATTTTCTCTACTGTTTTGACAGTATATATTTTGTTTAATCTCTGCTGTAATCTTTGTTATATTCTTCTTTCTGCTAGCTTTGGCTTTAGCCTATTCTTCTTTTTCTGGTTCCTTAAGTTGTAATGTCAGATTGTTGATTTGAATTTGCTTTAACAAAAATGTTTATATCCATAAATTCTTCCCTTAGCCTTGCTTTCACTGTTTCCCAAAATTTTGAAATTTTTGTATTTTTGTTTCATTTATCTTCAAGTATTTTTTATGTTTTCATTGCGATTTCTTCCTTGTTCCATTGGTTTCTGATGACCATGTTATTTAATTAATGCTAATTTGTGAATTTTTGCTTTTTATTTCCGTTATTGATTTCTAATTTCATCCTGTTTTGGTCAGAGAAGATACTCTGCATGTTATCTGTCATTCTAAATCTATTGATACTCAGTTTGCTGCCTAACATATGGTCTATCCTGGAATGTCCCGTGTGTACTTCAAGAGGTATATACTGTTTTTGTTGACTAGATTGTTCGGTATATCTCTGTTATATCTGGTTGGTTTGAGTTGTTTAAGTACTTTCTTTTTTTACTTATCTTCTGTCTGTTTTTTTCATCCATTATTGAGAGCGAGGTATTGAAATTTCCAACTAATATGGTAGAACTATCAATTTCTTCCTTGAGTTCTGTAATTTTTGCTTGATGTATGTTGAGGGTCTTTAATTAGATGCATGAAATTTTTTTAGATATTTCTACTGTATGGAAGCTTTTATTAATACAATGTCCTCTTTTATGTCTTGCAAACAATTTTTATTTAAATTCTACTTTATCTGATATAGCCATCCCTGCTCTCTTTTGGTTACTATGTAGATGGAATATATATATTTTCCTATTATTTCACCTTCAATCTATTTGTGTTTTTAGATCTAAAGTGAGTCTCTTGTACACAGAATACAATGAAATCATATTTTAAATCCATTCTTTCAATTGCTATTGTTTCACTGAAGAATGTAAACATTAACATTTGAAGTAACTAATGAGAGAGTAACTCATTAAAATAACTTCTCACTTTGCTCTTTGTTTTCTATTTGCTCTTTGTTTCCTATATGCTTTACAGCTTCTTTGTCCTTCAGTTTCTATATTACTGTCTTTCATGTTTGATTGACTTTTTAATAGTGAAATGTTTAAATTTATTTTTCACCTTCTTTTGTGTGTATTCTATAGCTATTTTTGTGTGTGTGGTTACTATGTGATTATAGTTACCATTCTAAAATTATATTAATTTGGATTTATGCCAAGTTAACTTCAATAACAGAGAAAATCTGTGCTCCTTTACACCTCCATCTATACCTTTTCCTGTTGTTGATATCATAAAATTACATCTTTATATGTTGTGTACCCCCAAAAATAAAGTAATAATTATTTAACATACTTTAGTCAATTAAATTATGTAGAAAACAGAATGTAGTTACAAACAAAACATATAATAATACTATGTTTTATAATTGTCCACCTGTTTACCTTTTAATGATTTCTATTTCTTCATGCAGCTTCAAGTTACTGTCTTGTGTCCTTTCATTTCTCCTTCTGGAACTTCTTGAGTAGGACAAGTCTAATAGTAACAACATTTTTCAACTTTTCTTTGTATGGGAATATTTTGGTTGGCAGATGCTCGGTTGACAGGATTTTAGTCATCTTTTAACACTTTGAATATATAGCCTATTTTCCATATTCGTGGGTTATACATCTGGAGATTCAATCAACCCTGTATAAAGAATATTTTTTAATTCCACCTATACTGAACAAGTGCAGAAGACATTTTTTCTTGTCATGATTCCCAAAATAATGGAGAATAACAATTATTTCCATAGGATTTACATAATATTTGGTATGTTGAAAAATCTAATGACGATTTAAAATTCAAGAGAGGATGTGCATTTGTTATATGCAAATACAATGCCATTTTATATCAGAGACTTAAGCATCCACAGGTTTTGGTATCCATGGGAGGTCCTGGAACCAATCTTCCATGGATAGCAAGGGACAACTGTATTGGTCCTTTGCATTCTGAACTCCAAAATTTTTAATAAGAAATCTGATAATTTTATAGAGAATCCCATGTTTGTAATTAGCCACTATCCTTTTGCTTCTTATAAGATTTTTTATTTGTCTTTCTCTTTCAAAAGTTTGATTACAATACGGATATCTTTGGGTTTATCTTACTTGAAATTTGTTGTGCCTCTTGGATATTTATGTTCATGTCTTGCATTAAAATTGGGAAGCTTCCAGCCATGTTTTTCTTCAAATATTCTCCCTCTCACTTTTCTCTTGCTCTTCTTCTTCTAGCACTTCCATAATGTGTAAATTGGTCTACTTGATAGTATTCCACAGGTCCCTTAGACATTGTTCACTTTCTTTTTTTTTTCTGCTCCTCAAACTCTTTAATTGTCATTTTCCTATCTTTAAGGTTGCAAATTCTTTCATCTGCCTGCTCAAATCTGCCTTTGAATTTGCCTAGGAAATTCTTCGTTATAATTATTGAGCTTTTCAGCTCCAGAATTTCTTTTTTGATTTTGTTTTCAGTTTTCTATCTCTTTATGAACATTTCTGTTTTATGCTTACATAATTTTCTTGACTTTCTCTATGTATTCCTTTAATTATTTAAGCATCTTTATGACAGTTAGTTAAAAGTCTGTGTCTAATAGATCTACCATGAGGCCATGCTGGCTTTTTGTTATTGTTTTTGTTTATTTTTTTAAACTGTTGTAGGCTGTCTCTGTGCAAAGCATAAGTCTAAGATATAAACTTGCAATCTTTTTAGGTCTTTTCTAAGCCTACACATTTCCCAGGGTGTACACACTCACTTTCTAATTTTTCCTGTACAAGGAGTTGCTTTTGAATATAGTAGTCATTAATGTCTGACTCCCAAAAGGAGAAAATGAGAAAAATGAAGAGTTTGGGGAAAGGATGACAGTCCTTTAAATTCCCTGGAAGTCACATCAGAGAGAGGGGGAAGGACTTGCAACAATGAGAGGAGGTGCAATAATAATGGTTACCTGCTTCTTCTTTTGAAACTAGGTGATCATAACCAGCAATCATCAATCAGAGCACAGATTCCCAATATTTGAAGAAAAGAGTCCTTCTTTCCCACCTTGGCTCCTGCAATTTGAGTGTAAGTTGCTCCAGGAACAAGTGCACAGCTGCATGCCACAGCTGCCCACTATAGAGCTGAGATGAAGGATAGGCAGCTGCCCCTGTTTATAGCTGAAATTGACTGAAATTTTCTGCAATTTCTTGTCCAAATCTTCCCATGGAAGTTTTGAACTTTCAGTAGCCTCCACAGTTCCAAAATGGTTACATCAGACATAATATCCCAGTGTAATTGTTTTCTGTGTAGGTAGACATATTTCTATTCCAACAGACAGATGGTAGAAAAATCCACCATCTTTCAAGAATCCTCTTGACATGACAGGTTTTTATACAAAAGTTTTAGATTACTGGCATTGACAGGTAGGAGATGAAAAGTCACATAGGAATAAAACACGTGTGGTAGTAAGGAAGGATAGGAAATTGTAGTAAACAATTGATAAATCAGAACACAGAGGGCACAAGAAGACTGAAATAAAATACTAGAATGGTAGGCTGAAAACATACTGTGTTCAATGCACCAGACTAGAAACACATCTCTCTTTCTCTCTGTCTCTCTCTGTCTTGTGTTTGTGTGTGTGTGTGTGTGTGTGTGTGTGTGTGTGTGTGTGTGTGTGGTGCCTGTCCACTATCAGTTTTCACATAATATTTGCTTCATGAATGAATGAGAAGGTAAATGATGGATAAACAGAAATAAAACAACATCTCCCTGAAGCAGAGACTACCTTGGCAAACAAGTTAAACCAGCATTTCTCAGTCTTGGCATTATTGATATTTCTGGCTGGATTAAGTCTTCACCAGAGTTTGGGGAGATGGTGTCCTGTATATTGTGTATTGTAGTACTTTAACACTATCCCTGGTTTTTGATGCTAAGTGTCAATTTCACCCCCCCCCAAGTATGGCAATTAAAAATGTCTCCAGACATTGCCAAATGTCTTCACGAGTATGGTGGCAAAATACTTCAGGTTAAGAACCATTGGCTTAAAACAAATGAAGCATGGAGAAGTAATTTGAGAAAAACTTCAGAAAAAAGGGAGTTGGGTTAGGATCAACTAAACATAGTAATATATTTCCAGATGACATATCTTATATTTACTTTACCTAGTAAAACTTAGAACTCCATTCTTCCAGCAATAGAATAATATAATAATTTTATAATCCAAAAATTTTTAAATTCAAAGATAGGTTCTATCATAAGTAATACCTTTCAATGAGAGAAAATCTCTATAAAACAAGAGGCACCATCCTTACGTGGATTTTTTAGAGTGGAATATTGTGTAGTTCTGCATCTCATGTTTGCTCTACAGATGCTTTAAGGAAAACAAAGAAATCACATATATTGATTTCTGCAGCATTAAATACATTTATACATCAAAGCAAAAGAACACAGGAATGTTTCAATTTGTGTTGCATAATTAAACTTTCATTATTAAAAACATTCCATATTTTCTAGCAATTTTGATTTATATATGTGTATATATAAATAAATATATATATTTAATATACATATAATATATAAGTAAATATATGTATTTTTTCATTTTCATAGTCAAACGCTTGCTTTTTGTATATCATGTTTTCTGGAATACAAGAAAACAGGCCATAAACATAAGAAAATAAAATATGCAATTGCCTGTTTAGCATGACAATTCAAAGAAATGATTTTGGAATGGTTCCATACTATAAATTTGATATTAGGAACTACGGGTGTAAAACTGGGCAAATTAAGTTCCCAGATAATACAAGAAATTCTGCTTTAAACGTTATTTGAAATAAGCTATAGTTCTAGGTAAAATTATTAAGTTGCTAAAATTTCGAAGGGACATAGCTCCATTCCTTCTTCAATAGCATCTTTTCCTTGTTGAATGTACCAATCTCTGGGTATTTAATAGTCTAATATGTTCATGTTGTTATGTGGGTAATTTATTTATTTACTTGTTCAGCAATATTTATTTGATATTCAGCATGTACCATACAGTGTTCAATAATGGTACTATCAAGATGAACAACTTACAGGTTATCTATTCTTTTGAACCTTGTTTTTCTTCTTATTAAGATTTACATTTCTTATAATGTATAGTTTTCTGTTTACCCACAAGAGTTTTATTCTATTTTAAAGATAATATTAATAAATTATTACTATTGTATTTGTCAATGATACATGACTCCTCTCTGATAACAGATATCATATTAACAGAATATTTTTAAATTACAGATAACAGAAAATATAAGACTTTATAGCATTATTGCTCGATCATTTCAGTGAGGCCAGCAATATCTGGGAGTAAGGCCATATTGCAGAAGCGTTCTGACCACTTGAGCTATGGAGATTATATTTCTAATTACTCAGAGTACATATTTTTCCAATTTACCTGGTTTGGGAGCCAATAAATTTGTTTTGCCTTTTTTTATTTTTTAGATTTTGCTTAAAACAACAGAAGATTATTGGCTGGGTGTGGTGGCTCATGCCTGTAATCCCAGCACTTTGGGAAGCCGAGGTGGGCGGATCACGAGGTCAGGAGTTTGAGACCAGACTGGCCAATGTGGTGAAACCCCGTCTCTACTAAAAATATAAAAATTGGCCGGACGTGGTGGCAGGCACCTGTAATCCCAGTTACTCGGGAAGCTGAGGCAGGAGAATCATTTGAACCCAGGAGGCGGAGGTTGCAGTGCGCCGAGAATGCGCCACTGGACTCCAGCCTGGGTGACAGAGTGAGACTCCATCTCACAAAAGCAAAAAACAAAAAATAGAAGATTATTATCTCATATTTCTGGAGGCTAGGAGTCCAAACTCAAGGGGTCTTTAAGGCCATCCATTCTCCTAAGGCTCTAGAGATTTATCTTCCCTTGCCTATTTCTAGCTTATGGTGTGTATTAGCCCGTTTTCACGCTGCTAATAAAGACATACCCGAGACTGGGTAATTTATAAAGGAAAGAGGTTTAATTGGCTCACAGTTCCACATGGCTGGGGAAGCCTCAGAACACTTAAATTGTGGCAGAATGAGGAACAAACACGTCCTTCTTTACATGGTGGTAGCAAGAAGTGCCGAGCAAAAGGAGGAAAAGCCCCTTATTAAAACCATCAGATCTCATGAGAATTCACTCACTGTCATGAGAGTAACTGCCCCCATGATTAAATTACCTCCCATCTTGTTCCTCCCATGACAGGTGGGGATTATGGAAACTATAATTCAAAACGAGATTTGGGTGGGGACACAGCCAAACCGTATCACTGGTGGTTGCCAGCAATCTTTAATGTGTCTTGGCTGTGGAAGCATCACTACAATCTCTTCCCTTGTTGGCCATCTCTGCATGTCTCTTCCATGTCTTCAAATTTCTCTCTCCTTATAAGGACATCAGTTATTGGATTTAGAGCCCACACTAATCCAATATGATCTCACTTGAAGTTGAATACAGCTGCAAATACCTTATTTCCAAACAATGCCACATTCGGAGTTACCAGGTGTTGGGAGTTCAACATATCTTTTGGGGAACTCAATTCAACCCACAATAGCAGTACTCATTTATTGAGCACTAACTAGAAAGAAATGATTCTTGTGGTGAAATGATTTAGTAGTCTATTACAGGATTCCTCATAAACGCAGTGAGACTAGAGTGAAAATAGATAAATTCACTGTCATAGTAAATTTAAACACACTTCTCCTAGTTATTAATTAATCAAGCAGCAAAAACAAGTGTATCATCTACATTTAAATATCATGCTGAGCAAGGTCAATATACTGAACATTTATGGAAAACATACTTTTCAAGCAATGTGGGATATTCGCAAAATTGGAGATTAACAAATGTCAAGCAAATAGTTTCATATAGAAGACATTCTTTTCCAGGATATTATTAGGTTAAAAATTAATCCCAAAAGATAACTTAAAAAAAACTGAATTATCTGAAAAATTTAAAACAGATTTCTAAGTAATTTATGTTTCACAGAAGATACCATAAGGAAAATTAGAAAAAAATTAGAATTGACCGTTAATAAAACACAACATTTCAAAAACTTGCTAAATGCAACTAATGTTTTGCTTAGAGAAACATTTATAGTCTTAAAATAATAATTAAAATAAATAAAATATAAAGTTTAATAAAGTAAACAGAAAAAAAGATGATATAGTAAATGCAACCAAAAAAACAGATAGAAGGAAAGAAATAACAAACACAAAAATAATGGAGCAGCAAAGTTAAAAGCTGGTTTTTTAAAAGGCTGAAAAGATGAACAAAATGTTGGCAAAATTATTGAAGAAAAAAAGGCACAAATAATTTTAAGAATTAAAAAGGGAGATAACTACAGATATAGCAGATAGTAAAAGCATAAGAAAAATACTTATCTATTAGTGACACTACATTTGAAAACTTAGACAAAATGAACCAAATCCTAGACAATTATACCTTACCAACACTGATTCAAGAAGAAATAAGAAACTTTAATAATTCTACATTTGTAGAATAAATTAATAATTTTAAACTTTCCCATTGGGCCCAGGTGGTTTTACAGGAAAATGTTATCAAATATTTGAATCATAGATAATTCCAGTCTTATGCAACCTTTTCCAGATAAAACAAAATAGAGAAACATGCCCCAGTTCCTTCTATGAGGCTAATATAACGTAATGCTAAAGACAATGTCATCTGCAACCAGGAATAATTTGACTTCCTTTTTTCCAATCTGAATACCTTTTATTTCTTTCTCTTGCTTAATTAGTCTGACTAGAACTTCTGAAAGTAGGTTGATAAGAGTGATAAAACTTGGTGTCCTTCATTTTTTCTAATTCTTGCAGGGAAAGCTACCAACTTTTCCCTGGTCAGTATGATGTTGGCTGTGGGTTTGTAATATATGGTCTTTATTGTTTTGAGGTACATTCCTTCTAGACCTCATTTGTTGGGTGTTTTTATGATGAAGGGACAGAAGGGACATTTAATTTTATAAAATTAGTTTTTTATTTCTATTAAGATGATGACACATTTTGTCTCTTATTTTCTGTAGATGTGACAAGTCATATTTATTAATTTTCCTGTATTGAACCATCCCGGCATCCCTGAAATAACTCCCACTTCATCATGGTATGTAATATTTTTGATGTGCTGTTGGATTCGGTTTGCTAATATGTGGTTGAAAATTTTTGCGTCATTTTTCATCGGAGATCGTAGCCTGTATTTGTTGTTGCTTTTATAGTTGTGAATTTATTTGGTTTTGGTATCTGGGTAATGCTGGTCATGTAGAATGAGTTTGGAAGAATTCCTTCTCCTCCAACAAAAAAATAGTTTGAGAATTTCTTTAAAAGTTTGGCAGAATTCAGCAGTGAAGCCATCAGTTCCTGAGTTTTTTATTGTTGAGAGACTTTTTATTAACAATTTAATCTTTTTACTCATTATTGGTCTGTTTAGGTTTTCTATTTTTTCCTGGCTCAGTCTTGGTATGTTGTGTGTGTCCAGGAATTTATCCGTTTTCTCTAGGCTTTCCAATTTGTTGACATATAGTTCTTCGTAATACACTCTAATGATCCTTTACATTTCTCTGGTATTAGATGGAATGTCTCCTTTTTTGTTTCTGGTTTTATTTATTTGGGATTTCTTTCTTTTTTTTTTTTAGTTTAGCTAGTGATTTGTCAATTTTGTTTACGTTTCAAATAACATGAACACCTACAGTTTTTGCTGCTGGACACTCTTATGATATCTACATCTTCGTTGAATTTCTCATTTAGATCATGAATTATTTTCCTGATTTCATTAAATTGTCTACCTCTTTCCTCTGGTATCTCCCTGAGTTTACTAAAGGTTATTATTTTCAATTTCTTTTCAGCCTATCCTTAAATTTTTATTTCTTTTTGGTCATTATGGGTAAAGCATTGTGTTTTTTTGGTGGTGTCATGTTTCCTTGCCTTTTAATGGCTTTTGTATCCCTACATTGATTTCTGTGCATCTGGTAGAACAGTTTACTCTTCCAATTTTATAAAGTATTTTTTTTGGGGGGGCGGGGGAAGATTTTCACCTGCAGATGTGTCCTAGAGTGTCAAGTAGAACGCGTTGGCTTTGTTCTAGATGGTGCAGATGTGTAGTCTTCATGTAGTTTCTTCAGCTACAGCCTGTGTCAGCAATGTCTGTAAGTACCTCAGTGGCTTGGAGTGCAGAGGTTTGCATAGCGGGTTCACCTACTCAAGATTTGCTCCTTTGTGGGTTCGGTACTGGGATGGTCTGTGCTCAGGAGACACATGAGGTTGCTATTTAGCTTGGCTGAGGAGATATTCCTTTAGGGGCAGGGCACTGGGGCAACAGATATTCTGCTGAACCCAGGCTCCAAGTGGCCAGGGTCCTGGTTCTAGAATGAGGAAGATGAACTTCCCACTAGAAAGCTTATTCCGAGGGACCAGCGAGCTGTAGCAGCTTGGACTGGGAATGGTGCACCACCATTTGTAAACATGGTGTAATGGTAGCAAAGCCTCCAATTTAAGGAGCTACAGAGTTTACTGGCCCCTGGAGCTGAATACACTCTAGCAGTGGCTCTGGCTTCAAGATGGTACCTTGAAACAATAGATTGGGTAATGGCGGGCAGACGAGGGGCACAGTGTGGGCCCCTTCTTTGAATCAAAACAGTCATGTGAACTGGCAGATTTCACACTCGGTTCATGTCGTGTGAGAACTGCAGGATTCTCCAGCAGCAAAAACTGCAGGTGTGCGTGGCATTAGTGGGGGCTGCTGGGGGCCTGCCCTGCTGCTCTCTTTGTGCAGGAAAGTTGCTCTTGCTTTGAAGCTAATTTCTTCTGGGAGACAGGGTGACAGCAGCAGTGTCTCGCCTCTTTCTCTATTTGGCCATCATGAGTCTCTGTGTTCCACAAGGCCTGCGCCAGTCTCTTGCTCTACTCCAGTGGTATCCCTTAGACACTAGTCAAGTAAGAGCTGTTTATTCACTGTTTTTGTCATTTTTTGTTGGGGCAAGATGAGCACCAGAAACTTTCAGTAAGCCATCTTGCTGATATCACTTTTTCCCTTTTCTTTTGAGAGAAAAAATGTTAAAGATTTTGATTTTTTGGCCAAAAGAACTTAACAAGTGATGGGGAAAGTGGATACATGAACTGGTTAATTAGCTCTGATTTTAATATACACCCTATTTTATAAATCAAAATTCCAACTTCCCAGTGGCCCAATGTCATGGAGTTCTTCATAACTCTAAGAAAAAAAAAAAAAACACTTGTAAGAAAAAGTATCAGAGAACCAAAATGTAAAGAAATGATTGAACAGTAAATCTATTTTTAGAACTGCCCTAAGGCTTGTGGAAGTGTGGAAACTATACTGTAACTCATTTCTCCATGGGACAGTTAAATAAGGCAAGCATGGAATACTCCAGGATGTCAAAGTGGATAGAGATCAGTGTGAGTACCATGCTCAGGGATGACATCATGGTGAATTTTTAACATATTTTTTATCTGTCTACACTCCACAAAAAGGATACACAAAAAGAAGCCTTGTGATGATTAAATTACTCCAATTTGCCTTTATTTTCAGTTGTATAGTTCCTGAGGATAGTGTTTGAACTGAATGCATTTTGACAGCATAACCATACAATTCCCATGTTCAGTGTGAGATTACATATTGCTCCACAGATCTGTTACCTGCTTTGTTTGCCTTTTTCTATATCTGGTTATCTGCCTTTCACCATTCAGTAGATAATTATTATCTTACTATATTTCTATCTTAAGATGGAACAAGCTAAAACAAAGCCAAGGGACTATGAAGAGAACTCAGACAATTTCATTTCGTTAAACCACAATGGAATGCAATCTGTATTTCTTAAGATTATGAAATATGGTGCGCATTTATGAGCACTTGGATCTCAGTGTTAGTAGAAGGCAAGTAAAAGGATAGGGAAAGTATTATTTTATGGTATTAAAAATGGTTCATATTAAAAATATTTTTTTCCAAACTACTATGAAAATCCTTGGAAATTTTCATAATAAAAAATGCCCTAAGCACTCAGATTATCCATAACAGAGCTGTAATAATATGAATCGAAGGCAGGTACTTCTTCTAAACTTGATTTTGAGAAATCTGAAATCCTTCTGTTTTGAGGTGGTGGGAAGGCTATGTACACTTTTACTGCAAGTAATGACTAATATCAGCAGGTGCTGCATGTGCCTGCTGTACTTGTGGCCAGAAAAGAGTAGAATAAAAAGCTCTTATTTATTGAGCACGTGTTATGTAGAGCCAGAAGTCTCTAGGAGATCCTAACTTGATTACTTTATTTTTCCCTTCTGGCTCTATGCAACACATGCTTAATCAGGTAAGGTCATAATTTGAGAGCAGTTAGATGGTTCTCTTTTCAAATGTATTTCTCCTACCAGTCTGCCAAAATTGCAAAATTTTGTTCATCATTAAACATCCCCTTTAGTTAAGACATTAGTGTTCCTCATAAAAATGCAAATATATTATTAAGCATTAATATCTTATTACTAATTAGTTGATCAATTTTACCCTGACAAAGAAAACAATCATGAGACAATGGGAAAAAGGGGTCAGGCAAGAATATTCATGAGGTGAAAGGTCAGCAAAGGGCTGAACCATGGGGTGTTACTAGGAGAAAGTTTCAGGTAAGGCAGCTCAGAGGAGACATTCTAGTAAGGCAGATAATATCCTAGGGGAATGGTGACTTTTAGATCTGTCTTAAATCTCCATATCTGGGTGATCACATTTGCTAACTGAGCCAGTGACCTCACCTGCAATTTGTGTAGGGAGTGAGGAAGATTCACATCGGTATGGCTTACATAGATTTGGATGCTGATAATTTGGATTTACTTTGGAGAAAAGATGTACGACAGAATTAATGACTTCTTTTGCACATATAAAATGTCTGAATTCTAACAACAATATTACCACAATTTGGGGTAAATTATTGTGTTTTTGAGAGAAATTGAGAAAACAAAGTAAAACAATAATAGTAATAATGATGATGATGTTTATGCAGCAGACAGTAAATAGAAAGAAAACATCTAAAAATAAAGAAATGGACAGTGAAGTGTGAAAGACCAGAGAGAAAGGGCAGGTGAGTTGGCCACGAAATGTGTTCCTGGACTCTGTCCTTTTGGTTTTCTAAGTAAAGTCCTCAACAGAAAAAGTCTTTCTAAGGAGTAAATCCTAGTTCTTGTGATTTTGTTTTTGCAAGTGGAACATAAGTTTTCATGTCATAAATCTTGGCCAATATTAATAACAGTTAAGTATTTTGAATCCTCATGAGGTGTCAGGCACTCTTCTAAGCATTTTATATGCCAGGTTTATTTCAGATTTGTTTTAAAAAGCTGAGACAGAGAATAAATACAAACTCTTTGGTTAACACTATGTTCAAAAATGGAAGAGTAGCTTTAAATGCAGAGAGTTCAGTGTTTCAGCCTGACTTTCTATATATCATTAAAGAAGGACCCTGTCTCTCATCTTCTAAATAATAATAACTAATACTTAAATGTCATATCATGTTACAAATTCACTTCCCTTTAACACTTAAATATCATATCATGTTACAAATTGCCTTCCCTTATCAATTCTTTGAAGCTTACAACATTTACATGCGTATAACCTTTTTAACTTATTTACTTCTCAAAACAACCTAGGAATTAGTGATAAGAAAACTGAGACACAATGAGTTATGTAATCTGCCCAGAGTCAAACAGGAGTAAGTACTGGGGCCAGATGTTAAACCTAGGCAAGAGGAAGAGCTCTTTATTACGAGATATAGTGACTCTTTGGGCTTTAACTTCATATGACCTCAGTAAGTCTCTTAGCTGTAATTGGTATAATCTGTAAAATGACTCACCTCAGTAAGTCTCTTTACTATAATTGGCTCAATCTGTAAAATAAAAAGAGTGGTGTTAGAATTCCAAAGTTCTTCCTAGCCTTCAAATTCTATGACTCAATCCTGGTAAGGCTATGGGGCAACAGTCAATGTCATACTTCTTTGGAGGGTCTAAACACAGTTTCACTTATAGCGGAAACTTGTCAATGTATTGTTTTACTTCTAGAAATTCAGTCCACAATATACAATGTAAAGGCAAGGCATGATAGATGAGAATGCTTATCTGAGATTTATCTATGATAGCATACAATTTGGAAACCACTTCAATGTCTAAACAAGGGATTATTTATTTACATTTTGATACATGATTGTGCTCTTACTAATACCATGTATTCAAAGACTAGTTAATGATATTGAAAAATCTCACAATACAATCATGGGCAAAAAATAAAATAATATATAACATTATAAATACAACACTATCTAATCTTGATTTATACATGTATGTATATGTGCACGTGTTTGCACTTTTAAAGGTAAATGTGTCAATATTAACTTAGTTCTTTGTTTGCTAACATGATTATACATGAGTTATATTTCCAAACTTTTGTAAACAAGCATTACTTTCAAAACCAGAAAAAATAAAATATTTGGAAACAAACTGTACTCAGCAATATATGTCAAATCCCATGAATCATTTCCTTCTTTCCTCTTTTCTACTTTTGATCATCTTTGCAGACTGATGAAGACCTAAGACTGACTTTCCCTGGATTCCCTAGGAAGCAGTGACATTCTTGCTATAACCACTTGCGTAAATATTTAGAATGACTATGCATTTGGAATGCCCATAAGGGTTTTCTGCCTGGTGACTGTGTTGATGGCACCAAGTTAACCATGGCCTAAAACTCTGTTTAAGAATAAGCCCTCTAAAATATTGTTAAATGCACAGTCGTCTGATGCTTCCTATAATAGCATATAGCATATTGTTTTCACTCAATAAATTTTAAGTCATGATAATCAATAATAATAATAAGGAGGCAATAAAAAATAACTGGATTCAGTAGCACTGATGCAGTAGCTCTTTATGAGTTCCCGGTAGGGAGAGCAAGTTGCAAGCAGAACCAAAAAGACCATAGCGTTCGGCATGACAGGCCTTCCAGAACAGCTTGTGAGGCAGAACCAACATCGAGTGTGTACACATATGGGCCTGAAGTAGTGTCAGTTTGCAGCTCCAGGAACTCGGGCTGGTAAAATAGCATAAGGAGAACTGGAAAAATCTGCCCAGCTCCAGCTATCTCTGAATGGTATATTTGCTACTATGATAACAAGGTTTGAAAGATCTGACAATGTCATGAACTTGTAGGTAGGCAAACCTAATGTGAACTTGTTCCATTGTAAAACATATCTTCCCCAAAGAACCTGCCCTAATTGTCCTAATCCTAGCATTTAATCCCCTTTCTTACTGTTCTTACACTTATTAATATATTGGTGCATTCAGATATTTAAATATTTTATTTTGTATGTTGAATGCATGTATGCATGTTTATTTCTATAACCTCTTCATGAGTTTTCTAAATTAGAGGATTTACTTCTTGATTTTCTTTTATCTTGCTGTGAAATGAGTTTAGAGAGTTAGGGCTCCTAGGAGCAAATACTTGGCTCAATACTAGGAAGCAACAGGGCAGTAGACAAAAGGGCCCAAGGACTCATTATACAATTATTTATTCCTTCTATTAATTTCTTTCTGTCTTTCTAAGATGTAAGCTGTATGAGGGCACAGTTTTGTTTTATTCATAATGTAACCATGGTAACAGAAAAAGTGTCTGGAACATAGAGAACACTCAATAAATATTTTTGAGTGAAACAAAATAATATTTTGAAAAAGGTACCCCCCAAGAAAACACATCACTATGAGACGATACCTCATTGGCTCTCAAAGATTTTTAAATTCATGAGGGTTATTCAGGATGACTGGGATGAAGTAGGCTTGAGAGCATTCAGCCTAAAGGCATCATTTTCCTTATACCTATCAGAGAACTGTGTTAAAGTCATTCATTTTTCCAGCCTTTGACATTGACTCGATTACTTCCTGACATTAATTGTGACAGATCAAGTTATTTTTCCTTGTCCATCTTTCATTATGCTTTGTAATCCAAGGCATCAATTTTAAACTTGTTTAACCCAAAACAATCACAATGGACCAGGCCAGAAAAAAAATTATAAAATTGGCCACAAAGGGGATATTCACTATCCACCTATTTTGTTAAATGACATACTCTGCTTGCACACCAGCCATAACAGGAAAGAAATTCCTATGTGTATAAAACACAAAGTAAAAGACTTATAATTATAACTGTTATTATTCAATAATCTCTCTTTGTTTTTAGTTAATACACATAGGAAGTGGATTATGCATTTGCAGTGAGCTTTCAATTATACAGCTGTAGATGGTAAATATGAGATATGCATGTGTTGAAGAATTAAGACTACTCAGACTTCCCCCTGACACATATTTTTAGGTTTTGCTCTAAGTTTCCATGTTACCAGGGAATTTAATAATAAAATAGGTGATCAAACAAAATGTACAGAATTGTCTATTGCTGAAATCACACTCCACAAAGACCATGCTCAACTGCCCTGAGACAAACATCTGCACATGTATTTCAATACCGTGTGTGTATGTGTGTGTGTGTGTGTGTGTGATTTTTCACTGAGGTTGGTCAGTCTCTTTCAGAATGTAAGCTCTTTGGCTGAAATGGCTTACAACATCCACCCAGAGATAGGCATAGGAACAGCACAAGAAACATTTCTGGATTTCTAGTCTTTTGTTTGAAGACCTGTGTTTGGAATCCTACTTTGAGCAGGAAGATCTAGTCTTCATCTGCTTCAAAAGATTTACCCTAATCAGCCTCAAAATTTAACATGGATTTTCTCACCTGAAAATGCCCTTAGAGATCTTTTGGTTAAATCCCTGGTTTTGAAACATGAAACTCATTTACCTCTTGCTCAAATGGCCATCTAACAAATTCTCGGATGAGAAAATTTTAAAAGTTGAAGTTCAAAGCCTCCATGTTAAATGTGAACTAGGGGCAAAAGCAAAGAGGTGCCAGCACCCAGGACAATTGACTATTAGAAAATTTGAAAAAGAGAAATGAAACCAAAGTCTAATACCAAGTTGATCAAGTAGATAAAGCATCACTTTTTATATAATAGTAAATCAACAAGACCCCCTTCTCTCCACCTGTGCCTATCTCATAGCAACATTAAAATCATGTTTTCTTTTAAAATCACAGAGAAAGAAAGAAGGGTCGGAGCACGTAAGAGATATCAGTCTAGTTTTGCAGATAGATGCATTTGGCGTGCCCTGGGGAGCAATGATGTTAGTTTCACTTTATTAGTTGAGAAGATTCTACATCCATGATTCCCACTTTTTCTCATTCCTTTCCTGAAGAGAAGATTCAAGAGGGAGGTAGACATTTCATGTTTAAGTAGAAAAAATAAAAACTCTCTCTTTTGCTTTTATTGCATGCTAATTAAGCGTGATGGGAGTGAGAGATCCTGTAGCAATGCAGCAGGCTCGGAACACTGACAAGGTCAATTATCTCCTGATAAGTCCTGCACCAGCAAAGATTAATAATATAACTAATATTAATTGAATGTGAGTTCATTGAGTTTTATTTCTTATTTTAAAGTTCTCTTGGTGGGCGCATGCCATGGTGCACAGAGAATGATGGATGGAAATGATGAAATTGTTAATAAACCCTTAGACCCCTATGGCCCACTGGGCCCACAGAGTATGCAGGTTTGATTTTTTTTTCTTTGGTTCCAGCCACCGCCACCCTGGTAGGGACTGGCACGAAACCGAAAAGAGCTGGTTTTGTAATCCAGTTCATTACATGAATGAAGAAAGTGCCAGGGTCTTCAAATCTATGAATTCAGAATTTCCCAATCAAAACTGGAATGAAACTAACTGCATGGTGCCACTTAACAAGAATTGGGTCTAGTTGATTTATAAAGACAAAAGATCATACTTCTTTATTGGTTTCTATCATCACAAATAAGTTGCCTATTTTAAAATTTAAAAATTCAATATAATGTTTGCTTTTATTTTGCCCAGTTTTCATATAAAATAAGCAAAGCATGTCCATGGAGAGAACTCATTTTGAATGAGTTGAAAGATGGAGGCTAATTTGCATTGAGGGTTGGTACTCTTGTAAGTGATTTTAGGGACTTGGGAATTGAGATGCTGCTATTTACATTCAATTTCTTTCCCATGTATCAGACATCAGTTTTATATCTGGTGATAACAGAACTCCGTTAACTGATCTCATGAATTCACACTTCTTCTTTGCAAAGTTGGAAAGAGATGTAAGTGGTTATATTATTTTAAACCATAGAGAAAATCAGTAGAGTAATTCTTTGTTTTTGAGTCACTCAGTGTATAAAATGATATAATGCTTTATTTTACCAATCCTTTATTTGTAAAATGCTGTTTTCCTGAATGTATGGCTAAAATAAATGCCATCCATAAAAATGAAAAGGACGAAACCAATGAAAGTAACTGTAAATGCAATAAAAGTCGCAAAGAACCTAAAAGTAATTTGAGGACAGCCTGTTTGAAGCCCTGTAGGTGATAATTATACATGAGATTTTAAACATAATGTTAACCTCCAACTTAATTTAATTTAAAAATTTTCCTACCTACCATGACACCTCCCTCCTATGAACTGATAGTTCAAAATCTGGTAACTCTAATTTGACAACTAGTAACTAACTTTATTGTTTGTACCGCTGTTGTGTTGTCATTCAACGCAAGTAACTGTCTTTTTCATGTGTGCTGGTCTTTGTTCTTCGATGGATATATTACATGAATATGGAGTCCATTTTATTTAACATTTTCATAGTGTGCAGAGTACCAGGCAAGGCAGAGTATCCACTAGGTGCTAAATACTTAACTGAGTAACTAAAGCTCCAGCTTGTTCAGCATTGGACTGTAATGGTAAATCAGTGATAGGAATATGGAAGATGTATGTGGAGGTGTTATTTTTCAGGTGAGCCTGATACCTCTAGAGGATCGTCTGGATTTAGAAAATGATGATCATGCTAAGGAGAGGGATAGGAATCACAGGAAGCAATGCCTACTATTCAAAACAAACATACCATGGCCTGGTGGGAGGCAAGGGATGAGGAAAGAAACAACTTTTACTGCAGAGAAGAAAGGAGAGGAGATGCATTAGTGGCAAAACAAAGCCATAAGCCAGACTCCTTCAGAGGCACCAGAAGTTCAGTGCAATGAAAAAGGCACTGGAGAGGTTACTACCATCTGTAAGTTTACATGTTGATAGCTTAGGGGGGAAGCAATTACAATTATTCAGAAATACTGATGAGAAAGTTCATAATTAAGGAAAGCAAGATTTAAATAGAATATAAATTGTTAAAGGTATTGTTCCATGTTTTGCTTTTTTAACTCATTTTTCTTGTGATCTTCTGCTTCTATCATCCATTAGAGGGGTCCAGGGCCTGATGATACAGGTTCTGATACACAGCCTATCCGGTGATTTCATCTGCTTATTTTCACTCCCCTGTGAATGGGGTTGGCAACTGCACCCGCCAAGAAGTGACAGCAGTTGACGGCTAGAATATTAAAGTCAGATGCGTGTGACTGGGGTTCAATGAAAATACGTCAGGAAGAATGAAGCCCATCCAATTCAGTCGCACATTTTGCGCTGCAATTTTTAAAACCAAAGTACCTGGAGTCTCAACTGAAACACATTGCAATGTCCCATCACCCGTGTCTTTCAGAATGTGGCCTGACATTGCCTTCTCCATTTCCCATTTTCTCAGTTAAATGCATAACATATTGTAAATGATATTTATTTTATTGTAAATAGGATTTGGATTATTTTTTACATCATGGCTGTATGTTTTGCCTCTGCCCTCTCTTAATGTATTTCTGTGAAGTATATAAAAGCAGAGGCCCTGAGAACCCAATCAGGAATCTTTCCAGTTACCGTGATGGAGGGAGTGACATGTTGGGTTCGGAATCATACACTGAACTTATACTTGGAAATAAACATTGCTTATATGAATTTTAAATTTAAAAAATAGTATCTTTTTGTCCTTATGGAATTGCCCTATGGAAATACCCTTACTCTTTCTAATCCTGTTAAACAGGTAGGATCTAGTTGGTAGTAGGTGGCAGTTGATGCAGGAAACAAGACATTTTGCTTAATGCTTGAAATGTGACAGGTGTCTTCTACCAATGCTTAAATATTGGAAACTATAGACATAGTTTCTTATGGTACCTAAAAACCTCACTGTTCATTTTGAAGCCCCTCTCACCAGAAAGGAGTTGAGATAGTTCCCCTCACTCTTATCCATAACCCTAGTGCATTCCCTTCATATTTCTCCCCTCTGTAGTCCTAAAGGTTTTGAATATGAGGTAGTATGCTAGAAAAGACTGCATGTGGTGGTAGGTGGAGTCTAATCAACTTTGAATGGTATGTAAAGCCTAGACTTTGAATTATAAGTCTTTAATTCATGATGTGTGTGTTTGGAGTAAGCTATATACATTTTCTGAGCCTCATTCATCACCCTTAAGAATAGAACATTAGCATACATTCCAGATAGTGAGAATTAAAGGAAATAATATATGCAAAACACCTGGCTTTGAGAAAAGTAAGAAACAGATGAGGGTTACTTAAGTCACCTGGGATCCAAACTTCTTTATCATAAAATGAATGCATCTAACTAAATAATACTAGGCACAATAATAGGTCAGGCACTAACATGTGCTTCATCAGTAGTAGCTCATGGAGCCTTAATTTCAACTCTACATGGTTTTATTTCTATTGTCCCCACATGAAAGATTTAAAAACTGAGGCTTAAAGAAATCAATTATGCACCTAAGTACATGACTGACTTTCACTGAAGCTTGTTTTATAGTTATTGCTATCCCATTTAATAGAAAATAAGATATGTATTTTGGTGAAAAACTGCAATGAACAGCAAGATAAAACTCATGCCCATATAAACACTGAACTGTTTTTAAAATATTGTTGGGGAATTTCATGTCAAAGATAACCCCCAAATGTAGGAAATTATCTCATGCAAACATGAAAGTTTATGTTTATGTCAGTTACAGCAATGACCAACTTGCTGGCAAATAATTTCCAGCAGCTAAAGCTCTTCTGTTGCCATTCCAGAGGAAGAAGCTGCAAAAGAGGAATAAAGAAATCAAAAGCAACAAAACCAGACTTAAAAAAAAAAAAGCAAAGGTTCTGAACTGCAAAGGAAATTATCATACCATTAACTCTGCTGAATGAAAGAGGAATACAGCCTCCTCAGGTTCTTACAGTTGTGTATAAAATAAGGTAGCAGATTAGAAATAGAGAAGATATGCTAAAGATGAGATATGACTGATGACAGCAGACAGCAAAGGAAGGAAGTATAATTGCTAACATGAAATAAAAGTGCTACAGAATGCAGGCCATTACCAGAGTAACAGGTCTACAGAGTTGAACCACCTAGAACCATAATGTTTATTCCAATGACTCTGAGACAACAAGAAAGTGTGAAATCCTTCTCATTGTTACCATTTAAGAAGACAGAGACTTAACTTAAAAATTTCTTCAAAATATTCAACATAAATATTAAACTGATTTTGTTTCTACTTGCTTTTACTTTGTATAAAGGTATAACCTCAATTGTCTAAAAATACATATATAATGAAATTGATGAAACCTCTGTTATTACATCTGGGCAAGCAAATGACTTTGAGTCTGTATGGCAGATGAATGACTTATCGCCTGAGATAAATGTTGCATCACAAAGGCAACTTTCAATAGAGTGATTGACTGTGTCCACAAATAGCAATCCATGTTGACTGCCAATAAGAAAAACAGTTGATGTGAGAGGATTTTTTCAAGAAGGGAAATAGTGATTTAACACTGCCACCATACAACATGGGTCCTTATTAGAACTTCATTGCCCATATGTTTGGTCATAATATTGATTGACTCCATTAGAGGAAAAAGGAAACTTTTTGGTAACATTAAACCAAGCAACTCGTGTGTCATATGTTGGTATACCCTTCAAAAGTGGTGGTGAATCTAAAAAGATTCAGAACTTCTAGTCTAGACAAGAAATAGAGGAATCATAGGCATGGCCGTGTTTGAGTCACAGCCTGTTTTGGTCTGGTCATCTCTTTTTCTCCTCCTTTGATTACCTTTATTTTAATAAAGAATTGTGGATACATAGTAGCTGTATATATTTATAGAGTACATGAAATGTTTTGATACAGGTATGCAAAGTGAAATAACCACATCACGGAAATGGAGTGTCATCTTCTCAAGCATTACCCATTGAGTTACAAACAATCTAATTACACTCTTTATTTTAAAATGTGCACTTAAGTTATTATTGACTATAGTCACTCTGTTGTGCTATCAAATCATAGGTCTTATTCTTTCTTTCTCATTTTTTGGTACCCATTAACCATCCCTACCACACCTAACCCTACCCTTCCCAGCCTTCAGTGACCATTCTTCTACACTCTATGTTCATGAGTTCAACTGCTTTGATTTTTAAATCCCATAAATAATGTCTGGTGATCGTATCCAGTCTCATTATTTCAAATATCATCTATGTACTGACAACTTGCTTCCCAGCTCATATTTTTCTCCTAAATTTTAGCTTATGCCCTCAACAATCTATTCAACATTTTCTCTTCAGGCATGCATTAGACATATGTTTAAAACTGGAATGGTGGGAGGCTGAGGCAGGTGGATGATGAGGTCAGGAGTTCAAGACCAGCCTGGCCAAGATGGTGAAACCCTGTTTCTACTAAAAATACAAAAAAATTAGACATGCATGGTGGTAGGCACCTGTAATCCCAGCTACTCAGGAGGCTGAGGCAGATAATTGCTTGAACCCAGGAGGCAGAAGCTGCAATAAGCCAAGATCGCGCCACTGCACTCCAGACTGGGTGACAGAGCGAGACTCTGTCTCAAAAACAAACAAACAAACAAACAACAAAACAATAACAAAAAAAACTGGAATGGATGGGGTCTTAGTTGATCTTTAAAGATAGTTAGGATTTGACAAAGAAGAGAGGACGGGAAGCAAACATATGAGAAGAGAGCAGCACAAGAACATAGCATACATACCCCAGGAGATAGAGAAAAGTCTCGGTACAACTATCATAAATGGGACTCTTATTTTGCAGAGAGAAAATAGTACATTTTTTCTCAATATGATAGAGAAAAAAGAATGGGAAATTCTTCACTGTCTCTATGAAGAAATCAAATTAAACATGAGACCAAAGGAGCTAAACATTTCAGCATAATGGCTTTTTATCATTTTAAGATTGCAAGTGTCCCCCAAATTCTAATTAATAAATCACCTATTGCAATCTCCTCAGAATTCTAAGTAATTCCCCCACCTTCAATAAAAAGAGAAGAGCAGAGAAGAGAGATCTAAATGTATTTTATCATTTCTTTGGCTTGTGTTCAAGTTCTATGCTTAGTCAAAGCCCAGCTCAAAAATTAGTCAGGCTGTGCCCCAGCCCTCATCGTATTTAAGTGGTGATAGCTTTTATTGCTGCAGCCCATGTTACTGTCATCCAACTCTTTCCCAGCAGCAGTGAACTTAGAGACAATAAGATAGCAGGAATCTTCTTTTACGTCTCCTCTTTACCCCTAAACTTTATTGCCTGTGCATTGCAAGAACAAGCCTGAAAAAATGAGACAATTTCCAAACACAGTCTAAAATCCCAAAAGGTAAGATATAACCATCTGGAGTACAACAAGCACATCATATTTTTTTTTCTTTAGCAAGACACTTCTGAGTCTTATGGAATGAATCCTAGTAGGCAAAGTCCTACTAGCTGTTTGTAGCTCCTTAAAAAATTAAAAAAAATAAAACAGCAATGTTTCTTTAATGTCACAGTCTGAATTATAAGCAGAGTTGGCATATCTCTCATTTTATTCATTCTAATTACAATTGCCTTGTCACTGAGATGCCAACCTGACGGAGAGCAAATCAGGTAGCAAATCCCCAGGGGCCGCTTAGTAACAGGAAGGCTGTCTCCAGTGGAATCAACGTGACAATTTCTTCTCTCCCTCTTTCAAAGTCGAGAGTCCCCCTGGACAAATTCACATTTGATTATTTTCACTAGGCTCTCTGTCTTCAACTGCTTGATTAGCATCTCACTCACCTAAGAAATTAGACTAAAGTTTGTGACCGTTAAAAGGAAACCATGGTATATGCATGCGTGCCTGCTCATTCATGCAGTACATCTATGGAAAACCATTTTCTTAATGGAGCATCAAGAGTTGGCACCAAGGATATTTTGTAACGGCTACTGCAAGCGTGTATTTGTGTATGTGTACATGTGCATGTGTTGCTGTTTATGTTATTAGCAGGTGATCTTTTACAAACACTTTAGCTCAGAAATATGAAGTCAGTTTGAAAAACATAGGCAAGGGTGTTGTGGTTGGCTCATTGGTGTCTGATTCTTCTTTCTCCAACTTTACTACGGGTATGCTTAGAGATGGGCCTGTTGTTACTAAAGTGTTTAGCATAAAACTGCATTCTTTCTGGTAAAACACATTTCTATAGAATGATGCAAGTAACTTCAGAGGATAATAATTAGAACTCATAATTAGTATGCCAAGAACAGAATTTTTATATTAAACAAAAAATATTCTAAGAAAATTACCAGGATATGTTCCCCTTATCCTTTCACAAACCCTTGCTTTGGACTGACCAATGACCAAGGAAATAGGTTAGAAAAGGGACAGAAGGAGCCAGAATTCTGCCTTCAGAGCCCTTCATCCTGCCTCTCCCCTGATGTCTTCCTTCATCGCTCTAGTGGATAGAAAAAATTGCTTCAAACTTAGGTGTATCTAAAAAGCAGATAACCTGGGCTTCTGGTCTAGACATTCTGCCTTACCATAGGTAGTGTAGCCCAGAATTCTATATTTTACCAATCATTAGGGTGATTCTATTAGAAACAGGACTATAGTCATTCTTTCAATTCCAAAATCTTAGGATGATAATGTATGTATCATAAAATTGGCCCTTTGCTCAGCTAGGATGCACATCTAATTATGGTGTATGACAGCTCCTCCCAAGTAATTTCCAAGTAAGAACTGAATATTAACATTTTCTCTTTGCTACATAACACTTTATACATAATAAATGTTCAATAAATATTTGCTGATATGAATTGATTTAATGAAGAAACCAAAGCCATTTTATTTGTGCCTTTCTATCTGGAAACAAAAGTTTCCTTTGCCAACGCATAGACCATATCCCTTTAGAATTGTAACTTATTTTAGAAGAACATTAGTGTATTCAAGGAGATTGGCTATGGATGACTAGCTCTCCCATGGGACGGCAGATTTTTCAGCTATGGCTCCAGCTCAGAGGAGGTGAAATGATTCAGTGTTGTTTCTGTCCAGTGCACTGTTGATGGTTCAGCTCCTCCACTCATGGCCACCTGAGCTGCTCAAGCTTAAAAAATACACCTTTTCCTAGAAGTAGAAGGTCAACCAACAAGAATAGAGTTATATCAGCCAGGATAGAGATGAACTACCACAGCTGTAGAGTTTCATGCCAAAAAATAGGTTCATATTCTCCTTCATGCTTGGAGGAGATTACCAAATTGAATTATCAGCTGTCCATGTGACAGTTCTGTGTCCAGTGCTTTGGTGCTTCAGGGAATATAGGGCAGCAAGATTTTGTCTTTGCTCTCAAGTAGCTTCCAGTTTAGTAGGGAGATAGACAATAAACATGCATAAAGCAGTATAAGAAAGACATTTTAAAGAACGCTTGATGACAACTGATATCACAGGGGAACTACCTCCTTGTTTGCTAAATGAGTAAAAGTACTAGAGCTGTTTAGGGAAGAGAGAAACAATCAGATAGGATAACTGGGAAAACAATCTGCAAGGGGTAGGTGAATATGGCTGAGACAGAAAAATGAGTAGGTTTAAATACGAAGATTTGTCAACCTGAGCAGAGGTAGGCCCTACCAGAAGTTTAAGGAAGGCAAAGCTGCCCTCTTTTTTCTTCTTTTGTCCCTACTGCAATGTGAGATGCATACACAGTTCCATTGCATTAGACCTGCCCTTTCTGATTGGAATCCTTTCATTCTCCCCAACCACCAAAACTTTTAGAGTCATATGTTTACATATTTCCTAATTCTTACCTAATACAATATCTTTACAACCTATTTTGTTTTTAACTGGTATATTGCATATTTATTTTTTAATTTTTACACACATCCTTCTACTCATTGAAACTTCTCTCCAGTATTTTATTTTCATGGTGCCAACTGAAAAATCAGTTAATTAATCCATACAAAAATAATAAATAAAAAACTCAAGGAACATCTAGAATAACAGATATATCCCTCATTTAGGATATATAGACCAGTAGGGATACACTTTTCAGAGAGACTTGGGAAAAGCTTCAGGCCACAGCAAAAGGGCTATGACTGGATGGAGAGTGAGACCTTAACAACACAAGAGATGCTCTTAAGTATACACAGGTTAGAAGTCTTATTTTTTATTTCATCATATTTCTAGGCTTGTTCTGATCCTACTAACACTTGGTCACAGAAACAATGCTCCTTAGTTTGATTCTTTCCAGAATGACTGTAGCATCCCATTACTTATAAGGGAAGGACCCTTTTGAGCCTCTATGATGGGATTTCTTCCTAGGTCTTCAACCTCAGCTGCCATTACTCACTTGCCTGCACTGATAATTTATTCATTATTCTCCTCATGCACCTTGCATATTCCTGTCTTAGCATTTTGCTCAAATGTTCCGTCCTGCATTCAAAGACTTTTGTCCTCCCCTTTTACCTACCCAAGTCCATCCAGCCAGAGCCAGACAAAGCCCAGGGGTTTTTGAGACATCATTGATTCTTCTCTCGTCTACAGCCTTGGATGTAGAAGCTGAGACATTTTAGCATGTATGACTGTATCAATTGCATGTGTGCATATGTATGTGGCTGCAGAGAATTAGAAGACATTCTTTATCTAAATGTGTGTTACTTTAAAAGGATAAACTTTTAGTTATAGAGGCTGGAATTCATTTGTTTTGGAACCCTTTGTCTCAGAGGTTGGAGGGGGCATCTAATAGGTTTTTACAGGTCCAGGTAGGACTTGGTGGAGACTACAAAGGAAATTCCACTTCCTAACCACATCAAGTTTTCCTAATTGACTTGGTTGCCCCAGAATAGGAGTAGAAGTTGAATACATCTCAGATGCTGCTCTCCACCTCTTGCCAAGTCCTACAGAATAAAGTGAGTTGCATATATTTGGGCAGCTTAGGATGTATGTAAAATGTAAGGAGACAATCTTTTACAAAAACATTGTCCTTTTTAGGGTTATGATGGATATCACACATTCCTGTGAGTAGGGGTTAATTGTATGTATATGAGACCCAAAGAAAGTTTTCTATTCTTCAAATAATTGCTTTCAGTGTATTTTTAATAGCAGATTAAACAGTTCAGTCTGCGTGGACGTGGACCAATAAAACTTATTGTAGTATTCAGTGGATGGCTCTGGTAATCATAGATAGTTGCAAAACCACCTTTCCCTCCTGGTAACAAGTGAACCAACAGAAATGTTTCTCAACTACAAGCAGCATGTTTAAAAGACAAACTCAAGTGTGACTGAAAGCTAATATAAATCAATCACCATTAAAACTTTTTGAAATACATCTCTCTTTTTCCTTGGCTCTTTCATGTCAACACCAATGAGCATATTATAATTTCTCAAAACCTTAAGAAGATGAAGATATCAGTAGCCATTTAGATAAGCACAGGCACAGAAATGCTACTAAAATGGGTGGAAACAAATCCTAACCAAATGGTAAGTATTTTAAAATATCTTTAAACATGTCCCAGAGGTAAATCATATAATTACTCACTTAATAAATGCATTTATAGCTTTGGGAGGAAGAGAGCAGATTAAGTGATAAGGAGTGTTGGGAGAAATGAAATGTTTTCCATGCTGAGAACAGTAGCTTTGAGATTCAATAGCGTTGAAAAAAAGCAGGAAGGCAATTCTAGTAACAGGCAGCTGCAGAACAATGGACTCAATCGCAAACTGGAGACTTTATAGAAAGTGTGGGGAGTTTTCTAATATGGAGGGAATTCATATAAAATAAAGTTTAATTTAGACTTAGAAAATGTACCTAGTGTGGGAATGATTCCCTGATAATGCAGAAAACTACAGAAAATGTGTTAAAATAATTTATAGGGTCCAGTTGTACTTGATCAGATGATTAACGGTATTCCATCTGCTTTCTAAATATTCCCACCTTCCACTAATTCCTCTGAAATTCTGCCATTTCAGTCAGGCTGAAATTTATTAGCACCCACTTACTGTGATTTACATTCAGAATGATTTGCATGCCTCTTGCCTGGGCTCCTGCATGCCTTTATTAGGAATGCAGCTTATTTGGGGGCTCATGTGATTTATAAGCATTTGGCAAGTCTGCCCTTCTATTCTTTTTTTTCACCTTTTGATTTATGCAAGGGCAGAGTTATATTCCTGAGGCTCATTCATTCCCTACGAAATTAATTTTTTTAAACTGAAGTCTCCCCATTTGGTTAAAACCAAATGTGACAAATTAGATTCAATATCCTTTTCTTGGATACAACAAAAACAGTAGTTATAATTAGGACTCCTCTTTGGTAAAATTTTGAATTAGGTGAAGCTTGTATACAGTGGCTGTGGGCTCACCATTCAATGACTATGTTCTCTCCCTATTACCCACCCCTGTTTTTATACTTTATCTCAAAATTACATTTTCTTGTTTTCCTATATGAAGTGCCCTACCCTCACATTGTCTGTCTACTACCTTTTTCACCCTTACAGGATCATTGTTCACTGGCCTGCCCTTAACTGTCAAGAAAAAAAAAATCTAATAAAATTATACCACCACAATGAGAATCCTGCCCCCCTCCATGAGACAGCTGGGATTTGAAATGGGACACTTAGAGAAACAATGTCTTAATTATAACTTCATAATTTATAATGGGCCATTCACATACATTATCTAATTTGATATTTAAAACACTCTTCAAGATAATTATTATATATACATCAGTTTTACATATAGAGAAACTATGGCTCGGGAAAAAGAGGAAATTGAGGGTAAGACAGTGGGCAGTGGAGTGTCCCAAGCCTATTCATGTATCAATGAACTCTATTTGTTCCCCACTCCTCCACTGGCTCCTTTGTACTAAAAGACAATCTATTTAACAGAGTTTTGGTTTCTGGAACAGTCTGTGAGATGCATCTATAGGCTGGAAAGATTTCTTATATCTTTTAAGTCAAATTACCTAGGTAGTTTCCTATTCTGCCTAAAAGTATGAAAAAGCAGGAAAAAACACATCAAGAAAAGTTTGAGTGAAACTACAGGGGAATCTTTAATTTAGGAGACTATCTCATGAGACTGAATGCAACATGAAACAGTCCACAGAAATCATTCTTGTCAGGTTCTTCAATCAACCTATTTCCATTTTTAGTCTATCATTGTTCAGTGTCCTATGGCATAGTCGGACAATATTATGGGAGAAACATGAACACTGCTAGCCTAATTATACCATTACATATTTATTTCCCCCCTACAGAGTCTAAGACTTTCCTAAGAGCCAAATAAGAAATGGCTGGAATATCATTTTGAAAGATTGTCTGACTTCAAGACACAAAATTTATCCATATATGGCATATGCAATTATCAGCTGAGTTGCACCAGTAGATTTTGTGAGAAAAATAAAATTACAGAAGACATATAAAATTTATAAAAATGTAACCAGATTTGGAAATTTATAATCAAATCTATTTCATTTGGCAAGTTCATTTTATCAGTGTATGCCACTTCATACCTGGAATGTATCCAAATATTTTCTTATTTGAACAAGTCATCATCAGCACTATCTCCTATTTTCTACCTGTGCTAATTTTGCTCTTTTATGGTATTAGTGGATAAGAGATGGTAGGAAAAAGCAAGCCTTCTAAGGAAAGTGAGGGAGAGAAGAGAGCGAGAAAGAGAGAAAAGAAAGAGACCACATTATAAAAAGAGAATGGAGTCCAGTATTGTATTTGTCTATCTTAAAAATCGGTCAATTTGTTAGTTGCCCAATTTGTCTTTTTTTCATAGTGCTAACTTGTGCTACCATTTATAGCAGGGGTTGGTGAACTTTTCTTGTAAAAGTCTAGGTAGTAAATATTTTTAAGCTTTGTAGACCACATACTCTATCTCAATTCTCAACTCAATTCTGCAGTTCTAGCATAAAAGCAGCCTTATAAACTATGCAAATGAATGACTGTGGCTGTATTTCAAGAAAACTTTATTTACAGAAAAAAGCAAAAGGCTGGATATGGCTTACAGATTGTATTTTGCCAACTTCTGTCCTATAAAGTTCACAGGGCATGAACGGCATGGTAATATATTTTAGAAGATAGATAGATTATTGTTTTTTTCCAATGTCTCAATTATCAAAATGATTATAATAAACTAATTAAAAGACTGTAATAAGTTTAGTATTTTCATAGTAACCTTGAAATTTAGTATAAAATACCACATCAGAGTAACGTTAAAAACAATCATTTTGCTGAGCAAATGTCAAATGTCAAGCATCTTAAAGAAAATCAAGGAAAAAGCCCAAATTTTATTTTGCCTTCAGTGTCAATTCAGTTGATGAAAGTTAATACAAATTTGGGCCCCAAAATGCATTTCTGAGATTATAACCAAACACAAAAATTGCTTTTTTGTTGTACCCTGTATGCACTTGACTTTTGTTCATGTCATGCTTCTGCTCTTCAGCAATTCTTCCCACCTAGGCTGCACCTTCTTGTCTGCTATTAGGTTGGTACAACAGTAATTGCAGTAAAAAGTAATGACAAAAACCGCAATCACTGTTGCACAGACCTAATAGATTCATTGCAATCTTTCAAGGCCAATTTATGTCCCATACTTTTCCATAATGCACAGTTAGTGGCCCCTACTGGCCATTTCTTTTCTTTTCTTTCTTTTTTTTTTTTTTTTTTTTGTTGTTGTTATTATACTTTAAGTTCTAGGGTACGTGTGCACAATGTGCAGGTTTGTTACATAGGTAATACATGTGTCATGCTGGTTTGCTGCACCCATTAACTCGTCATTTACATTAGGTATTTCTCCTAATGCTATCCCTCCCCTGCCCCCCACCCCGCGACAGGCCCTGATATGTGATGTTCCCCACCCTGTGTCCAAATGTTCTCATTGTTCAATTACCACCTCTGAGTGAGAACATGTGGTGTTTGGTTTTCTGTCCTTGCGATAGTTTGCCGAGAATGATGGTTTCCAGCTTCATCCATGTCCCTACAAAGGACATGAACTCATCATTTTTTATGGCTGCATAGTATTCCATGGTGTATATGTGCCACATTTTCTTAATCCAGTCTATCACTGTTGGACATTTGGGTTGGTTCCAAGTCTTTGCTATTGTGAATAGTGCTGCAATAAACATACATGTACATGTGTCTTTATATTAGCATGATTTATAATCCTTTGGGTATATACGCAGTAATGGAATGGCTGGGTCAAATGGTATTTCTAGCTGTAGATCCTTGAGGAATCACCACACTGTCTTCCACAGTGGTTGAACTGGTTTACACTCCCACCAACAGTGTAAAAGCATTCCTATTTCTCCACATCCTGTCCAGCATCTGTTATTTCCTGACTTTTTAATGATCGCCATTCTAACTGGTGTGAAATGGTATGTCATTGTGGTTTTGATTTGCATTTCTCTGATGACCAGTGATGATGAGCATTTTTTCATGTGTCTGTTGGCTGCATAAATGTCTTCTTTTGAGAAGTATCTGTTCATATCCTTCGCCCACTTTTTGATGGCTTTTTTTTTCTTGTAAATTTGTTTGAGTTCTTTGTAGATTCTGGATATTAGCCCTTTGTCAGATCAGTAAATTGCAAAAATTTTCTCCCATTCCGTAGGTTGCCTGTTCACTCTGTTGGTAGTTTCTTTTGCTGTGCAGAAGCTCTTTAGTTTAATTAGATCTCATTTGTCAATTTTGGCTTTTGTTGTCATTGCTTTTGGTGTTTTAGACATGAAGTCCTTGCCCATGCCTATGTCCTGAATGGTATTGCCTGGGTTTTCTTCTAGGGTTTTTATGGTTTTAGGTCTAATATTTAAGTCTTTAATCCATCTTGAATTAATTTTTGTATAAGGTGTAAGGAAGGGATCGAGCTTCAGCTTTCCACATATGACTAGCCAGTTTTCCCAGCACCATTTATTAAATAGGGAATCCTTTCCCCATTTCTTGTTTTTGTCAGGTTTGTAAAAGATCAGATGATTGTGGATGTGTGGTATTATTTCTGAGGTCTCTGTTCTGTTCCGTTGGCCATTTCTTTTTATATCTTCTCTACCATGTCTGTAAGCCTTCAAATCTAGTTCCATTGTCTCATGTTCTCTTGATCTGAGGGTAGACACATATCTTTGCATGTTCTCAGAAGCAGCTTTTTGTACAAAGAAGAACTTGCATTTTAAATCATTTATTCCCCGTTGCAAAGGTGGACTCTACAGAGTAGCCATACTACCAATTGTATTGCATGAAACAATGGGCATCTATGAGATGACTGGACAAAATATAAGACAAAATTTGGAGATGTACATACTTGTTGTCATGTTTTTTTATAGTATATTTAAACTTCTTATATCAGTTAACCCACATGAAGGGTAAAACTATAATTTTCATCTCAGTGTACAATGTTCAAATCATCTCCTCTAATCTGCCCTATCCTTGAGAGTGAGCTTGGGTATATAACAAGCCTGAGTATTATTTCTACCTTGCAAATAAATATAAAAGCCAAGAAATTTAAGGTGACTCACCCTATATGGCATAGTTGTAATTCTTGCTATAGACTACCTACAACAATATACAATCAGTCAAATGGAGTTTTTCACGATGTTTTGCCTTTTTGAGGACAATACAACCCTTATTACCAGAATTAAATGATGAAAGATAAAATTGCCTCCTAGAAACAATTTGAAACAAGCAAAAAGAAATGAACAAAAGCCTCAAAACATTTTTGCAGTAAAGAATGTAACCAGAACAGGTGCTTCCTCATGGGCACTTTGCAAAAACACAGCCTATTTGAAAATGCTCATTACATTCTCTTAATTTCTCTACCCTCATTCCTTAATAATTAAGGAATCAAATGCATGGTGATGATAACAGGACCCCATGCCTTAAGTGACCATCCCCATCTGCTCCTCATTCCCCACCTGAAGCTATCATCTTCCTTTTAGGCCATCGCCTGGGACAGCTGGAAAGCTGAGAGCGAGCTCATAAATATGAGGTTTCGAAATGCAACCAGATGGTTGCAAAACCTATAATGGATTTGGGGTTTCTAACTCCTTGGGTATTGGCTTTCTTTCCTTTAGTAAAGATGCCTTTTTATGTTTGGTGCTCCCACCACTTCTTCAAAAGAGTGCGGTATGGTTTCCCCACTAAGGATGAAGAGATGTCAGATTTCCTCCTACTTACAATATTCTTCCTAAGCCTGAATAATGAAGGAAGGCTTGGGTTTCTTTCATTTTATTCTGTTGGTAAAAAAATGCACATACACACACACACACACACACACACACACATATTCCTAAATGCAGCATAGGATTATCTGTTTTCATGTTCAATGACTAAGATCAAGTGTCTAACTTAAAAATCCCACGTTTGCTACTAAAAGAAAAGGGGGAAAAGGAAAAATTCAAAGTATATTTTTGAGCCTGGTATCAAGGAGGTGAGGGAGAGATGGACTTGGGAAATATGCAAAGTTGATGTCCTCACATAAAATGTAAAAGGAAAAGAGGAAGGACATATAAAAGTCAAAACATTGTGACAAGAGAAGAGAAGCAAGCCAATGGAAGTTATTGATGTAACTGTAGAAGAAAGGCACCTTGATTGAGTAGACAATGCTGCTGTTTGTAAATCTCTTGCCAAGAAGCTATGTAGACTTCGGCAAGTATTTGAAACAGTTCAGAGGTTTGCTATACTCATCTGTCATGTAGGATTAGCAATAATATCCCATGTTTGAGCACCAAGCAGCAAGATTCTTTGCCAGACACTGTTGGTTATATCCTAAGAGCCATTCCACCTAGCTTCCTCCTTGATAAAGATTTCTAACCTTGTTTAATATTCGATGATTGTATCCTCCCTGGCTCTTTCTTCTGCTCTGTGATGAAAGCTAATTAGTCTAAGCATTCATGACCATTTATTCAGCTTTGCCTGCTCTGAGTTCACTCAAGGACATATGACAGCCAAACCTCACCAATGATATGGAAGGAAACTTCTGCTGGAGAGATTCAGGAAAAGCAACTTGCCCAAGGTCAACACAGTTGTAGGCAGCTGAGCCAAGATTCAAACCCAGGAAGTCTGACTTGGTCTTATTTTGAGAAATATATATGAGAGACCAAGAGTTCATTTCTCTCTGACTTTACAGTGAACATTCTCAGATTGTAACATGAAAAAGAATATTTTGCAGAGCTTGTTAAGTACATATTCCAAATTCCATGCTAATTTCATTATCAAACTCTCTTGTCAGGTTACTGTGTTTCAGATGAACTTGAGACCATAGCATGGGATGAGGGTTTACAGATTTTTGTTTTGTAAATGGTATTGAAAAATAGACAGTTCCTTATCTTTGTTGTATACAGTGGCTTATTTAGTGGGGAAATTACATGGATTATTCTCTAGACTCAGGGACATAAGTGTATGATTTTTAAATGTCTTGTGTTTGGTGATAAATGCTAGATTTCTGTCCCTTGATTAGACAGAACATGTACAAATTGCTTATTATTTATAACACTATGTGTTTGATATGATTACTGGAGTAGTCATTGAGGATGGTAAATTTATTCGCTTATTTTTCTAGAAAAGTGCTGTCCAGCACAACTTTGGAAAATGGTGAAAATGTTCTGTATCTGTGAGTGGCCTTCCCTCATACACGGCTATCACAAACTTAAAATGACTGGTGCAACTGAGGAAATAAATTAATAATTTAATTTAATTTAATTTTTATTTATTTATATTTTAATAGCCACTGTGATTAGTGTCTAAACTATGTGGCTTTGAAATAATAGGTACCTGTGCATACACAGGCATTTAAAAAAGCTGAACAGTTATTTTCTTATTGATAAGTCTGATTTGTAGAATGGTCTATGCCAAGAAGTTCACTTCTCTTGAGAAATTAACATGTGGCTTTAATTCTTTATATTTGTTGGGGCAAAGTGTGTGTCTTCACAGCCTTGCCATTCCCAAGGCCACCCCCCTACCTTTGTTGGGCAATGTAATCTTAATGTCAGACACATTCATTGGGGCTGCCCTCATAGAAACCTAACAAACAATAGGCTGGCATCCTGACGAGCTGCCACAGTGCTCCCAGGACAGGAACCACCTTTGCAGAGAGACTGACTCATTCATTATTCTGAAAGATTAAGTACCAAATACCTCATTAGAGAAACTGCAAGCTGAAAAACAGATAACAGCTGGAGAAAGGGAAAAAAGCCATTTGCAGATGAGAAAGTGGTGAGGGTAGAACTAATTGGTTCTTCACTGAATAGGTCTGGCTTTCTTTCCCAATCACCCAGGGCCACATTTTGCCCAGAACCGATGCCCATGAGCTTCTGGATTCTTGCTGCAGTTGCCAGGTAATACTTACCATTAGAGTCCTAATGGAATTAGTAGAAATGACAGACTGTTCAATAAATCACACACTAGTCTCTTCCATTTGAATGAGAATTGACTGGCACAAATGATTGATTAACGTTGACAAAGCCATATGGGTTCAAATCATATTCCTTTTGTTCATATTTTCAAACAATTTAAATTGTATTTTTCTTGAAGTTCCATCATTAAGATTTTGTTTGCTTGTTTTGTTTTTTTCCAGACAGCATAGGAGAAAGGAAAGTAGGATTAATTCTCAGGCCTAACTTGCACTGGCTGTGTGATCTGGGGAAAAACAGTTAACCTTTAAGCCTGTGGTTCCTCATCTGTAAAATAGTTTATTCCTTAAAGGTGTAACACTCAGCAGAGTCTAGCTTTCAAGAATGGAGTCGTCATCAAGACAGTTTCTTCAAATCCTTCAAATATTTCCAGCCTCACAAAGATACAATATATTTTGGCCTTCATGATGGTTAATTTTACCTACGAACTTGACTGAATTAAGGAATGCCCAGACAGCTGGTAAAATATTATTTCTGGGTGTGTCTGCCAGAGAGTTCAGAAGAGATTGGCTCTTGAATAGGTAGATTAAATAAACAAGTCTTCCCTTACCGAAGTGGGTGGACATCATCCAATCAGTTGAGGGACCAGATTTTGGGGGTGCGGGGGGAAGCAAAGAAATGGAAGAGCAAATTGCTTTATCTTTGTTTGAGCTGGGACATCCATCTTCTCCCATTCTGGGATATAGGTGTTCCTGATTCTCGGGATTGGACTCAAACCAGTACTTACTCCATGACTTCCTCCCAACTCATCCACCCTCATCCCCAGTTCTCAGGCCTTCAGACTTAGATTGAATTATACCATCAGCTTTCCTGGTTCTTCTAGCATGCCAATAGCAGATTGTGGACTTCTTAGCATCCGTTTTCGGATAAACCAATTTGTATAATAAATCTCTTACATTTCTCTCTCTCTGCAACCTATGGATTATGTTTCTCTAGAAAATCCCAATACAGGCTTTTTGACACATAATTATAAGGTGTTCTATCAATTCAATTTTACTTTTACCTTTTAAGTAGACTGCAAGCTCCTAAAAGTCAGGTACAAACTGACAGCCTCACCAGCTTTCAGTCCAACAGAACACAGCCCACTGTTTGTCTAAACACAATCTTTTCACCTCAGTCACAGTTACCGATTGAAAGCATGCAGGGTGTTGGGACTTTTAAGGGAATTGGCTTACTAAGAGTGCTTGTCCAGATTCAGGTAAGAGTCAGTGAAGGAACTTGAGGTGGAGTGTGGAGTTCAAATAAGGTAAGTGCTATTCAGTACTGGGAGTCTGTGAAAACAGCAGTAATCAGTAGATCTTTTCTACTTGGCAGCAGACTCTATACCCTGGGCTCTGGGTCAGGACCTCTTCTCTATTCACAGGAGGAAAAAGGCTTAAGAAGAGCAGAGTTGGTTCCCTAAATCAAAGTTTGATTTTGGTGCATAATTCTTATGCTAACACAGCAATAAGAAATCAGTCAAAGTAACTGTTTGGAACTCCAAGGTAACAGAAGTCCAATTTTAGGCAAATGAGGCAAGAGGGAGTGTACAGTCTGATGACAAGGAAGCACAGATGCATTTGCAGCCAATGTTAGTGTTAGAAACCCAAAGGTTCAAAAAGGGGATCCGTGTCTGGCTGGACTCTCAGTTCTAGGTCTAGGTCTAGATGGATAACTTGTTTTTTTTGTTGTTTGTTTGTTTGTTTGTTTGTTTTTTTGAGACGGAGTCTTGCTCTGTCTCCAGGCTAGAATGCAGTGGCGTGATCTCGACTCACTGTAACGTCTGCCTTCCAGGTTCAATCAATTCTCCTGCCTCTGCCTCCTTAGTAACTGGGACTACAGGTGCATGCCACCACACCCGGCTAATTGTTGTATTTTTCGTGGAGATGGGTTCCACCATGTTTGTCAGGATGGTCTCGATCTCTTGACCTCATGATTGGCCTGCCTTGGCCTCCCAAATTGCTGGAATTACAGGCATGAGCCACCGCACCCAGCCAATGGATAACTTTTTACAATGTTCCACTAAGTTAGAGGTTGGCAAAGAAAGCACAGATCTGACGTTGGATGAATGTTATGTTTCATCAGGACACAGACCTGATGCAGAATAGAGCCTAGAGGTAGAAAACTTCCTTGGTCTTTCTTGATCTCAGCTGTGAGTTGCAGGCAAAGCAGATTCAGAAGAATTCAGTTTGTGAAAAGTACCTGATATTCTTAAGAAATGAAAATGCATCTCCTGGGCACCACTCACTTGTCCTTTTGCTGACTTTTTCCTGTTATAAAGATTAGCTAAGGTCTAGTTGGCTGTCCATATCTGGAACACTGATAAATGACCACTGGGTGGAATTGGATTGTAACACAGCTACTCAAGTAGTAACCATAGGAATAAAAGAAAAAAAATTAGGACCAGGAAACCAGTCATCATTAGAACGCTGGTGAGGCTGATAGATCGATAGCAGTCACTAAAGGCTTCGTGCCAGAAGGCCTGGTGTCCTATGCACCACGGGCATCCTTAAGGCTGATTCACAGCACTTTAGTCTGACCTCAGTCCTACCTCCAAACAGCCTGGTCTTCAGTTTAGTTTCTATCTTGGGTAAACCCTCATCCTCAGATGTGTTTGGATTCTGTTTGCTTTCCTCCTCTGCCCCTACATTTACCTCTAGGACAAGAGGAGTTTTGAAAAGAAGCCTGCTTTTTTTTTTTTTTTAAATCAACTTCTGTTCCCAAGTGTTGAAATTTGCTAAATTGCCTATTCCTGTCTGGCTGCATACTCTGACCCTCTCACTCACTCACACACAGACACACACACACACATAGAGGTCCATCTTTCCTAGACACAACTGAACTATATGGATGCATCCCTTTTTAATATTGCATTTTAGGTAGCACTTTGTATGTTTTGAAGTGATTAGGAACACAGATTCTGGAGTTTGACACCCCTTGAACAAAAAGATGGCTCCACCTCTTATGATTTGGGGCTTAAATTAAGCAAATTATTAAATCTATTTAAGCATTTGATTCTTTCAATCTATAATGAAGAAAAAAGCAACCTATGTCATTATGAAGCTTAGCTTTCCCTAATACTTAATAGCACTCAGTTAATGTTGTCTCTGTTATTAGTTAGTATTAATAGCATTATAAAATTTCCCTTGTTATATCCATTTTCAGATGCCAGATATAATCCCTAGTTCAAACTTGTCCTCGGAGCTAGTTAATTTTCATCTTTAACAAATTGCTTCACCTTATAAAGCTAAGGTTAAAAAAAAAAAAGAAATCAACCAACCAACCAACCAACCAACCACAACAAACCAAGCTCAGTCTTTCTTTCCCCCAGTGATTCTTGGAAATTATCACTATCTAATGAAATAATGCTTATCATTTAGGGTAAGCAGTGTATTAGCCACAAATTTTATAAACATGTTTTCCTAGATTGCTCATCTCATTCACTCATGTAGTCAGAATGTATAAATTAGTCATTTACATATCAGGAAATGGAAACATGGTAATACATTTTTTGCCTATGAGAAAACAATATGAGAATGTGGGCATGATGAAAAGGTCAAGTCTTAACCAGGCTTGTTACCCACTAATCACTAGATTTCAAGAGCTTGTGTACTATTGTTATGGTCCATGATATATAACCTGTATAAACCATTTCTTTGAGTAGGGGGATAGAAAAAAACATTTGCTCAATAGTGAATAAGAAACCGAAGAGGCTTCGATCATACAGTGGGTTTCAGTTAAAAATGATGCCATCCCAATGAGGCAGTGGTTCATTCTTTCCTGTACATTTCACGCACCAGCCTCGAGCCAGATTGCCACACATTCTCTCAGCTATATCCCCTCCCCTCTTTGCCCTGTCTAATAACCTCAGCCAGACTAATTTCCTCAAGCTTTTCTTCAAGACCCTGGAGTCTTCCTTATTTTTATTGCAATGCTCACTAGTGTTTGACTGGGGAGCTTCTGGGCAACATATCTTCTCACTGATATGTTTGGGTAGGCTGTACAGTTTCCATACCAGTCATTTCCATTTCTCTCTAACATTCTACATTCTCCTTTGTGTTTTCTACTGCAGCTCCTCACACAATCCATCCTCCCATTCTCCCTTTCCTGGGCCAGCTCTCCCTATCTATTCTTGCTGAAGTCTTTTTTCCTTACTATTATACGTCTCTTATGTATTATACATAAAGTCTTTGTCATCTGACCTAAAAGACTGAGCTCCTTTATTTATTTATTTATTTTTGAGACAGAGTTTTGCATTGTTGCCCAGGCTAGAGTGCAGTGGTGTAATCATGGCTCAAGACTCACTGCAGCCTTGAATTCCTGGGCTCAAGCAATCCCCCTGCCTCAACCTCCCAAGCAGCTAGGACTGTATCAGCACACCTGGCCAATTTTTCTATTTGCTCTAGAGATGGCATATCACTATATTGCCCAGATGGTCTTGAACTCCTGGCTTGAAGCAGTCCTCCTGCCTCAGCTTGAGAAAATGTTGAGATTGCAGACATTGGCCACCACACCTGGCCATGAACTCTTTTTATTAGAAGGTCTGGAATATTCTACTATTTCCTTTGGGTTTATTTTCATTGTAATGGTTATTTGAATCAATTGCATCTGAGAACCACCTGAGAGCATAGATCATGTTGCACAAATTTTCTATTTGTATTACTCATTTATGCTAGTTATGAGAAACTTGAAAGATAATTTGAGTAGTTTTTCAATATTTTAAAATGGCAGCCCTTTGGTTCAAACATAGAAGCCTAGAGTTAGAACAGACTAGATCTCTGTAAACTACTTATCCCAATCTATTCACTTTATCTTGATTGACATTTATGTAGAGGATCCCCAGAACTCTGAGGAACAGAGATAGGAAGTCACTGAAGTACAGTTTCACTTCATTAATGAGGAGGCAGTGGTTGCGGGTGAATTCAGATTACCAGCCTAAAGTCACAGAGCTGACATCTTGCACAGGGCTGGGAAATCCGTCAACTCAGGGTAAGTACTAGTTGAATTGAATGTGTTAGTTGGTTGCCAGTTGTTGAGTAGCAGATTACCTAAGCTTCACTTAATGATCATTTCTATGAGGAGAAAATGTGTAACATAATAGTTAGGAGACATTGTGTGATATATGTTTGTGTCTGCTAAGATTTTAAGATGCTTGGAATATAAGGCAATTCATGACTAGTTATTGCCTACAAAGCACCTGGGGAAAGTTAAGAAGCTTGATGAGCTGAGGTTATCTTAGAGTCTTCCTTGTTTGTTGCTGACTTAAATGTTCTCCATTTGTATCACTCTTTCAATGAGTCAGTTAACCAAATAAGATGAACACTGGCCTTGCAAATGGAGATCACATAATTCCTCTGAGGTCAACAGCATTTTGAAGGGGTCTTTTTACTCTCAATCAAGCAGAACTCTTGTGGAAATATTCTGTCCTTGTGCAATGCCTCCGAAGGGATTGAAGATACATAGCTGCACAGTGTTCATTATTATTAACTCAGTCCTTAGGTAAACTAAGTAATTTGCAACAAGAGCCTTAATATTTCATAAAATAAGACATTAGTTTTTTCTTCTCTCATTTATTCATTTAACAAAGTTCTTTTGATTGAGAGGATTGTTTGCCCTATTTAGGTACCTCCTTTGCAAACTGCAAGCCTGGTGGGTTTAAGAGGCTTCAAATGTGGATCTTAGCCATGTTGATTTTCACCCTCTGTGAAGTAGTAATTAATACATGAAATTTAGAAATCTCTTAATTAATACCATGAAACAATTTCTCAGGTGGGTGTAGAACTAAGGAAATTATATTTTCAAGGTGACTCAGGACTCCACATTGCAAGCCATAATCTGGAGTTTACTACCTATTTAATAGCCTATCACCTCCCTTTTCCTGACTTGAAAAGGAAAGAAGCCAGTATGTGTGAAGCAATGTACCTGGATGGCAAACCTGTATCTTTTGAAAGATGATCCACATTCATGCAGTACAATAGTCTATACGTACTCTGCAATATTGACTACTCTAATGTGGAATGAAGTTCTGCTTTCATATGCCGTATGTGTCTCTCTAATAATATTCTCTCTGATTTTCTTGTCTGTTATTTTCCCTTGTGTTGATCTAGTTCTTCTGTGACCTTTAGTGTTTTCTCAATATAAACACATCCCTCACTAACCTCTATTCATTGACTTAATCTCCTTGAAAAACTGTAAAAATACATACAATTTACCCCTTTGAGTACGTGTGCCAACCACCATTCCGTTGTTAAATTGACAAAGAAGTAAAACTTTAGGTTTACTTGAAAGGCGAATTTAATCTGATAGTTATACATTTTCATAGTTAATATAGAATAACAGTGCTGGACTATCTCAAATTTTAGAGTGGTACATGTGAACCTGAGACCTTGCTAGAACTAAGTACCTTTCTATCCAGCAAAGCATCCATCCCTGATGATTCGTGTGTCCCTGATCATCCAGCTGTTTATCCTCTGAGGAAGATTTCAGTAGGTGTTTACACTCTCAGTCAGTCAGGGTTCAACCCAAGCTTATTTCTCAAGGTCCACTGATTTGGGACATGATACTTTCCATCCTTTAGTTTTTCCAACATATGTGGATACTCCTTAAATGCACACTTGAGATATTTATTTCCCTAGTACCCCATGATCTTCTAGTCCTGGTGGCTCCAACAAACTTCATAACACCTAAGACAAAATTGAGAATTACCTTTAAGTGTTTGGAGAGAAAAATAATTTTTGAAACTATCAAATGCTTAAACACTGAGTGAGGTAATTTAATGTAAGCTTGTTATTTTAATTTTAGAATTTCAATCTTATTTTTCTAGTTAACAGTTGGCTTACTTTGGTGTTTATTCAATGTTGTATTTGATGGATCACTACAATGCATTTCAAAGTTTTTGTATGCTAAATCTTTCTATGAATTACTTATAATTCTATCTCATTTACTCAGGCTGAAGTTAAGGAAAAGAAAAAAAATGAAGCACACTTCAAACAAATGCAGTCAAATTATAATAGCAAAATAGCAATAGTCCTGACCACCCATATAATGAGACTTCAGCTCCCCGAGAACATGGCACAACACATGTGTCAGTGTCAACCCAAGGCTGAGATCTAATTAGGGCACATTCAGCCGGTCTGATTATGTGTTTCTTGTTTGGTGACAAATCCGTTCATTTTGCAACAACATTTCCGCAAACGTCCAACAATTTGTTTCAGAGCCTGAAGCAGATTTTTAAAATATATAATTTTATGAAGTGGTGAGTAAGAGTGTTTCTCAGCAAATAACCATTCACATATAATCTGTTTATCTGACCCTTTAGATGAAATTGCCAAGCCTGATGAATGGTCGAATTCTATCAATTAATATTTTTGAATACTAATTTTTTTAACTGAAGACAATTGACTGGTGAAAGATTTAGCTGATTTAATTTAGCTGAGTACTTCAGTTGTGTATGTAGATTGTTGTGGTTTTCAAAGACCAAATATGTCAGGGAAACATCTTTAAATAGTAGAAATACACTGGATGCTTGATCTGGGTTTTGTTGCAAATTTGTGGTGTGATTCTGGCAGAGTCGACTTTCATAAGGTTTGTAAATCAGACTCTTGTAAAGGAAGCTAGACAGGAAGTCAAGAGTTCTAGAATTCTAGTCTTTGCCCTATCTACTCAGGGCCTACTTCTCTTCACATAAAATATGACAAATTTATATCAGTGTCTTCTGAAGTTAGCAAACCCAAATTTTAGGCTTCTGTCCCATAAGCCATCAATTATTCAGGCTGTGGTTCTTGGGCAGTGACATCACAGGCTCTCTTGACCTTCAGAAGAATGTTTTACATTTTGGTGATTGTAAATAAAGGCATGTCTGTGTGTGAGCATACTATTTTCCATATGGAGTAAGAGTGGTGCTGATCTATATTAGGGAGAAAAAGTACTCCTCAGTAAACACGACATGCTGATATAGAATAGTTCAGGGTTTTTTGTTTTGTTTTCTTTTGCTTTGTTCCTTGGATTGGTGTGTAGATATGTGCTGGAGAGGAGGGAAGCATCACATACAACATTAAGCATACCTTGGCGGGAATTGCTTTGTAAATGAACCCTAAAGTAAATGTCTTTATATATACACCACACACACACACACACACACACACACACACACACACACAAAGAAACACACACACTATGAACAAAAGAAAATTTAAAATAAAACTTGTTCCTTGTAATGTGAACCCATGTGAATGCAAGCATTCAGTTTGTACATAGGTATTTTTATTTTGGGTTTTCTGAAACTGTATGTATATTCTGAGTGATTCTTACACTCTCTTTATATATATAGAATATATATATATTATATATATGTACATATATATATGTACATATATATAATATGTATATATATATGTATATAATATAATATGTATATATATGTACATATATATAATATATATATTCTATATATACATAATATATATATAATTTGCCCAAGTATGAAGGCTTCTTTTTCTTTGTAATATTTATAGAGCCTTGACATTGAGACTTAACCATTAGAATAATATTTGACAGTAATGATGCTAGACAAAAGAAATTACTATTGTAGAGGTAACAAAAATCACTGATTACTAAAAAATGGAATAACAGTCACTTGGTTTATAATATTAAGATACTCAGAGGAAACAAAACAGTCAGGAAAACTGGATGTTTGGTGCCACTTGTGAAATTCAACATGAGAAAATCCAAATTTGCAACCTGTTCGAGTAGTTTTTTTTTCTTTGTCATAGGCAGTGGTTTACAAGTTATTTTTTCCCCAATGAATGTATGTATACATTTCCAAGCTAAATTTAAGTTACTTATTTTTTGCTGACAGCTCTAACTTCTTTTATTGGATTTTTATTTTTTTCCTCTTCTCACTAGTACTTGCAACACCTTCCAATTCAGTGTTGCTTAATGTTTTCATTAGTGTGCGGTTCCCTCCCTCTTTCAGCTCATTAATAAAGGTATTAAATAAAGCTGGCTCCTCTAACTACTGATGCTCTCTCCACAGTGCCTCCCTCAAACTGGATACATTTCCATTCATTACTGCTCTCGGCTTACCATGATCCAGGCAGGCAATGTAACTCTTTTCCAGGTATATTTGGACTATATTCTATAAATGCATTTTTATTACTTGTGGGACTTGATGTTTTTCTCCACTCTATATGGATCATTACTAAAATCAAACCTAGGCAAAACCAGGAGAATGTCAGGGAAATAAATCCACCAGTTTAAAAGGTGTTGGTATAATGGTTTTTTTTTTGTGATGGTTGAGGAAGTCTGAAACCAACAAGATTGATGCAGTTTGCATGTCAGACACAGTAGATAATCTGTAGGGCTGGAACAATCACTTCCTATTCCTATAGGCCAGAAAAATGCATCAATGAATAGACAGACATGTTTATTATTCCCAATAAATGCTCTGGGTCTGACAATTTTTCTCAGTTTAATGTATGAATTTCATTTCATATCAGCAATAAGATACTCCAGGCTGTGTATTTGTTAGGGATTATTGCACTTCTTGGGTGGTTTAAGTCATACTGCCTTTAGTCTTATGCCATATAACGTGACCCAAGGCGCCTGATAAATAGCAGAGCAATGCACTGCCTGTCATGTATTATAGCTTGAATAGCCTTGTAAAGGGGCATGGATTATAGAGGTATGATAATAACTATAAAACGGGAGTGGTAATTTAAGTGCCTGCATTGGATAATCTGTATGATTAGTATTTTTTAACATTTTGGTCTTTTGTGTTTCATTGTGCTTAGATTTTCATTTACTGAAATCAGTGTTCAACAATACAATGTGCTAATGGCACTGAAGGTAATTCAAGACCAAATTTAATATTTCAGACCTTCTCAATGTTTTGTTTACCAATTAGCTGTCAGAGGTTAGGTTGGAATTAGTTGACTTACACAGCAGCCTCATTGGGTCAGAAATCACAGGTAGTCACCATAAGTTACAGAAAATACTCTAAGGATTGAATTCTTAAACTCCAAGAAAAAGTAATATCACAGAGAGAATGCCTTGCAATTTCAATATCACAACTGAAAGGGCAACTGAGCACTACTTATGTTTTAAAACTAAAGTTGGAAATTTATGACATATAACATTTGGCCAAATGGGGATTTGACATTTTGTAAGCCAGCATCTTATGATATCAAATGAATTTTTTTAGTTTTGTTATTTTTATTTTTATTTTTTGGTGTTGTTACATCCAGATGTTTGACATAATGGTGACCAAATGTATCTACATTTTGTTTCCAAGTCATTTATTATAAAAGAAATAATAAGGACAATTTTAATTATCAAGAGGCTGGCCATTGTTAATGAGGAAAAAGAGATGAACAAATATGTAGATTCAAGTCTACAAGTTTCTAATTCTTCTGCATTAGCTGACTTGCACAAAACAATAACCTGCAAGTCAGCATGTAACATTTTCCCCATCACTTGAGTGGGAAAACTATCATGTTAGTGTGTACTTAGAAGGTGGACAATAGATATATATTTATGATGCCTATAATTTTCTTGTTGTGCTATAATCATGATACACAAAGTGTTGTGGAAATGACCCATCACCACACACCTCTCGTACTGACTGTCCCCTATGCCACTCAATTTTCATTCCATTTCAGGCCAAATATTCATTTTAACATCTTCTCATCTTGCATAAAATTACATGGCTGTATCATAGAATTACTCAATCATAGAATTGATTAAGAGCTTTCAAAAACAAGGTTTTACCCATAAAGAAATTCTTAGGACAGCATCCTAAGTGAGTGGTCATTCTCTCCTGTAATGGATTTACACTGATGGAAGCTACTATTAGAATTTTTTCCAGTTATATCAAAATAGACCTCTTCGTAATCTCTAAACCTTGGTCAAGGTCTGGCTTTTTACGTCAACATAAAAATAAATACCATTTAGCTTCTGATTCTAAATTTCTATGAAGAGCAAACACTCACTTTCAATCCTAGATAGGAAGTTCTAGAAGGCACATCGCTAATTGTAGCCTGTGTGCTTAATGATGAAATTCTCCCGTGACTGTAGAATGTTCGGCAAAGAAGTTTATAGATTAAATTTTGCCATGCTTCATTCAGTGAAAGGAGAAGAAAGACAGATAACGTTGACAATAGCCTCCATTTAAATTCATGTAATAGATCTAATATGGTACTTTATAGCATTTTGCAGAGCTGTTCTTTTTATTTTATCAGGATAGGAACAGTTACTTTTTAACAAAAGAATAGGGTTGAAAGAATGTAATAAAAAAGAAAAAGTACCTCAACATTGTTATATTTCACTGTAATAATGTACAGATTATCATGCATATTATTGGTTCAAAGTTTTATTCTCCCTTTATTACTCTTTGGAATTGTAAGTTTGCTGAGGGCCAAAATCAAGCCTGACCACTTATCTTTGCAACTACATTAAGTCTGCCAAGAGAAAAGATATTCTATCAAGGATAGATAAAATTAGTTATTGAAAAAGAAAGTTGACAGGGCACAATACTTCATGGTTGTAATCCCAGCATTTTAGGAGGCTGAGACAGGAGAATCATTTAAGCCCAGGAGTCAGGACTAACCTGGGCAAGATAGTGAGACCCTATCGCTACAATTTTTTTTTTTTCAAAAATTAGCCAGGCATGATGGCGGGCACCTGCAGTCCCAGCTGCTAGGGAGCCTGACGCAGGAGGATTGCTTGAGCCTAGGAACTCGAGGCAATAATAGGCTATGATCAAGCCACTGCACTCCAGTCTGGGCAACAAAGTGAGACCCCATCCTTAGAAAAAAAATAAAATAAAATAAAAAATTAAAAACTAAAAATTAAAAAAAAGAAAGTTTCTTCTATAGGATCCTTAACCCCCAACTGATATATTATCCCCACTTTCCCTCTTTAACTATACTCTTTCCATCAAAGCTTTTCAGTTCACTATGGCCTACAGTCATTGCTCCTTTTCTGTTTGAGTAATAATCAATAGACCATTGTTACACTTAATAATAAGTTGCATTGTGAAATTAATTGCATTGTCAAACTGAGCTTTTTTATGTTTTATATGATTATTTAATGTTTTATGTATTTGTCTTTGTTGACCAACCGGACTTGATGCTATCAGTAGTAAGACTACTTTTCCACATCACTACATTTTGCATTTCCTCAGCACATTTCATTGAGCTAGGCACATAGCAAAAACCCAAGATACATTTGCACATGTTTTATCAGATACTTAGCTGGCTTATTTAATTATTTCCAGCACCCAGGTCATCTGACCTTACTGGGGGAATGTAAATGGTAGAAAAATTTCAGTTCCTATTCAGTGTCTCATGTGGTTAGAACTGAGCATCAATGAGGTGAGGCAGAATGTACTTCATCATTAATGTCTCCCTTCAGAAACTGCACAATGACAGCCTAAAGTTTTTTTTCTTTTTTTCCCCCACATATATATTTGAATGCTCAGAAAAGATAAGAAAGCCTGAAGAAGAACAGATGTGTTAGAAGTGTGAAATGGATTAACATCAAAGCCCCCTGGGAAAAATCTGAAACATGAAATGCAGGCTCCTGACTGACAAGAGCTATTCAGAGAGCGTTCAAAGCCCGGCAGTGCATTTCGGGCTGTGTCTCTTCCTGAGCTGTGAGAGGCCTGTGTGGCAGGTAGAGATGCTGGGGGGAAAAAAAATCCCTTTCTGAACTTTGGGGAAATGTAGCCTCTGCGTGTGCTGATGTGCAAGAGAAGGGAAAGACAAGGCACTTTTTTTTTTAACCATGAAAAGACACAGTCTGTTTCATATATAGGCAGAGAAACAAGCCACTGATGTATTTGATATGAAGGGTAGTGGGAAGCACCCCATGCATGAAATCCTGCTTACCCATCACAGTGACTCCAGTGTTCAGTATTTATGAGTAATTCTTCTGGTCTTTACAGGCTAGAAGCAGTAAGTACCCAATATCCCTTGTCATTCTACCATGACCTCATAGATTTTAAAGAATCAGGAAAAACTAGTTATTTATTTTCATTCCTTAGTAGTACAAGGCCAGAGGCTAGAAACTACATTATCTTTCACAATAATTTCACACTAGTTATTTTTAACTTATAATATTTTTAGAAAGTATATTTTGTTTTAAAGACATAAACTTGGCTGTTTGTCAAAGTTGAAGGGTAAATTCAGTGACAGCTTAGATCTGGAAATCCTGAATGTGATTCGATAAAGATAAATATAATAAGACAAAAAGTGGGAGAGACCCCTTTGGAATTACAGTGAGCATTCTAATTAGAGAATGTGTCCCACCCATTATTATAGATCTTAAGACTGAGTTATCACCTCACTTTATGACCATGCTTTCAATGGTTAGACCTTTAGATTGTGACTGCAAAGCAATTAGACCTTTGATTCTTCTTTTCGAAGCCTCAATGAAACACCTATAAACAAAATGGTCCTTAGGCATTTAACCTTGCAGCCCCCATGGGGGTATATTTAAAGCGATAAGACCTTCTTTATGAAGGTGAGATTGATGGTGGAGGAAAGTCAAAAGACATTGAAATTGCACCTGCCAAACAAAGTGATTCTACTTTTCATAAACTAACTCCAGAAGCCATTTTTTGTGTCTTAGGAAAGTTAGAAGATACTGGAAAATGTCTATTTACTTGTAATGAAGAATCATGAGTATCCCAACTCATCTCCTATCAGAACTTACACCCACTAAGGAAAACGCACTTCTGTTCCAACCTTTTCTACACAATTTAAAATATCAATTAATTAACTGGGTCAACAAATATTTATTAGGAGTGTCTGATTTTCTAGGCAATATTGTGGGAATACGAGTGAGAACAAAAATTTTTGATTATGATTGATGCATCTCACACTGGATAATTATTTATGTAAATCAACCATGTGGCGTTTGTCATATCTGCTTTTTTATTGTTGGCTATATTATTTCTTTTCATGTTACCCATCTCCACCAATTTTTATCTACATTGAATGTTATTGCAATATTATTGAAGTAAATATAGTGTTGCAATTTGTGACTCATCTGCAGAGTCAAGTACTTGTGGGTTTAAATCCTACATTCTTAATTTAATGACTTTGGCAACCTTTAGAAATGTCTTTGTTCGTCCATTGCTAATGTCTCCAATAGTCTTTTTTAAAAATTGCAAAATGTGAAAAAAAAAAGATTGCTTTGCTGATGTTGTGATTCAACAAATGTAATAGACATAAAGAACTTAGCATGATGCTTTGACAAAGATGCTCAATAGTGTCATTGATGAGGGTAGACACCATAGCTTCTCTGTCCACTCAGTCCCCTGGAAAGCCTTGTGCATTACCTAATGAGGTTGATACCTAATGCAGGTACATTGATTAATTTTGATGAATCTGTTACTAAAATGTTTAATGTTTTGTCAAAGAAAAACTTTCTTGGCATTTACAAATATGTAAAGCTGGCTCTATGTGTGTGACTGTCAGTGTGATACAATTTGAGATTCATGAAGAAGTACAAGGCCCTAGTTCCATTGAACTGTTTTGTTTCCTAGAATCTTCTGATAATTAAAATCATTTTCAAGATAAGCATCATCTTTTATTGCAGACCACTTTTTAAGTGTTTTTCAAGATAAGCATTATCTTTTATTGCAGACCACTTTTTAAGTGTAGATATCACAAAGATGGGTAGCATACAAATTTATTAACTTTTTCTATAACTTAATTCATCAAAATAAATATCTAAATTTTAAAAACATCACTCATAGATCCCTCAGTTACAGAAAATATCTCATTCATCTTTGTGTTCACAGTACATAGAAAAGTAGATAGTAGGCACTTAATTTTATTCAAATGGATCAATGTATAAATCCATGCATGGATAAGAAAGACTGTTCTTTCATAAGCATGCTAGTGTGTATTTTAGTTTTGGGGTTTGTGTTGGTGGGGTTGATTGGTTGGTACAGGCTACCGAGCTGTGAATGGGATCGGAATTTAAGTGGCTGAAGCACAGAGTACTGAAAAATATTTTTCCTGCCTTATAATTTTCCATCTTTTCTCTGGTGACATCAAACAGCCATTTGTCTAGACTGTGACTTAAGGTCTGTCACAATCTACAGAGGACAATCTTGGGCTTATGTATGTTGAGAATTGGGGCAGAATTCCTCCTCTGGGCCAGAGAGGTTCTTTTCCACCAGAGGCATTATTGTGAAGCTGCTAAGGGAGCTTTGACTGCTCATTTCCTCTAAGGTTAAAAAAAAGAAAAAGGAAAAAACAGAAAAACAAGAAACCGGTAGAGGTGAGTTATTACCGAACTACAGATATTATCTGAGGGTAAAATCTGGAGCTGTAGAGAACACTTGATCTTAAATTTTTATCTCAAACTTTTGAAGAATAAAAGAGAAATCTGAACAGCATAGGTACTTATTTATGTAAAAATTGTTTTTTTTTTTTTTGGTGAGAAGATTACAATCAAAACATTTTCCCTTTTACTAAACTTGGATGTCTGCTTGAAGCTATTGTGTGGTGTTTAGCTAGTGTCTTCTAAATTGTTCATGAATTTTCCACCAACTCGTTCTTTATATGGGAAGTTGTCATTTGAAAAAGAAAAACTTGAGTTACAAATGTATCCTTTGCCGTCCTGGCTGGAGTAGACTGGGTAGTGGGGTGAAGTGTCTGCCTCTAATTATGGAGAGAGAAATACTGACACAGGGAGGGAGAGCACCATAGAGAGCTTCCTCTCTAAGAGTTTAAATCACTATCATGACTTACATTACAGAGTTCACATAGTAGGAAATTAACACTAGCATTTGAATATATGAAATCAGAAAAATGTATTGATATATTTTTATTATTGCTATTAAGGAATTATTATTAAGTTGATAAAAGCAAGGGAAGAAGGAAGAAGCAGTACTAGAGATGAGTTGGTAACAACCTGGGCCACAAAATGATGACTAGATGCATCTACCAGAATAGAAGCCCAGAAAATATGAAAGGTGTCAATAGAAGGAAACTGAGGTGATTAGGTGTCAACATCAGAGAGATATCATGCAAGCAATGGGAAAATAGTTCAACATCTAGGTAAAGAAAATAATTTGAAAGGTTTGGTGGGAGGTGGTAAGCAGATATTTAAAGAGATACATGGTTGGAACCAGAGAGACCTGATGGTGGAAAAGAGAGACCAGAACCCAGCCATGTCCCAGTCTTCAGGAAATTATCAGTGTCACTTAGGACACGGGGTTCAAACCCAAAGTTAGTGTCAAACAGGGAAACTACTGAGTTATTAAAATTGGACACACAGTAGGAGTTATTATGAGATATAAGACAAAAAATATCAGTTGCTGAAATCTAAGCATGACTAACATCCTGCTAATTAAATGATGAGCCTCCAGGCTGCAGACACACCATTTTTTATATTTCATCTTTTTTTTGTATTTTTATTTTTTATTTTTATTGAGACAGTCTCGCTCTGCCGCCCAGGTTGGAGTAGAGTGGCACGATTTCGGCTCACTGCAACCTCCACCTCCTGGATTCAAGAGATTCTCGTGCCTCAGCCTCCTGAGTATCTGGGATTACAGGCACGTGCCACCACACCCAGCTGATTTTTGTATTTTTGGTACAGACAGGGTTTCATCATGTTGGTCAGGCTGGTCTCAAACTCCTGACCTTATGATCCACCTGCCTCGGCCATATTTCATCTTTTTATGAACCAACAGGCCCCACTGTCTGCAATGCATTTAGCTTGTAGTTACGGATTCAAGGTTTTCTTGGGTCGAGATCCATGCGAATCATCAAAATACTTATGCCAACAACAAGTGTCTCACAACAACCTAGAGAACAGCCCTTAACATGAGACTATTGAACAGCCTCTACATTCACAAGGTAACTGTAAAGAAGTTCATGAAACCATGACATTTATTTAAAAAGCAGATTTAAAATATATATATATATATATTTGTCATCAATTGTTCCATTCAAGATACAAATTAATCTATGTACAAAGAGTGTATGTCTGCGAGAGGAGTAGGTGGACAGAAGTAAAGAGGATGTTATTAAAGAATGTGATCTAAAAGCGGCAACTGACAGCTATCAAGAGTACTGGACAGGAGATTGTACTGTCACACAAAACAATAATAAATGATGTTGACTTTGTCCTATTTTCTTTGCTTTAAAAAGCAAAGAAACTTACAAAACTGCCTCGAAAGTTTCCCAGACAACATGGTTACATATTGGGAAGTGGGGTTGGGAAAGCTATCTGTAAGCACAAATTACCTGAAAAACCACTTGAGTGTAACACTTTCTTTCCAGGTGACTTTGGATGCATGAGAGGCAAGATATAGTTCTAGGAATACCACAATTAATGAGAAAAATTAAAAAAATAAAACCTAACCTTATTCAGAAAACACGGAAGTGACATCACTAGTGCTATTGCTCAATATGCCCTTTCTGAACTAAAAATGAATAATAAAAGGGTATATAACAATTTCTGATCCTGTAATCTTCAGTTTTCAGCCTAATGACTGAAAGTCTAAAGTCTTCTCCGTAGAAGTAGCTGCTCAGCAGAGATTCACTTAAGTCTTGGATATTAGAGGCTTTATCTGTTTATTTGATGATTGGAATTTTCTGCCCATTATTGATCCCTGCCACTCTTATGAACAACTTAAGTGTCTGACACAAGTGAGTTGATAAAATAGACTGTATTTTTTATCCATTAACTGGCACTTCATATATTGTCCAAAATCTGTCATGAGCTTTGCAACATTTCCACAGCAATAGCACCTGCCTATTCAGGGATCATATATCAAGGTGCATTCAGTTCATCTGCCACAACAGAAATTGGCTGCTGCTGTTTATATTTTCCCCCCCAACTCTTATCATGAAGTTACCCCTTACCCTTACTTTTGAAAAAAAATGGGACATACTTCCAGGATTATTTTCTTCAATATTTCTCTATCTAACAAAGTTATGTGTTTTATAATTTTTGATATCTGTTAGGTTACATACATTTACCTGCTTGAGGAAATATATGAGAAGAAATATTCAAACTTGATAGATGTCAGTAATGCTACCTAAACATTTTCAAGGCATGTAAAATCAACCCCTATCTCTAAAATATTGGAGAGAGAGGATCCAGTTTTTTTTTGTTTTGGGTTTTTTTTGCCAGTTTGTTTGTTTTTGACGGAGTCTCAATCTGTTGCCCTGGCTGGAGTGCAGTGGCGCAGTATCTGCTCACTGCAACCTGTGCCTCCTGGGTTCCCGCGATTCTCCTGCCTCAGCCCCTCGAGGAGCCGGGACTACAAGCGCGCGCCATCACACCAGGCTAATTTTTTGTATTTTTAGTAGAAACAGGGTTTCAACATGTTGGCCAGGTTGTCTCAAACTCCTGACCTCAGGTGATCTGCCCACCTCAGCCTCCCAAAATGCTGTGATTACAGGCGTGAGCCACCTCAGCTGGCCCAGATCCAGTTTTTAAATGCCAATGCAATACCAGATGTTTTCTACATGCATTATTTCATTTAACACTCACAGAAATCCTGTGTGGAGCCCTTGATTTTGATTTTTACTGTTGAGGAAACATCAAAGTTCACTGGTGTTATATTCAGTGGTTTGCAAGACCAGGATAAGAAGTTAATTCATGGATCTCTAACACCCAGTCTATTTCAATTATACTGATGACATTGCAAAATCACAGCATATATGTACTCAGAAGTATATAATAATACTGACAGCAATAGCATAATAACCAAACTACATTTGGTTAATAGCTAAATTAATCAAAGCTAATATTTATTGATATTTACCATGTCATAGGTAATTTTTAGTTATAACCTCATTGAATCATTAAAACAGCTCTTTGGAAAAAGAAAAGTGTAGTTATTCTTATTTTAAAAATAAAAAACTTGCCTTAAGACCAGGAGTTCTCTACCAGACTGGAGAACATGACAAGGCTCTGTCTGTACGAGTAATAATAATAATAAAAGACTGAGCCTGGCAGCACATTCCTGTAGTTCCAGTGGCTTAGAAGGCTAAGGCAGGAGCATTACCTGAGCCCAGAAGTTCAAGGCTGCAGTGAACTACGATCACATGACTGCACTACAGTCTAGATGACAGAGCAAGACACTGTCTCAAAAAATAATATAAATTAAAAATCAAGGCAAAGAAAAGGAATGTAATTTGCTCAAGTTTGCATAAAAGGTAGTTATGGGCAGGTATTTAACCCCATGCCTGACTCCAAAGTTCATAGTCATAATAACTATGACAAGTGCTTAAATATGGTAAGCGCTTCCACATTCATTATTTTATTTGAGCCTATAAAACTTTATGACAGGGATACAGCCAGCATCCACTCACTTTACAGGCAATGAAATGGAGAGTCAGACTTGCATACAGCTAGTAAGTGGCAAGGCAATGTCTTTAGCTTGGGTATTCTGACTCCAGTGTACACATTTGCTATTACACCCTACAGGGTGTCCATGATGTTTATATAATGGAGAGAAAAGAGAGTACAACTCTTTGTGAAAGAAGAAATAAATTTCCATATTCCTCCATAACTTGTATATACAAGGTACACTGGACATCCTTAAAAGAGTATAGAAAGTTTGAAACAAGTCTTTTCATCTCCTTCAACTGATTTTCTCAGCTATCTAATAATAGCCTCACAAATCTTTTATTAAGGAGAAACATTGTATGTGAATGTTCACCTCCTTCCTTGGCCCAGAAAGTCATGAAGATTTAACACTATTTTAGAATAAACAAAATACAATTTTTGCCCTCAAGCAGGTTGCAGTCAGTTTATGAGGATAAGAATATGCATCATAAAACAATGACTAAAAAAAGTGTGTGATGTATGCTGTAGATATTTAACAACATAGAAAATTAGTGAGGGATGGTATTATCGGACCAACCTTGTGTAGAGCTGCTGAGCTGAATCTTCAAGGATGAACTTTCCAAGAGAGGGTGGGATTCCAGATGAAGGCAGTAATGTGGCTCTCAATGATAATCTCTGTGGTTTTCTTTAATCAGCCACCTTGGAAAATGTCTTTGGGCTGCATTCTTTTACCGTTCCTCAGAAGTGTTTTAGGCATAGACAGAGTAGCTGGTTCCCTGCTTAGTGTCTGTAGTTCACCATTCATCATTAATTTTTGAGTTCCTTATTCAGACCTCTAGGAATGTACTGAAAAAAACACACAAACTCCCAGAAAGGGCAATAATGCAAATATTTCCCTAACATTGCATCTTTACATGTATGCACTTCTTAGATTGTTATTCTGTCTAAGAGCTAACTGAACGCAAAAGACTAAGGGATGAAAATGTTGAAAAGAAATAATGAGGGGACACAACAGAGGAATTCTAACCCTGGTTGGAAGTTCTAATATGGTCTTTCTGATAGCATTGGGTAGTAGGAGGGCATTGAGTACCCTGAGAAAAGGAAACCTAAAAGTCTTTTGGTGGCCATGTAACAATCTCTTTTTTCCCAGCTTATGTTTGAGCCCATCTACCAACCTGTTTAGGGAGATACAATATTTGCTTAGAAAACACATGGAGTCTGAGAGACAAAAAATAACAGATGCAGTTCTGCTAAGCCCAGTTTTCCTGTCAGCCACAAACATTTCCACTATTTTCATATCCCAATCAATCCCCGTTTATATTAGTCTCTCTTTGAATTGACTTAAGTAAGGCGAAATTATGTATGCATGAATTTGCCAGCACCTCAAAAGCAGAGAGCTTTCTTTCTACTTCCAAAGCACACTGACAGAGGTTCTTGGTACCAAAGGCTCATATTCCCTCAACACTCCAACACTTTTCCAAGCAAGCGGAACAGATTTGGACTAAAAGCAGCAGCAACTCTTGGCCTTAGGGCTTTCTCTGCCCACAGGTGCCCGGTCAGCCATGTGAGCAAGGTAGGTCAGAGGTGCAGGAGAGTTAATATCTCCTGTGAGATGCCCTTAACTAAGTGCCAACAGGAATTTGTGGATAATTACCCTAGTTGTCACTTTGGGTGGATACCTCTGGTATGAACTTTTTAAGCTGCCTCCCAGTGATTGCTTCTGGAATACAGCTCTTGTTGCCCAAAGTAGTAACACGGTTAATAACATACCATTCATTCTTTTTTTTTTTTTTTTTTTTTTTTTGAGGTGGAGTCTCACTCTGTCACCCAGGCTGGAGTGCAGTGGCGTGATCTAGGCTCACTGCAAGCTCCGCCTCCCGGGTTCATGCTATTCTCCTGCCTCACGTCCCGAGTAGCTGTGACTACAGGCACCCGTCACCACGCCCGGCTAATTTTTTGTGTTTTTAGTAGAGACGGGGTTTCACCATGTTAGCCAGGAGGGTCTCCATCTCCTGACCTCGTCATCTGCCTGCCTTGGCCTCACAAAGTGCTGGCTGTTTTCTGTCTTACTTCTTCATTGTCTTCGTGGAGTTTCCCTGCATCACCTACCAGATGAGCTATTTGCACTGAAATCATTGCATCAGGAAAGTATCCTACTTATAATGATAGATTTTTCACATAAGTAAAATGCATACCATTGGCTCCCCTTTAAGTCCTGGCATTCTCATCGCAAAACATAACACAAGTTTATCACATTTTACAGCTAAACAACAACAAAAATCTTTAAAGCTGCTTTAAATAACATCTTCATTTCTACCCAAAGAAGCCAAGTAAGAAGCCCATTAATAGTAATGCTTTGCTCCTGTGCATAATTTTGCACTTTTTAAAGCACTTTCCCGTATTTAATCATATGTGATCCTCATGACAACCATGTACAAAATGTAGGGCAATGCTAGCTTGAGGGACAATGTGGAGTGGTGGAAAGAGTTATCTGAACTGGGAGTCTAGAGACCTGATTCTGTCAGTAATTAGCAATGCAACCACAGACAAGTCCTTAACCCTCTCTGGGCCTCAGTGTCCTCATCACTGCATGAAGGGCCAGTCTGTGAAATTTTCAAGATTGTTTCAGCTGGTAACAATTTATGAGACCCAAAGACAGAGATGGAGGGTAGAACATGTGGGTGTGGGATGTTTTTCCTAAGTTTAGACAATGGTGAGTAGCAGAACTAGAACTAACATCAAAATCTACCAATTTTAGAGCAAAGATGCATGAAGTAGAAAATTACATCAAGCATTGATGGAAAAGCTCTCATACAAGCCATAGAGAACACATTATATACCACACATTATCATCAATCTTGAAAATATCCTGTAAGGTATCTTTTATGGTCAATCTACAGTTGAAGAACCGTAGACTCCAACTACTTGTGTTACTAGGCTTAGGTCACAAGCTATCAATGAAACTTCTGATATCTGAGCCCTGTTTGTATGATCCCCAAACCATCCTCTTTTATTAAACAAGTGGGTTGTGTTCTGGCACATCTCACTTCTAATATGATATATTAGAAGTTGGATATGTTTGGTTTCTAATCTTGACTCCTTCCCTGATTATATTTTCTTATCTATAAAATGGACATAAGTTTCCCTTAAGGTTATCGACAGGATTAGAAGTGATGAAGAATTCAGCTTTAGAAAATTGGTTTTTCCTGACTATATCTTACTCTTCTTTTCTACTTTGTTAATTTTTCTGCAAAACCAGCAAAACTAGCCCACATTGGCAGTTTCATAAAGCTAAATCCTGCCTCTCTTCTGCAGACACACACATGCGTAAGGCTGGAAGGCTGCATAGTGTGTGGAAAACTACAAATATATATATAAAATATTTTTTTTGAGATGGAGTATCACTTTGTTGCCTATGGTGGAGTGCAGTGGTGTGATCATAACTCATTGCAACCTCCAACTCCTGGGCTCAAGTGATCCTCAGGCCTCAGCTTCCTGAGTAGCAGGGAGTACAGGCATGCACCACCTTGCCTGACTAATTATTTTTTGTAGCGACATGTTCTACCTGTGTTGCCCAGGCCGGTTTCAAACTTCTGGGCTCAAGCTATTCTTCCACTTTGGCCTTCCAAAGCATGGAATTATTGTCATGATCCACAACATCCGGCCAGAAAACTATGAATATCTTGTAAATTTATTTTTCCTTTGTCCTGTCTGTGTCCTGATTCCAGGCTATTAGATTTGTGAAAAAATCTACCTCCATCTATGATCCTAGTATTCTTATTATATTTACTTACTCTGCATTGCTTATTCTTCTCAACATTTTACTGGTGAGTCTGTTTGTGTCCATCCACATGCATGTATGTGTTGGAAGTGAGTATAGAGGAGAATCTTCCACTCATTTTCAGATTCTGCTAGAAGCAATAAATAACTAATGAACTATGACTATACCATAAGTCTAGAAGGACATATTGCATATACCAGGGAAATTGCATAATAATTACATTTTAGCTTAAATAAAAGCAGAGAAAGTTTAATTAAGACTTTTAATTAATAGTTGAAAGATTAATCAATCAATAATTACAGTAATGATTATAGGGTATAATTGAGTTTAATTGGTGGCGGCTGATTAATGATCAGAATAAACCTTTCAGATTCCCTGTCTTAAAAATATTCAAAAATGATAGATTTTGGCTCATGCAATTAAAAAGAAATGCAAGAATTACAGATCATGGGTCTTTGGCAACTAGACCATGAAAGGGAAAACTCATGATTGAAGTAAAGAAATTGTTCTATTGTTCAGCCTGTATATTACTATACTGCTGGTCTGTACAAATTTGAGAATAATGGAGGAAAATATGCATCTAAGGAAGTCTACAGAAAAGAAGAAGAAATTACTTGAGACAGTTTCTTTGGAAGCTCATTTCTCAGGGGTACTCTTTCGATCTCCAAGGGCAAAATGGTTGTGTGAATTCAAATGACATTCTTTTCAGTTCGTCATAGGAATAGATTCAGTAGAGGATCAGACATCTCAAGGACACAGTTCCTGCTTATAAGATGAAGACCCCTCTCCCTTCTGCCTGATCTGTTCTAATCAAATCCAAGTGGCTACTGGGACCAATGTCAATTCTACCTGAAGAATTGATTCAATTCTCTTTGGAGAACCGGTAGGTGATCTCATTTCAGTGTCCTCTCACTGATGAGAATGAATCCTACAGTGCACTGCTCAGATGGAGACATACATGCTCAGGGGTTGAGTGAGTGTTTTTTTGGTTTTCCCAAGTAGACAGCACCATATTCTTGATCCTGCACATCTTTCTCAGAAAATAATGCAAATGTAGTCTCAATATTTATGAATATATAAACAAGATTACTCATATCACAAAGTACTTTTAAAAGTCTTTCAGCTCATCAGAAAATCAATTTTAGCTACAAATTGGAAATTTACTGCTCCCACATTTACTAATGACTTACACCCATTTCCCCTTGTCTCTCTCTAAGTTACATGTGTTCTCTCAACCTAAATGCAATAACTGTCATGGCAAGGATTCTCTTGCAAAAGCACTTAACTAAGCAGTTCATGAACTCAATCAATGTTTTTATTGATTATCTACTCTATTTGTCCAAACATATACTGGTCACTGTGGTAGATGTAAGTAAAGGGAAAGATTGTGTATCCCTGCCCTTAAAGTCTGTACGCTATCACATATTACTGATTGAGATCATAATGTAGTGAATAACAATGGAATTAAAGCAGAACATTAATTTTTGACCCATTCATATTTGCTATATGGTTTTGGACAAATTACCTAAACTCTCTTGTCCTCAGTTACTTCATCTGTTAAAAAAAAATCTGATTTTGGCCAGGTAAGGTGGCTCCCACCTATAATCTCAGCACTTTGGGAGGCCGAGGAGGGCAGATCATGAGGTCAGCAGTTTGAGACCAGTCTGGCCAACATGGTGAAACCCTGTCTCTACTAAAGATACAAAAAAAAAAAAAATTAGCTGGGCATGCTAGCACATGCCTATAATCCCAGCTACTCTGGAGGCTGAGGCAGGAGAATCGCTTGAACCTGGGAGGTGGAAGTTGCGGTGAGCCGAGATTGTGCCATCGCACTCCAGCCTGGGCGACAGGGTGAGACTCCTTCTCAAAAAAAAAGAAGAAAATCTAATTTTTTCATGGTGAATCATTTATCACTCCCACTGACATACTCCAGTGCAAGTCTGACACTAACCATCGCAGTTAGCACAGACTTCAAAAGTGAAAGTACAGTTGTCACTAAGTTTACCCTTACTTCAGAAGCTAATCACCACTTCCAGGGGTCCCAGACTACCCAGCTTTTGACCAACTGGCTACAAATTTTGCCATTCCCACTACCACCTTAGTTTTGATAATTTATTACAATGATTCACAGAACTCAGAAAAGTACTATGCTTTTTATGACAGCTTTATTTTAATCATTGGCCAAGTGATTAACTCAATCTTTACCCTCCCTGGGGCTTGAGAGGTTGGGCTGATATTATAAGATTTAAATCCCCAACCCTCTAATTCCCTGAATGGACTTTCTAGTATGACAGCCTCCATCCAAAAACTATCTAGAGGACCACATGGGACACCTTGTTAGTATAAATTCAGGTGTGGTCTCAGGGTTCCACCGCAAATAACAAAGATGCTGCATCATTTGAGAAGTTCTAAGGAGTTTCCCTCCTAGTAACCTAGGAAAATTAACAAGTTCTTTGTTACATAACACCCATTGATTTTTTTGTTGGGTAAAGAAGATAACATATGTCCTAGTGTTTTATTGTTTTAAATTATTAAGCAAAAGTAACATGTCATAATTTTATTAGAGAATAAGAGAACAATACAAATTCTATTTTGTTAACTGTAATAAGATACTACTCATGATTTCAGAAGAAAGAAATGACAATGTTGGCTTCAGCAGTCAAAATAATTTTTAGGCCAGGCACGCAGTGGCTCACACCTGTAATCCCAGCATTTTAGGAGGCTGAGGCAGGCGGATCACAAGTTCAGGAGATCGAGACCATCCTAGCTAACACGGTGAAACCCTGTCTGTACTAAAAATACAAAAAATTAGCTGGGCTACTAGCTATTAGCGTCTGTAGTCCCAGCTACTCGGGAGGCTGAGGCAGGAGAATCGCTTGAACCTGGGAGTCAGAGGTTGCAATGAGCCGAGATCGTGCCACTGCACTCCAGCCTGGGCGACAGACCAAGACTCCATCTCAAATAATATAATAATAATAAAAATAATAATAATAATAATAACAATAATTTTTATAGCTGACATAGAAGTAAAGCTAGATTTTGCAGGGTAAGTATAATTTGTTAGAGAAAAAATCTCATATATTTCCTGTAACCTATCAATGTATTCACAATAATATAACAAATACAGGTTTGCTGATAGTTTTTAAAAAACTTTTTATATATTAATGGTTTTGAGAAAAAAAGTAGCTCAGAGCAGTCTGAGCTATGTGAGGTTTGCAAACTGTATAATGTCCAGAGAGACGGGAGTATGGGACTTCACCTCTTCCCAACCCGTGCACCCATGCCTGGGGCAACTGTTTAAAAACAATTTGTTTCTGACTAGCTCCCTTGCCCATATCTTCATGTTCCTGGATTTTGTGATACGAAGAAAAGTGTATAGACAATCAACAACTTCTGTTATTTTGATGTAAATTATTGGTAATGAACTTAGAAAATACCTCTTCTTCTTTCTTTAAAAATCCACATGTAACTACTGCTAATCCAAGTGTATATTCAGGGGAATTTGAATTTATGCTCCTGGATGACAGTCCTCAAGCTCTGGGCTCAAATAAACTCTATACTGAATTTTTTTTCTGAATTGTATTATTTGAGGTTGATTGTAAAGACCCAGCTCAAGGGGACCTCAGTGTTTTCATCATATGACTATGAAAATCAACTTACAAAGTCAGTAAAGGAGGAACAGCCCTTATGTTGAGTTTCTATTTCCTTTTTCTGTATACAATTGGGCCCAGGAAAAACCAACCGGTCTGGCACTTCGATCATCAAGCAAGAACCTGATTCCCTTCTAATCACTGTCAATTTCTAGCTTGGTCAGTTTACACAAGATACTTGACCTCTTAAAAATTTATTTTCTCAACCTGCTGAGAATGGTATATGCTGTGTCTGCCTTGCAAGCTTATTTTAAGACCCAAATGTGCTTTATAAATTTAGCAAGCTATCTTGTTTTATAATTAAAATCGAAGGTGGAAATTAAGTAAAAGTTCAAAACAGTCAATATATTCTCCAGTAGTATTATTGCCCCCTCCTGCCTCTTAACCATTTAGCACTCTATTCCTATACACTCAGGAATAGTTCTATTATTTTGACTAATTGCCCAGCCACTGCTCAGGAAGTTCTAAGAAATGTATTGTGATATCTTTCCCAGTTAGTTTCATAGCAAATGAGAGAGGCAGACTAAATAATATATATATACAATTTCATTAACAGAAAATATAATATCCTTTGCTAGGCATTGAGAATGAGTGGTCCTATATGCATAAAATTACATTCTGATCCTGGAAGTCAAGATAAAGAATGGAAGCAGGAATGTACACAAATAACCGGAGTGCAATTCCTACCAGAGTACATGCTTCAAGAATGTATGCTAAAAGTGCCAGGGATTTTTAAATACTAGAAAAAGTAATTGTAACTGAGAAGAAGGTCAGGTTACGCTTCAGAAAAGGGGCATTTCTTCCCCTTCTTCAGCGTCAAAGGAGGAGTTGTGTGAGCAATTCAAATGTAAACTCTAGCATGAGCTAAATGCCGAGTGGGTGGAGGAGCAGGGCATGTTCCAGGAATGGTGGATGCAGGGTCAAAATCAGAATGTGAAAAGCCTTGGAGAAAACATTTAGAAGATCCACCATAGTTGCGTAGTGCACAGCAGAGTGGCTGTGGGGGAGGGAGTTTGATTACATCTTTGTTTTAGAAATGCCACTCTTGCTCTGGTGAGAAGAGTTAATTGGTTCCACAGGATGAACTGCAGTCGAGGAAGTATCTCAGATATTGACCTTAACAGATGATTTTTTGAGGACTTAATATGTGCCACAGAACATTCAAAACCTATTAAATGTGTTAATACATTTGACTCTTAAAATAATTTTATAAAGTAAATCCTCTTGTTTTCTCCTTTTCATACACAAGGAAACTGGGAGCCCAGGGATTTAAGTGAATCTACCAAGCAGTATCAGACCATTTGGCTCCAGATCAATGTTTCTTCATTACCACAGGTTGAACAGGGTCCAGATTAAAGCATCAAATACAAAACAGAGAAAGAAGAGAGATTTGTGCTTGACTGAGAGAAATTTCAGACACATAATCCTTTGGTTTTTGAGACTTGGTAACTGGCGAGGCCAAAGGGGTGGGAGTAGAAGGGAAGATAGAGTATGGCTTTTAACTCTATGAGTTTGGGGCCTCTGTAGGATTTGTATAGATGTGTAAGAGTCATTAACTTCTCAGTGAAAGTTGAAACCATGGAAATTCGTGAACTTTCCAAGATGGAGGATGTATCACAAAAGGAAAAGAGAGATTAATTACATGAAGAATTTTAGGTCAGTGGAGGATGTGCGGAGCAAAAGGTTTGAACATCTCCTCTGATTTTGAAAGCAACCTCCTTTCTGGCAGGGTTGTATTAGTTTTGTGGTTGTCATCTGCTCTCACTTCAGTTCTGAGCCATCACAGCTGCTTCTCACAGAGTTTGCCACCATAAATGAGAGTGAAAGTCCATGGCCAAAAGCCTAAGACTGTTGGGAGACATTTAATTACTTTAAAATCTCTACAGCCTGGAAAACATAATGGTTAGTGGGGTAATCAGATGAAAGGTGTGGAATTTTAAATAGTAGAGACTGTGTCACTAGAGTAGATTGTCACTCCCTTGGAGATGATAAAACTCTAGTGCATAAATGGTGACAGAAGCATACCTTCAGCACTCATAAATCAATAATTGGTAAAATGTACTTGTGTATAACTAAGTAGATTTTTATATGGTAGGTCGAATAAACTGATCATAGTATGCTGCAAGACTCAGTGAAATTATGGGCCAGGTTTTATGCATAGGTATCCCTAGATTTTTAAAGCTGTGAGCTACATAGCTTAGGCATAAATTAAAAAGCCACTAAGGCTAGGTCACAGGGAGAACTATCAATTAGGCTGAGAAATTATTTTCAGGGCCCCCAGAATTAAGCAGTTTTTCAAAGGTAAAGGGCTTTCTGGTTTTTGGAGAACACAGCTTATTTCCTGGCAAAAAAAAAAAAAAAAAAAAAGAAAAGAAAGAAAAAGGAAGGGAAGCACTTATGAGGCTAGCCTACAGAAGCAGATTGACCAAGAGTAGGGCTTGTGATTTTGGAAATCTTGAAATAAAGGAGACTATGGGAATTGTTCATCTGGTAATGGACTTTTTGATTATACTTCCCATTGTCTATTTACTTTGGGGTACCCTAGATAAAATATCGGGTGATTATTGGCATGTTAGCAAGTGTCATAATAGAGATGTTTTATAGGGCAAGCACTGGAAAGCCCTTCGAGTTCAAGGTGAAGAGGACGGTGTGATGTCATATTGCTGGTCATTGCATCTTAGTCTTCTGGAATATGTGAAGACCTCTTCTAGACTACACAAAAATCACTTTTGAAAAATGAGGTACTTATAAGACACCCCTCCTGAACTATTCTGCTATTATCTATGCTTATTTCCTATATGAAGTGTTTCCCAACTCCATCAATGGATAAACATGTTTTATGTGCTGAATCCTGGTGTCTACCACATTCTTCATCAAAAGATCCTCGAATGTTTGTGTACGAAGGAGAGCTTAGAGAACATATAATTAAACACCATTTCCTAGATTCAGAAACTGAAAACATGATACTTGAAAGCACTTTATCAAACTTAACCCATCTGTTAGTCTGAAGACATAGCTCCTTAACATGAACAATTGGGAAGAATGAATGACTGGGCAGGAGTGCACAGGGAGAGTGGAGAGGATGTGTAAGAGCAAGCAGAATATGAGAAGATTGGCGTGGCTTACTAAGGAACAAGCACCACACAGGTGGTAGAGAACATGAACACCCACTAAGTAACTGGATAAAACCTGGCTGGTTACACATTTTGGAAGGTAATTCTAGTGACAGTGGGAAAAATGGGATCAGAGGGTTTAGCTAATGAAGATAACAAAATATTCTTGGTGAGTGATACGGTATGGTTTGGCTGTGTCCCTACTCAAAATACCATCTTGAATTGTAATAATCCGCACATGTCAAGGGTGGGACCAGGTGTAGATAATCAAATCATGGGGCAGTATTCCCCATTCGTTCTTGTGGTAGTGAGTGAGTTCTCACAAGATCTGATGGTTTTATAAGGGGCTTCCCCCTTCGCTTGGTTCTCGTTCTCCTTCCTGCCACCATGTGAAAAAGGACATGTTTGCTTCCCCTTCTGCCATGATTGTAAGTTTCCTGAGGCCTCCCCAGCCCTGAAGAACTGTGAGTCAATTAAACTTCTTTCTTTTATAAATTACCCAGTCTCCAGTATTTTTTAATGGCATCATGAAAATGGACTAATATATAATAAAAATTTTGAACTTGAAAAGAAATTATTGTATGCTTCTTACTACTAAGTGACTTGTATTACCTCTATCTCATAAGTGAGTTTTATTTCTTGAGTTAGAGCCTAAATCCATTCAGGGAAAGAGCATGGTCTTCTTTTTAGCCCACAATTTAGCATAGAATAGGAGTTAATGGAAGATCAAAAAATACGTTTTGAAGCAAATGTGTGTATAAATACTAGCTTTGGGGAATCATATGGTGGAAATAACTCAAAACTTATTTTAACATAGTACATGCAAAATATTATGTAAGTCACTTAAATTTGGAAGACTTCAATTTCCTCAAATATAAAATATAAGAACTACATTTGATAAACTGTAAATTCCTTTCCAACTTCAATATTTTGTCATTTTCATACTCAAGTTGTATTGACTTACCTCAAATCCCTTCAAGATATATCATATCGGTTGACCACTATGTTAGCATCAACCAAGGCTTTTGCATCCTTGCTTATTTTACAACTCTGATAAAGGAAATTAAAATTACTCAAAGTCCTTAAGGTTCAAAGGGAGTCATATTTTCTGGATTGCCCTAAATACTGTAGAGCCACAAGTGACTTCTTTGTATTCTAAAATAATGCATCTATATAATGAACACATTTATAGCCCTTGAGTTGTATGTAGATTGATAAGAAAATAGTGGAAATGTCATTTAATTTTGGTATTCTTGAACTTTCATTCAATATATTTGGAGTACTTCAGAATATCTGCAATGTGAAGAAAGTGAGTTATAACGAAGTATCTATTTCTGCATGTAATTTGTATATTTTGTAATTACTGTCACTTGTCAGAGTCAAGATGCTTCTTTATGAATATTGGAGTCAAAAGACAGCAAACTTCTGAAGAAAAGGAAGGAATATTTCCCCTTTACTGTTATTTGGCAAGCTTAAGATGCTTTGCACAACCTTTTTTGTTCATACTTTCTTCTTATTATATACTGTAGAAAAAAAAACAGATACAACTGGAGATCCCCATTTTATTGTGACATGTTTACTTTCCAAGGGAAAGCTGCTTAGGTGAAAAACCAATGGGACTCAGATGTCTAAATTTGTAGGAAGTTATATATTTCTTCTGAGACTTGATTGATAGACAACACCTGTCAATCATGTATCTTAGGATCATTACTTGAAGGATACTCCAGAATGTGCCAGGCACAATGGCTTATACCTATAATCTCAACATGTTGGGAGGCCAAGGAGAGCAGATCACTCGAGTCTAGGAGTTTGAGACCAGGCTGGGCCACGTGGCAAAACTTCATCTCTACTAAAAGATATACAAAACATTAGCCAGGTGTGGTGTGTGGTGGCAAGTGCCTGTAGTCCCAGCTACTCAGGAGGCTAACACTGCAGCCTGGGTGATGAGAGTTAGGCCCCGTCTCAACAAAAAAAAAAAAAAAAAAAAAAGAAAGAAAGAAAAAAAAAGAAGAGAGAAAAGAAAAGAAAGAAAAAAAAGAAAATAACAAAGAATACTCCAGAATTTTTCTTGCTTTCTGTTTTTTTCCCTCAACATTTAACAAATTACTTATTAGTGGAAATATCAGGAATTACAGAATATAACATCTATGTGTGAGCAAATGATGGAAATCAAAAATACATAATTGCTGTTGGATCTTGACATATTAAAAATGAGATTCTTCTGTTGTTGATGAGGCTGGAAAATGAGAGGTGACCTGCCTGGTTGGTAGTTCCTAGGGAGAAAATTTAGTGGGAGTAGGAAATACTTAGTTGAACAGGGTTGGGCAAATCATTTTTGTTCTCTCAGCTTTCTTTCCATAATAAATAGAAGAATTTGAGTGACATTCCTTTGGCTCTAATATGGAAATATATTTTTATGTACATGTAATGTTTGTAGTAGGCAGAAAATGGTCCCCAAAGGTGTCCATGTCCTGTCTTCTGGAAACTGAAATTACATTGGGTTACATGACAAAGGGAATTAAATTTTCATATGATATTGAGGTTGTTAATCAGCTGACCTCGAGATGTTGAAATTATTGTAGATTACAAGAATGAGCCCAGGGTAATAATCCCAAGCGTCTTTATATATGGAAGAGGAAGGGAGAAAAGAGAGGACCAGAGAAACGGCAGCTTAAGAAGAACCTGACGTGCTGTTTCTGGGTTTGAAGATGAAGGACGAAGGCCGCAAGGCAAGGAAAGCAGATAGTCTGTAAAAGCTAAAAGAATAAAGAAACATATTATTTTCAGAGTCTCCAGAATGGTACACAGTACTGCCTACCTATTTTGGTTTCAGACCAGTCAGACCCATTTCAGACTTTTTACCCTCCTAAATTATAAAATAAAATTATGTTGTATTTAAGCCACCACATTTGTGATAATTGTTACAACATCATGAGGAAACTAATACAGTATTAAAGCATCAATCATTTCACATATGTTGAAATAAGTTATTTTAAAAATCAAATAAAAAATATTGTAATAGTTAACAATTTCCTTATAAGAATAGATTTTATAAAAAACATGATTAGATAGTCATTTATAAAACTAAGGATAATTTGATCTGATATTTTCTATTTATTCACCAATATAAAAAAATCAACAATTTAAAAAATGTCATCACTATATTGCTAAGAAAAAGTAGGCACAAAAACCACCTTCTAGAGTCAGTTTGTCTACTTCTAAAAATGATGAAATTAATTCATTTGCAGATAAGTTAGGTTTGTTGCTATTGTTTTAATATACTGTTAAGCTCCAAACTTTGTATAGGTAACTCATAAACTAAGTAATGATTCAAATAAACTTTTAATATTAACTAAATTAATGAATCCATTTTTCTTCCCACATTGATTTTCATCTTTGAGACATTGTTATTGTCAATAATGACAAATTCAGTTTCCTTGACCAAGATACAACTGCTTCTCAGACAGGGTTTTACAGGGTCAAATGCTTATGCCCTTGCTCTCATCCTAATATTCACTCAGCATCAACTGAGACTACTGTGTGAATAAAAACAAAAACAAAAAATGTGCCAGGAAGAATGAGTCTATGTAGGTAGCAGGCTCAAGGCTTTCCACGGAGCTCACAAAAGGACCTTCCAATCTGACCTGAATATCAGTTCTGTGAGGCCAGTGGGAGAGGAATCCCTCTTCCCATTTCATGACAGTTTTAGATCTAGCAGAATGTTACACGCCTAGCCAAGGACACAGTGGTCTTAGGCCTACTGTCTAAAATTAGAATCACAGTCTTAAGCATTAACCCTCAGATTTTACTTGTATTTGCTTACCTAAATTATCATGAGGATAAAATGACTCTTCTTCCAATTCACAGAATTATTGTTGCCAAGATCAATTGAAATAAGTCATTAAGCAACCTTTCAATTTACAATAGCATAAAATAAATAAATTACAGTACTTTGGAATATATTTAACCAGAGGAAATATCTTGTACACCGAAAACTAAAAAACACTGCTGAAAGATTAATATCTTTCTTAAAGACATAAGTGAACAGAAAATCATGTTTTCATGGATTGGAAGATTTAATGTTGTTAGGATAAGCGTACTACCCAAAGTGATCTACAGATTTCATAAAATCCTTACCAAAATCCCAATGGCATTTTTTTTTTTGTATAGAAAAACAAACCCTAAAATTTGTGTGGAATCCCAAGGGACCTCGAATAGTCAAAATAATCTTTAAAAAAGAAGAACAAAGTTGTAAACTCACATTCCCTGAATTTAAAAGGTAATCTGAAGCTACAGTAATCAAAACAGTGAGATACTTGCATAACGACCAACATAGAGTCAAACAGAATAGAATTGAAAGCCAATAAAAAAGCTATTTAATATATGGCTGATTGTTTTTGTATAAGCATACCAAGACCATCAAGTGAGAAAAGGGCAATCTTTTCAACAATTGGTGCAGGAAAACGGGATATCTATTAGCAAAAGCACAAAATTGTACCCCTGCCTAACACCATATAGAAAAATTAACTCAAAATGAATCAAAGACCTAAATGAAAGGCATAAAGCTACAAAACTATTAGAAGCAAACATGGGGGAAACATTTCATGATATTGGATTTGGTGATGATTCCTTGGTTAGGGCACCAAAACATAGGCAACAACAAAAAAATAGATAAACTTCGACAAAATTTAAAAAATCTGTGGATCAAAAGACACTAGCAAAAGACTAAAAAGACATCCATAGAATTGGAGAAAATATTTACAGGTAATGTATTGATAAGGGATTAATATCAGAATATATGAAGAACTACTACAACTCAACAACAGAATAACGAACAACCCAATTCAAAAATGAGCAAAGGTTTGGATAGACATTCCTCCAAAGAAGATACACAAATGCCAGGAAGCATCTGGGAAAATGCTCAACCTCTTTAGTTATTAGGATGTTTATTAATTAAAAAATTAACAGGTATTAGCAAGAATGTGGAAAAATTGGAACCCTTGTGCACTATTGGTGGGAATGTAAAATGGTGTGGTTACTGTTCCAAACAGTTTGGTGGCTCACCCAAAAGTTAAATATGAAATTCCCATATGAGCCAGCAATTCCACTTCTAGGTATCTACCCAAAAAATTTGAAATAAGGACTCACATTCATATTGGTATACCGGTGTTTATAGCAGTATTTTTCACAAAGGCCAAAAGCTAGAAATATCTAAGTGTCTATGAATGCATGAATAGATAAACAAAACTTCATTAATAATAATGAAATATTCATTCATATGAAGAACAAGATTCTGATGCATGCTATGACATGTGTGAATCTTGAAAACATTATGCTAATGGAAGTAAGCAGGACACACAAGGAAAAATGTTGTGTGATTTTACTTATAAGAGGTACCTAATAGGCCATAGAGCCAAAAGGTAGCATAAAGTTTACCAGCTGTTAGCAGGACAAAGAAAAGAGGAGTTATTGTTTAACAGCTACAGGGTTTCTGTTTGGGATGAAGAATTTCCAGTAATGGATAGTGGTGATGGTTGTACAACATTGCAAATGTATTTAATCCTACTGAATTATACACTTTAAAATGGATAAAATGATAAATTTTATGTATATTTTAGCACAATAAAAATAAAATTCCAAAAAGCAGTTTGAAACCTATAAATTATAACAGATTAGCTAAGATTTTCATGCTTTTAATTTATGCTATGCATATTCTGACTGCTTTACTTGTAACAATTATTTTAATCTTCAAAATATCAGTATGTAGAAAAATTTATTATTATGCCCATTTAGAAAATGTAGAAACAAAGGTTTAATAACTTGTCTAAGGTTACATAGTAAACAGGGGTGGATCTTAGATCTGAATAGAAAATAATCTGGCTCCAGAGCCATGTTCTCATGTTGTCTCCAAAATCTTTATATTGCTTCCTAAATTACTGCACAACTGTTAAAAAAAAAAAAATCAAAGGTATTACGTTTCATGATTCAGTGTATACTTAATATGGTATTTTGAGAAACCAAGGTTTTAGCTGTATGGATTGGAGATTCATTCTAGGTTTCAGGGTCTCAATTCAGTAATTAACTGGGAAAATCAGCTATGAATCTCCGGCATCATTTTCTACCCTCCTGTCTGGCAAGGTCATTGCTAAGGGTATGGGGGTCACAGTAAAGGTAGTACCAACGCACCTGGGGAGGGTGAGAAACTGGATGACTTTCCCTTTTACCTCCCATCTACATCCCAACCACCTGGGACTCCTAAGCCCTTTCAAACCTGTCTCACATCAGGGATGACTTTGTGGATTTTTCAGACATATTTGAGTCCAGATTTGTATGTCTTTAAAACTTGTCTCGTCAGCACTTCCGGAAAGTGATTTCTAAAAGCAATTGCCTGTAAGACTCTGCATTCTCTAAAATAATTAGCAAATTTTTGCATGGTGACTTTCTTCCTGGGGGAGTCACTTCTTTATCTCGTAGTGAGAAATCTGACTTCTTTAGAAATCTTATTTTTCTAATCCAAAGCTTTTGATTCTGTGACCCACACATGACTTCAGAGAGTGATGACCCTTCTTAAGAACAGACATGTGCCATCTCTGTCTTACAGATGGCTCCTGCATCCTGTGCCATTTGATATTTTTCTCTCTTCTGCAGTTAGGTGGCTCAGATTCTTAATTAAAAGATTCATTTTTATGGCAGCTTTTATAAAGCAAATATCCGCACATGAAGGAAGAGGAAAAAGAACAGAAGGAGGAGGGAACACGGCCTGCTTTCCACCAGATACTGAAACGTTCCACTAATCTTTTTCGCACCTTGTGGTTTCAATTTTCCCTTTAAAATGTGGATTAAACAAAGTTGCCAAAAAACATATGCTTTCGTGTCAAACATTTCACTTATTTGGGAGGCTGAAAGCAGCTTGAGAGTGCTCACGGACTCAGCCTGAGGAAATGGAGCAGGGTGGTTTGGGTTTTTAACTGGAAACGTTCTCCTTGAAAACTGAAGGGTGAACATAAGAGCTGTCATGTGGGTCTGACCACTGGTGGACTGTGAGACCATCCCAGGTATTCCCTCTTAGAGGACAGAAGAATCAGACCAAGTTGCCAACCTAGATACTGGCCTTATCTTTTTGGCTTCTGACCTGATCACATTTCACAGCTATTTGGGGTTGAGACCAGTCAATACTAACACATGAGATCTCTAGGGCAAACCCATTTGCTGTAAGCTTCCTGAAGCCCTCACCAGAAACAGATGCTGGCCCTATGTTTTGTGTAAAGCCTGCAGAACCACAAGCCAAATAAACCTGTTTACTTTATAAATTACCCAGTCTCAGGCATTTCTTTATAGCAACACAAATGGGCGAACACAGCAGGTAGTTATAGGGTATTACTATTTCCTAAACTATGAGCTAGGGTTTTTAGACTAACCATCTCATGTAATCTTCCCCCTTTAATGTGAATAAGATAATATTGTTCCCATTTAACAGAGGAAGAAATAAAGGCTTCCTGACACCTAAATATTTTTTCCGGGTTGCACCACTAATACTTGGTAAAAAAAGGGACTCAAAGCTCAATTACTTCTCCTATTCCACTGGTTTATATGTCTGTCCTTATGCCAGAATCACAGTATTTTGATTGTTGTAGCTTTGCAGTAACTTTTAAATTCAGGGAATGTGAGTCTGCAACGTTCTTCTTCCTTTTCCATGTGGTCCTCTAGAATTAACAATAGAATGATGTCCTGCTTAATCCTTACTCCCTAGGCTGTTTGTCATATTATATTTACAAGTCATTTGAATATTGTATGTATCAAATTTCCTCTCTTGACTCCCCCGTTTTTGCCAAAATGTTTCATAAATTCATGAATTAAAAGTAATATTAAATAATCTGAAACTCACAAAGCATTGCATCAGCTTCTCTATCTTGCCTTTGCTATATATTACTAACTTTAATAAATGTTTGTTTATTAATCAAACCATTCATTCCAGAAACAATTAGAAGACAGTGTCTTGAGTTAGATGTACTTAGATTGAGTCCCAACTCCAAAATTGCAAACTTTGCATAAGTCATTCAACCTTTTTGTGACTAGGTATACTCACCAGTAAATTGGAAAAGTAGAGTACTTTAGGGTTATTGTGAGGGTTAAATGACTACCTATAAGTGTCAGAACAGTGTCTAGTATTTAGTGAATGCTATAGAGGTTATGCCTCATATGCATCAATGGGTTGAGATCTGCCTTTGTGGTATGATTGTGATGGGCATATCCCTGTTAAATTTCCATCCTAGACCTTCTGTAAATAGCAGCTATTATTGACTACACTAGCCTGAAAAAAACTGTTTGTTTTTCATGATATTATAGCATTAGAGATTTATTCTCTTTTCTGGAAGACTTTTTAACCTTCCAGAGTCCCAGTGGAGAGGTTGATATGGAGCTGAGTTACGTAAAAGTTTTCTAATAACATTAGTTCAGAAAAAGATGTATAGAGATGGTAAGTTGATTGGAGATAAGGTAATTAAAGAGGCTATGGTCAGGCAGAAGCACATAGCTGTAAGTTGTGACCACATGAAACAAACCCTGCTTTCTCCAAACATTTGCTTCTGATTAGTTTTAGGGAAACAGCCAGTGTCATGGTGATTCACTGTATGATCATCTATATTTAAAGACACAGATGTCCATCTCTCCAGTCCTTTCCTTTTTTCCTGCACTCTGGATTCTGGTTTCCAACCTCTTCTTGGAGGTCTGTCATGGTCACATCAAACTGCACAAGTCCAAGCATGAACTAATGACAACCATTCTCAAACCCACTTCTCCTCCTGCATTTATCTCCCAGAGAATGGCACAACCATTCCCTGTAACACCAGCTAGAAACTTGGGTGTCACTTGAACTTCTCCCTCAGAATCTTCTGTTGGATAAAATTTATATTTTGATAAATATTTGCTTTTTTAACCCTTTTTCTCTGTTCCCATTCCTTCAGAAGTTCATATCTCATTTGGATTATTGCAGCAGATTCCAAACTCTTCTTCTTCTCTTCTGTTGAGCCAATGCCAATCTTCGGCATTGTCATCAAAACAGATCTTCTGAATATTGAATCTAATTATGTCATTGCCCTGTTTGGACACTGAAAGATTTTTCAGAGTAGCTTTAGGTTGACAGTAAAATTGAGAAAACGGTGCAAAGATTTCCCAAATACTCCCTGTGTGTGCACATGCATAGCCTCCCCTGTTATGAACATTTACCACCAGAGGGGTACATTTGTTACCATTTATGAGCTTACATTGACACATCATTATCATCTAAAGTTCACAATTTACAATAAGTTTCACTCTTGGTGTTTTACATTCTATGGGTTTGAACCAATGTATAATGACATGTATCCTCCCTTATAGTAGCATACAGAATATTTCATTGGCCTAACAATCTTCTGCCTATTTACCTCTCCCTTTCCCCTAAACCCTGGCAACCACTGATCTTTGTACATTCTCCATAGTTTTGCCTCTTCCAGAATGTCATATAGTTGGAATCATAGAATATGTAGCTTTTTAAGATTGGAATCTTTCACGTAGTCATAAGCGTTTGAATTTCCTCCATGTCTTTTCATGGCAATAGCTCATTTGTTTTTAGTGCTGAGTAATATTCCATTGTCAGGATGCACCACAGTTATGTCCTTAATAACTGAAGGACACCTTGGTTGCCTCCAAGTTTTGGCACTTTTGAATAAAGCTGTTATAAACATACTTTTGCAAGTTATTTACACTGAATAATTTTAAGGTTGAAATGCTGTAATATTGGCCACAAAGCTTCCCAAGGTCTATTTTCTGCCTTTCTACACCACCTTCTCTCAGTGCAGCACATAGACTAAACAAAATTTAGTTCCAAATCCTAAAGGTGGTTTGTTTGTTTGTTTATTTGTTTGTTTTTTGCCTCTGACCCTTTGCACCTGCTGTGTTCACTCTGAGGAATGCTTTGCCTCCAGGCTCTGCATGTCGCTCTCCTTCCAGTATTTAGTGTTTGGCTGAGGAGACATCTCTTCTGCTCAGATGACCATCCCATGTTGTTGGCAGAAGTCTGAGTACCTGATTCTCCTTTCACTTTGGTCCTATCCCGTACTGGACCACAAAGTTTCTTGAGGGCAGAGATGGGGCATATCTTTACTTTGTATATACACTTAACACAATGTTTAGTTTCAAATACATTTTGATTAATGAATAAACAGGTATCATATGACAGTGAGCTGTGAGCTGACTTTGGCTACATCATCTACCAGAGAGAGGTTTCAGGCAAAAATATTCTTTGCTTCCTAACCAGGAGAGTTTAAAACAGGCAGAAAACATCTATATTTGGGAATAAATACACTGTATCGAATATATTGAATATCATTTCAAATTCCTGAATAGGGCAACAAATGTAGGTAAGGATCTGCCATGGTGACAAGCAGTAGGGCATCAGGAAAGGATTCATGAGGAAGATCAAAGTAGCCTCTTTTTCTTCTCTTCCTAGCTCAAATAACATGTGATGTTAGGGAACCATACTGCTCATGAGGACCGTTCATTTGTCTTTTAAAGATGCGTGGGTTTAGAGTAGTTTAGAGTAGTCCACATTCCTTGCAGCTCTACAGTTCTCTAAATTGTTGGCAAAAATTATATAATCGTATCACGGTTTGAATTTTATCTTGATTTACTACATCTCTATAACTTGAGTCTTTGAATTTACAACAGGTATTAAGATACAATTTCAAGAGATGTGTGATGCTGGGGAATATGGCATTTGATGATTAAAATATAAGTTAATTCATTGAGCATTTATTGGGTACTTAGTAGGAGCACTATAGTATTTTAGATATAGTGAACATTGCAAAAAAAGAAAAAATCAGGATGAAACAGCAGTCATAAATGGCTCTAAAATCTAACTGGGGAAGCAAAATTTAAAACAAGAAGGAGAAGAAAGAAGATGTTCTAGGATACTGACCTTAATCAGGAGCTACAAAGTAGTCTGAAACACGTGAGATGTCAGGGTTGCTGAGGAAGGCCTGATAGTAAAATGATGGATTTATCTGGGTCTTTAAAGCGTTCCAAAAGTGATGGTAAGGGGGAAAATAGGATGTAAGCAAACACAAAGCCAAGGACATTGCCAAGCGTGTCCTGGGGATTGGAAGGCAAGGTGGAAGGATGTGGATCTTCATGTGGGAGAATTGCCCACAGGGAGAATGGGATGGAGGCAGGGACTAGATTTGCCGACAGCTGAGAATGGAGCTGGGTAGCAAACACCACCAAACAGAGACACTCCAGAGTCTGAGCAGAGCCACAGATGAAAAGGAGAGATCTGCCTCAAGGGAAATGGAAAACATGAAGGGACCCCTCCGCAGGTATCACAATATTCTAGAGTTTAATCCAGAGTGGCAGTGTTCCTCCCACCTTGAGTGACCTCCCTTTTAGGAGCGTACAAACTGGAACAAATACACATTTAAACAATATGAACCGGACTTGGCATTTTTGTGTCATGTCTGGTGCTTCATCTGTCTTATTAACTCCCCAACTGTCCGTCTGCATGGGTCTCTGCCTGTAAATCGATAAATAAAGAGTTCTACCTTTTGTACTGTTGTCTGTTTATTCTAGAACAAATGCCCCTTTTAGTGTAAATGTTGGTACCTTACCCTTTGTTTTCCTGGATGGTATCATATTCCCAAACTAAGGACTCTCCTTTCTTTATTTCTTTACTATAGAAGCTACGTCACTAAGCAGGCAGCCCCCAATTCTGAGGAGAGACAGTTTCTTGCTCAGCAAGCAATGCTTTCTTCCCAGCAGGGGATTAGATGGGTGCATACATATATATATATATATATATTTTTTTTTTTGCAGCCCGAATATCAAGGTTCTAGAGGCAAAATTCAAAGCAAATGAAACACTCATCTTATCTGTCTATGGTTATAATGATTTACTCACCCACTAAAATTTAGATTTATCTAAATTAGATTCACTTAAATTCTCTTGTCTGTCAACCCTGTTAGAAAACATGAAGGTTTTCTTTCTTGTTGATGAAGGAGCTGAGACTCAATTTGCAGCCTGTTTATTCTTTTTCTCTGTCTCTCTGTCCCCACCCTCTCCACACACATACCCCTGCTCATTCTGACACACTCACGTATGTTCTCATAGGGAGAGGGCCCAGCCTCAGCTGAGGGAGAGCTTAGAGGGAGGTGTATGCAGCTTCAGCTCCAGATTAATGAGCTATTTGACTGGGACATGACGTTGGTTTAACAGCACTTTTTCTCAAATGTGGTGTGATCAGGAATTTGCAGAAGTTTATTCTTAGCTCTTTCTTTTGGCTTCTGCAACATGTTAACAGCTTGTGCATTTGGTAATGCCTTTTTTCATTACCATGGTAACCATTAAAACTTAAGGTATATGTGACTGAAGATCTGGCCAAGCTATTGGTTGGTGGCATGCTGGAAGGCAGTGAAATAAAAACCACATCTAGTCGGCAGCTTTTTACAGGTGTGTCTTTCCTTAATTAACCTGGCATGTAAAATTTCTGCATAACAAAATATTAGGAGATAGTTATTCACTTCAGAGAGAATTGACAAATTCACTTTCATATGGTGAATTCCTTCGTTCATTTTAAAATAGGATTATTTTGACCACATGTTGCTTTCTCTTCAGAGTGAATATGCAAACCTTGAGTTATTAAATATTAGAAAAGAGTCATGAATTTGATTTTAGAGCTAAGTTTAATTGGTAGACAAACACTGTGCCTAGATCTCCTCATATTTTTAGTTTAGTTTAGTTTTGTTTTAAACATTGTATGATCAGCTCCGTCAAGAATAGTATGGCAATTAATTAACTATTATCATGTTTAGTTCACATCGTCAGTGTTAAGCAAATCCAGGCAAGTATGTCAAGCAAAACAACAACAAAAACAAACAAGTTAACAAACCTAATAGGAATAACAGAAAACAAACAAAACCAACCAAAAACCCAATGACAACAAAAATTACTATCCCGACTATGAAAAGGTCAATGGCTGTTTAATATAACTGGTTGCTATTTTAATTTTATTTCCCAGTTCGGCAAAGCTTTATTCTCTTCAGCACTATGCTGGGCATCGTAGGAGGTACTGAAAACTTGTGAGGCAAAGTTCCTATTTTCAATGATTTTGGCAAACTATTCGGAAATAAGACTTGCATAAAGGAAATAGAGATAAAACACAGTTATGTGTTAAAATAAATACCCCCAGAAATAGGCCCTGAGAAAGTGGAAGACACTGTAGACTTGATAGTCAGAAAAATCTTTATTTAGAAGGAGTAACTTGGGCTCCATGTTGAAAGATCAGATGAGACTTGGCTAGCCAGACAGCGAGACTAAGATCATGGTATTTCTGAAGAAATATTTTTTCATAATAGAATGCATCAGTGTTATAAACATGGTTGCCTGCAAGTATAGGACAGTGAATACTGGATGAGAAGATGATTCATGCTCAGGTGAAAATAACATTTTGCTTAAAATATTGAAATTCTTATGAAGTATGAGAACATTTTCTCATAGTTCAAATGAAGGTGACAGCCTTTCCCCATCTAAGAGGAAGATGACAAATTCATGCTGAACACAACAAAGTCTGACAAACTCTTATCTAAGGCTGTAACACATTTTAGGCAGAGAAAAAATATTTAAAAATAATAACTTGATGAAACTCATAGATATTATAATAGTACTATGCAAGCCAGAAAAGTTTTCTTTCTTTTATTATTTATTTATTTGAGACGAAGTTACATTCTTGAGGCCCAGGCTGGAGTGCAGTGGCGCAATCTTGGCTCACTGCAACCTCCACCTCCCAGGTTCAAGTGATTCTCCTGCATCAGCTTCCTGAGTAGCTGGGAATACAGGCAACCACCACCACGCCCAGCTAATTTTTGTATTTTTGGTAGATTCAGGGTTTCATCATGTTGGCCAGGCTGGTCTCAAACTCCTGACCTCAGGTGATCCGCCCTCCCTGGCCTCCCAAGGTGCTGGGATTACAAGCGTGAGCCACCATGCCTGGCCAAAAGTATCTTTCTTAATAAAGATTTTGGGGTACAGTGTTTCTTCTCCTTCTCACCAAATTAATCTACAATGATTAAAATTTGAGTTGTGGTCATAGATGAAATAACAGATACAACCACCCAACATCTACCTGTTTAATAAACATAGTTCTGGAAAAAACCCCTCTTCAGTTGTTTTTTTTTTCACAAAGATAGCATCTAACATTGCCTGCTTCCACACTCAATCATTGGCACATGTTTGTTTCATCAAAAATCTCATTCATGACAGGCACCCAAAGACAGAGCATTGTGCAAAATGTTGTCTTGATGCCAAAACTGTCAGAACTGTCCTTGATTCTATTATCACTACTAAAACTAGGATACATTTTAGCATTTTATTTGTGATTCCAAGATTCTCTAACTCACCAGAGCACTTCCTGCTTTGAGCATCTCTGCCTGCCCTATTGTGCATAGCAATAGAACTGTATGAAAACCTCCCTGCCAAATTAGTAGTTACCCATTAACCAATAAGTTAGTTGATAGAAGAGTTGACTACATAAGAAGTTAAAAAAGTGGGAACCCCTACTACCTGATTAAATGAGCAAGAAAAATTTTTTCCATTTCCTTTTTTGTCATACTGTCACTTGATAACTGACCCCGAACTATCATCTGCTCTGCTGTTACAAACATCAGGACCAAAGGACAAGTCATTTCACACAAACACACACACGCCCACCTTTCTCATTCTGCTCTAACAAGGAAGTCTACATTAACGGTATCACTTCCCTTTTAGTTTAGTGTATTTACTTCTGTGAAAATAATAATACCATTATAAGGTTAGGAAATCGTCCTTAAAATGTAATCAGTCACTGGCAACTCAGTGTGAGTGAGTTTATTACCATTCAAAAGAAGCAATTACCTTGGCTGAAAATGCACAAATACCTGGAGATACTTGGAAATCTGCAGAGTGAAAGCAAATACCCAAAAGTCGACGAAGGGCCTGATGGTGAGTTAAATGCAAAGATGTATTTTGTTTTGGAGTATGGAGAACTAGATTTTTATTCTGACTTTAAATGGCAAAGCCCAGTGAGTTAGACTCACTAATTTTGTTGAGTGTCAATTTATTTATGTGCCATATAAAATAACTGAACTAAATACCTCTAATTTATATTCTAAAGTTATATTTATATGATTATAATCACAAATTCACCAGTGATCTGTCCTTCTGTAGTGGACGATTGCTAATTGATAAAACACAATAGATTAATGACTAGTCTCATCAATTGTTTTGCTTTGTTTTATTTTGTTTTGTTTTGAGACGGAGTCTCGCTCTGTCACCAGGCTGGAGTGCAGTGGCGCAATCTCCGCTCACCGCAACCTCCACCTCCTGGGTTCCAGAGATTCTCCTGCCTCAGCCTCCCGAGTAGCTGGGACTATAGGCATGCACAACCACGCCCAGCTAATTTTTGTATTTTTAGTGGAGACACGGTGTCTCCGCATTGGTCAGGCTTGTCTCAAACTCCTGACCTCATGATCCGCCCACCTCAGCCTCCCAAAGTGCTGGGATTACAGGCATGAGCTACCATGCCTGGCCATCAAATAGTTTTTTAAAATCCTATAGAATTAGTGAAATAAAATAGCCCTGAATTATTAATCTTGATCTTTCCTATTTTCACTAGAGCCCTATTTTAGGTAGAATTCTCAAATGATTCCCAAATTCCTGCTCCTTTATGTGCACACCTTGTAGAATTCCTTCTTCTTGAGTATAGGAAGGACATGTGAATATGATGAGATCCCTGTTCCCTTGATTAGATTATGTTATAGGAGACTGTATTGGCCTGTTTCACAGGGAGAAGTCAATGAGACACAGTCCTATTGGGCTGGAAGAAAGCAAGCATCCATGTTGTGAGATGCCTATGGGGTTCATGTGACAAGGAACTGTGGATGACCTCTAGCAGCTGAGTGCAGTCCCTGGCTATTTGATAGCTAACAAAGAAACGGGGACCTCAGTCATACAACTGCAAGGAAATGAATTCTGCCAACAACCAGTGAGTTGGGAAGAGATCCTAGAGCCTCCGATGAAATTCACAGCCCTAGCTGACAACTTTATTATCATTTGGTGAAACCCCAGGAGAAGATCCAGCTAACTCAGACTAAGACTTCTGACCCACACAAACTGTGAAATAAGAAATCTGGTTATTTTAGGCTGCTAAGTTTGTAGTAATTTGTCATACAGCAAAGAAAGCTAATACCACCCCCTTCTAGCACCACTCATTTTGGAAGACTTTGTTCATATAAGCAAATGCAAATATCTGAATTGAGTGGACATTTGAAAAATATTTGCCCACAAATTTGACAAAGAATTAAAGGGACTCTGTAGGCAAAGCTGACCATGTGAAGGTAGGTTTTCTTTGGGTGATTATGGTCTCATTTAAGACTTGGGCATTCAGACCACCTCTATGTCTGTCTAGTCCCTTGTGTGTGGCTGCTTTGGTAATAGTATAAGTACATGTTGTATGTTTGTATTTATTTGGTAACGAATCACATCAGATATTTTAGGGGTAGGTGTTGAATCTCTTATATTGGGTATAACTATGCAAGCCTGTCATTGGGGAAATTTTCTCCTGACCTCAGCTGGTGATCAGCTTATGCTCCAAAGCATGAGAATTGATAGGCCTTATAATTTTACCCAACCTAATGTAACAGCAGCTGCTGTCCTTGGTGCTTGCTATCTGATTAAATTCCCAAATTAGGAATTGCCTTTTGTAACCTGAATTCTGTCATGGTGGTAAAATCTGACAATAACTGCTCTCATTTTTACCTCGCCCACCATAGAGTGTTTCTTCAATAACACATCAACCATCTCAGACTATCACATATTACTCTGGCACTTTATTAGAATTTGAGAATTTTGTAATCCTACTCAAAATGAGATTGCATGCTTTCTAATGTAAGAAAGGAGACAGAGAGGCCAATTCAGCTCTAAAACTGCAATTGTTTGCCTTCCTCCAGGGACACATCTCACAGATTGCCATGAAAATAAATTGGAAAGTTTACAATTCCAAATCATTGCCTACCATGTATTACTTCACAGACAAAAACAAACACTACCACCACCATCACCACCACCAAGAATACAAGAAAATATATCCGTGAACTTTCATCTCTTCAAGAGGAAAAATGCATTACAATTAGATTAGACTATAACCATTCAGCAAGTGTGTTGGTTTTCTGCTTCTCTTAAAATGATTTATTATTTATTACTATATTTTTCAAGATTATCTTCTTTATCCCTTTAGGAAAGGAGCAGTTTGGCTCTCTCTGTGATTACCAAACCAGAGCGAAAGCCTTCAACTACGGACCACTGCAATTTCCACCATAACAGGCAACCCAGCAATTAGAACCGTTTGTTACAGTGACAGCAGAGAGAACCATTTTCAAGCAACAAGGCACAGGAGCAGGAGCTGGAGGAAGAGAGAGCCTGTTCATTTGAAGGGGACTAACGCCACACAGCAGCTAATCCTGGAATGGCAGGCAGTTTTGGGAACTGCCTATCCTGCAAAGGCTGAGATATTCACATACATTCTTGAACTTTTGGAAATGGTCTAATTTTGCTTTTTTCTGACCAGGAATACAATTGGATCATAAAATTTGGCATTTGGGAAGAGACAAAGGTTTATCTTTAGTCCAGTGCATAATTTAATTTCTTACTTCAATATTAAAAATGAAAACATAAAGGTAGGCACTTTCTTTTCAAATTCTGGATTTTAGTGAGTATTTCCGTACTCAGAAAACATCTCACAATTGAAACTTTGCAAACAGAGTCATGTTTGTTTACAACAAAAGTACTTGAAATAAAACTACAGCATGTTATTCTGTTGCCACTTTGTCATTTATCCTCATTTTCATATGTTTTAAATTATGTTACAAATTTATTGATAGCTTGGGAGAAAATGCCAATTTTGATATCTTTTTTCTTTCTTTTTCTTGTTATTCTTTTTCTTTTCTTCCCCTGCTCCTTTCTTTCTTTTTAATACACTCTTCTTTTGTTACCATTGCGTTTAGTCCTTGATATAAGCAATGACAAACTACCTATCTCTAGTACATGTCAGGCTATCTTTGGATTTTATTTCTCCCTGTCTCAAATGAAGCAATAATACTACTCACTTACCACAAAGAAACCATCTGAGAATTAATAAAATAATGTGGACTGTTTGATCTTCTCCGAGCGAGGTACTTTTTCCTCCTTTGTTCAAGAGCTATTATTATTGAGAGATTGAATGAATAAATAGCCACATGCAGATAATTTTTAGACAGTGAATAAGCATCTTCCTAGATATTTTTGTGGCAGATATTTGAATATATCACCTTCTCTATTCTTTAATGAAAAGTCAGGCTATGAAGCAAAAGTCTATGAATATGCATCTTTTCTAAGAGAAAGCATACACCAGACTGGATGGTTTACACGGAAGGTTGAAGGAATGTTTTAGTCACCGTTTTCCAATCTGCTTTTTCAGAAGCAGGTATTGCTAATGTAGAAAAAAATGTTGGTAGTCTTTCTCTTTTGTTTGGTTTAAAAAGGATGAGGCTTTGTTTTCTTCCTGTTATTCATTTTTCAACTGCACAACTACTGCTCCGGCACCGCAGCAGCTTTTGCCAGAGTCAGAGGTGAGGTCATGCTTGACTGAAGAAATCTAAGATCAATTTGTTGTCTCGTATTTCAACATTAAATGCAGCTTGAAATATAATTGTTAGTCCATGCACTCTCTGCTTTAAGGAAGTGTTCCAGCATCTCAGAACAGGGAGTGTGGTTATCAGTGATAAACCACAACGTGTACCCTAAACCACGGCTAACCAGAATTTTCAGGCTGAGAGAGACAGAAAGAGGGGCAGAAGGGAGACTGGAGAGGGAAAAGACAAAAAAAGACAGAGCTTTGGGGAGTCAAAAAAACGGAATGGCTTGAAAAGCAGTTGGAACAATTTGGAAATTTGCAAATAAAATTGCAATTAAAATATTTCATTTTTAAATTATTTTGTTTTATTCTTGTCCCTACTTAAAAGGCCCCTCCTCTCCTGACACAGCTTCACAGATCTTGCTGTGGAGGGGAGACCTATGATACCACTCAGGGCAAGGGATTTCTGGTTTCCCCGTTTAGGAATATTTGCATGCTGACAAACAGCTGCTGGGGAGGACAGACTGTGTTTTTTTGGGGGGCTAGGGAGGGAGCAGGTAGATTGATGGTCCTGAACTGGGTAGCTAAAGATTTTTCAGATGCCCTTTGAAGCAAGGCTTGTTAAATATCCCTGCATTGAATTTAGTAAAAAAGAAAAAGGTGTAATCATCAAATCCTGGTTTGTGGCTCCACAATGAGAGTTAACATTGAGTCACGAGCTTATGGTACTGATTTCAGGTCAGATACATCATGTGTGAGTCTTCTATAAAGGGATGTTTCCTTAGATGAAATAAAAATGAATCCACTTAATTGAATATAGAACTGTCTAGGACTTACTTGATGATGCAATCTTCCAGGAGTCCTGAAAAAGCCATCCTGGAGGTGTCCTTTCCATCATTCTGGGTAGAGAGACAAGGACATGTGTGTCCTGTCTGGCCGAGAGAGTAAGACACAATGTTTTGACTTACTTGTTAATGAAAGTATTTCCTTAGCCGAGAGGCAGCTTGGGGTCCTGGAGAGGGCAGGATTCCACCACCAGACAGGTGAAAATGTGTGTTCCCATCCCATCATTTACTACCTGTGTGACCATAGAAAATTTACTCAGGCTCCAAGACCAGTTTTCTCATTAGTACAAAGGACACAGTTGTATTTGCACTGAACGACTTGAAAGATGATGAACATAACAAATAGTTACCCTTTCATAGGTACCTATTTGTGTCAAACTTAGCAAAGAGCTTATAAATATATCATTGTGTTTAATCTTCACAATCTGGAATAATGAGTATTATCCCCATTTCGAGGGTGAGAACTGAAAAGTACTAGAGTAATGTTCTCAAGGGCACACAGCTATTAAGTGAGAGAAAGATATTCAAACTCAGGTTTGCTTGCCTCTAAAGCCTTTGTTCTCCTGTCTATTGAAAGAAATCTCAGTCTTTCTGTAACATTTACTTTGCTGACTCTGCACATCTTTGGTGACATCCTGTTCTGTGTCTTTGGGCCAGCAGAGCCAGGCAAGAGAGACTGCTCAAACGAGTATCTGCACCAGTCCTGTGTCCTGGATTCTAGAACAACACTGACATTTTTTTTTCATTTTTAAATCCCTTAAATTATTTGAAGATGATATCCATGGTCCCTCAAGACTTCTGTTTTCCAAGTTAAATGCCTGAAATCCCTCAAGCATTTTTCTGAGGATCTGGCTTCCAGAATGCTCCAAATCCTAGTTATTTTTGAGTTAATTATTTTCTTCCCTTATCCACATGAAATATAACAATTTTACTATGAATAAGAAAAAGTACAATCCAGCCTCTTGGAAGAATACTTAATCAATTCTGTTTTCATAAAAATCCATTTTTGGTTTATTTTATTTTTTCATTTTTCTCTTCAAGATCTCTCCAGCAATGATAGGGAATTATAGATGCTTTTCTAGTCAAACTACCTTTGTTATCTCCATGTGGGATTTATCATGACAGCTTGGACTATGGAGTGTGGGCTGCACCTTGGCCAAAAGGTCTCTAGTTCTGGATAGTATCAGGTTGGTGCAAATGTAATGGCGGTTTTTGCCATTAAAAGTAATTGCAAAAACCACAGTTACATTTGCACCAACCTAATATTAACCCAGTGGCCTGGTCCAGCCACTTAGGTCTTCACTGAGGCACATAGAGGTGGGTGTTGGTCTCTATATCAACCCCAAAGGGAACTTCAGTATTAGTCTGGACTTCAGAAACCTAAATTTCATAGAAGATACTGTATAAACAAGAAGAGCATTGAAAACAACATGGACTTTCTCCTTTTAATTTTCAAATCCAAGTATGTCATTTATGTTCTGTGACTGTCACCAGAACATATCCTATGAAAAAAGTAAGGAAAGTATTACTGTTACGTTATTGATGAGGATATTGAGGTTCGGAACATTTAAAGCATTGCCCAAAAATTCAGCCTTGTTTTGATGATGGTAGGTGCTCAGTGGAAGTTTATGAGAACTTACACCAGTCAATGAGCTGAGTGATACTGACTAAGAGAAAGAGAGATGGCTTTGCCAAGCAACCAGGAACAAAATGAGGATTCTGGAAAGACCTTTGTTTAAATGCACAGCCACTGCCTATTTCTAACACAGGATAGTCTCAGCAGTGGCTTGAATTTTTGATTGTGAAGTAGGGAAGAGGAGTATTACAACATGATGGAAGAAAAACGGGAGTCACGGAGGTGGAACTGTGTTTTTTGTAGTAATCCACAATGCTATAATTGAGGATGAAGGGTGAAAGAGGCACAGTTATCTTTCTGTGTGAACTTGTGAGTCAGGCATTGGCTAGGACATAGATGATTTGGATTCAGAATCTGACTCTGTCATGCCAAAGTTAACAGACATCTCACTTAAGTGCTCCAGATCAGTTTCATCACCTGTCAAGTAAAAGATCAAATTAACTATAAGGACCCATTGAGCTCCAAAATTGTATAATTCCATGTCTTATTCCCTTGGAAGACATCAAGATTACAGTAGATTTGGCATACTTAGATTATCAGCCAGAAAGCATGCAAATGACTCTAATTCTTAGATAATTATTTTGACTTTGTGTCACCTTTATAGAATTACCCCTCAGGGGTATTTGCAAACATAAATGTAATTTCCCTGCAGTTCGTGATGATTAACATTGCATTGATATTTACTGTCAGGTGCCAGTCACAGTATGAATGCTAGAGCTGTAAAGGTGGCCCAGACAGCTCTTTCCTCAAATGCATTACAAGGTAGTAGAAAGGACAGTTATAGACAGATCATTTTAATAAAGGAAAGTCACCAGGTCTAAGACAGATGGCATACGCATTTAGCCAGACAAACAAGCATGGCCAGGACAAGCTAAAGTTTGTAGGTAAGAAGAGTTGTACTCACCAGGTTCAGAGCCAAGTAGAGGCTGTGTTTCAGATCAGGTTTCTGGTTAACAAAGAGCACTGTTCTTGCTCTTTTGAAAGACCTGGGATGTTATTTTTATATACAGTAAATAAAGTCTAATGTAATATTTGAGTCCTCAGATTTCAAGTATCTGAGGCCTTCTTTTTCATTAATATTGAACAGGCATAATCTAAGATATTATTTTATATGTATACAGGCAGTGGGTTTCATTTCCTGGATATCCCAAGAACCCAGGCACAGCTGAACTTCTCCTGTATGTCGCCCTCTGAACCACTACTCCTGGTGACTCCTGGATGTCTGAGCACTCTTGAAAGCTGGGTTATCCTCAAAATCTACCTACCATCAAGTTGTTCAACACCTTTCTCAGCATCTCTTTGCTATATGCTTTAAAATCCATTGGGAAAATTCCCAAATCGGAAAGCATCAAAGAATTACACAAAGAAGACAACCCTTGACCTTTATCGTTCACTATCTCACGCTCCTAGCACAGCACAGAATAGCCAAATGGTTAGGAGCAGAGTCAATACAGAGTTGCTACCCAGGTTTAAATCCTGGCTGTCATATTTACTGGAATGTGACTTAGCTTCTGTGTCACCATGAAGATTACATTCATTATACTTATAATGTTGCCACACAAGTTGACCATGGAAAGCACATGGATCTCTACCCAGCACATACTAAGCATAATATTTCTTTAACTATTATCAGTCGTATTATGAAGACCCAGCCCCAGTAAAGTATTTCTTTTTCAGAAAAAAAAAAGCACAATCTTTTCCCAAAGATAAATACTACACCCACTTGGAGAATGTGGTAATGGCTACAGTTTTTTTCAAAAACTATTTATCTTTTGTTCTTGCTATTCGAGCCTGAATTTTAAAATAACAATTATTGTTCTTTCCATAAAATTTTTGTGAAATAGCCAGTGCATTAGTCAGAATTCTCCCAAGAGACAGAACCAATAGGACACCCCACCCCCACCGGCCAATGCACACACAATAGAAATTGGCTTTCATGATTATAGGGGCTGAGAATTTCTATTGTCTCTTGTCTGCAAGCTGGAGACCCAGAAAAGCTGGTAGTGTAATTCAGCCTAAGTTGGAAGGCCTGAGAACAAGGGAAGCCAATAGTGTAAGTCCTGTTCCAGTTCATAGACCCCTGGTCCATGAGTGCTGATGTGTGAGGGAAGGTAAAGATGGATGTCCCAGCTCAAGAAAAGAGAACAAAGTCACCTTTCCTGTGCCTTTTTGTTCTGTTTAGGTCCTGATGAATTGGGTGATGCCCATCCACATTCTTTTTTTTTTTTTGATGGAGTCTTGCTCTGTCATCCAGGCTGGAGTGCAGTGGTGCGATCTTGGCTCGCACCACTTGATCCTGGGTTCAAGCGATTCTCCTGCCCCAGCCTCCCAAGTAGCTGGGACTACAGGCGCCCACCATCACGCCTGGCTAATTTTTTGTATTTTTAGTAGAGACGGGGTTTCACTCTGTTAGTCAGGATGGTGTCAGTTTCCTTAGCTCATTGATCTGTCTGCCTCAGTCTCACAAATTGCTGGGATTATAGGAGTGAGACACCGCACCTGGCCCCCACATTCTTAACAGAAAGATCTCAGCCTACTTAATTCAAATGCTAATTTCTTCTGGAAACCTCCTCACAGACATATCCAGAAATAATATTTTATTAGCTACCTAGGTATCCCTTAGCCCAGTCAAGTTGTCACATAAAATTAAAGGTCACAGGCAGTATCTGTGTCAGGAGGAGAACAGCATCTTAGAGAGTTTTGATTTTGGGAAAATCATAGAAATTACATTACAAAAGAACTTCAACCATCAGCTTGCCATTATTTAACCATATACCTTTATCAAGCATATTGGAATACAAGGCCCAGGGAGTCTTTTCCAAGGTCACCAAGGTTATGCAGGAGATTTAGAGCTAATGTCCGTGCTTCCCGACTTCCAGTTTAATCACACCTCTTAGTTTAATCTCAACTCTTAGTTTAATCTCACCTCTTAGGTGACAGGCTCTTCAGACCACTTCTACAAGTGAGAGCTATGGCTGAGACCCACAAACTTTCCAACCCTGCAGGCTATCTACCACCTAGTACAATCACCACTCTACCACTACAAATACTTTCCCCACAATGTCATACATGAACATGCATGTTATACACATGTACTTTTACACACACTCACATACTAACATGTACACTCACAGATGCACATACATTCACAAACAGCTATGCACTTGCATGAACACACATACACACATCTCACTCAAATATAGTCATGCACACACATTCGTACATGGACACACACACACTCATATACAGGCACACACACAGTTCCTATTGGTTAACATATAACAGATTTCTTTTTTCTTTCTTAGACCTAGAAAATTCATTTTCATTCTTAAAAATTTGATTCTGGGAGTCCCTCTTCTCTCACCAGTCTCCAGAGATAGACCACACATCTTCTGTGTTACTCAAGACACTTCATAAGTTTCTCTTATTTCATGCGTTATATTCTATCATTTTGTGCAATTCCTTTTTTGTAGTACCATGTACAGTATAACTGCCTTCTGGAAAAGCAACATATTTTGTTTTCTTTTGTTTCTTTGTAACCTACTGGAGTACTTGTCATGATAAGTGTTTCTTAAACTGAAATAAACTGCTGATTCTGTGTTATAAGTAATAGAGAATAAAGTATTCCAGGAGATGAGGCTATACATATGACCCTGATGCTTGAGCTATGTCCCTTCATCTTGCATTCATGCCTAACTTTGCAGTAGAATTGCTGTAACTCATTCATTTAAAGAATGTTTCAACCGTTGTGTGATAGACTATGTGCCAAGTGCACTGAGGGGAACAAATCTCAGTGTCAAATATCTTGTCTTCAAAAAGGGTGCCATCTGGGTTGAGGGTGGGGTGGAGACAGAGGAATACAGCAATTCATGAATACTGCCATAAAAACAGAGAGCTAAGTGAAGAAGAAAGGAGCCCCAAGGATATCCAGAGAAAAGGAAAGGATAATCTGGAAAAACTCTATGCCAGCCTCCTGCCTCTGTTCCTGGTATTTGCCAGCCCCCAGTTTCCACCCCTAGCATTGGATCTTTAATCTGGTCTTAGAGGAAAAGAGGCTCACTACATCCCAAGTCCTAGAGAAGCCCTCACTCACAGGAGACTAACATGATCTGCCCATTACCGCTGAATCCCACCATATGTAATTCCACTTCAATTATGGCACAATTTCACATTGCAGAATACAAGTCAGGTTAAAATAACTTCATATGTCCGCTCTCTTGTTCAATATTCTAGGAAAAGGCATACCAAAAAAAGACCAAAGTACCAGACATACTGGAAAACCCAATTAGCTCAAGCTATTAAAAAAAAATTACACAGATTCAAGACTGAAAGCCTAGGACAAAGAGAGGACAATGCAGTGAAGAAATAAAAACAATAGTTTTTGACAGGAAGGAATGAGAAGATAAATTAAGCCATAGGCATAGAGGAAAACAAGAGCAAGGAAACGCTTGAAAAAATTCTCCTGCCACCTTGCTCCATGAGTCTTCAGAGCCTGCAGGGGCAGCAGAGATTGGTGTTTATGGTTTTTTATGCCAACAGAACCTGATTGTTCTCCTCTCTCTTATTTCTCTCTGCAGGGCTCTCTATCTCCTTGAAAGAAAGGATGGCTGCAGTTTAGAAAAAGCAAAACAGGCCTAGATGGGTGTCAGAAACACTGGGAAGGCATAGACATGCCCACTGTCTCTCCAAATCTCACTACCATCCCTACCCCTTTATAGCTAACACCGTAGCTGACCTCTGTGCCTGAACTGTGGTGCCATGAAGGAAAGTTTACTCTTCAAGCTTAAGGAAAGCTACCAGCACATGAAACACGGGAGAAGAAATGCAGCATCTTAACAGCTCTCTGCAAGACAGAAGACCAACATGATACTCTCCAGGGAGCAGAATATGGTCATGGGAAATGACAACGCTCAAGAGGGGCCAGGTCATTGTGAGGAAATTTATTATGAGGAAAAAAAAAAGGAATATCAAAATAAGACAGAAAGCGACCACAGAGATCAATTTTATCCGTACCTTCAAAGTCCATCCCCTTTTCCTCCACCAGACCCTTCTCTGCATAATGTCCTCATGTCTGCTCATTTGTTCCAGAGATCAGAAGTCTTTCTTGAGAAATACTCATGCTACTGAATCCAAAATGGTGACTCTGTTCTTGTTGATACATTATTACGGCTGTATATTCTCTCCTTGGTGCCTGTGCATACAGACACAAACACACCCCTCTCCCACACACACTTGCCTTGCAGATTGATGACATGGATTAAAGAAATGTTTCCCAATTGTTTTTGTGACTTCTAAGCATTTTCATGAACATGCCCATGAAAGTCTCACACAATAGGCTTGGGCATTATTATTGTCACTGTATCACAGATGAGGAAACCGAGTCATGGAAGAGAGCTAAGTCGGTCAGTAACAACACAACAGCAAGTAAGTGAAAGAGATTGTATTTACTCTTTTGATCTCCTCTTCCATTTGTTCCAACATATAAGTTTGCCTTTGATATTATCTTACTTGGTTATCATGGCTTTAGATCCAAGTTTTTTCATGATGTCTTTCTGAATAAATCAACCTATGCAATAATCTTCTTTAAAGTATGCTATGATGATAATAATAATAATTTTAGATATTATATAGTCTGATTATCTTTTGCAGTATATAACATGGCAATATACAATCACTTACAAAAATTATACAATTTTACTTAAGAGATGCTGAGTGTTAACTGTATAAGTCAAATTATTTATTGGCAACATGCTTATCATCTCCAAACAGAATTGCTTGTCTACCAAGCTTTGAGGCACAAAGCACACTTCCAGGGAGTGCTTATCATTTTCTAGTTAATCCAAATAAATATTTTATTTCACCAACTGTATCATAAGCTTTGGAAGACAAAAATTATCCTTTATATTTCCTGTATTCTTGAGTAATCTATCCCATCCTTATCTCTGTAGAAGCTAGGCATATAGTATGTGTTCAATTAAACCCAGCTACATGAGTCATAACAAGTTAAATAGAAGTCATTAGCCTTATTAGTGCCTTCTGCTGTTGTTTTTGTGGTTACTGCATCTCAATTTCAGTGTTTTTCTGTTTCTCAAATGCTTAGAAAATGCCAAGCCTTCCAACTCCCAGGATTTTGGCAGATCTGCATTTGTGCCAGTTTTTAAGAGAGGCTGAGAAAGCTTATTTTGAAGAATAATTTCTAGTTATATTTTTTTCAACTGGTAATGTTGCATATTCAGCCAAAACATGAACAACATCACACCAGCCATATTGTACTACATTGTGAAATTGAGAATTGCATTAACAAGATAATCTCATAGGTGTTTCTGAGACAGGAGAAAAGTGCACAATCATTTTCTAAAGGACAAGGATAAAATGGCATCCAATTGAACAGCAGTTGATACCGGAAAAGAAGAGTCCAGCCCAAGTGAGAGTCTGGGCTCCTTTCTGTGACAGACGTCACCCTCCCAGCCAGCCTGCCAGTGCCCCAGCAGCATATGCTGTAATCTGGAAGATGTGGTTTCTAGTTAAAAACCTGGTATCTCTCTGCAGCATGAAAATGAAGTTAGTAATTTCAGGTGAGTATAAAATTTTCCTGGAAAGGTTTGCCTTTAACAGAAGTTGACAGCTTTTTGTTATGTTACATGAACCAAATTTAAGAAAGTTTCTATTTCTTGGTATGATGAGTTATAGCTATTAAACCATCTCCATCTTTCTGAGAAGAAAAAAAAGTGACTTTAATTCCTCCATAGACTTCGGCATTTTTTTAAGTTAGAAATACCTGAGTGTTTTGAGAAGGCAGTAGTAGGAGTAAACCTCCACACTCTTTTCCCAGGCCTTACCTAAATCACCAAAGAGAAGAGTGGAGAGTGGGGACAGGTGTTTACCAACACCAGATCTAAATCTTTGCGTGTGTCATGTGATGAGACCAAATCAAAGGAAGATGGCAGGGCATACACAGGGCCATTCCTCTATAAGTGAATCTTAGTAATGAAAATTAGTGATAAGGGCTGACAACATGAGTAGACGATGGGAGACATGAGTCTGCCGCTTAGAAAACCTCTTCCCTATAGATTCCTCCACCTTTCCCATGCCTGTATTGATTAGTAGTACCTGAAACCTAGTGGAAGATAAGCTGTGGGAAAGCATGGGATTGTACTAACAGGAGACTTTTTATGACGATATTTTAACCATAGCTCAGCCAACATGAGACTCCACAATCAGAAATTTAAAGGTATTGAAATATTTTACAAATTGGCAACTCAGAGACTAAGCATGGTGGCTCATGCCTGTAATCCCAGCACATTGGGAGGCTGAGGTGGGAGAATCACTTGAGCCCAGGAGTTCAAGACAACCTGAGCAATATAGGGTGACCCCCACCTCTACAAAGAAAACAAAAAACAAAACACTTGACCACTCACCATAGTGCATTCCAGAACCAGACTACAACTCTCCACCACCTCCACACAGAGTAGAAACAAATTTTTTTGGACATAGTATTATGAAAAAATCACACTGTGAAACAGTTAAAATGATTGCAGATAACAAAAACAAGAAAAGAAGAGATATTTGTAGATAGCAATTGCTTTGTTCTTAAAAAATGTACTGAATAATGGGATGATAAAAGAATAGGCTCATGATGAGGGGCGTGGCTAACTTGAAAGATGAATCCAAGCAGATAATCACAGTGCAGACAGAAAAGGTGCATTGAGAAGTCACGATCAGAATTGAAATAGCAGAAACCAAATAAATTATGTGAAGACAGGCTTGAGGACACTCTAATCACAGAAGAGAAGAACAGCGAGGTAGGTGAAAGAAAAAAGAAAGATGACAAATATGAAGGATACCAGTGGAGGTTATCTTGGGAAAACTGGTGCTCCTAAAGAGAATAAGCCAATAAAGAGAATAAGCCAAACGAAACAGAAAAAGTAATCACAAATATGATAGAAGAACTAATAATTTAACTGACAGAGGACTTGCTCCTATGGATGGAAAGATTTAAATGTATACCAAGTAAAATTAAGTCACAGGATCTAAACATACCCTAGTGAAATAATGGGATCTAAAAGGTGAAGATAGAATCTTACATGTACATTCAAAGAACAAAATGCCATATATTCCCAATTACATGAAAATCTGTGATGGCTCCAAATAGAAAACAGTCCTATATTCTCTTAATTATATGATTAATAATACAGGGCCAACTTGGAAATATAATTCAAGTTCTTCTACTAATAATTAATTTGTGCTGCTTTAGAATCATTTAACCTATCAGGTTAAACTATAGGAAATTATCAACTTTCAACTTTTTACTTACAGAAAACAAACAAGATAAAAAACAGGCAAACAAACAAACAAAACAATTGCCTATGGTTCAATCTGAAACTTCTACCAAGCTCAATATCTTCTGTGTAAACTTGGTAAGTAATGGCTCTTTCGAATATGTGTTAATATACAATCAATAGAAATTTTATATGCACCTGAAAGTTTTCATTTTAATAATATCAGGGCAGTTTTAAAAAATCCTAAAGATTTTTTTTTAGCAATGTAACTACACACCCTAATGCTTTAAAAAATAATTTTCATGTGGCTCATTTATAATGAAACACAACACTTACAGGCATAAGGCAGCGCCCCCAGGAATAATGAAGAGAACTCAGTTAAAATCCTTTGTCTGCTGAATTTCATTGGATGAGTTTTGTGAGCCTCCAAAATTAGCACTGATTGAGTTGGTTTCAATCTAACGTGTCTCTGCAACAGGGTTCTGTATTCCTCATAGGAAAGTTGCCTTAAGGACTTGGTAAAAGTCAACTGTCTCTGTGCTGAGGCTGGCTTCAGATTTCTCTCTTGTATCGTGAAAAATTAGAACTGAAAAAAAAGAAAGATTCAAGGTGTTCAAATGCCATATCCAGCCAAGAAGTGATACATGTGAAGACTGAAAGACTGCCTAACTTGAGAAGAATAACATTCATGGACACTCTCTGAAACAAACTTAATAGATGACATATAGCTATTCTATGAAATTAGGCTCTAAATATTATAATTTTTAGAAAAAGTTATATTTCATGTGACAATAAGTAATTTACCTAAAATAGACTTCAATCAAAAACAGGAGGTTGGACCTGGGAATGAAAACTCTGGATGTTTAACATTGCTCGTGTATTCATAAAAGCTGGTAAAGTGATTAAATGCCCAGATTTTTTTTTTTTTTTTTTTTGAGAAGGAGTCTCCCTGTGTTGCCCAGGCTGGAGTGCAGTAGCGCGCTCTCCGCTCACTGCAAGCTCCGCCCCCTGGGTTCACGACATTCTCCTGCCTCAGCCTCCAGAGTAGCTGGGAATATAGGCGCCCGCCACTACCGCCGGCTAATTTTTTGTATATTTAGTAGAGATGGGGTTTCACCGTGTTAGCCAGGATGGTCTCGGTCTCCTGACCTCGTGATCCACCCTCCTCGGCCTCCCAAAGTGCTGGGATTACAGGCGTGAGCCACTGCATCCGGCCATAAAAGCCTGGATTTAGACCCATTTTAGTACTGGTACATCCGTGACCCTGAGTGCATTACTAACAACTCTGTGGTAGGATTCCTAATTTATATCGAATAATACTTGAATCTACCTCATGTGATGCCATGACAATGAGACATGTTCATTCACGTGAAGTTCTGAGAACAGGGCCTGGTTACACCAACATAGATTCACTATGATTATTGTTACCACTGCACGTACTAGGAAATCAACAGAGAATATTGAATTCTCTGGGATTACTCAGGAAATAATGGCTTGGCAGTGGGATTTGCTGCAATTTTTTATTCAAAACAGTTTTCTTATTTTTACTGTTTTATTTCTTTCTGAAGTTAATATATATTTCTTAGCTAATTTTAACTATAGAGCAATTAAAACGAATGCCAGTAACTATGAAATTAATTTCAAAAATCAACTTAAATTTTTCATAAAACAGTTTGTGTTCGATCATTTGTTCAAAATCAATAATCCTCATCTGGGGATTATGTGTGGTAAATTACTTAAATGTCCTGTGTTTTGGATTATTGCATAGCAAGAAATCAGAGAAATTAGGAAAAGAAAATAAAACTTATCCCAGTCAAAAGATACATTGAATACCAGAATAAATATATTATTTAAATCTCTATATATTAAAATGTTGTAAATTTTGCACAGTGTTTATTTGCCTGATAATCTTTTTTAACTTAGTGATTAAGAGGTTTTACTTGGTAGATGATAAACCTATGGAAATAGCTTATCTCAATAGGGCAGCAGTGCTAGTTGCCATTGAGCACAACACTCAACTGCCTTTTTGGTATTCTATCAGATTGTCATTAATGTCCCACACGGAGTCAGGACACATACTAATTCTGAACAGAAAGCATATTCAACATTTAAGGACATGTATTAAGCAAATATCAATATCAGCTGAAATACTTCAGTGTTCACATCAATAATAAGCAGTGTGATAAACAAGATGAATGCTAGGGAAATAAATCGGTTTTAAGAAGAAGTCTTCCAAATTTAATAGAGGTGACAATATTTGAAGGTCCTACACAAATATTCCTCTAAATATATTAGCAGAATTCCAAGCCTCAAGTGAACATGTTATATGCTAAACTTTCTCCCTAGATCAAAAATCCCTTAGAGCACTTATTTCACTGTTCTATACTGAAGAACCATTTGATAAGGTGTTGTTTTTATTGATGATGATGAAAATGAAAATCATAATGACAATGGAGGTGATGCTACTGTCTTAGAAGCACCATGGTCTTGCTAGAGGGAAGGAAAGAGCTTGAAAAGAGAAGAGATGGAAAAGAACCTTGGAGAAGATTTACAAGTAACTTAAAGATCTGTAAAGCTGCATTTTTAATAAATTCAGTGGGTAGAATAATAATGCTTTATTTCCAAACACACATAGGAGTCAAAATGAATAGACTGAAAGGCAGAGATTCGCCCCCCAGCTGTGCAGAGATCATCAGACCATTATTGAGATGCTTATCCTCTGCAAAAATGGCTTGTGTTGAAATTATTTTTTAAGGGCATCATTTATTTTAGAAAAACTTCATTACTAATTTGCCAATTGAATATCCCATAAGATATTGGAAGGCATTAGTGACTATAGAGTGAGTATTTTGATTTAAAAAACATGTGCGTCCCCTGTTGTTCAATAATAAGGGGGATGAATAACATCTACTTTAGGTTTTCAAATGTAATTTATGGTGATAAGACTTTTAGACAGGGGATGGATGAGCTGATGGATGATGTACATACAGTTGAAACTCAGGGAATGACTGTGACATGTTTTGCATTAGGTTATGATAATGTGAAAACAATCAAAGTAATATTTTTTAAAAAAACTGCCAAGAAGAAAAGTGAAATAATAAACTTTATTATATCAAGTGCTCTGATTTTTCAAATGCCTTCAACATCTTCAGTCCTAGCTTAGGAGGTGCTCTGCCTAACAAAACACAACCAGTTGAAATCTTCAGTGGCGTGGAGGAGGGAGTGATGTTAGGGACGTTTTCAGATTCAACATTGAATAACCCATATATCAGCTCTATAAAGAACAGTGATGACAGAAGATGATAGGTAAATTAGCTCTTGCATTTTTTTCTTTATACTATTTCTGTATTGTCTGATTTTTTTAAAAAACAGTTATTCATATAATTAGTTACATAATTAAAAATTATCTATTTTTGAATGGAGTAAAAATCAGTCATTAGTATTCTTATAGATTTAGTAACTATCTACAATTAACGACTCTTGGAGGGAAGAAGAGTTAATATAAGATTGGATGAGGGCACTTTTAATGCAAGTTAAATTGATTTTACAAGTCTACAAATCTTGTGGGTGGTATCGATTTTTTAAATTATTATTTTATTTTTTATTTTTTTGAGATGGAGTCTCTCTTTGTTGCTCAGGCTGGAGTGCAGAGGCGCCATCTCAGCTCACCGCAACCTCCGCCTCCTAGGTTCAAGAGATTCTCCTGCCTCAGCTTCCCCAGTAGCTGAGACTACAGGCGCGTGCCACCATGCCCAGCTAATTTTTGTATTTCTAGTAGAGATGGGGTTTCACCATATTGGCCAGGGTGGTCTCAATCTCTTGACCTCGTGATCCACCCATCTTGGCCTCCCAAAGTGCTGGGATTACAGGCGTGAGCCACTGCGCCCGGCCTTAGATTTTTTTTGTCTCAGGTATTCACCACATATTAGGAGGACAATCAGAACACACAGAACATATTTTGAACTGATTACCACGAAAAATGTGCTAAATACTCAAAGCCAAACAAATGTGGATTAAAAACAACAACAACAACAACAACCAAGCAAAATCTCTTCACATCCATATCTAGTTACAGTATACCCAACTGGTCAATAATTAAGCAATATTTACATTGAAGTTCTATAGCTTCTTCACAGGCCATCGTGAGCTCCCCAAGACCTTCTTTTTCTTTATGAGGTGTGAGGTTTGAGATAATATCTATTAATTTTTTAAAAATATATATTTGCCCTTTAACAACTTAACTTTCACTATACAGATCTTTACATACTTTGGCAAAGTGATATATGGAAGCTATTCAATTCAGAATTGTTTATAATAGCAAGGAACAATAAATAACGCACATGTCTTCCAATAGGAGATGGGTTATATAAATGGCTGCACATCCAGATTCACTCCTGCTTTATCTGCTCATTCGTTTCCATTAGTTCTCCAACTCAGAAGACACCTCGGGTCAATTCTTCAGTGATATAATCTCCTAATACCCTTAATTTTTCTTCATAAATTTTTCTTCATCACAATCATCATTACACACTTATGTGCTCAATAATGTGTGTGTGTATGTTTTGTTTTGTTGTTTTGGTTGTTTTTGGTCTGTTTCCTTCACTATTTTACAAAAAAAGCTGTAGCTGCTTCCCTACACGTCCCACCATTGGAAGACAACATAGGATAACCTCCCGAATTTTTTATAAGTCCCTGGCAGACAGAAAATGCCGTAGACATGTAATGTGCAAAGCCTGGTGATCTCAGTGCATGGTATAGTAAGTTTCCATTATATGAAGTGCTCTGATTTTTCATCCATATGGGCTGTTAGGGAAAAGGAGCAAGTTAGCATCTGAGAAGACCTGGACTCTGTAATGATGCCAAAGAGAAAATAAATTGGCCCAACTCGATGTTGTTCTGGATAGCAATTAAGTGGGCAAGGGCACAGTATTCAAAAAGGTGTTCCTAGTTAAGGTGTACTTATTATAGGCAACTCAGTCTGGTACAGAACGCATAGGAGCTGAAATGGAAAAAACAGTCATATGAAGGAGGGCTGGAGAAGCTCATCATAGTACCAGGGGACCCACATTCCAACTAAAGTTTAGGAACAGGCACCAGCTCTAGCTGTATTTAGACAAGCTAACCAGATAGAATGCAAAAGTAGGAGTCCTTGGTGAACATTGAGTGCTAAACACTAGAGAAGCAATGTGTACAGAAACATGGGCTGGAAAGAAGCTGATATTTATTAAAAACCCATTTCTATGCTTTGCTTATGAAAATGGAGGGGTTGGATGGGGAAATAAAGTGTGAGCACTTAACTCTCTCTTGTCCCAGTGAAGTCTTGAGTCTAGGTGGCGAGGTTCTCTCTAGCATGGGGGAACTTCTCACACACCCTGGCCTTTTCAGGATTAGAGAATACTCCTTGTGAGCATTTACATGACTAGAGTCATATAAGAAAGTGCTGCATGGAGATCTACCTCCCTCCATCAATGCTGCAGTCACAGGCTCAGAATCGGGGGTTGTCTTTGTTCTTCTCCTGCAAATAGTATGTATGGAGTAAGAGGAGATAAAATCACTTATTCTGATGTTTTCATCATAGTCTCTTTGACTGTGGATCCTTAGTGAAGGATAATGTTTTGGAAAAGTTCAATATTAAAATGTTATTTTCCATAAAGTAACCATTACCTTAATAATTTATAAATGTTAATCCGTAATGGATAAGATAGTAATTCAACCTCATTACTGATATAACTTTAAACGGATGGTCTGGGAATCTAACTTTTTAAACATGGTTTCAATGGGAACATAAGTTCTGAGTTCCAAACATATAATTTCAAAGGAGTCCTACAGGATCATCTGTTTTTATGTCAATGCCACTTTGATTTATGTTAGCTTCCAGTTTTTATTAGGCTTAATAAAGTAGTACTCAAAATAGTTTATTAAACAACTAGAACAAACAGAAATTTGGCTGCCTGACACTCAACTGTTTAGTCGTCTGAATAAAAGTGAAAGCTATTCTCATTCAGTGTCACTCCCCACATACACATACCTTCCAGACAGCTGAAGCAGCCTCGCTTGCTGTCCTCACGCCAAAACCCAGGAGACTAAGAGAAAAAGCAAAGCAAAGCCTCAAGTCTGAGGTCTTATTCAACCCCATGACCTATGATAACATAAAGAAATTCATTTTCTGTTTAGTGAGACCTCATTTTCTAAAAGATAAGCTTCCTATGTATTGAAATGTCCTCTATCCCCTCAGGGCATAGACACCCCAAACTTGAGAATGCTATTTCTGTCTTTCCTGAGTATACATTCTTTGGAAAGTCTCTCAACATTTCCGTGCCTGCCTTTGCCCTTCTGCAAATTAATCTTGTAATACCCATTTTGAAAGAGTGATAGGGAGCTTTTGACATGTGTAACAAGGACTTTGAGATCCTCAGATGAAAGAAGCCTCAGATGTACAAAAGCATTATCTTTATTGCGTGTGCATTTTCTCCTATGGTCTAACTGAGGGGAGGGATTAGGGGAGATTAATTGTGCATATGATCTGTCTAATCGGTTAAGGAGAGCACGGAATGCTCATGACCTTCAAGAACACCAAATAAAACAGCATGTGCCAAGGCAGTTTCCTGAGTTTACTTTATTATTTCAGCAGAGGTTAAGCTAGGGGAGTGATGGAAGTGCTTGAGTTTTGAGACAATACAACTGAAAAGGCGCAGAAAGGTAAAAGCCTTGGAAACGTGTATGCATATCAAGTGAATAAATACAGCAATGATCTTGGGCCTTATGACAAAAAATTTTAAATTCTGTTTTTTATTCTGCTTATTCAGTGTGCTTCGTGAGGTAAAGAAATACATTAGTTCTGATTTCACTCCTCCTAAAATGAATTTAGGAACAGAGGCCACTTCCTTTAATCTTTCCAATCCCTGCATTCTTCAGTTATAGATAAGATTCAATAATAGGTGCTCAGTTCCTTTAGCCTATTGAGAGAGATGTATTAGACAAATAGAAAGAACTTACCTTGGAGAGAAAGCCATGATTATTGTTCCAAAGGTCAATAAAGTTAGAGAAATTGTTAATCACAAAGATTTTAAATTGCATTGTGAGTCCTGCCCTTCAGCTTTGCAAGTTCTTTTCAAGTCCATCAACCAATCCTAAGAAGGAGAGCGATGTGGTTTCTTTGGCTTAGTGAATATTACAAAATGTAATTACTTTCCTTTCCTAATAACCCCATTGTCCTTTAACTTTTAATCATGCTTCACCTATCCATTCACACATATGCTCTTAGATTAGGTTATATTATATCAACATGAGCTCAATAGGACAGTAGTTTGGAAGTAGGAGTTATCCTCTCTTCGTTTGCTCCCTGTGCATGTCCCAAACTCACATACACACATTATCTGACTTCTCTCTTTCTTACTCCTTAAATTCCTTAAGCTTTTGAGCCTCAAATATTGTCAATGTCTTATACTTAAAGATCACAACTATGTGCCTATATAATTTTTTTACTGTAAATAAAATACCATTTTCTCCATAAATTGTGTCCAATGTAAAATGATTTTATATATTGGAATACCTCTAAGTATCATTTTGATGACTAACACATTAAAACATCTTGGTAAAAAGAAGTGCAAAAACATGTACGGTGATAGAGATACAAAGCTAGAGCATCCACTTACTTTTCATAGCAGGCGCCAGTACTATTTTAAAACACAAGACATTAATTTACCTGTAGGAATACGGTGGCCATGTGCACCCACACCTCACATGATACTGATCACTTATATCATTTACTTTTACATAGAAGTAAAAGAGCATTGGGCTTTCATATATGTTACAATAGTAGTATGATAGGGTATCACACAAAGACAAGTTGGTTGTCTCTCAGGACATGCGTATCTGGGATTCTTGCATGACAATATCACTACTGCTAAGCGACTGTCATTTTTAGTACATAATTTACTATTCATTTATATTGTGGCTGTACACAAATATTCATAGCATACAGAACATTTATAAATTGACCTTCCAAAGTATGTATCAACCACGTCCATAGCATATATACTATATGATGTGTCAAATTTTTTATAGAGCTTTAGAGTTAGAAAATGCTTTTACATATTGTATATGATACTTTCAAGATGTGGGCAGGCAGCTTATAGACGATCTCTGAGTTAATTGCAGAACTAATAAGATGCAGAAGATGAACTTATTCTATGTGTTCTGATGCAAATGCTCTCTGTCCAATCTCATGCTATTTCTCAATTGTGGGGATAACAATACAATGGAATTTGCCGGAGAAATGGAAACTGAATAGGTACAATTACCTAGAGTCTTTGGAGGCTCCAAATTATTCTTATGTAAAGGAGTTAGGAATTGTCACTGTTTCTGAAGCTAAGGAGAGGCAAGAACAAATTATTCTCCTTCCTCTATATTACTAGTTACATAGAGACCTAGATATGTGGTGAAGATCTAACGAGAAAATGACAATGGTTTGTAAGCATTCATCTATAAATAAAAATATTAAAGTCATTATTATAACTATGGTTTTTGAAGAGATTATGAATTGGATGTAGCCATACCACTCACTGTATTAAAGGTGCTGTGAGGATTAATACAAGTGATGTCTATCAAATTCTTATCACATTCCCTGATTTCACAGTAAACATAAAATACTTATTATACTTCATCACTATTACCATCACCAGCATCAGCATCACTGGCATTATTACAGCTTTACTTGAGAATTTTAAATTATAAAGTGTGAGGTCTCAGCTGTTAGATATTATTTTTAAAGACTTATTCTGGATCAGAATTATGTACTTAGGAACAAAGGAAATAGTGACGCCATATTACTGAGTAAGCTCAGAAATTGGACTCTGAGACAATAAACACATAAACAATGAAGCTAAAGTTATAAGTCCCAGCAGTTAGTCCACAGAATAGACCTTTATCTGATTTGTGAATTAACTGTAGCTTGCCCAAACAGCAACCTCTTTGAATGTTACTATGTTTATCAGCATAAAAGCAGAATGATGGTTTTAGGAATGAGGAATGCTGACTGCCTTCTCCGACTAGACACCTGAGCAACGCTCATTTAACTTCATCTCTTATGTGTACTAGAAACAGAAGGGCTTTCTAGTAAGGCTACTTGTTATGACATCTCCTGCACACCCGCATGCACACCAGTAGAACACTAGAGATAACGTTGCCTTTTTCTCCAGGTTGGTCTTATGTCTAGGCACTATAGTGGTTTTTGAATTTGTATGAGCTGAGTGGTATTGTCATGGCCTCCCAGTCTGAAATGTTACACTACACTATGTTCTCTACACTATGCTTACAGTCCCACTATTAATGTTTTATTTATCTGTGTTAAGTGTTGCCCTCTCCCACTGTCTTCATTAGAATGCAAATAATACTGAAACAAATATCACATTAAATAAGTATGAATATGTTTATTAGATCAATTTCCTTTTACAAGAGACAATAGGCAAAAGGAGAGTGCTGGCTGCCCAGGATAGGAGGAAGACACTGAAGTGAAGGTAAAGAGTTTAAAAAGAAGGTTAACTTACCCTTGACACCAGAGCAAAGGTAATAAAAAAAGATGGCACAGTTAAGTTCTCCTAAGCCACTGTGTCTGCCACTCAGTTTTTGTTTTTTACACCTCTGGATACCATGGCTTTATTTAATTCCCTAATGCTACAGATCCATTTCAGAGTCCGATGAATAAATGTCACACTCTTTGCTTTCTGGTTATGGAACCGACTCCAGTGCTCTCTGAAGATACAATAATCAGTTAGCTCCCGGCATTTAGAGGAATAAAATATGTATTAATGAATATTAAATAATAAGATAAATTAGCAAGTACTGGGTCATTTTGATTCACACAAGCTATAACATTTATATATATACATGTATATATTTATATTTTAGGGTACATGAATCAGAATGCATATGACTTCTAGTAATTTATCTTGATTTTTAGTATTTATTAATGCATAATACTAATAAATTTTAGTGCTTACATTTATAAATTTTAATATATATTTGTACAGAGTATGAGTAAAGTGAGTAAATATTAGAAATAAAAAGAGCAAAATGATAAATGCAACTCCTTCTACACATTAAAGTTTGTTTTATGAATTTAACAACCTTGCAATGTCAAAGTAGTTTTTAAAGTCTATTGTCTTTTCATTCCTGTCCTGTTTTTCTGTTGAAGTCATTGCAGAAATACTGATATTTCTATCAGAGGGGCAAATACTTAAGGGTGAAATAATCTAGACCTTGAAATTGCTGGAGCAGCTCTCTACAGTTTTGCAGATGGTTCATGTAAAAAGGTACAGAAGGCAAATCATGCAGGTGATAGGCCCATTATCCTATTTCTGTGTCATTCACCTTTTCCTAATTCTGTTACCTACTCCCACTGAATCTAAATCTTAAAATAAGTCTGAAGAGGTTATTGCTGCTGTGGGACAGATGACAAAGGGAAGGACCAAGGAGATTTAAATTTCATTCAGGGACCAAAGAAAATGAGAGGAAGTTCGATAGGTTTTTAATCTAACTGGATTGTTGGTATGTGTTTGGAGGAAGAGAACCCTCTGAAGCAGAGGGCTAAATGAATGGTTCAGGATTAGAGATCCTATATTGAGGCACTACTGTGACAAATAAATTGTACTCTCAACTCCTGCATCATAAACAGAAATGGGTTTTCTACTATTCTTGTGAGAGATAAGAAAATAGGTATTTAGAGAGGGAAAGTGATTAAGTAAAGTTGTTGATATGGTTTGGCTGTGTCCCCACCGAAATCTCATCTTGGATTGTAGCTCCCATAATTCCCATGTGTTGTGGGAGGGACCTGTTGGGAGATAATTGAATCATTGTGCGGTTTCCCCCATCCTGTTCTGGTGGTAGTAAATAAGTCTCACAAGAACTGATGGTTTTATAAGGGGAAACTCCTTTCACTTGGTCCTCATTCTCTCTCTTGCTTGCCATAAGATGTGCCTTTTGCCTTCGGCCATGATTATGAGGCCTCCCCAGCCACGTGGAACTGTGAGGCCATTGAACCTCTTTTTCTTTCTTTATAAGTTACCCAGTCTCGGGTATGTCTTTATCAGCAGTATGAAAATGGACTAATACAAATGTGAAATCAGGTACCTTATTTCCAGATCTGCTTTTCTGTTTGTAGGATGTATGAATACATGGACAAATGAATGTTAGAGTTTAAAATAAATATAATAGTAGTAAGATAAATACAAAGAAGAGTAAACTACCTGTGGTTTATATTTGAAAATCACTTATGTGTGTGAAATGTTTATTTATAGCTGTATTATATTTATAATTATTATATTGACAGTTTTATGCTACATATAGGGATATATGTTTATATCATTCATAACTACATCAGTATACACTAACTCATCAAACAACTCAACATTTGTTATGTATCCACAGTTATGTACCAACCATTTTATTAGATATAGTTCTTAGAACTGTGGATATGGTACCCATTCTCATGTTAGTTACAATGACAATGACAAAAACGCAATAATATCAACAACAATATATACAACCTAGTCAGATTTCCAAAACACTTTCACCCACGTTGTTTCCTTTGATTATAATGGCAACCAGATGGAATGTCATTATTATCCCTATTTTACATGTAGAGAAACCAAGACTCTTGACCAAAGCCACATGTAAGTCTTAGAATTCATTAATACTAAAGATATTTCAAAATATTTATCTTAATTATTTTTACCAGGCCACTTACTCTTTATGTAGCAATAGCTATAGCAGCCTATTTTGACTAAAATGAAAGAAAACAAAAGAAGAGGAATAAACTACATTTAACTGCTCCATTGATCTTTTTAAATTAATCCACTAGGCTTCTTTTTAGTTCTGTTTTGAATTATTAGTTAACATCACATTCTTTAACCACTAAATGATTAATTATTCTATAAGATTGATGGAGAATGAGCCTTGGATAGAAACCTAAGATGTCTAAATCACGTACACATTTGAAAATTTTAGTTCTAATCTCTTTATATAGGAAAAAGCATAATTCAAGAAAGGGCATATTTTTTTAAGCAGGTACATGCTTTCAGTTGCTAATGTATTTTTAAAAGCCAAAGATTAACTCTTGGTTTTATAGATATTGGCCAGAATACACACATATGTACACCTACATGCACGAGCATATGACCAGACATGCGTGCACATATACATCCACGTAATATTGGAATACAATGTTGAACCCATAGTTCGTATCACTCTCATGGAACTACTTTTTCATTCATTTGCTGACTGGAATCCCCTAGAGGGTGACAAAAGGCGAGATATATAGCTATCCTCAATTTGAACATATGGCTTGGCATTGCTTATAGTGACCTTGTATTAGCTCTTAGCCAGCTTTGCCTGGCCAGCCAGCCAGCTATTCTTGACTTCACTATGGTCATCAGGGCCTAATGTCTCCTTAATGATAACCTTGTCTCATTCCTGGCATGTTAATGGCCTCACGTCAGGAGACAGCTTCACATCTTGGCTGAAACACAAGCTCCCTTAGCTTAAAAGATTAATCAGAAGCTTGCAGCTAATAATAGACTGCCCTTCCCACTCCCATTTTAGTACCTGAAGACAAGAACAGGTTGATAAGTGTTATTATTGAGTCATAGACTTGGAATCATCCTCAAAAGGTTATTTAGTCAATCCCCTTTTCTCCTAGAATTACTGCATATAAGCCATCCCAGTAACTGACCATTCACTTACAGTTGATTTAAAAAACCCCTCTGTGTCCTGGCTAGTTGCTCCTGGTTTCTTTTTGCCAGAAGTCAAAAGAGGAAGCAGAAACACAGTTATAGAAGTGCAATTGTTAGTGTTACCTAGATATTTCTTTCCTTCTTTTCAGGCATTAAAGTAGCAAAATGGGCATCTATTGGCCCTGACTTCAGAAGGTGTATGGGTAAATACTACTTCCCTGGGAATAGAACCATTAGCTTTGAAAGCTGGAAGGGAAATAATGATCTAAATATTTCTCTCTCAATTTATAGATGAACAAAGAAGGGTAGAAAGAGAACCACAATCCTACACACAGGAGATTTTGAAGTTTCACAAGACAGAATCTACATATAAGAATGGATATGTATTCACAGTTAAAACTTCTTAGTCTTAAACAAAAACAAACAGCAAAATTCATTGAGTATAATTTTGTCAGGGGTGAGTATTACAGTAGGCTTAGTTTGAGTTTATGTTAACTTCTTTTCCAATATCTCAACTACCTCCTTTGGAAACAAGGATAGAAAATAATGAGCCTCAAGTCTGTAATAAAATGTTGACAATTCATCTTCCATAGTCATTCATATAGGTTTAGTCATTCTCTTTTAGAGAATAAGAGCAGTAGCAATATTGAGATGCAGCTGGAAATTCCATCTATTCTCTTTTTAAGTCTAAAAGTGGGAATAAAACAAGGAAGCATTAGTTGATTATGACTGTAAATAAAATATTTTCTGATTAAAAATATCTATCTTCTTTTTTTGGAGATTTCCATCAAAGGCAGAGTAAATTGTCCCAAGACAGCAATTCCTGGATTCTTTAATATATATATAACCTTATTCTGCTTTGGAGTGGAAATGAAGATTTCTGATCTTAGCGTCTCATCAAATGATGGGGTTTAACACCTGCACTACCATGTATGAGGGCAGGGGACTTAGAGTATGCCTCTGGACCTGAATTCAGCCCTATGAAGGGGATTTAAAAAAATACGATAAAATGAAACAGCTCACGGCACTTAATTAATTTTAAAACATTACAGTATCTACAGTTAATATTTGTTATTGGTTGAATTGTATCCCCGCAAAATACACACACACACACACACACACACACATATATGTAAATATAAATAAATAAATATATAGATAGATAGATAGATAGATAGATAGATAGATAGATAGATAGATTTAAAGTTCAAACCCATCACTACTGAAATGCAACCTTATTTGCAATAGGGTTTTTAGAGATGTTATTAAGTTAAAAAGGGATCATGAAGGAGGGCTCTGATTCCATATGACTGGCGTCTTGATAAAAAGGGAAAGCATGGACACAGAGACAAGCACGCAGGGAAGACAATGTGAAGAGACACACTGAAAAGACAGCCATCTACAAGAAAAGAAGGAGGATTGGAAGAGATCCTTCCTTCAAAGTCCTTAGAAGCAACCCAAATCCTGCCAATATCTTAATTTTGAATTTCTAGTGAGACAATACATTTCTGTTGTTAAGCCACTCAGTTTATGGTACTTTGTTATGGCAACCCTAGCAGACTAATAAAATATTCTTATTATTTAAAAAAATATTTCAGAGGGGGTAAGGATCAGAGTCAATTGAAACCCAGGAGGCTATTTTTTAAATTTTCACTAATTTCCCTAAGTCCACACACGTCTCTCTGTGAAAAGGAATATGGAGTAAGAAGTTCTGAATGACAGTCATGCCTCTAGTCACAAACCCCACACTATTTATCCCAGAAGTGGGATTAGTTATGAAACCATAGATCTACTCTTCCTCTTGTATGGCAAAGTATTATTCAGTTGTTAAATTTCATATACACTTATGATTGATGATTCCTCAGGAAAGGCAAAAATAAAGAAGCTGAGGAAATATAGAAGGAGTGGCCAAAATGCATTTTGTACCCTAAACAATGAAGACATCAGGGACAGAGATAATTCCATCTTTAGTAATATTATCTGATTCTCCTCTGGGTGTTCTACTTCATATCAAATTTTAAAATGTTATGATGGAATTAGCATTTCAAATAGTTACATCTAAAAGTATATTGAGCCCATATAAACTCTTATTGTTTAGAAAAAACAGAAACCTAAAATTGCTGTTGTTTTAGATTTAACCCAGAAATTATTGCCTGTTAAGAAGCACCCCGCAACAACAAAAAAAGAAAACCACAAACAAACAATCAAAAACAAACTTAAACTACAGACCAAGTAATGGTTTTCTAACACAAAAGAAGACATGAATGAATTCTGAATCGTCAGCAATATTATGCGTGTGTGAGTTTGGGATCCATAGAAGCAGATTCTGAGACGAAGATTAGTGTGCAAGTGAGCCTAAAGAGTGGAGAAATGAGGAAAGGAAATGAGACGGAACCAACCAGTGGTAAAACGCCATCCACAGCCTGATCACATAGGAAACCTCTGCATTTAAAGCAGAAGAGCTGAGCTTTCATAACCCAGCACCAGTCAGTCATTGATTGGCTGAGGACCTTGGGCTGGGGGACTAGTCATGACTTTGGGTAGAGTGGCTTTCTAACACCAAGAGGCATCACTGCAAGGACATCACAGGAAGAGGACACTGGAAACAAAACATGTCGGGGGTGACACTAAGGGTTCATGAAAATGGAAAAAGTGATCTTAGGGAATCCAGATGCATAACAATAGCTATAATGGCTACTACTGTGGGTTATATTTTTGATAATCTCTCGAATCATTTCTTGTTGAGATAAAACGTGGCAATTATGGACCATTGCATGACAGTTTTTGAGATGTCTGTTCAGAAATTCCAAGGCAATGAACTCCTATTTGTGTCATCTAATAACTCTATTCATTTTTAGTTTGGCTTTTATTTTGCTTTCATTAATTACAATGTATAAGGAGCAAATGAAATATGTGTGTAGCATTTTTAAGATAATAAACAAAATGCTCGTGTGCCCACAACTTAGATTAAGAAATAGAGCATTACGGGGAACTTAGATGCCACTCCATGCCCTTGTCTCATCACACCCTGCTCCTTCCCTAGGGAGGTTGACATTTTGTGGAAAGATCTACCATTTTCTTTACTGTTTTCATCTTTATTTAGATTCCAATATGACACATTGTTTCATTTGGCAGCCTTTTGAATGAAATACCATTTTAATTATACACTATCTATCCTCCGAGAACACGTTGCTTTGCTCAACATCATGTATTTAGCTTCACTTTTATTGACAACTGTAAATGTGTTTCATTCTACAGTTGATGTGCACATGAGTTGTTTCCAGCTCTTGCCATTACCAACAATATTGTTGCTCTGAATATCCCTGCATCTTTGTCTGGGTGCACCTGTGCAAGGCAGTATCTAGAGCAACACTTAGGTGTTCATTAGTTGTTCCATTAGTTCTTGGCAATACTTGATATGATCAGACTTTCTCCTTTGAGCTATTCTGGTGGATTTAAATCTGCATTTCCCATATAGTAATTAGATGGAGCATGCTTTTATATTTTTATTGGTCCTTTGGGTTTTCTCTTATGTGAATTATATGTTCAAGTCTGTTGACAATTTCTTAGCTTATTTTCTAGGAGTATTAACAATATATTTGAACAGTTACATATGTTCAATTTTATATGTTAACAATATCTTTTCCCATTGGAAATTTATGGTTATTTTTTCTTTTTATGGTGTTTTGGTTGTTTACAAATGAAAGATCTTTAATTTAAATGAATCGTTTCTTTGATGTTCCCTCTTTGGGTTATTCTATGAAAATTGTTCTGTTTTGTTTCTTTCCCTGTGCTCATAGAGGTAGTCTTTTTATCATCTTCTAAGGATATTATAATTTTTTCCATTTACATTTAGCTCTTTAATCCACTTGTAAATAATTTTTAAATGACTCTTGATTTCTTTAAATAGTTAAAGATCTGATGCTTTTTCACATGTAAGTTATATCTTTCACTGAGATCTTCATTATACCGAATCCCACAAAGTAAAACTATGTTTCAAAATACGTTATCCTTCCAGAGTGATGAATTGTACCTCTGTTATCTCTACTGCAATCCAGTCTCTCTACTTACCTTAAAAGCAGAACATAACTGCCAATGCTTGTCTGTACTTTGCGTATTTAGTAAGTTAGGCAGTTCGTTAATTATGCTCTCCTTTATCCAGAGAGCATTTATGCAGCCTTTTCTCTTGTTGTATTCTTATTAAAAAAGCAAATTGAGGTTTCAGTAAGGTGAAGGGGAAGTAGAAGTGAGAGAAATTATTAAAGGAAATGCAAAATCTAACATATATCTTCATAGAGATGAATGAATTTCAGATGCCATTTTGACTATTTTATGACACACACATACACATACACATACACACACACACATCACCAAAGGAGAAGGATAGTATGTTTTGATGTTATATATTTCAAAGCACCAAAAGGATATAGACAAAGTAGCAGGAAAAGATTATCTTGTCTTCATTCTAAACTGAAATTGTATAGTAGCTATTATACACATTAACTGACTGTATTATTGCTTATCATTTTTGGAAACTAGTATAATTGATATAATAAATAGTTTCCAGCTGATATTAGTGAACCTTAGACTATGTCATGTAGATGGAGTAAAGTCTTTGAATTTATATTTAGAGACCTAAATAGTGACAAAACTTTGCCACCCACCCGTCCTAAGTGTGAAATGTGCAGTGAATGAATAAACAAATGAATGGAAGAATGAATACTAAATAGCAGTATAAAAGTGAGCCACCAGTTTATGAATTAAATTGTTATATGAACAAAGGTGGTCTATCTGTTACAAGTGTTACTGCTGCTTCTAAATGTTCAAGCAACAGAGCTTTGCCTTTTAGAGTTCTTGTCATGGTATTTTTACCAGTAAAGATTTTATTTTTTTAAGTAATTTATAGTGAGATTTGGTATTTTGGTAAAAGAATTTCATTGGAATCTGCAGAAGAAAAATAAAATATTCCAAAAAAGGATGGAAAAGAAAACATCTTAACCCAGAGCCTTTTTATTTCTTTTTGTTTCTTCACATTCCAAGATATCAAAATGCTTATCATTATTATTATTTGTTTCATATACTATATGTTTATCAAACTAAGTTTCTCTGTCACAGCTGGAACAATCAGGATTTCTTTTGTTGCTTATGATAAATAAGCACTCAATTGTAAGAATGTCCTCAGGCAAAGTTCATTAAGAAAGAAATGAAAATGCTGAGAAATAAATGGTTATTTTGATTGCACTTGTTTTGATATAATATGCAAAAATGTAATTTGGTTCTGTAATGTCTGGAATGTAAGGGAAAAAAATTTAAGATGGAGAAATGGAAAAGATGCTGCATTTATTATGTTATTTCAATTATCTTTTTGTTTCTGAGGGTGGGAGAGTTTGGATTCAAAATATCATTTTAGAATAAAATGTGAATATAGCTAAAAGGAAAAAAGAGCAAAATACATAAATAGAAATATTAAGTGATCAATAGATCAAATTGGGCACATTTCTAGCATTTCTTGACAGGTGCTTTTTTAGATTTAATGCTTAGGTATTTGGATTTCTCTCCTTGTTTTGTTTAAAGTCTCTATTGGCAGCCTTATTCCACAGTTTCCCAGACTATTTTGCCTCCTCCTTGTTTTGGCTCAGTGATAAGTAACAACCAGTCAAGGAACATTGCAATAGAGACGCGAATGGCTTGAGGTAAGTGTCTGATGTCAGAAGACAATTCTCTTGGTAAAACGATTCCTTTCAGAGATTCAGGATAGGGAAATGAAAATTAACTTTGCTTTTCTCCAGATTTAATTCTCCTTATTTGTCCTCATTCCTCAAGTTATTTTCTCTTTTATGTCTCCAAAGTGGATTTACACGACAGTTTTGTTTTTCTCCAACTATCTGAATGATAAGGGAAGGTAGAAGTAAACAAAGAAAATAATTAAGACAAAAAAATGGCATGAGCCAATGTGCTAAAGAGTGGAGAAACAGGAAAGAGGGATGGCAAAGAGAAGGCCAAGTGGATCACTGAATTCAGAAGGCAATAGGGGCCATTGAAGGACCACTAGGATGGAAGAGGAATGGAAATCTAGAGTGCTGATTTCCACTCCCTTAGATTTTCCCTCCAATCACTTCTTTACATAATTCATCAAATCCAACTCTTAATTGCTGTCTCTAAATGTCCATGTTAAGATAATATGGGAAAGTAGATAATACTTATTGGCAGTGTAATACTATGTTTAAAACACACACACACACACACAAACACACTAGAACATCTCAATGAGAGAGAATTGGGGAAATATATGATTAACCAATGACTGTGGGGCCAACTTTGATCAGTAGTTTGTAAAATTTGAAAATATTTTTCTGGTCATATAGTCTTAAAAATATAGTAAGAGCATCCAAGGTGGGGAAATCGAGATGGGGCATTTTGATGAAAAAACAAGAGAGAGAGAATTAAAACAGAAATGAGAAAATAGAAGCATAAAATATTTCTTCTATATTGAATACTGTAAAGCACTGGGTATGTTTACACTGTGGAGGAGAAAAGGACATGATATATTTATTCCTTAGTCATCAAGAAATTATACCTTGCAGTGCAATGTACCCCAGTACCAATGAACAGAAATACAACTTCAGAGGGCAAGAGGGGAGAAATAAAATAAATGATTATTGAGTGGCTAAAAAAGGGACAAAAGACAAAAGACAAAACATTTTCCAGAGTAAAGAAAGAGTAGAAAAATGAAAAAATACAATGCACATTGTTTTAAAAAATTATACAAGCAAAAGATTTGGATTAGTAGAGGAGTTTATTCTAGCTTTCCAAAGAAGGGACAATATTAGAGCATGTATATTCATGGAAGGGAGATGGATTGGGAAATTATCAACAGAAAAGTTGAAAATTCGTGGTGGAGGTCAACTATAACAACTTGGTTTAAATAACCAATGGATGACTTTAAATAGAACATTATCTCAAAAAAAACTAGCACCCATCATAAAACCTGGCACATAATTGATGCTCAACAAAATGATGACATGAATGAATAAATGAATGAATGAAAAGCCAAGTAAATATTAAAAGTAATTGCAAAAACTGCATTTACTTTGGCACTGAACTAATAAACATGGCACATTAGAGGAAAAAAAGAATGATGGAGACAATATGAAACTAGAGACATGGCCTGGAGTCAAGGAAGCTTGCAAGAGGCCATTACAGAAAACCAAATGAGAGAAAAGTTTGGTGATGAGGAAAGAAAGAAGAAGGAGCTGAGAAGGAGTACAAGGGACCTATGATACTCCTGAGGGAGTGCTATAAAAGCCTGGCTATCTGGAGATAGAGCTGATTTAGAAGGAATTATGGTAAGTTTGATACCAGAGACATTACGTTTGCTGACACTGAAAATGTGTAGGTAACAGTTGGAGATACAAGACTTGACCTTGGTACAAACTTAATCTGGGGATCTTTTTGTAAAATGCTAACACAGAGGTTCACTAGACCATGATAATGGATGTTGTCTACTTGAAAACAGAGAACAGAGAACAAAGGACTGAGCCTTGGGATATATTTATGATCCATTAAACATACACTGATGGGTCCCAATCAAACTAATGGAAACCCTCTGTCAACAGGCCAAAGTAGGCTGGCTTGGATTTTTGGTTTGCTGTGGTTGTTCAGTGGAGAGATATCTTTAGAAAAAACTACTTTGAAATTGATATGTACTGCTAATGATTGACTGTGTAACTTGCATTTAAGCAAGTTGTGTAGGTAAGTCAGTTATTTATTTCACATTATAGAAGAGACTCCTGATTGAACTGTGAACATTCTCTTTGGGATTGCTTGGTAAGGCCCACCTAGCTGGACTTGTATGTGTTATGTATTCTTAGTATAATCTCTCTTTCCTCACATATTTAAAGTATATATTATCAACTCTGTGTTTATAAGCACACATACAACTAGAAGAAAGACATTTCATTCAATTTTTGGAAATAACATTTTTTTAAGTACAAATAACCAGAGTTAGCTAATTTTTTTTAATTAAGCATTTGCCATACAAAATTTTTTAAGCTGAAATCTTGAGTGGAAACCAATATCTTCAAAGAAAACAAACATTTGGAATTATAAACCAAAAGAAGACACAACAATATTATTTTCATAAGCAGAGATGATATGATGGTGGTGGTGGCAGCAGGAGGAAGGGTTTAGGGTAAAAATCTAAAAACCCAGTGATATTTAAATCAGGGAAATACAACAAATAAAGGGAGAGAGCATATTTAAAATTCAGGAGACTGATCACAAAATTTAGGGATTGACAATAATGCTGCCAAGTGTTTTGGAAACTTCACTTTTGCTTGCTTCAAAGTTTTTCTTTCTTATATGGGACTACTAAGTAGAATGTTTTAGGTAGTATTCCTGGCGATACTTCACATTTGGGCACTTAATCAAGTATACCAATGAAACAGAACTCTCTGTATGTTAAGAGAAATACATAGGAAAAAATGCCTAGACGTTTTGGATTATTTCCTTTTTTCCCCCATGTCACATTTAGCTGTCTGGACCTCTGGACTAAGGATATTTAATTTGGGGCTTATCATTATAAGCCAGAAGTATCTATGAACTAATTATCTATGAGCTAATATATGAACTAAGTATCTATGAACTAATCACTAATCATTTATGTGATTAATGTTAAAAACTTGGGAAAAACGTGCATATCTTGAGTTGGCTCTAGTTAATCAGAATGGAGAAAAAAAATCCAAGCTGCCCCTAGCCCCTCTTCCAAAGCAGTGAGGTGGTACTGGATTTTTAACATGCTATGAGTTACATCTCGCATAGAATGAGCACATCAACACCAGGGACTCCTCCTATTCCTCAGCTGATTCACTGCTAAATGCAGAGGTGCTTTGAATGTAGAGCACAGATATTTTCAGTAGATTTCTCTCCAGTGTAAGACTTTACAAGGAGAAGCAGAATTTCTATAATGTTTTCATATCCAAGAGGGCATATTTCTTCAACCACAGGATCCAAAGACATTAACTTCATTACTTTCATTAAAGTTTGACTTGGGCTGAGACCTTCAAAATCCTTACTCTTCGACAGCTGTTTGGTGGTTTGTTTAGGACTTCACTGGGCAGTCTCAGCACAGTTCCTCCTGGACAAGTGTCAGCATCTCCTCCAAATCTCTGTCATCCTCTGCCTTAATTGGCTCCATTAACAGGTGTTATCAGGCCAAAAAATGAGGATTCAACTGATTCATCACTTCCTGAGGCCTAGTGTCAAAGATAGCAGCATTTGGAACACACTGGGGGTGAAGAAGAAGCTGGGAAATATTAAAATACTTCTCAATCCATTCTGCTTCAGTTGGTAAAGTATAATAATGGATTGGTTGATTTAAATTTGAACCTTAGCCTTGAACCAAATACTAGAATAAGCATGAGATCTTAGTTTCCTTTAACTTCCTTTTCTTACATTGTGAGTGCTGCCAATGAATAGATTACCATTACTACTAATTCTGAATTTTTTTTGTGCTTGCGTTATATCAGACATTATTTATTTAGCTTTGCATAAGACCATATCGTTATCCTTATTTTTTTGTGTTGAATAAGCTTAAGATCAAGAAATTAAAAGTCTTGTCGAAAACTTTACAAAGACGGAAAGCAGACTGGTAGTTTCCTGGTCTGGAGGTGGGAATGAGAATTCCTTATACCTGGGCCAGAAGGAGTCTTCCTGGGGTAATGAAAATATTCTAAAAGTGATTTATGGTGATGGGTGCACCACTCAGTACATTTACCAAAATTTATTGAATTGTATACTTGAGTAGGGTAAATTTTTTGTCCAAAATATACATCAAATAAGCTACGTAAGAAAAAAACAGTCCTAACAAAAGTTACATCTTCCCATTCTAACCCTGGGTTCTTGCATGTGTAGTGCAATGCAGCAGCTCTAGGCAAATACGGAGGATCTGGTTCCTCCCTTTGTTTGCTACAGGATATTGGGCAATTTATGCAACTGGGTAGTAGTTTTGTCAATTAAATGAAGCCACTGGACTAGTTATGTGTCTTGACAATCTTGTTTTAATTCCAAGAACACTTAATTTTAACTGAGCAGGATATCTATGAATTGACATAAAATAGTATAATATGTATAAGAACAATTGCATATAAATATTATGATTGAGGAAAGAAAAACCATGAAA